>NW_020799095.1:44455533-44596152 GCF_003259725.1 Athene cunicularia
GACAGCGGCCGTGCTGATGCCGGCGGCGGGGCTGGCGGTGGCCTCTGCAGCCCGGCCCTCGCCCGGCTCGCCGTGGTGGGCTGCTGCCTTGGGAGCGGTTAGTCATGGGCAGGGTTGAAGGCACCTGCTGCCGCGTCTGCTGAAGAGGAAGGGATCCGTGATACTGGCTGTCGGGATTCCGAAATGATGGTGTAAGGAGATCCCGCCAGACTCTGGCGCTGCATCAGCGACCAGCCATGGGGTGCCCGGCAGATGCCAGACTCCTGACTTGGCGCTGACAACCTGAGCAGCTACTCTGCCAGCACCGGCAAAGCCTGGGTCCTGACGCTCCTGGCCTGGTGTAGCGTCCTTAAAAATACACTCAAATGCAAATTCACCCCCTGGTTTCTGCAAGGGTCTGGAAAGTGGCCTAGCAGAGGTAGTTAACTGTGCGTGCAGTACTTCATCTTAGAATTCGGCATCAGAATTTCTCTACAGAACAAGACTCGGCTACTAGCCTTTTTTTTTTTTTTTTTTAAAATGCTGGTTGTCCAGGACATGCTGGAGGCTAGTGTGTTGACAGTACGAATAACTGGATTTCATGGTTGTTTAGCTGGCCTCACTGGAGCCAGCAGGGCTTCTTTTTACACGAGGTATGCCCTCTTTACAGTTGGAAAGAATGTAGGACCACATGGCTTCCCAAGCAGTGACACTGAGGATTTAAGAGTAGGTGCTAGTCACGCCTGTGATGGACAGAATGATGCTTCAGGTTCTTGGACTGTCAGTGTTCAATGATGGTTCCAGTCGTCTTTCGTCGATATGTTAAATGTAACAAATAAAAAATAGGGAATAAACTAAAGATAGGTAAAGAGGTGGGTCCTCTGTATACCATAAAGAGTAAAATTCATCTGGGATATGGCTATACCTTCTGATCTCTGATCAGTTCTAGCTGGGATGCAAAGAGTTAGGATAGCAGAGCCTGTTGAGCAGCGTGCCTTCGGACGACGTACTCAACTGTCTTGGTGATGGACACATTGGTAGTGCCACTGTTGGAAGTGACAGAAGAGCCCAGTACTTTTAATACCGACTAACTTGGGATCAGCCCAGCCCTGTCTCGTCAACTTTACTGCTGGACCACCGTAAATGTGTCCTCTGTACATGGAGTTGTAAATATTCAGTTTCCATTGCTGTTTTATCTCAATTAATGTATGGAAACAGCTTTTGGTTTTAATCTCATGCACTAAAATTGTTTGGATTCTTCTGTCAGATATTTGAAGACATGATTTATTTCCCTCTCTCAGTATTTTTCTCTGACCCAGTGGACCTGCACTATAAGTTCAAGTTAACTACTTTCAGAGAAAACAGTCTTAATATATTGTCAGCATTTTATGGGTTCCTCTGCAGAAACATTTGGTTCGTTTCAGGAAATCACATGCAAACATAACACTTCCCTTCAACGGCTACTGTGTATGAGTTTTGAATTGATGAAGGCAATTTATATCCCTGGACCGCAAAGCAATACCTTTGGCGGCTCTAAATAAGGGCTAGAACTCATTCCCTGGGAAATTTTCTTTCTTGTTGAATCACTTTCACTTTGAGACTTAGAAACAGGACTCTGGATTTGAGATAAAATGACCCATCTATGTAAGAAATCTCTCTCTGGAGTTGACCCTTGGGAAACAAATATATTTCATCTTTGCTTGTGCTGCATTTCTACTTTATTTCAAAAGATATCTTTTCGTGTTGCAATTTTTTTCCCCGAGTCGTACTCATATTCTCAGTGTCTGGGCAGAGTTCACATTCCCTTCTGCTGTGTCTGCTAACTTTCTTTCCTGAAAGAACCTCTTAAGCATTTTTCTGTCCTGTGTTTTTTCTTTCCTCGTGGGTCTCTTTTGCTACTTCCTGCGGCATACTTTATTACTTTTTTCATATTCATAGTATCATGTGGTGGTGCCCTTTTTTCTTCCAGGCTTCTTTCAGACAGTAGAGACCAACATCTGAGATGGTAAAACTTACTGCAGCTTTGCCTAAACCAGTGGAATCAATACAAATCTAGGCTAGTTGAGAAACTGGCCCTAAGCATCTTTTTCCTGAAGTTGCCTGCTTAGAATAAAAGTTAAATGCCCCTTATGTTCATCTTTACAGTCATATTGCTTTATATTTCCTTTTAGAATCCTAGAAAGGATTAGGCCTCTGCATGCTTTGATTAATGCCTGAAGTGTTATGCTTGACAGTTATTTCTGTATGTCTTTGTAAGATTAATGACATCGTTATTTTTATCTCATACCTTAGCAAAGGCAGCAGAATCTGGAAGGACTCAGCATCACTACTCATTACATAAATAAATAATTTCACCTGTTCTTTCATGGGTTTTGTATTAAACTCTGTGATGTTCTGCAATCTGACAACATGCTTGTCTCAGTTTCATGGGCCTCTTACATGGGAAGCTGAGTATACTTGGACATTTAACTTCTCTTCCTACTTAAACTAGATCAAAAAATGAGCTGGCTGCTGATACAATCTCGGAAGGCAGCGGTAGAGAATCACAGAGCAAGACTTGTATTATGCCTAAAGCTGCTCTCCCTCTGCTTCACTGGAGACTTTTTGGAATTTATTCACCTTCAAGACTTTCTCCTATTGATACAGAGAATAGAAACCTTCCCAGTCATAAGCTAAGCCTTAATCTCCTGTGTCCCTGTAAAAGGATTTAGTGACATGCATTGTTTGATTCCTGATGCCAACCTTATGTACAAGAGTTCAGAAAATCTTTTGACATCAGCAGCAGTTTATGAGACTGAGTTCTCTGCTTTACGAGCAGTCTCCAGTGTAGCTGTGTGAATTCTCAGGGGTCTTCAGTGAAGCCTGCAGATTGCATGGCGCCTTCTTGGAGATCAGCGTTCCTCAATAATAAATGGCATATGCTGAGTTCTGTAGGATAGTTCTGTGAAATTGCCCGAGTCTCAGTGCAGGAGCTCATTGAAAGCTAAAAGGAGAAGGACAGGGAGTGATTACATGGTACAATAAGCAGTACGTGAAACGTCCAGGCTCTGAACAGGACAAACCCTAGCTGGAACACTCCAGGCATGTAAAGCAAAAGGGTAAAACAAAATGTGTTGGTGGTTAGTATATAATAATGTGAGTCATCCACAGTGAGCAGAACTTAAAACTCAGCTGCTTTTACATAATCTGAGGGTGAGAAACTATAGTTGGAGTCTGAGCATGGAAATTAAACCCTAAGATATCCTAACAAAGCTCTGTCTTTGTGTAGTTAATAATATTGTAGTGGGCATATGACAAACGTTAATTGAAGTTTTTTTGTGTAGTTGCCAACATTTCTCTAGCTGCTTTTTTACCAGAACAAAACAGAAAGAACAATTATATGTAGGCTGCAGTCTTCAAGTGTCTATAAATTCATGTAACAACTATCATATAATTAGCTCATCAGCATCCTACATGCAGCTGTGGGTACTGACTCACTGTCAATGAACCTTTGTCCTGACACAAAGACAGCGTCTTTGCCTCAGTTTCAACTTCATTCATTGCCATCATTCTGCATATTTCTGTAGCAGGGAGTTCAGTGACTTTGTACTTGATATTCAAGATGGTGATTTAATCTGATTTTTTTAAATGAAAAAATACTATTTGCTGGTTATATTCTTGTTGAATAAAGTACTTCTTTGATGATGATGATGATGATGATGATAGTAGGTTTGTGAAGCTGGCATGAGCTGTGTTACTGAAGCAAGCTGGTATATCCAGGTGTGGTTAAAAATTGTTGGAATACTGGTCTTCCTATATTTACATTTATACATGTATTTATACTACCTCTGGATCTTTAAAGATACTAATTAGAAGTGGTGTTTCTATATTTTTGTGGGTTTTTTTTTTTAACATTAACTGTGATGTAAAAAGCAAAGGCACTGTAAGGGGGGGAGGGATTTCTTGAAAGTAAGCTTATTGGTTATAATGCCTTTGTAAATAATTAGCTAGTCAGGCATCATATGAGGGGATGGCCGGTTTCTTATAATAGTAGTCCAAGTCATGATAGTCTAAAGAATAGGTGAAATAAACAGAGGTATCATGATAAAAAAGCCCAGAAGGAGCATTGCCTTTTATAGGCACTTATTTCTTGGTGGAAACATTACTTGCACGAAGGAGAAAACTAAGCAGATTTCTATCACCAATCAGGTTTTGCAAAAGCGCTCCTCCAAGGTGTATGTGCAAGCATGTCCATGGTTAATTTTAAGCTCAAATGTTTTTCGTTTGTTTGGCAACTTGGGACTCGATCAGTCCAATATAGGATAAAAAGGAAATTTCTTCAAGAATTGCAATGTGAGCTATGTTCCCCTTACAGCCTCTTCTTGTGGTACACAATTCCAGCACTTTTTGTCCTCTCACAATAGCAACCTTCCCACTTACTCTTGTCATATGTGCCTGAGGAAAATGCTTCTTGAATTCATATGCTAGCTTGTAGGGTTAACCATGAAGCCATTGCAAAGGAGTTGCTCCCCCAGTACATGCTTAAATCTTTAGATTTCATCATGCTACAGTGTGGGAGATGTGTAGGGATGCTCTCCTGTAGTTATTCACCTTGGAATGAATAGTTCCACTGGGGAGGAAGGAACTTTGGAGCATCTTCATTTTCCAAACTCTTCCTGTTTTGTCAGGTAAAAGGACTGTTCCAATCTAAGAGAACTAGCTGCAGCCTCAATGTCTAATGAGATAGCCAAAGTCTAAATCTGATGAGAAATTCCCTGCTCTGCCCCTTCCTTCCCTGTCTTTACTGTGGTAATAGCTATAAATAGCAGAGCTATGGCTACCAAGAATAGCCTCAGTATCGCGCATATTGGTTATATCTGTACATGTTCATGTCCCTTAAACCCTGGAGCACAGTGGCCAAGAGCTTTATAGCTGTTGCTACCATACGGGAAACACTTTTTTCCAGAGCTTGTGACATAGGATGTTTTTGCCTAATTCACCCTGTTTGTTTTTTTTTTTTAAAAAAAGTCCTTTAAGACATCTATAGCTCATTTTCCAGGACAACGTTATGACTGCATGAAAGAGGTCAGAGGAGTTGCCAGAGTACAGCCTCTTCCAGGCTGCCATCTTGAGAGCGTGAATATATAGAGCTAATCTCACTGTGATTTTTTCTCCTATCATGCTGCAGAGTGATATATTCACAGAACAGTCTTGGTTTTGAAAAGGACATTGGGGAAAAAAGCTTGCCAGTGTAAAGCTGCTAATGCAACCAGGAAGACTGATCCGGAGGAGAAACATCGGAGAGAGAATGTACGCATGCACTAGCGCATGGTGTGGTATGAAAGGGTGGCTTCCATGTTGCATCATGATGTGTAAACATTGCCAGTTTTCAGGCAAAATCTTAAGATTTCCATTTCAGTACTCCTAAATGTGGTTCGCTATACCTAGGTGGTAAGAATTGCTTAGGTATGTTTTCAGATTGCCAAACTGAACTTTAAAAAGTGCAGCATATGGGAAGCCTACAGCTTTGCCCAGAGCGATACTTTAGAAAATGCTGAAGCTAGGTTATACTGAAAAATGTATTTACTTAAAGCCAAACCCTTCAGCTTTTGCTCATAAAAGGGACACACTTTACATGTAATAATGAGATCAGGCCACCATTGCAAGCTCAAAGGACATAATTATGTGCTAAATTGTACTAGTTATATGCTAATGTAACTCTTGCTATCATTGTAATGCAGGATTGGACCTTATACAACAGCTTCAGATATGCCACAGTAAATTTTACTATTTTTACAGATACTGCTAATTTAAGATTAGTCTTAAATAAACCACTAAGTTAGGATTCTGCAAATTTCATCTTGTTAATGATCTGAGATCTGAGCTGCACACTGCCAGCTTCACCTACTTTGGGGTGTTGCTTTTGCAAAGTGCTGAAGGAGTTCAAAACCCATAGGAGAACAATGTTTAGGAACAGGCACTGTGCCCACTCCGTTTGCTCAGATTAAGGTACATAATGGAGGTGCCACAGTTAGTAGCTGTTGCTTTCAGTTGCCCTTGGAGAGAGCAGGGGGAAATGGCACCTCCAGAGGGCTGCTGAGATCCCAGTTTGTCTGGACCGGCCTTGGGAAGTGCCCTTTTCTCTCCTCTGCCTGCAGCAGAAGCTTCTGCTTTCTTTAATCAAAGGCAAGCAAAGTAGGATAAATTCAAGGTTTGAGGTCAGAGGGCAACTATATGTTTCTACCCTGTTATCATACGGAAATGTTTATAGGTCCAGAACTCACCCATGTTTCACTGTTTGGTCAGGTTTGTTTGTGCATTGCCTCACAGGGTCAGGTGTTCATGACATTTGTAAAGATGAGATCGGTGCCTTCACGTCTACTGCAGAGGCTCAGAAACTGTGATTGCAAAAATAACCTCATGGCAAGCAGGCATTAACCTCTTGGGTGTTACTAGTTCTTATGTCCCATATCCAGCAAGTGAGAAACAAACACAAGGAATAAAGAATGATAACCTCATGAGAGGAAACAGAAGAAACAAATAAATATCAAATGACTGATAATACAATGGCTTTGTGTCCCATTTGAGAAGCTAAGAAGTCTCTGCATCCCATCTGAGAAGCTATCAGTCTTCTCATTAGCCAACCTTGGCATCTATTCAACTGAATATATATTTAATTTTCTCCCATTCACAGGAGGAATGTCAGATGGAAAAATCAGGCAGGCATCTATCCCCTCCTTCTCAATCAGCAGCACAAAGATTTGTGGATATCAGGGAACTTGCCCCTGTTTTTTAACATTTAAGAATCTCCTGGTTTTGCTGCTTTGTGGTTATCTGGTTGCCTGTGTTTGCATGTGGAAGTCTTTGTTCTTGCGCTGTGTTGTTTCTCTGGAATGCTATGAGCAGTTGTTTTTGTTTGTTCACACCCGGGTGGAGCTGTCTTAATTGGGTAAATATTTGCAATGTTATACTCGCATGCACATAAGACAAAGAGGGACAGATTCCTATTGACATAAATGGCTTTTATGCCAGCCCGGCAATGTAAAGGCTTCAATGAAACTGATACCTACAAGTCTACTTCTCATGGCCTGACCGTATAAAGTAGGTTTAGTATAAATAACTGTCATGTCCCTATTTATTTCTAATTACAGATGGACTATATTTTCCAGTTGGGAGGTCTTGTGATTACAACCAGGAAGGGGGAAGCTGCCTTATTCACTGACTTCATGCTCAAAAGTGCTTGACTTCTACTTAGTCCTGTTGAAAAAACAAGACAGTCATTTACCAGCCTGTCTTTGGACATCAAGGGTGAGTTTTCCACAGATGTAGACATTTCCTAAGCGAACATTAATACGTCCAAGTGCCTGAAGCTGTTTTGAAAGTTGCGAGCTTGTGGTGCTCATGGAAGCTGTATTTGTATATATAATAAATACCTTGTCTAAACCTTACCAGGTGACTATTGCATGTGTTATCATTAGCTAAGCTACAAAGTACACTATAAAGATCTACACATATATGAACAGACTGTAATGAAGAGTTATCACTGAAGAGGCTGTTAATAGGTAATTCAGCCTTTCTTTGTACAAAGGTTCATAAAAATGGTTGTGACATAAGGAAAAGTGAAACTGAACTCCACAGTTGAGGTGTTGTGTGGACATGACCCTATTTCAGGTTCTGTGTAGCTGTAGCTGTGAAAGCCTAGAGTTTATCATGAATTGATTTATCCCTCCCTAGTCTTGAAAGAATTGCATAGTCTCGCAGTGCCATTTCTTCACATGTGCCTTAAGGGAAAAACATCTGTCTGTAGGTCTAAGAAAAAACTTTAATGTATTTTATTTTATTTAATAACAATTATTTTTCTTGTTTGAAATTCTGACTATATTTCTTCAAGGTTCAGCTATCCATTCTTGTCTTCAAAAAATAAACAGGAATAATTTAAGAGTTTCCCTTACGTAGGGCCAAACTTCAACGCTCTTACACTGTCTGGTATCTTACTTCATCATTAGTTCCACTGGGTTCATCGATACTAATTGTGCTCAAAGTATCCCTCAGACTGAGTAAAACTTCTCAATCTGTTTTAAGCCTTTTATCACCACAGTGTAGCCATCCACTTCTCCAGGCCTCCTTGCCCTTTACTGCAGGTCCCAGATTTTTGTCTGCCTTTACAACGTGTGCATGGAAGCTCAGATTGTTCTCTGGGCAAACATTCACTGACCAGGTAGTCAGCCCTGTCTCTACTCGTGCAGAGTTTTTCCTGTTGTGCTCACGGATCAACCTGTGTAATCATTTTATGAAGCAGAATGGGGATATGAACCAGGTAACATATTGCTGTTTTCAGCTGTATACCTTTTCTGATCTAATCCACTTCTCCTCCATCCCTAAGAATGGCGTGGTGAGTGGGAATAAGCAGCTACAGAGGGATGGAGCCTTCCGAGGTCAGTCATACCACTGCCTGTTTTGCCTTTGTCTCACTTCAGTTCACCACCAAGCCATTTCACAAAGGCTATGCAGAAAATTTCCAATGAACTCACACTTGTCAGCTGATGGCAAACTGACTGTAATTTTTCTTGTTGTTGGGGTCTTTATAAGCTCCTTTGTAGATTCTTGTAAGCTTATGTCAAGTATATCTCTCAGTCGTATGTGTAACTGGCATTTATAAAAAAGCACGCATGATTCTGTGATTTTCCTTGCTACCTTCATTCTGAAAACATCTTGAACTTTATTTGCTTAGTGACCTTTATCCAGTTGTAAAATCAGGTTAAAATTGTTCAGTGGCTTTAAAGGTATAGGATAAGTAGGAAAGTGAATACTAGACAAGGCAGCAAGGCTGAATAAATATTTTAAGAAAGCAGGCTAAAAATGGTACCTCTTCCCTTCCCAACCTGATACTAGTATATACAAACCTGATACTAGGTATATACAAACAGTCTTCCTTGTGATTTTAAGATTAGTGTTACCGATCCTATTTCTTGGCAATGTTTGTTCCTTCTTGTGTGTAAACCGTGTGTAGTAATAATACAGTGGCATCTAATCCTCATCTTCTGGCAGCCACCCATGGAAATTAGTTCCTCCTTCAAGTCTTGCCTTTTCTCTGGGTGCTGCGTTTAGTGATGCTTGGTGATATGTGTGTGAGTAGCTTAAGACATTTCTCACTTTCCATCAGACCTTTATCCCACCATCACCATGTTTTCTGAATGCTTCCATCTGGTTTTGCTTGAAGATTTGGACAAAGCTTTCTAACCTGGATTATATATGTATTTCATTGACATTATTCTGAGTGCTTATCTGAGTTGGGCAAACAGAATTTATCCTGTTGTTTGGTCTTGGGATATTAGTGAAGACTCATTTAAGTAGCAGAGATGCTTTCATGAGGTTGGGGAAGGAATGTCCTTTTATACTTCTACTCACCTGGATCTGCTAAAGTCAAGTCTTGTCCATTCACAAGAGAAATTTTGTCCTGAATACCTGGTATTTGGATTGGCAGCCAGACAGAAATGCCTAACTGCCCAATGACTTTCCCCACAAGCAGAAGTTAAATTTGCACTTGAAAGTTTTAAGCGCATGTTTAAAGTCCACAACCTAATTTGCTGAGTGAGGTCATTAACATTTTGCTTTGTATTGGGAAATACCCTTTACCAATAAATTTCAATGGGTAAAGCAAAAAACTGGGTTTCTTCCAAGAGATTCATTCATGAAAAATTCTATTGAATGAAAAAGGAAATTTACATTTTTTTTAAAAGACTTACTATATCTGGCATGAGTGTCTTATTCTAGACTAACTCTATGTTTTACAGATAACTATTAATTCAACTGATGTTTGAGATAATATAGTAAATACTGTAAGAATTATTGTCACGTCTTTAATATTCCTGTCTGCATAACATATCCTGATTCTGGATAGCTTGCAGCTATTTCATGTTGAAGATGAAGTATGTCAATCAATACCTTTCCCAGGGGACTAGATAGAACAAGGACTGGGAGAAGGTCGTTCAGCAGACACACTCCTTGTGCGAGCAAACTTGCATAGTACCTTGTCTTTAAGTGTTCCCAAGCAGTGGAGCATGTCATTGCTTTTGCAATAAACCATTCTTCAGGAACAGATACAAACCAGCTGAAAAACAAACTCATAATTTTATATAATACTCTCCATCAAACAGCTTTACTCAGTCTTTTTGAAAGGCTACTCTTCAGTATGCAAAAAATACTGGCAGAAGTACAAGGAGAACAGAGAATATTTATGACCAGTGGAAGCACAGTTGGCCTTTTGCTCTAGAGAAATGGCTTGGTGAGAAGATCTGCTTAAACCAAGAATTAGTAAATAATTTGGACCTAGGTTTGAGGTAATGATGTTTAGCAAAACTGCTGCAAAGGCTTTTTTGCTGCCCAGAGTGATAACTGAATGAATGCCCTAGGAGTCTGTTGTGCACCAACCTGCAGCTGCCTAGCTGATCATTCCTACCTTTTGGGAAAAACTGAATTTGTTCTGAAGTATGAAATTTTTAGTTCAGGTCTTTTACAAAGATTTGTTCCCCATAGCTAAAATCCTGTTTGGCTCATCTCTTGCAGTTCCTCTACTGTTTATTGCATAGTGCATCAAGAAGGCAAACAAAGCTTTATCATCCTCTGGACAGCTATTAGGAAAAGTTTCACTGACTCAACTGTTCAAGAGAACAAAACCCAAAATTTGGCTCTTTATTCCAAACTAACACACATAGAACATCTCTGCTTCCTAGGCCCACAGTCCCACAAAGTAGGCATCAACAAGAAAAAATACAGCAAACCTTAATATCTATGACTGGATTAGCTATCGAATCAGTGTTGCTAGTGACCTCTCCCGCTGTTAACCACAAATTTTTCTTTTTATTTCCCAAAACTGCCTGAGCCATAGCTGTTTCAAACTGCTTTCCTATTTTCTTTCCTCATTTAGTCCATATGATAATACCACCAGACATTATATTGTGTCCTGAGAAGACTGAAAGGGGGAGGATCCAAAGCCAGTTTAAATTCACTTTGCTCGCCCCTTAATCTGTGTCAAGTTATGCTGGATATGCTGTTCTGAGAGACAGCTCAGGCTTCTTTATCTGTCTTAGTAGCACTGCTTTGCTTTTCCAATCAGCAAACAAGAAGCCATGCCTTAAATAAGCCACTTCATTATCTTTTGTTTTGTTTTTTTTTTCCTAATTGTTTATCTCTGATAATAACTAAAACATGTATTTTTCCTTGTAGATCATAAATTGAATGGACAGTTTGTAGTCATTTGTCTACCATTTCAATGCGGAAATCAATTCTCAGTTATCTACGCATGGCTTGTCTGGATTGCGGATTAACCAGGCTGGGGATGCACTGACCTCTGTTTATTTACTACGTGGAAAGTTGACTTCGGACCAGTAGGCTGTATTGATTCAAGCAGAGTGCTGCATGAACATCTGTCAAATCCATGGCTCCCTCCAGTTCAGCAGCAGATTATCTGTGTCACGGCTGTGTGAAGGCCTCTCCAGTAGCCTCTGCAGGCTCTGACAGCAGTGTGCAGAACCAGCTGTCATGATCAGACTCTTAAAGGAGCACTGGAGAGAGCAAGGCAGAGATAGAACACTTCTTTTCACGCTTACCTTGAATCAGTCTGGGTTTATTTATGCTCTAGGGCCTACGGTGGCAGCTCCTCAGCTATCCGAAGCTGAGGAAACAATCTTCTTTTCTCCTTAAACTACCAGCACAGGAGAGATTTCCAACTTTAAATAAACTAGTTAGTTACTAGTTTAATTTCGTTAGTACTAAATTGAAGTAGACTGAATACACTGTGCTTGTAAGCAAGGCTTCTGTTTCCAAAAAGTGGTTATGGCTAGAGCAAGCTCTAGCTCCATGTGTTTCCCTGCTGTTGGCCCCAGCAAAATGGTTTTCCTTTTCATCTTCAGCAGCAAACGTGGGCTGATTGACTATAATTTGTATTTCCTTTAAATTAATAGAATGTGGTGAGGTTAGGCCTAAGTGCAGGCCATTGGTTCAATTTTAAATTTTAGTGTTTAAATAATAGACTCCATATTAAAAGGCATCAACAAAAAGGATCTAGTTTGCTTTTTTTTAATTGAAAAAAAATTATAGATTTGCATTTACCTTATTATCTTTATCTTTTATTATTTCAAAGAGATTCTGAATAAAGATGCTATCTCAACTTCAGCCATGCTTTTGCAATCTTGTAATCAGTCAAACCAGTAATTTATGTTTCTGTTGAAAGCAGGTGAGAAGTAATTAACTCATGTATTGCATCCATGTCTTTTCAGGTCTTTCATTTTTGGGAAGTATCTGCACTAGCAGGTTGTTTTTTTTTTTAATTTCAGACTCTTCAAAACTCCTGAGATGCTACAGGAAAGCCAGCACTCTTGGCACTGTACAGGAGTGCTTGATGCTTTGCAGAACTAAGTCCTAGGAGTTAAATCCTGTACATGTTGAAGCTGTTGGCCACATTCACATTTACTTCAATGTGGGAATTGGAATCGCGGGGTAGCAGGATTATAGTGGTCCTGTTTTTTAGGATATTTCCCCATCTTCCATGCACATCCAAGAGTTGTTTATTTGTCCATGTGTACTTCTGGCAGTCTGTATTTATAGATAACCTATTTCTGCAAGAATCAAATGCTTATGGCAGCAGGAGGGTTTTATTGGTCCTTGCTGGGCTGGTGTGCTGACACCATTTCAGTGAGAGATCTCACGGTCAATGACAGTGCAAGTCCTGGCTGAGCAAACTCATTTCCTGCCGAGTCTGCAGAAGCTCCCGTATCAGCCACTTACTAGCAGTGTGTATGCTAGAGGATGGGCTCATACAGGCATGTTTTCTATTAACAGGGTGACTCCAAGGCCAACTAGCAAGTGTGGCCAGTGTACTGATGGAAGAGAGGACTTGCTGTGCAGAGCACACTAGTACAGGAACAAGAACACCCTCCTTTTGTCCTGTTAGCCTGGTACTGAATCACATATAACTCACTGTTTCCTCTGTAGTTTCGTCTTACTCAGCTAAAAAGTTTAAGGGTGTGACAGATCAGCAGAGGTCAGGTGAGACTGGATGAAAGGGGAGGAGTTGATCTCATTTAGATTTTTTTTTTTCCAAAACAAAGGTGGTCACACCTCTAATAGCTAGACTCACATGTGTTTTCAGGTAATCTTAATAACAGGTTGCTGGAGTGCTTAGCTTGTTCAATCCATTCAGTAATTAGAGCCAGCACCGAAGTCATAAAATTGAGTGTGGGGTGACGTCTTAATGAACATAGTAATTTGGCTCCAAGTCCAGCTCTGTACAGCTTCCTCATGCATGGCTTCCTCTTGACTGGAACAGGGCAGTCGTCAAATACAGCAAGTATGTGTGGCAGCTGAGGACAAAAAATGAGCATCTAAGCGAACATCAATAAGATTATTTCGGCCATGCAGGTTGAGGAAAAGCAGCACTAGCAATACTCAAGTTGGATTAGTCTCAAAGTGCTGAGAACTTTGTTTTTATTCAATATTAAAGCTGATACCTCCAGTAACATCCACATCTTTAATGACTCAGGGAAAGAAGCTGTTTACTGAATCACCAATATCCGAACCTGAAGAACCTAAATTTTTTTTTGAAATCTGAATATAATTAAGCATAGTCTTGTTCTTTTCAGTAGGCATGAAATAACCACAGATAATGAGATTCCACTTACTTAACAGTAAAAAATTTACTTGTTTTAGTTTTCTACCACAGAATCTGAAATGTGCAACCTACAACAGTCTGTTGTTTACAAGGACTGAGAAAGGGATAAAATAAATAACTAGAAGAAATGTGTACATAAAATAACTATACTAAACATGAGGACAACATTTCTGGTCATAAAGTTCCTAAACTAGAAGTTGCTAGAAGCTGGGAAAATACTCCGGGGTGCAAACTATGCAAGTTTGTCCTCTTCTTAACCCATTGGCTATTGACAGATACTGGTCCAGCTAGACCTTTGGTTTGATCTAGGATGGCTGTCTTCTGCACTCAGCATGTTGCCCATCTTCTCTGAACACCACAAGCAGTTGCAACAGATGAGACAAATAGACAAGTAGGTGTCCCAGACTGTCCCAATAACATTTTATAAAAAAATCACCAGTTAAATATTGTATGAGGACATGACTAATGCAAGAAGAACAGAGGGTGGAAATTCAAGGAAAGGCAAAAATTATTAGTATCGGAAAACATGTATTTCCCAAGAATGTAGTAAGAAAGTTCCCCAGGGGTGAATGCTATCTAGTTTCATAAGTAGACTGAGTAGGAGGTTGGAAAATGCTGTAAAATAAATACTCTCACATTTTCATGTGTTGACCTACCAACCTTTTCTTTACAACAATTGCTTTGCAAATAATTTCATTTTTTGTTACACCAAAAATTGTTTGGCTAAAATGCTGAGTTCTCTGTTGTCCAAGCCAGAACATCAGCAGACTCAGGGATTACCCAATATTTGCCTGTTTAAGTGTTTGCAGTAAGTGCTGGCAAAGGGGAAACACCTTTTTTGGATATCTAGACTACTCTTATCATACCTGCCAGATTGAGAGTCACTATAGATGTTTGGAACAGCTGTAGAGATACAGAAAGAAGGACCCTGAGGCCTTCAGTTTAAACTCTAGTTCTACGCTTATGCCTGTGTTAATCAGGAGTAGATACTGTTATATAGACCTAATTTTAAACAAGTTTACCTGAAATTTAAGTATTGAATGTACTAGAGAATTGTGCTGTATTCTCTGCTATACTAAATGCATATTGCTGTCTTAATTTTGGTGGAATCAGAACACTTTCCAGTGAATGAAAATAGGAAAATAGGAGCTGGATCCAGAACTTTTCACCTTCAATTTATAAAACTCACCAAGAAAGATGTTTCATTTATTTGCCAGTGATGACTGTTATCCACATCGAAGTGGCAGCTTTTACCATCACAGTGGCATCAAGCTAATTTGCCTCTCCTTCCAGCTGGTGATTCTTTCCAGAAGAAGAAGACTAAAGAAGAAATCCAGGCAAGCTTTCCCTCTCTCTGGTGTGCGTATTGCATAGTCAGAGGACTGCAGTCACACTGCAGGTGCTGAATTTAATTTTTACAGACAAAAAAGTAAGTAAGATCACAGCTGAACTTGCTAAAATGCTAATTCAAAATTGACGTCCTGTTAATCTTTTTGCTGGAGTGATATCTTGGAAGAGTTGAGAAAGGCCATAAGATTTATAGTAATGATGAACTGCAAACCAGCTGGAAATAAACAGTGGAAAGGGAAGCACTTTGTTGTGATGTGGCTTCAGTTGCAAGAGAAGCTACTGTGATGGCTCTGGTGCTATCATCATTCTGATTTATCTTTGATTAATGCATGTGGAACCTCAGGAGTCCTGTTTTATACCTATTTCATAACTGCCTGGAGTTCCTCGTTAAATAATCTGGCTGTGAGTGGTTACAAAGCTGTTCTGCTTCTCTTAACATTTCAGAGGAGAAAGAATTTAGCATTTTCCCATTCTGCACTATAACAGTGGCAGAGGCATACATCTTGCACCCTATCTGTTCATTGGGCATTGTCACAGGGCGTGAGAATTAAAAATGTCCACTGATAACTACAACAGCTTTTCTTTTAAATGTCCTGAGTGCCTCTCCTTCTCTCTGCTTCTCCCCTGAGCTGCAGCAGACCTCACCGCTGAGCTGGGACCTGTGCCTGGGAGACTGATGCCTTTTGGATGCTGCAGCACAAGAAGTTGTTACAGGTCTGCTCGTGATCCTCCTCCCCTCCTGAGGCTCAGGAGTTTCTCTTCTGGTACTGCTCTCTCCTCTCTGGAAAGTCTCCACTACCCACCTTGGAGTTGGGGACTCCCTGCCAGGCCCACGCTTCCACTCCTACTCCATTTGGTACAGCCACTGACCTCACAGATGCTCTGTTCTGAATTTGCACTTTTCTGGGGAGACAGAGGTGCTCTGACCGCCAGGGGAAGGAGGTGAGACAGAGTGTGGCTGCTTTCCAGCCCTCCTCTCTGCGGCCACAGCGGTGGAGCTGAGTGGCCAGCAACCACCAGCCAGGAGGGAGTGAGGGAGGCAGGTCAGGTCAGGTCAGTGTGGTGATGCAAGGTGGTATAGGAAAGGTGCAAAACTAATATTGCTGGTCTGGTGGATACTGTGACACTGTGGCAATATAAAGTTCATACGTAATTCATTAATGTCATATATTAGCACTGTTTGTGCCCTTTGCACTTATGGCTGTGATACTGTAGGGATGCTGCATGTAGTCTCTTATGCATAGAGAATTGATATAGAAGCAGAAAACCCATTGGTATTTCCTACTACCATTGGTGAGGGCACCAAAGAAAAGGAAAATATACTTCAAGTGAGAGAAACAGAGCACTGAGTGACTCTGAAGCATTTGCCGCCACTCACAGATGTTTGAAGGGCAGCTGTCTCCTGGCCCGGACTGTGAGCACACAGGGCTCTAACTCAAAGTGCAGGAGTTGTTGGAGCTTTTGCCTTGAACTGCTGGTGCAGGTGGCAATGTGCAGGTGCGAGAAGGGATGTCTGTTTATTTTTTTCCTTAGTGGTGAAAGGCAGAGGGTTGGGCTGCTTGCTTCACCTCTTCAGCATGCAGGGAGTCTTTGCTGCACCAACAAAACTCCACCTTTCACTTGTGGCTGCAAACCCCATCATCGCTCAAGTCTGCATGTTTTATTCTACTAGCTAACAAGCTACAAAGTTTCAGTTACTTTTTATCACCCTGTTTTTCATTTCAGTCCGCTTGTAAGGATGGCTGTAAAGCTATCTTCTGCTTCGATTTCCTTATGCTGTTGCTGAAATTAATTGTTAACAAAGTTTCTTGTGGGGATGTTATGAAAATACAGTATGATAGTAATACATTTCTGGCATGATTCGTGGTTACCGGTGGAAATATTTAATGATGTTTTTGTATACATATAGTAATTGCTTCTTCTATATAATAATAATAGGTGGCAATACAATTACGCTCTTGTTCTTCTTCACAGACGATCGTATGAGAAATGGGCACATGAGTGGAACAGAATCAGAAAAGCAGAATGTCCCTCATATCTTTTCAGTATTTATCTACTCACTTGAGATTCTACAGTCTTTTGAATAACACTAGACTTTTATAATCAAAGTTATTGTGCAGCCTTAAGATAAACAATTCATAAGATAGCTAAAGTTCATTTTCATAACAAAACTAGGCATTAAGGAGTTATTCCTAAGGCTTTCCCTAAAGGTAAGGACTCTGAGGACTGCAATACATTGCAGATAAATCCTCCTAATATAAAGCAATATATTCTCAGTTACACAGAGATGAGCAACACTCAGTTTTCTCTAATAAACTTCTGCTGGAACCTGGCTGCTGCTGAAAAAGCCTGTCTCTTTGAACAAATAAGTCCCTGTCTTGTGAGAGCTCATTACCCATATGATAATACTATTCATTTCTCTTGCACAATTCATCGGAGGGGCAGCAGGCTCCTTGCAAACATCTAATTAGGTCTCGCTTCATCCCTGAGCAGCAAGTATTATTTTACCTATTTTACAGTTAAGGAATTTGGGCAGAGGGGCTGTGGCCTGTGCCCAGAGCCACCTGCCCTAAACCTTCCCTGGCTAGGAATAGACCCTGGATGTCTTTACTCCTAGCTCTCTGTTCCAAGCTGTAAGCCATGACTTCGTGCAGAAGCTAATTAAAAACTAGTAAAATGCTTTGACAAGCTCTCAAAAATGTTACTGGTACAGCAGATTTCTGCTGGGTTCAGAGTCAAGTTTCTAGCACTGCTGTAATTGTTGTCTGCATTGCTTAAGCTTTTCTAAACCAGTCAGAAGACAAAAGACATGCCTGTATTCCTGATACATCACAAAGTTCACCACAGTTCCTTGCACTGTTGTTTTTGCTGGCACCCTGGCTCCATTTATCACAGGCATTTAAAAGTGCAAAACCCTGAAGTCAGTAACACAGCTTCTTTCAGTTGCATGGATGCAGGCAAAAGTTGCTGGTGTCTGCATATGAAGATTGAGAACTGGTATAAGTTCAATTATTTGTTGTTGATTTGTTAGCTCTAAGATTATTTTATTTCTTGCAATCTACTTTTAAAGCTATAGAAAGCCCTTAGAACAAATATCCTAGGCAATTTGTTGGAATTCTTTGCAGCTCAGCTGTCAAAACAACATGAGTGCCCTTGTGTTTGGATCAATGTTAAATCATAAACCTGTAGCTTATACATTTTGTTAGGGGATGGAAAGAATTAATCTGCAGGGCAAGTTCCCTTGCCAACTTTAGAAAAAGCAACTTATGCAGGAGTTGATGAGAAGTGAAAATCACTGAGGAAGTGGATCTTTTGAAAGGAAATGTGACGTTTTCAGTAAAATCCCACTAAACCTCCACATCTTGACATCACGTACGAGTGAAAGTGATCCCGTTTCTGGACCTATGGCAGCAGGGTTTGCACCGAGAGGCAGGGTGCTGCCCACCTGCAGGACTGTGCAGTCTCTGCCTCTGTTCAACCTAGATGAAAAATATATTAGAAGATCTCAGATGTAGAGGAGAGGGGTCAGGATATCAGTTAGAGCATATTTTTCAACATCAAATTACTTGGCGTGACATTTGCTAGAGCAACCCCATTTAATTTTCATTTTGGTGTAGTGATAACTTGTGCACCAGTGTAGTCATTTGCAGAGCCCTGTGCCATGCTCCAGCAGGGTAGTGCTGCCAATGCTGCAGCACATTCAACGTTGCCAAGAAGTTGTTACTTGCATGAATTTTACTCCTTCTCTAGTCAAACTACGACTGTTACTCGTTTTAAGGCATATTCAGAGCAAGGATTCAGAAGAAGAATTATACAGAGCACTTTTTCGATTTGGGGAATGGCTGAAGACTGAATGGGGTGAATTTTCTTAGCACATAGATTTAAAAAGAGCCAGCAGCAATCAGCTAAAAAGGGAGAGGGTAAGTTAAACTATCACCTTACCCTTAGCTACTAATCTTTCACCCTTTCAGCTTCCAGTGAGAGCATTTCATACTGGCCCTGCTGCTGCTAGGAACCATGGCCATGCTACGTGTAGAGTGTGACGGTGTGCTTTGCAGAGCTGCCTCACCTCTGAAACAGCAGCACCACAGGAGTGTCGAATGATGTGTTGCTCTGTCGGTATTGCACTTGGGCAACGTGGCAGTGTCTAATACTCTTAGACAGCTGGATCAATAAACAGTGCTGCCAGCTATTGGCAATGATAAATCTCCTCTCCATGTATACACCCTGTTTGGATTCCACCCGTGATTTAGGATCTCGGCAGTTGCTGCAGGACTGTCTGCTTTCAGTCAGTTGGCTCTGTGCCCTGTCTTCCAGTGTATCAATAAATCAGGAAGCCTTCCACTAGTTTCTCAGGATCTGACTGTGAGATACCAGGCTTAACTCATTAGAGCAGGACTTGAGGGATATTCAGTACCTTGTGGGAACAGCTTCTCTATTCATAATGTCCCCCCGTGCTATGTCTGTTTGGCATAGTGACTGCTTTCTTCAACAAAGTTCTCACCTCTCTTACCTCTTTCCAAAGTTTTTTTCTTCTATTTGGCTGCCTAGAGTAGGCAGAGAGTGATGCTCTTCACTTCAGCCTGTTCATACAGAGGGTAAGCTTGGGCTCATTAGTCTAATAGGTTTCATTGCCAATGTTTTGTCTCCTGAAGCTTTTATCCCTGCTTGTTTTTTCCAGGAATAGCTAATAAAAAGTATTGGTTTAATAAAAGACATTGTGTCTTCCTACAGGCCTTGGTTCCTCTGATCATCAAAGCCTCATGGCAGATGAATGTTGCTGTGACTGGGATTTTAACCATATTTTTGTATAACCTTGTTCAAGTAGGATTAGTAACAAAGTATTGCTGGTGCTGGTGGAGCTGCACTTCAGTGAGGCTGGTGAGATTTCAGAAAATACTCCATGTAGATATAGCCTATGGGAGCAATTTAACCTTCGTTAAACAGACAAGCAGAAAGCCTTGACGATGTCGTGTGTGATGTGAGTGACTGCTTGTGCCAGCATCCTCACAAAGCTCTGCTAATGGCTTTCAGTCCTGCCCTCCAGCACTGCTATTCTTCCAGCACAAGGACCTTTGCTAGTCAGTCTTTTGCTGTGATGTATTATTTTATGGCTTTAAGCTGCTGCTTTGCTTTTTCTTTAAAGTACTGGTGTTTTGACTTCAAACCCAGGAAAATTCTACCGCAGTTTAGATCAACAGATATGGGGAAGGAGGGTGGGTGAGTCTGGATACCCACGTGCATCTGGCCCTGCCCTGCTTTGTGACACACAGCGACAGTCAGAGTTGGGCAAGGAGGCAGTGCTGTGCTCCCAAATTAGGACCAAATTTGCTTTGTTGCCATCCTTCTCTGGTATAAATTATTATGTAGGTCAGTGAGCAAGAATGAATCATGCCATGTGCCCTGTACTTATTAAAACCATGTTCTTTGTATAGGGGCACATGCAGTTTCCTGGTGAGACCCACCAGGAGCTGGGGCTCAGACAGGGATGTTTTCCAGCTAAGTGCGCAAAACTTGCTTGAACCATGGGATAACTTGAATCCAATACTGGTTTTATGCCTTCAACCTTGTCAGGAGAGAAGAAAGATGGTTGCTTGGTAGAGGTGTATGTGCAGAACTGAGCTAGTCCGGATTTCAGTCCCAGTTTTTTCATAACTTCTCTTTTCTGACCTCAGACAAGTCACTTGAAATCCTGTTTCCCTGCCTGTTTGCTGGTTTCTGCCCGGAGAAGACCTGAACACAGCTCCTGGTCTGAACTGAACCACAGCCTGCTCCCAGTGATGCTGGTACAGATTAGCAGTGAATTGGGACCCTAAACCAAATATCATTCTGGTTGTCTTTGTGCCTTATCAGTCAGATGCATGTAAACAAATACCCTAATTTGAGGGAAGTTTTTAAGAATAGATGCATGGCTGATATAAGGTACTTGATAGTACGGTGAGGCCTAATGGGAACTGCTCATTCCTTTTATCTCCTGGATATAGAGTTTAGCCAATGTGTTTATTGATTTTTCTTTCCTGGGTGTAGTGGCAGCTTTAGCACTAAAACATTATCCTCCAAAAAACTCTGAAACCCAAAAGTGAGGGTAAAATCTCAGCTAACATTCACTGTCTGCAACAGAGACCTAGCACTGACCTACCCACCTTAGGCTCCCTTTTGAGCACAGCTGTCTAGATTTAGATTTTACGTTGGAGGGAGCTGAACAGTGCTGTAGCCTCCACACACCGTATTGCTGAGCTCCTTTGGTTTAAGTGAATCTGGGTGACTACCTCCGGCATTGGTGGCTACCCTTTGCCAAGTGGGTCCCACATGGATGTGCTTGCAGCACGAAGGACCTGAAGCTGTCATCACAGTTCTACAGCAATGATTCCTTCAAAAGGAGAAAACAACCTAAATATGGTCATGTGTATCTGAGCAGGGGAAATAGAGACAGGGAAATAACTGGACAAGTGTAGGCAGTTCTGCCCAGCACGTGGTTATTTAACGTGATGGGCCAGCCTGGGTTGTGTGTTGGCCACTGTGTGTGTGGGGAGGTTGAAGCAAGTCCCTGTGCCTTGCCCAGGCTGGGGGACAGGCATGGGAGCAGGGCAGGCTTTGGATGTTTTCCCCTATAAGTCCCATGTCACGTGGCAGCTGGAAAGCGGGACCTGCTTCTGAACACCATCAGCTTTTTTCTTAAGAGCTTTTTTCCCTGTTAATTGCTTTGTAACCAGTTGTGATTAGACAGTAATGATTCCTGGATCTAATGATAGGAAGTACTCATTATCACATGGACAAGGGAGCAGTTCCCCAGAGCACGGACATTTACCAAAAGGGAATACATGAGACATGCAAGTTTCCAAAACAGGAAACTGAAATTTTAGGATATAATACAGCAGCATATTCTCCATTACCATCATCTGCTACAGTCCAGAGGAAGACACAGAGGAAATCAAGTCTGCATAATATAAAATCACATAATTATAACAGTATCAACCTGAATTTAGCCACTTGTCTTGGAAACAATTGCCCCCAGATATTGGCCTTTGACTGTAGAAAATAAATACTCATGGGAGAAGCTTTCATTTAGACAGCAAATTAGAAGCATAAATTAAAAAAGAAAAGCAAGTCACTTTGAAAGTAGCTACCCTTGGTGTAATACAGCGAACATCAGTGAGCTCTGCTCCGTGGCGAGGATGCTGGGTGCTGCAACCAGCTAAATGAGCATCATGTTATAGTAGCATCGTCTGTGTGGATGAGATGAGGCAGTTCATTTAATTATGGAGAAGGTGGCAATCCGGGAACTCAAGGGACAGTGTAATCTTTTGGCATTGTTTTTTCTTTGTAGTTAAGTAGACAGATTTGAGTGGTCTAAACCCCCTGAAATTCACAAAAAAAAAAAAAAAAAAGGTGGGTGGGGAGGAGACAGCTCTCCCCATGAGAGGCAGACAGTGCAGTGCTGTGCTCAATCCCCACCGAGGTCCCTGGGACATGTGGACATGCTCCTAGCTGTGACATTGATTTCCAGAGCAGAACTGCCTGAGTCGATCCTGACACGACGCACAGAAAGCACTCCCAGCTTGTTCTTAAAGTGCAAAAGCAAAAAGTCATTCCTATAGAGAGACCTCCTTCCTCCCATACCTCGCAACCCTCACGCATGGACTAGGTGACAGATGGCCTTGCATTGTGCTCTGAGATCAAAGCATTTAAAGAGTCCAAAATCAGGAGATTTTACAAAAAAATAGGCAGACAGCTTATGTCTGACCTCTACAACTGTGCGGGCTTGCAGTGTAAGCTTTGCAAGCACTTTTTCTAGTTGAAGTAGCAAGAGGATAATTTTTGGGACCAGAGGCAATTATTCTGGTCTGGAATTTCAAGATGATGCCTTTTACCACAAATGCACAGAAAAAATTTGTTACAGTTTTTCACAATAGCAGGGTCCCAGGAAAACATTTCCTCAGTCACACTAACGGGGACCCAAGTTCTAAGTGGAGAAGATATTCCATTGTGTGAGAAGAGAGAAAAATGAGGAAAATCAAGGTATTGTCTGCCATTGTTATCTGCTGGAGGCCCAGATGAATTTCTGCAGATGGTAGATAGCTTTGCCAGCCTTCACGACCCAGTGGCTTTTCTTCGTATTTGTTTTGTCTTTAGGGAAACGTGCAGCATTTAGCAATTAGATGTTGATCCAACTATGCAACAAGGTCAAGGAAAGCTTTTATGTTCCTACAGTTTTTTTTCCCCTAACATAGCTAGTTTCAGAGAACATGGTCATGTGCCTGATATTGTGTCAGCAGTGGAGGAAGAAGTCTGTGACTGCAAAGTTTACAGTTTAAAATGCAGAAAAGGCATTTACTGGGAACTGAGAGAAATAAGGGATGCAGATGAAATAGGGGCTTCCCAGGGAGCCCAGGCAGCAAAGACACCTGGGAGAGATGCTGCTATTGCTTTATGAATTCTTACTAACTTCACTAGGGTTTTGCAGATAATCTCACAGTTTGGGCCAGAGCTGGCAGTGGTAATAACTTGAAAATTAACAGCTTTTTAATTATGCCTTTCCTGCATGTTATCTTATGTTGTGCAGTTCAAACAGTTGTCTTTTATTCTGCTTTGGTGCTTTCTTTTGCATCGTCTAACTTTCTGCATATCAATCATTCTTCTTTCCTTTGTACAGTTGCCGCAAAACTTTTCAGCATAAATGCCACGATAATAATAAAACCCCTCCATTTCCCTGGTATCAGGAAGGATGCAAGAATTAAATATATGTCCACTGTACTGTAATACAGATTGATTTGAACCTAGCTGAAAGCCAATAAGTAATAAGGATTTGTTGGCTTTCCTACCTCTTTATATGACAGCAGTAGAAGATAGTATCAAAACTCACATACTGAAACATTCAGTTGAAAATAACATTCCGAGCAAAAGTAACTGGTAGTGGTTAAAGGTACATCCAGGCTTGGGTCTGGCCTGGGGACCTCTGCCAGTGCAGAGAAGCCACCTGGATGTTGGTGAGAGTCATCTTGGTGGAAGATGATGCAAACTGGTCTGCGGCTATCAGAAACTCACTGTGAATGCGGAAGAGGAGGATGAGTTCATGTCTATCTCCAGCAGGCATGCCTGTGATCCGGGATGCCAAGTAGAGCCATGGGGCATGCGTCACAGAATTCAGATGTTAACACTGACAGGGTGCGCAGGAGTCAGGATCTGAGGCCAGGAATCAAATTCTTCAGGGGAAGACTGAGGGAAAGGAGAGCAAGCCTTTTGTGGAGCTTCTGTTGTCAGTAGGCTCTCATCAGACTTGGGAACTTTTCCTCTTGTACTCTGTGATGAGTTTTGCAATCTGATTTTGCTGAGAGAAGCTCACTTTGGTAGGTCAAGGGTAGACTCTTCCAGAGGCCCTGTGCTGATGTTGAGTAACACCAAGCGCAATGCTTCTGAAATCCACATCTGGAGCTGTTTTAATTTCCTGCAGAGGAAGAAGCTTCTCTTTGTCAGGGAGTGAGATCCCATCTGCAGCAACAGGCTATTCAGCAGCAGGGTCTGAAGCAGAGAGAGAAGCAGTGGCTGATATCTAAACCCAGTGGGAGTTCAGAGTGCATGGCTGTGATATTGCAGGAGGTGACAGAAGAGAGTCAGCAAAGCCCTCTTTTCAACACTTCAGGCCATGTGGCAAAATGGGCTGATATTTTGTATTTTCTACTTTAGTTCTGACAACACCACTGCAGAGCTTTGGTTGAAACCCCAGCAAAAACTCAGTGAGAGACACTGCCTCACTGAGGCAGCACAGAGTTAATGTTCTCAGTGAGGCAACGGCTCGCCTGGAGGCTTCATGGAAGAGGCAGTTTGGCTCCACAGCCAAGACCTTGCCCATATGTAGGGAACTGATCCAGACCAAGAGCCTCTCTGCTTTCCCTTGTGTGAGGCAAGGATTTAGTCTCTGTCAAATGCTTGAGCCAAAGAGGCTTTCCCCAGCTCCTTGATGATATGCTGACTCTGTCAGGAGATGATACCTGGACATGCACCTTCCATCCCACTTCCTCTCCCTCACCGTTCTGACCCCATACCCTAGGTCCCATGGAAGAGTGCAGTGGCTGGGAGATCTGCTGCAGTGTAGCCTGGACCTGATCTGGGTGACAGGGCAGCAGGGCTGCGGAGTCCACCATCAACTGCATATACAAGCAATTCAGTATAAAACTCCAAAGGTCTGGTGAAAATAATTGCTGTTTTCCCCTTTTCCATGAACTCTTTTAACCTTGCTTTGCCTCTTCTATATATGACTATGTACATGCACAAAGTCCCATCTAAAGGCTTCTTGAAATCACAGGAAAGACTCTCTATGACCCACAAGGGTGCTGAGTTGGGCCACGTTTGCTCTACATGGTTCCTGGGCAACCAGTCAATGGGAGTGGTGTTTATGAAAGCTGGGCCTTCTCCACCCAGTTCTCATGGAAAGCAAAGGTGACAGCAGAAGTCATGCAAGATAAAGGCCTTGGATAAAGCCGTGTTAATCTTGGTTTTACAACAGCTTTGTGTTTTCTGTTCATTTCTCTTTCTGCAAGCCGAGGTTCATAAAAGTCTGATGAGGCCAACAGGAGTCTCTCCATTATCTTTGAAATGAAGAACCATTGTCTTGGTTCTGACCCTGAATCATCTTGTTGCCTGCAAGACTGAGCTACGTGACTGGCAAAATGGTTGACTCATTGCTTGTCATCCTTGCAACAGCCTGCACGTAGGACATCATCCTTGCCCACTGTTTTGTGCTCTCAGTCCCCGTAGCACGCTGCAGCCTGGGCTTTGTGTGGTGCAGGACGGCTCTGCATCCTGGCACGCTCTCGCTGTCATGCTGAACCATTTGCAGCAATTCTGCCATGTCTTCTGCATTTCTCCTTATAGATCACCCTCCCTGGAAGGTTTATATATGGTTTTGTGACAGTCAGGCTCCCACAGCGTAGAGAGGCATAGCCACAGGGTCCTGTGGTTGGAAGGTGGGATGGAAAGGAAGAGTACCATGTCCATCTGGGCAACACCTACAAACAATTCCCTTTGGATAAGGGGTTTTGCCTTCAGTTCAGTGACCAAACCCTTTAGTGTGCTGGCCATAATTGCATTAAAACACCTGCTGGAAGATCTAAGCTATATATATGTGGTCTGTGTTCCCTAGTTAGAGTCTTCTGCCTAATTTTTATTCCATCCCACCACTGGTACTTCATTATGGTGGTCTGAAGTATACTTTTTTAATAAACAAATCAGTACATGCAAATTAGCGTTCAGGAACTAAAATTGACTAACTTTAAAAAAAAAATTATTTTTGAAATCTTAAGAATATCTGATTCAGATGACTTGTCTGACATGGTTCATACTAGACTGAGTGTAGCTATATTAGAAGTAACCTTTGCATTTTTCTAACATATAGAGACTCGATTCACTAGAATATTGGAAAAAAAAAACCAGTCTCTGTGCTAAAATACCTTTGGAGCATATTCTCTTTTAAGGCACACATAATATGGACTAGTACTGATGAGAATATTCTGGTCTGATGAAAGTCAGAAGAAAGATTTTGTGCCAGCAGTGTTGATCTGCTCAGGAAGATGAGGAAGCTGGGGGGGCTAATGCTGCTTTCCAGCAGGCTTGTGCCTCTTCAGTTCAGCTGTGATAAACTGGCTGCTCGTCTTGAGCTGGCATCTGCCTGTCTTGCCTGTCCTGTCACGGAGTCACTCTGCTGAGCAAACTGCCATGCAGGAGCCCTCCTTCCCTGTGGGCGCTGCCTGCCTGGGAGCAGAGCAGTTCTGCTCTCCAGGAGAGGTGTGATGGCGTGATGCTGAGCTTGTCAGAAGTTGTCTGACAAGTCGTTTTCTAGAAAGTGCTAATTATCAAATAGAATTTCACTGAAACACACTAGTTTGAGAAATTTTTGTTTTGGACTGTCCTCATGGCTCCTCAAGGACACCTTGCACCATGTCTGAAGACTTTTGTTTTTACGATTCTGGAGTGCTCTGTTTTTCTAGATGACTTTTCATTTCAGCTCTTAACGTTTTCAAGTGATATAAAACAAAATATAAAGTCAAATTAGAATTTTTCACTGTGTCAAAATCCAACATTTTTAGTAACAAACACACTTCCTTAGAGTTTGCAGGAAATATCAATATTACTTTCTTTGTTACATTTTCTAAAATAGGGAAAGGTCCAAATCATGAAATTTGCCATGAAAACCAGATAATGAGTCTCTGAGGACTTTAAAAGGAGTAACTCAGTTTAAAATAGTATTTTTTTCTATCCTTTTTTTTCTCTCTTTGTTTTAATTATTAGTGAAAATGCTCTTGCAGGATCAAGACCTATTTAAAACATATAATCTTCTATCTCCTTGACACATATTATCTTTTCAGCTCCCCTGAAAAGGCTGGGCAAAAAGGAAAACAGCTTAGTGCTCTTCAGTATTCTCAATTTTGTCATTTGGGATACAGCACTTTTGGGGACAGTCAGCCGCTCAGCCTGGAACTTCATAAAAGGACACCTTTTTTTTGGTGTAGATTTGTCTGCTTTAGCAAGTATTTGCATGGAGCTTGAAAGTAAATAGGAAATATTGTTGATTCATAGTGGCAAGCAGAGTGGGGTCATGGCTGGGCTTTTGATTTACCAAATAGTAGCAAAAGAGTAAGTTTGGATTACGTATATTTTGCCTTCTTGTATGGGAGTAGATTTCTGTACCCTCTAAACCACAATGGAGACACTCTCTTTTTATTAGGATGTAGATTTCCCGTCTGAAATGGTTGAGCGTGGCCAAAGCAAAAATCCCAAGCATTTGGGCTGTTGTTCGGCTGAGTCTCCTCACCTTGGTGCTTGCTTGGAGCCTGTTGCAGCTCCCAAGGATGGTGGAACGGCTCCCACTGGGAGCTGGATCAAGTTTTGAGCTGCTTCTTGCTGCTTGTTTATTTGTCCTATTCTCCCAGCTTGGCAGGTGGCATTTTATCTCAGTGATTCATTCTCCGGCACATGCATTTATCTGGGCTGACATTTTAATCATGCAAATAAGGATCTCCTTAATGAAGAAAAAAATTAATTTCACAACTGTTGCTACAGACACAGTGACAGTCCTGCTAATGTCATTACATTTATAATACAATCAGTGGCTTTTCCATAATTACTATAAACTCATGCACTTAACATCGGAGTAAAGGTTACACAAAGAGCTGTATGACTCCTCTTGTTCACTCGCTTTTTTATCAAGAGTGTTTGGCACTCTTCATATGTCCTTCTGTAATTTTTTGGTCATCACTTCTTCATTGCTTTTACTGCAGATGGCTTTGCCTTTGTTGGAGGAACAGACAAAATAAGTGGCAAGGAGACAACTCTTCTGTGACCTTTTGTGGCTTCTTGTCTTTCACATCATAGTCTGCAGAGTAAACACAGTGACTCACTCTCTTGCAGTAAATAGCTGCCTTCTCAAGATTTTTTTTTTTTCCAGGATTTTTCCTTTAAAATATCTGTGCTCAAAGAGCAGCAGGATGTGAGCTATGAGGAGCCACCAAGCTGGTTTCTAGCTCTGGATCATTACACATCTGGTAGGCAATAAGTTAAAATACCCAGACAAGGACCATACCCTTGTAGCACAAGTTCTTCTACAACATGCTGTCATGTTTCATTTTTCAGTTCTCCCCCAATGCAACATATCAGTGACAAGCTTAAAAAAAACAGTTATATAGCCAAAAAACAGTCAGAAGAAAGGACATCCTAAGGAGGAAGGGTGCTAAAATGCTCTGAAATTAGCAGAAAACAAGAGACTTGTGAAACCGAGGTGTCAGGATGCTCAGCACTATCGTGCAGCACCAGCCTGGGATGAAGAACAGCTGTTTCAGACCAAATGCCTTCACTCTCCTCTTTTTCTTCAAGATGCTGTGAGGTGCCCATGACCCAGGTAAAGAACACCTTAATCCCCCAGAGAGAAGAGGGTTGGGAACAAGGCTCTGATCTTAAGGTGATATGAACCACCCTCAGGTTGTGTTACCTCTGTGGAAAAGTGTTTTATGGTTGGGTTTTAGGCTTGTTATCAAGAGAGGGTTTAGAGGTGTTTGAAAACATCTTTCAAAATAGAGTTTTTGCTCTTGAGCTCAGAGCACTTCCCACAGGCACTTGAGGTTGTTCCTTTAAAACATTTCATGTGTCAATAATGTCAGCCTCTCATTTTTACCCAAATGGGACAAGTTTCCTTGGTGGCAGAAATGTAGGAAAAGCAAAGCTCAGCTGCTAGGAGCAAAACTATCAGGAGCAACAGGTTTGCTGCCAGACCTTGGGGTTTTTCAGAAGTAAAAGAGGAGGAGGTGTTTAAGAGTAGGGTCAACATAGGACTGAAGGATATGGTGTAGTTGGGAACTGTCAGTGTTAGGTTAATGGTTGGACTGGATGATCTTCAAGGTCCTTTCCAAACTAGATGATTCTGTGATTCTGAGGAGAACAGTAAATGAAGGGAGAATAAGTAAAAAAACAAAACAAAACAAAACAAAACAAACCAGGGAAAGAGCTAGACGATATTATCAGGGGAGGTTCACATTGTCAATGGGCAATTTAGAAGCTCATGCCAGGTCACTTCGGCCCATACCTACACTGATTAAGGCCATGGTATACTTAATTGACTGATCTAAGATGGAAAATTTCTGGTGTAAAGCAGTATTGGAGCTTCATCGAACAGGTAAAACCTGTATCTGCACCAGCAGCAGTCACTGTGTATTGTACAGGTTCAGTAAAAGCTCATTGGCACTAAAAAAATCAGTGCTTGCCTGATGCTGGGCACACCCCAGGTGCTTTTTCCTTGCAAAGCAAAGCATCTCTGATGGGGGGGTGGGGGGGTGGGGGGTGGTGTCTGTAACATGTTTCCTGTGAGGACAGGCTGAGAGAGCTGGGGTTGTTCAGCCTGGAGAAGAGAAGGGTCTGTGGAGACCTTATGGCAGCCTTCCAGTATTTAAAGGGAGCCTACAGGAAAGATGAGGAGGGACTCTCTATCAGGGGTAATGGTTTTAAACTGAGAGAGGGTAGACTCAGGTTAGATAGAAGGAAGAAATTCTTTACTGTGAGGGTGGTGAGGCACTGGCACAGGTTGCCCAGAGGGGCTGTGGCTGCCCCCTCCCTGGCAGTGTTCAAGGCCAGGTTGGACGGGGCTTTGAGCAACCTGGGCTAGTGGAAGGTGTCCCTGCCCATGGCAGGGGGGGTTGGGACTAGATGGTCTTTTAGGTCCCTTCCAACCCAAACCATTCTATGATTCTATCCCTAGGGACCAGAATGAGTGTCCATGTGCTGCACTGACCCACCAGAAATTGGGATTGCACTGACAGGGGGTAGACTTGGAGAAGGACCTGGAGCTGAAGGGTTTCTGGGACATGGGGAAGGCAGCATGGGCTGGGAAAGGTCATTAAAAAATGAGTCAGATCTGGGAAATGATGCTGGGCACTAGGAACTGGGATGGCCAGCCAGGAGATGGGCCGACAGGGAGGCAGGAGCAAGGAGAGGCTGGAACAGGGAAAACACATCCTGGCCATACCTGTGCCACTTAGCACAGCACTTTTGCCCACTTGAGTGCCTGCCACATTCATGACTCATTGCTCCCGGGCTGCCAGCAGCTACCTCTGCAACCTGATGTATTCAGGTCAGTCCACATGGTTCCATATATTGTTAACCTTACTTTTAGCAGATGCTCTTTTTGTGAAAAATCTGAAAGACCTTGTCATTCAGAACAGACATTCATTTTCACTGTCTCCTTCCCCTGCAGCTCAAAAAGACTTTTGCCATGTTGGATTTCTGTACTATAAAGGCTCAGAATCATGGGCCAGAGGATCAGTTCGCACATATCAAAGTGATGCCTGCATCTGGGGTGTGAAGCCTGCACTGGTACTGCTCAGGATATTTCCTTCCCCATATTCTCCCCGAGGAGCCTTGTGCCTCAGTGGGAGATCACATCCCCCTATGTGACAAGATGGTTTGTTGCCTTGCTGCAACTTCCAAGAACCTGGAACATGTAATTGCAGTGAATGACCCTTTGAAATGTTACTACACCTTTCTGGTTCTTCATTCAGGGGTGAGTATCATACGTATTTTTATTAGATGATAACTATTCTGCGTGATACATCTTTTTATATGACGTTGGATCATGCCTTCAGCCAGACCTGCAAAATGGGGTCCCAGCATGAGGGTTTGTAATGAGCTTCTGTTCTTTCCCAGCCAGCCCTCACAGCCCCCGTGGCTTCTTGTCTCATAGTGACAAGCCCTGTTGTTAAAATGTCATGGACCTCACCTTTGGAGACCGAGATGAAAAAAAGATGATGAGTGCTATGTCTTGCACAGCAATTTTTATTTGCCTTCCATTTTCCAGCCTTTTGGGGTTATATTTTAAAAGATTGTTCCCTGCAGGGTAAAGTCTTGGTGCTCATGTTTCCAGTGGTAGCTGACATTTGTCCATGACTGCATGACCCTGGGAGGTGGAAAAGTAACAGAGAAATCACATTATGAGAACTGGCGACTGCCTCTTTACTGGTTTCACAGGGGAATAAAATGTATCCTGGTTGTCCCAGTTAAATCTTCCTTCTTTCAGGCAGAAATGAAATGAGATCTTCCCTTATGCTCCTGTGCCAGTACCATGGCCACAGCCCAGTCTGTAGGTTGTCCTTGCCCACTGTGCATGGTGTGGCGTCAGTACCCAACACTTGCAAAGAATTCATTCTCTGCAGTGTGAGATGTTGGACACCGTTTGCTTCTGGCATGCCAAGGCTGACCAGCATGTGCCCTGGCAGGCTACTGCTGCCTGTTTCTCTGTCCCTTCCCGTTGGCCAGGGACTTTTCCCAAATGCTTTGGGCTTCTCCAGAAACATCAAAGATTTGTCCCTTGAAGCTGCAGAATAGGCCATTTTATCTTCTGGCTGTTTCACCTATCTATTTCTGGGATAGGAAAGGTGTCCTGGCCCCAGACGTCTCATCTTTTCACTTCTCAGCACACATTTATGTTTTCTGAGGAACAAGCCATTTTTGTGCACCTAAAATCTGGGGCTGGTGAGAAGTGTGAATGCTGCTGAATGGCCTCAGAGTGATGTGATGCTCTGGGGGTCCCTGCTGGCCTCTGATTCTGTCACCTGGCAAAAGGCAGTGCTATGCTGCTGCTCCTACTGGGATGTGATGGCTTGTTTTCTGCTGTATTAGTTACAGGGAATTAGTTGCCATCTTGTGAATTGACTTTTGGGAACCTTTAGAGATGGCATGTAAGAAACATAACTGCATAGTGCAGCCCTGTCAGCAGGATCAGCATCTCCAGTGAGAGCTGAGGGGCCTGGGCATGAAGGGTGTTCTGCACTTGCAGACCCCATGACCAGCCTTGGAGGGACATTGGGAAGTGAAAAGTTTTAGATTTATGCTATGAGTGCTGTGATTAACCCAGACAAATCTTCCAGGGATATCAGTAGAATTCTGCCTGAACAAGAGCTGTGTAGTGCTAAAAACAGGATAGGTTTGGCACAGTGAGCTTATACGAGACTTGAATTAAAATCTTACAAGAACACATTTTTGCTTAGTTGATCATATTCTTCTGATAATCATTTTCCAGATGTCTAGTCATTTTCCAAGTATATACTAATGTTCCAGTCTGACAATAAAGATACGACCAACGTCTGGCACGTACAGGAGATTCTGCCTTTACATCAGGAAGAAAATTGTGGATTTCAGAAGAAAAGTGTTTCTGAGCCTTTACTTGCAGTGGTCTGACTAAAAATAAATATGCTTCCCTGGGGCACATTAAAAACATATAGAAAACCTGTTATGGCCAAAGCTTGAGCTGATAGTCTCTATTCCAAGAAACCCAAACCTTGCGAGCCCTTGTGTGGACTCCTCACAGGCAGAGCAGTGCCAGCTGTACGTGCCACAAGCAGAGGTATATGATATGTCTCATAGAGTGAGCAATGGAAAATTTGGCCTCAGAAAGCAAAATCATCATGTAAGCAGTCAGGCTAATGGCTGCTGCTGTCTCCTCTCCCCCTTCCCTCCCTCTGATCCCTCCCCCTGGAAGGACATGAAAACTGTTAGTTGGGGGGTCACCTGCTGAGGATAAAAGTGACATTTCTGAGACACATCACACGGGGGAAGCTGAGATGTTTTGATCTGTCTTAAGCAAGTCTGATGGCAATTTAAAGAAGATGTTTTTGTACATGCTGAGATGTCATAGCGCCTGGCTGATGGACAGAAAAACTGCTGGTGGAAAAGCAGCGTTGTATAGGAGTTCTACAGCAAGAGTGGCTGTGGAGTCAGGATCCAATCTTTAATTAACTCAGCCATCAGAATGGAAACCACAGATACTTACTTGCAAGAGTTTATTTCTTTTTCACTAACACATAAGATAAATATGAGGGATTGATCTGAAACCCCGGGGATCTTCAATCCATTGCCATTCCTTCCCTTGAGTTTTAAATCCAGATTTTTGTTGTTAAATATATTTTTTTTTTCAGAATGGTTTTGCAAACAGTTAAAATATGTTAAAAATATTTCTTTTTCTATCTAGAGGGAATCTGGTGCTTTGTTAAGCCAAAAGAGAGAGCATGGCTAAGCCAGTGCTGGTGCCTGGGTCAGCAGCAGGTTAGACCTTTCATTCCCCATCTTCTCTTCCCAGTCTTTCATCCCTGCTCCAGCTTCCTCTGCAGGGTGGGAAAATAGCAAGTGTGAAGTCAGTACAGTCTTTGAAATACAGAATAGTCTCTGAAACTGGACAAGGGTCTTATATTCTGAGTGTATGGTGTTGCTGTGCACACTGCCCTGTGCACCATAATGCTTCACAGCTCATTTTGTTTAATTCAGAAATAGTTATGTGAGACTGCAGTAGCAAAAAGCCAACACTAGATAGCATTTTATGTTTGTTTTGAGAAAGAGAAGCTTTTTGTTTTGATGTTTAGGTAGATTCTGAAAACATTCTAAACACCTATTTTAGACGTGATTAATTGTTAAAATTTTCTGGTGATCTGTGCAATGTCTCCTATAAATTCAAAGCAATGGGCAACAAAACTGTCCTCTTTTACTATTGTTTTCTTGACATCAGTGTATCAGTATTTAATTTATCTGCATTTCTAAAGTGCCTAATGCTATTTTGCCTCTAGGTGTTGAGGTAAGAGGCTTATATTTGATCTTTGCTCAGGCCATGTTCCTGATCCTATTAACATGAATGTGAAGTCTCTACCAGGCTGGGATCCAACCTGTCTGCTTTTAAGTACTGTATGGGGAAATAATATCACAAACAGTAAAATGAGCAATGAAGGTGAATTTCTTGTGATCTATAGAACAACAAAAAAACTACAGATGTGCTTTAGCTCACAGATTAAGACACACATACCTTGGTGTCTACGTGTGGGTATGTATATGCCTATGAGGAAAATGCTGAGTTGCCTTTACAGATGACAGGGATCCTGGGCTCAATTCCATGTCCACATGTAGACATCTGTTCCATCCAATATATCCTAGGATATAGGAGACATCCACATATAACCTGTGTGAGAGCCATGAGCTTCTGGAGTGTCAGCTGGGGTCCAGATGGGATGCCCTACAGCATTTCAGAGTACACCAGATTCCTTCATTTTGTGCAACTGAATCAAGTTCTGGTCTCCTCTGACTGTGATGGGAACTAGGCACCTTGCTCACTTTGAAAGACTCTTTGACTTAGGTGTCTCAATCTTCAAGCTGAATCCCATCCTTTGGGAATGACTCAGTGACCTAAACCTGCACATTCAGTGCCACTTGAGAGCCCCTAAGCTGCCTGGCTTCCAGATGCTGAGCCAGAAAGTTGCAGGTCTCCTATAGGGTCCCGTGAAAAAGCTCTAGGAAAATGTCTTGGATACTCTAGGGTCTCTCAAAGGATTCTACATCTCTACGTTTTGACAGCTGGCTCCGGCTCTGCACATCTGAGCCTTCAGGGTCCACTGAAACTATTTATGGCCAAGGGGTAGATTCACATGACTGCCTCACTGGATTTGGGCAGTCCCTTGGTTGTACAGTGCCCACTACAGCACTAGCAGGAGAAAGATATGACCCTATTTACCCATATCTCACAGAAGAACTCCTACAGTGGGGTACTTGGTATAAGGTAGAGTGGGAATATAGACAAGGAACAGATCCTGAAGGATCCCAGAGGCTGCTGCTAATGCGGGCTCCCACCTTGAGAAGGAGGTGGTGGAGCCCAGCTGTGGCATGCAGTCTGCCGTGGTTCCCCAGGGCTCTTGTGCGATTGCAACATCCAAAAACTGCACTGCAAAACTCTTCTTAAAATATGCTGATCACACAGGAACTTGAGGCAGCTGTACCACAGTGTCTTACAATAATTACTTGGCATCTCTTTAGCGTATGAAATTGGTTTTGATGGGAGCTCTGATTGCTCTTTTTACACAGGTCTTACTGTGAAGCTGCACAGGAGTTAAGAGCTTTGAGGTTTTGCTTTCTTTAAAACACAGAGTTTCAAATTCCTTTGGTGAGAGTTTGTGGCAAGATACACTGCTCACTGTCATTGCTGCCCCAAGACCTCATTTTTTAGCATTAATGTTAATGCTGATATGTAGCGTGTATCTTAGACATTTGGGGTGCTTTAGCACTGCTCAGAAAGCATTGCTTTACCTTGTGCTTACAACCTCCACACAGAGGATGGAAGTGAGTTGGAAACTGAAGTAACTTGAGGATCAGCTGCACACTGAGGAACAACTCACTTCCCACTGGCCTGCTGTGGGGGTATGAACCAACCTGGAGATAAATCAAAATGTCTCTGCGTGCAGGTCCTTAGTGTTGTGCCAGAAGAGCCTAGTGCAGGCATCCAGCAACAGCTGCTTGAAAAGCTCTGTGTCAGCTCTGGGAGATGCTGGCATTTCAACCTTTATTTCATCATGGCAAAAATCAGAATAAAGGAAATTTAAGTGGAAAAGGAAGTGTAAACAACAAGAATAGTGACAACAAACAAGGAAAAAGACATAAGCTCAATTTTAAAGTGTTCACAGGTTTCTTTCTGCTGTTGTTTGGATCTGAGTATCTTTATGTTTATCCCAAGTCCGGCAGTGGGAGAGTTGCAGCCCGAGTTGCAGAGCTGGGGCTGAGACTGGAAATCCTGGTTTCAAGACTGGAAATCCTGGTTTCTGATATAGTGTTTGGCTCACTTGGCCCTGAGCTTTACTTAAATGATTAATCTATGAATGCACAGATGTACCTACAGAGGTCTTAACTCTGTGTTCCTCCTTCAAGCTCCGCTCTCCAAGGAAGTTAAAAGTGTGATGGAGAACAGAAGGATTCCTTGCAACTGTATGTTCAGATTAATTGCAACCAGGCATTGCTATCAGGGGTTGTCTAAAGGAAGAGAAAACAAGGCAAGTTTGAACAACTCCTTGAGTTCTGATCTATTCCCTCCATTGGCCAGGGAAAAAGCAGCACTTGGTTTATGCAATGCTATTTGCGCAGCAAAGGTGTTACTGCTGTTATCTACCCTGTGAGCCCCCAAAATCAGCATCTTGTAGAAAATAAGTTCCTATTTTGGACAAAGAATATGTCATTCCTTCCAAACAGAAGACCAGAGTTTGACTCCGTGGCTGAAAGCAACCTACAGTCAAACTTGATTCCTCACTGCTAAGTCAAGATAAGGTACTTTTAAACCAAAAAACAGATAGCCCTGAGCAAAGGGTTGCAGTGATCTAGCAAGATCCATTAAAGGCTGTGTCTTCAGAGGCTTTGCCTGTAGCTTTCCTCTCCCACCAAGGAAATGCTCACACATGTCATCTGGTTTATACTGATAAAATCTAAGTATGGTAAGAGGGAATGATTCAGAAAACTGAATTCTTCTGGATTCTTAAACGTGCTTTTAGTGGTGGCAAAGTCAAAGCCATAGACTGATGAGTGCTAAATTTATTACCCTTAAGCCAGAATCCATTCAGATTTGTGATTGCAATGTCAGGGTTTCTGTTTTAATAATTTTCTGTACCACTATTTTTATGTGAGGTATATATGAAGTTGTCACACTTGGCTGAGGAAATCGCTCACCTGCTGTTTGTATGAGCTGCAATTTGCATGATACACTACAAAATGCAACACTGGCTCCTCTCTGTTGATGCTACAACCCACTAGGTGTACTCATACAGAGGTGATTTCCCCTCTCTATCACCATGGGTGATGAAGTCCCCTGCCTGTTCAGGATGGGAAGGAAAGTGGCTTTGCTTCTGCAGGTTTCCATGGGGTCAGGGCAGGGATGCACTGTGCTGTGCACAACTGGAGCATGAGGGTGGGCTTTCAGAAATGGGGACTGTGGCTCAGTGTACTCCTCTGCAGCTTTGTGTCACTCCCGGACCTGTGCCTGGGCATCGAACCTTTCAAAATCCCCTGTAATTTTTCTCTGATAACAAATAAACTCAGGTGTTTTACAGCTGTAAGTGTTAAACTGTGAGAACTGAAAAGGTAACTGCATGTGTCCCAGCTATCATTGTCTCACTGTAATTCTACCCAGGAGTGCAAATGAGCTCCAAAAAGCCAATTTCAGCTTTTACAGTCAGGTGTCTGTGCTGTACTAGCTGCATTTTAAGGCACTGCTCCCTGAAGCATTGCCTTGAACTTAATACCTGTAGATATTTAACTCCTAAAGATGTATACAACCCCTTTTAAAGGTGCTTTGGTTTCCACAAGGTTTATGGTGCTTTTTTTTTTTTTTTTTTTTAAAAAAAAAAAAAAAAAAAAAAAAAAAAAGCTCTATTGTGTACCTTCTTCATTTCATATTTAAGAAAATGAAGAAAAAAGAACATAGGACAAGGGGACTGCCACCAAGGCCAGACTTGAGTACTGCAAGTCCTGCAAGAGCCACAGGGACAGGATCTCTAAGAGTCAAAGGAGCCTGTGGGACATACACCCAGGAAGCCAGCAACACTATGGTAACCGCAGTTTATCTTTTAAACATTGTGACTAAGAAAAAAATGTGTAAGACAATTTTTTTGTGTAAGAATGTACCTTTTTCCCTAATAAAGTTCCCAGATCTGAAACTTCCAGTAATTTTTCTATCTTGTAAGACATTTTATGTCCTTCTCAAATAGTAGTTGTAAACATTAAGGAAGGTGGAAAAATCACCATTTTCCTTAGTCAAATGAAAACTTGTGACAAAAAAGCTGTAAATGAGGAGAAAGTGCAAATGGAAAGTTACTTGGGCTAACTTAATTTATTGTGTTTTTTCAAGATTTATTTGCCATAATTAGTCTTTACAGGCTGCCGATTTACCTGTTGCCTTTGCCTCCCCCAAGTGTTTGCCACACGTTCAAAAGTTCAATAGATTCAAACTCAAATAAGTGTCTTAAGATAAGTAAACCCCAGAGCTGTACCAAAAGCTTAAAGAAAGTGGGAACCTGGTGTTGAACTGTAGGGGGTAATGTTGCTACACATAGTCTGCCTGCCAGCTGCAAAGGTAGATAAAGCTATTGACTGTATTATTACATGACAAACTGGATCTCCACACAAGAATAAAAACACGCGATTACTCTTAGCAACCTCCTCCCTCTGTCCTCACCATCACTCATTTGCAAGGGCGTCTTAGCTCTTCATTTCTTCTGCTAATCACATTGTCGTATTCTGCTTGATGGTTTTTGTCCAGAATTGTATATGTCTTTACAGTCTAGGGTTATATGTTGTCAAAACACCCATTAGTGTAACGTTGCCACCAGCCAGAGAGACTTGGGCAAGAAGCAGGGGAAGGCAATCTGTAGTTTCAGTGAACTAATGAGATAGTAATAACCACCTATTGCCATGATTTATTATTTTTTCAATCTGGAAGGAGGTGTAACACATTAAAAAGAAGGGAGGAGCTTAGTTGTTAGCCACGAAGTGTTGGGGAAGTAAACAGCCTTCTCTCCTTGTGGACAGGTTAAGCTCTGCTCGATTGCACAGCTGCCATAAAAACATGAGATGTGCTGGAAGGGGCTTTCTGGCTCAACTGCTCATCACGTAATCCCTCTCACAGATTAGTCCAGGTCTTGCTTAAAGCCAGGCATTGTTGGGGGAAATGGTGAAGGAGAGAGAGGGAAATAAAATCTGTGAAAGAGGAAAAAAAATAAATTTGAGCAGGGAACACTTAAAAGACAATTTAAGCATCTCTTTACAGACCATTGTGAATTTGACACTATTGAATAAAGGTAAAAAGAGTTTAGTGCTAAGGAAAGAAAAAGATCATAAATACAATTTTTATACTTATGATATCTCTGGAGCTCTGCTGATGTACACTGAGCCCCACATGTCAGCAGAAGGCACTACTGTCTTCTCTACAGTGTGAAGGGAATAACCCTAATCCCTCCAAATAACAGCACTACCATTAAAGACACCCCCAGCCCCCACATCCTGGAGACCTGAAGACCATCTCAGGCAGTGCTGGAGAGCAAAAGCAAAGGCAGCACCTGCTGCTGGAGGGGAATGCAGAGGTACAGCCCCCAGCACAGGGAGCTGCCATCAGCCTGGTTACAGCTGAATTCACACCAGTTATCACTGGGGCACCAGTTATCACAAAGGCCACCAGCTCAGAGCTGCTGCCTGGGGCTGGAGCCTGTCTGGGCTCTAGGTTGCTTGAGTGTGACCAGGACGACTAGGAGAGATTCTTTACTGCAAGCTTTAAAGAATGTGTATCCCTGATAGGAGACCGGGCACCCCCACACTAACTGCATTTGGATTCTACATAGATAAAAATATTAGTTTAAGGTGATGGCAGCATCTGGATTTTGTGCTCATCTACTTGGAGTTAGGAGAAATGAGTCCTGGTGGGAGCCAAATCAGGTGGCTTGGCATTTGGCTCCCATGCCTTTGGCTTGGTTGTGTGTCCCAAAAATGAAAAGGTGAGCTGGGTCATCATTCTGCTTTTTGATGCACCAGACTTTGGTGATGTCATTTGTATCAGCCATACAGGTCTGCACCCATGAATGTCATCATTCATGACTGACCAGCTGCTCATGGTGTAACGTAACATGTGCTCCATATGCAAGGAGCAAAAATGCTTTTTTTTCCCCTGAACACATCTGAGCTCAGCTCATAGTGCAGCATTTGCTGCTGTGCATCCCTTACAGCTGTCTGCAGTGGCTCTCTGGCACAGCTGCTGCATCTGTTGAGCTGATGCTTCAGTAGGAGTGTTTAATGGGATAAAAAGTGGCTTGCCATTGGGGCAACACTGCTCCTCTGTCCCTCTGGACATCCCAGAGGGAGTTGTCTGACACGCTTGACAGCCTCCATTGCAAGCTGAGGTGATTGCTTCATATTGCCAAGGACAGTTAGCTTTCCATATAGCCAGGACCCTGTGTGCACAGGGTTTTGAGCAGAGTTACAGTTCATACTCTTGAGAATGACAAGGGCTACTGTGGTCTGTAATTGAGTTCTGCTTTGCACTAATCCATGTGCTGTCAGGGCTGTGAGGTCAGTCATGAACAGTGTTCTCCATATAACCAGAGTTGAGTCAACTCTCAACATTGCTCCAGTTCCACATGGAGACCATATAGTGCAAGCGTAGCTTTTCTTCATGTCAATATGAATATATTCATGCTGTGAACTAAGGCTATACTGCTTTCATATCCTTGCCTGGCTGGTTGCAGAGCTGTAAATGATAAATGGCTCTATTGGGGTTACACTGAGGTGATGCTGGGCAGAGGATGGGACGGATTACTAATTCTGAATACAAATGCTGGTGATGAGCAGAATTAATGGAGTACTACATCCTACACCGATCAGGGGAGAGGTGGGGACAGCAACAGGCTTATTGTGTATTTCAATTCTGAACAGAGTCTGTACCAATCTCCCAGAATTTGAAACAAGTCATAATCCATTTTTTAGGGATTTTCAAGAAGTATCTTTTATTAAAAGTGCCTGCATGGAAAAGAAATCTATTAATGTCTGCTAGGTTTTCCCTCTTGCTGTACGATACGGACTTCTGATTAATGGCAGCAGGCTGGAAGGTAGCTAAAGGCTTTCACGTCAGTTTTCCACCAGTTTGCAGGCTAGATCTTTTCCCTCATGGCACTGCAGAGGGGAGGAAGGTCCTGACTGCTGCAGGCACTCAAGTCACACATGGGTCTTGCTGTCCCCCATGTCAAGCTTTGAATTTTCACATGAATAAATAGGTGTAAAAAATTAGTACTTTCATTCAGAAGCAGCTTGTATTTTCTTTGCATGGACATAGATGACTTCATCAGAGACACTGATGTTTTATCCCTGCACATTTCCTGCCCCTGCATGCACATCCCATTCCATCCATGCAAAAAGTCTTTTCTTCCCTCACTTATCTGTTGAAAATCTTAGGCAGCAGGTACCACAGTGATGAAACCTCTCTAATCACCACAACAGACTTTTTTTGAGGGCTCCTCTTCTCCAGCAGCCTTTCCAAAGGATCTGCAATGAGTGCAAGGAACCTTGTCAGAAACTGGGTTTTCAGTGCTTTTTTTTACGCAGCGTCTGCCACGTTGAGGCTCTTAGGTCTTATCACAGTACAGCTAATGCAGGAAAAATAAAGCTGCTCCCAAGACTGACTGATAGACTTGTCATGATCATAGTACACATTTTTGAAATATTATGGCTGTGTTTCTGAAAAACGTAGCTAGGGTAAGCTGTTTCTTCGAGTGCATGTGGCAAAATAACGCCTGTGTCATGGTTTAACCTCAGCCAGCAACTAAGCACCATGCAGCCACTTGCTCACTCCTGCCCCCCTCCCCAGTGAGATGAGGAGGAGAACTGAAAACAAGTAAAACTCGTGGGTTGAAATGAAAATAAAATATTGTAATAATAATAGTAATAATTATAATAGTAATGAAAAAGAAGATAACAAAAAGAGAGTAAAATAAAACCTGAGAAAGACAAGTGATGCACAGTGCAATCGCTCACCTCCCACTGACCAATGCTCAGCCAGTCCCTGAACAGCGACCTGCCCCTCCCAGCCAGCTCCTCCCAATTTATATACTGGTCATGACATCATATGTTATGGAATATTCCTTTGGCCAGTCTGGGTCAGCTGTCCTGGCTGTGTCCCCTCCCAGCTTCTTGTGCCCCTCCAGCCTTCTTGCTAGCAGGGCATGAGAAGCTGAAAAATCCTAACCTTAGTATAAACACTACTTAGCAACAACAAAAACCATCTGTGTCTTATCAACACTATTCTCATACTAAGTCAAACCCACAACGCTATACCAGCTACTAGAAAGAAAATTAACTCTATCCCAGCCAAAACCATGACAACCCGCTTTGCAGACAGTGGATTTCACATCTGGGAAGATACAGTGTAGGCGTCTCCAAGAGCATGATATATTTTTGCTTTGTACACTAAATAATATGATTTGTCATGGAAAAAAAGGCAGGATGAGATGCGAATTCCTAGGTACAAGGGGAAGAGTGTGGTGAGGGATTACGGCTCAGTGGAACTAATAAAAACCATCAGCCATGCCTCTCACTTGAAAGTACATCACTCATTTCTCATGTTCTGCATGGGTCCTGTGACCTGTCACTTGTGCTTCTCACTAGGACTGCTTGACAAGATCCAAAATAATGTTGCAAAATGCAGCACTGGTTTGTTGAGCCTGAAGTGTTTCATTTTTGTCTGTGGAGACGTTTGCTGGATCTTAATGCAGGCTGCAGACAGGGTTCCTGGTGAGCATCTCCCAGAGCCTCATTTGTTGCTGAGCCCCCTTGCATGGCTTCTGCAGCACTGCCTGCAGCACCCCAGTGTTGGCATTGCTCTGCAGTCAATGGCTGCAAACTCCAGCTCCTTTTAAGAGGGTGCCAGAAGAGGTGGATTTGCTTTAGCAAGGTCAGCTAGGAAGTCAAGGTAGTGTTCCTCCATTGCTTTCTAGAGAGAAGTCACAGATAGGCCTTAGGCAGAGGGCAGAAAAAACCAATTTCTGGGCTGGAATCCACTTACTGGTTGTCACATTGACTGCAGGAAATGGTGGCATTGCTTCTCACTGCTCAGAAAACCATCAAGGCATTAACCTTTCCTTAATTAGTTTGCCTTGGTGGATAATCACCTTTCCCATGAAAAAAAAATGTGTTCTTTAGTTGTCTGGTAATTGGCTGGCTTTAAATTCCAGACAGTACTTCTGGTTTCTCGTCCTCTTTCTTCTAAGGATTTCCTTCCTTTAAAGGTATTGGTGTTCTGTGATCAAACCAGTTTTGGATCTTCTTTTTGAAGTCAAACAGATGGAGCTTCTCAGTTCTTGTGCTAGTTAGGCATCTTTTTCACTTCTCACATGTTTCCATGTTTCTTACTAAAACCTCTCCCATCATTAGACATCCATTCAAAAATGTTGCCATTGAGAACTATATTCAGTATTTTAGTTTCCCTGCCTAATCCTACCAATGGTATACATATAGAGGTAAAAATTACCTCTCTGGTCTCATATATTTCCATCCTTTTGTGAGTTTTTTTTTTCCACATAGCTTAAGAAATATGATGTTAAGCTATTTATTCACTGCAAGTTATAAATTTTCATTACATTTTTACAGGATACAACCACCTATTCTTTATATTTGACCTGATAGCTGTGTTCCACCCTCTATGCATTTAGTTTTTCTTAATTTGTTGGTATTTAGATAAAGCAGTTTTATATAAATAGAAATAGTTTGCCAAGAAATCCTGACACCTCTGTATGCTATTGCAAATGCTGCTGCTGTTGTGTTCCTCCCTGATTTCTCCTGCAGCAGCCACCCTTCATGTCTTTCCTGAAAATGAGATGTTTATTTGAATTTGTGAGCTGAAAAATACTGGCAACAATCAAGATGCTTTCATAGAGAATAACTCTTTCTTACATTAGTTTGACAGTGTTCTTTGGTGAGTTTCCTGATGGAGATCAATTGAAAGCACTGTAGTTGTGCATTTTTTGAGTGTTATCATCACATGGTATGCTCTAACTTTGTTAAAACTGCATAAAAACGATACATTAAATAGATTAAAAACTATCTGGCTAATCTCAAAAATTAAGCTAATATTTTTAGTTACGAATTATCAGCTAAGTTTTGTCATTATACCTCTGCCCGAGACATATCTATATATTTATCATAGGATCATAGAGCTATCATAAATTAAGAGTAAATTATAAGTGCTTGGTGAAAAATATCCAGATGACACAGTGATTGTTGGCATGATGATAGGACAGACATATCATTTATATAGCAAGACTTGAATCACTCCATAGCTTGAACAGAATTAAAAAGACATTTTAAGGCAGTAAAAGTAAATTTGCAATTTTAGAATTAAAGAATATATACCATGGTGACAAAACAAGAGACTGGATCCTGGAAAAGGTGAGTTCCCAAAAATGTAAGAAAATTAGTTAAATCCTCAGTGAGTCTGTAGGCAGTGTGTTTCAGGTGAGACAAAGAAAGAATGTAGGTGCCTGAGTTCAAAACTGTTCTCCTCAGCAGGTAAGTAGCATTTTGGTAACTTGGAAAGTTCTCTACTTATTTACTTAAAATATGACTGTCTTAGGGTGAGAATAGAATAAGGACTGTATCAGGCAAAGCATCACCCAGGCCTGTACCCCATCTCGAGCAGAGATACTTCTAGTGGTAATTCCCCAAAGTGCTTCTCACTGTGCAGTGATCTGTGATTGGGACCTTCCTAAGCCAGAAGGAGTGCATTTGTGTCAATGACACATACAGGGTTCTTCTGCCATGCTCGTGTCTGCTTGCCCTTGGAAACTTCTGGTACCTACCACACCCTGTGGCCAACCACAGCTTAATGATTTGTTGCATAAATAATAACCTCCTTCTAACCTGCTGTCTACTTGTTTCATTCAACTGGTCATAGCTCCTGCATGGGAAGGGTTGTTCCTGCTCCATGTGCCACTCATACAGACCTCTGCCTTCCCTCTTACCTGGTGTCTTCTCTAATCCCAATGTTGGGATTGAGACAAGTTCCTTCACACGAACTCCCTCGCACAGTGCTCCCTGCAGATCCCTATACCCTGGGGAACATCTAACTGACAGATTGGGGCTCTACAGAATCAGCAGTAACTGATTTCTTTTTCAACATGACTGGGAAAAGGAAATAGTAGTTGTGCAACATCTTACTACTTGGTGAGCGGAGTAGAATACGGAGCAGCCTAATTCAGTTCCTATCCCAGCCCTTTGATGAAGTGCTGCAAGCATTTATATTAAGTGGGGTGTTGCCTCACTGTATCCTGTTGTGTTTAATGAGAAGGAACAACCTGCTCTGTTCTTGAAGGCCAAACACACTCACCACCAGGGCAATGCTTGGGGCTGCAGACCTTGAGTCCTGTGGGCCTTGTGTCAGGTGCTGGAGGTGAGGGAACTGTCCTTTATATGGACAGGTTTAAGTAGCTTAAGTATACGTAATGCTTCTGATGACCTTTAGGTTGCTGAAATGAAGATCAGTGCCTGATGCAATGTGCACTTTGGCATTGCTGGAATGACTTCATAAGGTATCAGTTTTGCCAATTCGGGCTGTAGCTCTTCCTGTCTCATGCAGACAGATCAACAGGCTGTTTGCTTGCTGGTGGTGAATTGATGCCTTTCCATGTTCAGACTCAAGGCTGCAAGAGGGCTGACCCTAGCATTACCTCCATAGCTCCTCGTGATGCACAGGCTCTCATCTCCTAAAATAAGAAACAGAGAGCAGTTCCTTGTCCTGGGCTCAGCAGGGGAAGGTGGACTCTTTGTATGAGAAACCTTGGTACATTGAAGGTTAATTTTTCAATTTGAAATGATGACACAAATATTGGTAGAGTCGAAAAAAGGATTTAGGGTAATTCCTCTTTTTTGAAGCCCCAACTCTGGGGCCTGCCTAGTCTTGCCACTAAAATATTAAATTAAATTAATTAACAAGTGCCAACAAGACATTAATTTAATGGGTTTTGTTCTTTTGAGCCCATAACTGTTGTTTTACAGATAACTCTGTATTCACATGTAAGATACATAGAGACTGATTAATGATCTCATTGCTATTTACTCTTATCATTATCAAAGTACCTGGAAGCCTCTGTCAAACACGTGGACTTCATTGTTCTTCCTGCTGAATGCACAGGGTTGGTGGAATTTACCAACAGCTTCAGGTCTAAGACTGAGAAAAACTGACATGCAGATGAGAAAATAAAGAGAAACAGTTTTATCAAACACCTAGGTAAAAGCGGAGACCCAGAGACTACTTACAAATACTGGTCTCCTCCTTTTGCAGAAGAGTCCTCCATACCACTTCATTTGCAAAGTTGGTTGAAGTTGCTAAGTAACAATGCTCTGACCCAGCACATGACTCGCTCCAAACACTGTGGGTGAAGACAAGGTGATGATGGCTTTGACATGTAATATTCACAGCTGTGGTACAGAAGAAGTGCAGCGTTTCCCTAGGAGAGCCTGTGCTGGGATAATCCCACTGTGCTGGGATGAAGCTTGGCTAGTTCATAGCCCAGAGGCACCTGGGAAAATGCAGCGCTCACTTCTGCTTACCAAACCCATGCCACTGTGCCGCTGCAATGGACACATCTCCCACTTGCAACAACATTGCAACTTTCCCCAAACGGCAGGACAAAACATCAGGTTCCTCTTCATCCACCTCCATTTCCTTGTTGCCTTTCAATTCCTCCTGCTTCTTCCAAGCCAAACTGCAACTCCTTACATTCCTTCCTACAGGAATCATCTACCAGCTCCACCCCTGCTCCTTTGCAAAGCACTAACTTCTTTGTCAAGCTGGTGTTTGTCATGGCTTGTTTGCCATGGCGTTGCTTCTCATGATGAGCTGCTGACCTCCACACAGTGTATGAATGCATCAGCCTTCTCCCTCACCAACCTGTCTGGTCATTAAACTTTGTTTTCAAATCCTGTTGCCTCTGATCTGAAGTTATAACTTGATGGTAGAAACACGAGCCAGGCAAGAATCTGCAACCATAGATCCAGAAACACTGAATTTTCTTACGGCATGTGACAATGGTGGTCACTTATAGGAAAGTCCTGCATTTTTTTCTATCCCAGCTGAATTTTGCATTGGTCTTTATGCCATCCTCAAGCCTGAACTCCACAGATATCTGTCCTGAAAATGTCAGTGCTCAATCACCTTGGCTGCTATCCCCTGTAACTGTGATCTCTGCATGGTTCTGAGGTCAGATCTCCTCCTGCAGGATGTTGGGAACTGACCCTTACACTGCTTCCTTCCTTAATGGGAAGACTAACAGTTGCAATCCCATGGATCCCTACTTCTCCCTCCAGGGAAGGACTCAACTTGCCAAATGACACACCTACGCTGAGGTGTCATGTAGGTGTTTCCATGAAAGTTAGGTGTCTCATCTCGCATTTCCTTCCATCGAATAAGCCAACAGACCAAATGTAGGTGTTTATTTGCTCCAAAGTGGATTGAAAAGCTCTCCAGAGTCAAAGAGAGTGATTAAAGAGTTGAAGGCAGTACTGACACACACACTTCAGTGGCTTACTCTGCAGTCTGAGTCTTACCCTCACCTTGTAAACCCTCCATGATGCCCACAGAAAGAGATAATCACACCAGAGGGCATTCCTTGAGGGTTTCTACTTATCATGGCCAAAAGGGATTTGGAATGAGTGCTAATGGTGCCTTCAAAAGCAGTGAGGGTGGTTTTGCTATGAGCACCATGGTGTGAAAGTGATGGCACTTGTGGTTGACCAGGCTGAGGATGAACTGGAAGTGGATCCCAAACGTGAGGAAATGTTCCTGAAGAGACTGCAGAATGGCTTTCTGGTAACAAGACCTTGTTAAAGGACTTCATTTCTCTAGGATGACATTCAAGGGCAATTGTTTGAAGTAAACAGCTTCTTCTCAAGCTTGCATGGGAAGCAAGCAAACAGTATTGCTGCTGTGCCATTGTTCTTCATCCTCACCTATCTACTAGATAAACCAACAGTGGCCTCATAGATTTAAAACTGCAGGAAGTAATGATAGTGGAATATATTTTTATTTCAAGGTGGACAAGAAAATTTATCCTTTTGGAACTTTCTCATAGCAGACCACTGCAGTATTTATGTACCTTTCATATATAAGCTTGATTGTTACACAGTAGGCAGTAAGCGGCATGTTCAGAGCTCTTGTCTTGGCTGACAGTAGTACAAGACTGCTCCATCAGCAGCTCCTGCAATTTTGCTGCAGTAACAACATGTCATTTTAAATTGAAAGGGACTATTCTCAGCTGAAGCTTCTCAGAGTTGGACTTCCATGGGAGTTATTGCTAAGCAAAATCTGCAGAGAACACCCTAACTCTAATTTATTTTAAGTAATAATAAAGTAAACTGTCATTTATTTTAAGCAATGCATTACATTTCCAAAGCAAGTTTTGTCTGTACATGCCAGCAGCTTGATCTAGACTAATACTGAGCTAGCAAGTGTCCCTCTGAAACAGTAGCATGATGCTTTTAGGCATCTTTAAGCTTCTAGAACACCCAGTTGATGATGTGGGTTACGTGACCCGACAGCAGATGGAGACGAGAAACAAACTTTGTGTGATGAGCTGCCACACTGGGCTACAGCAGCTGAGCTGCCACGGGAGCTGGCTCCTCACTGTTATTTGTTCTCATGGTGTTTTTCATTCAGTAGGGCCTTTCATAAGCCTTTCTATTTGTCAAAGAATATCTCTAGCTTTCAGGTATGCTCTCTGATACAAGGTCCAGTGCTTTAGTTTCAGAGCTTTTCAGCGGAAGGAAACCCCTCCCTAGTTCAGCCGATGAATCTCAAGCTGAGACCAAGGAAAACCCCATGCCTCCTCCAGATTCACAGACATGGCTTTAGCGTTATTGGTCCTGAAGTGAGAAAAGATCCTCACAGCCCCCAAAGAAGCCATTCATTTACAGCGTGCTCTGTTGTAGACATGTGCCATGGCTTTCTGCATGGCTTGCGAGTTGCTCCATGGAGATCACAGCACTCAGTGACCAGCTAAGGGGGCAGGAGCAGTGCTGGGAGATGTGGCTGCTGTTGAAGTGATGCCTCAGGAGCACCTCTAGCTTGCAAAGTCCAGATCAGCAGCAGTGGCCAACATATTTGGCAGTACCCAACAAGACCACAGGGGTGCTCAGGTGCCCTGCATATGAAAGAAGCTGATTAAATGAAGCAGCTATTTTAAGTAAACCTTCCCAGTGTTATCTGCTCTTCTCTCAGGGGGGCTGTTCATCCCAGGGTATACAGGTGAGGTAGGTAGGTGGCTGGGCAGGATGGCTAGTGTCACAGTGAATCTTTCTTGGACAGACAGGTATTTACACATTGTAACTGTAAGGAGATGGGTTATTGCCTCCATGACTGCTTTTGGGGCCAGGGAGGAGACTAGCCTGCAGTGAGGCTGTGTTTTGATGAATTAATACTGTGGCTAAATGAATCCAGCATAAGTTGCTTTGGCTGATGAAGTTATCTTGTGACAAGATTAACTACTGATTAGATTTTGTCAGGACCTGGAAGGAGTGTGAATGGTAGGGTGCATTTTAAAAACACTGTGCAAGGAATTATGCGCAGGAACCTTGATATGATTTAAAATCTTTCATTTTCTGTTCTTTTCCTTGTCCTAAGGACTGCACAGTGAATTGATTAACAGGCCAGCACTTTATTTTCATGTAGTGATCATAGAAACGATATCATTGAGTTGGTTTCCCAGTTACATTACACAAGAGACAACTGCATCAGTGCAGCATGTGTGCAAAAGTGTTTGAGTGAGCTCTACTTGTCAGCAGAGTCATGTGCCTATAAACCTCTGTGCTGGTTTTGGCTGGGATAGAGTTAGTTTTCTTCATAGTAGCTAGTGTGGGGCTATGTTTTGGATTTGTGCTGGAAACGGTGTTGATAATGCAGAGACATTTTCATAACTGCTAAGCAGTACTTACACAGAGTCAAGGCCTTTTCTTCTTCTCACCCCATGCCACCAATGAGTAGTCTGGGGGTGCACAAGGAGTTGGGAGGGGACACAGCTGGGACAGCTGACCCCAACTGACCATAGCACATAGTGTCGTGCCCAGCACATAAAGCTGGGGGAAGAAGAAGCAAGGCGGGGGGGATGATGGCATTTGTCTTCCCAAGTAACCTTTATGTGTGATGGAGCCCTGCTTTCCTGGAGATGGCTGAACACCTGCCTGCCAATGGGAAGTGGTGAATTAATTCCTTCTTTCGCTTTGCTTGCAGTGCAGCTTTTGCTTTACTTATTAAACAGTCTTTATCTCAACCCAGGAGTTTTCTCACTTTTACTCTTCCAATTCTCCCTCCCATCCCATGGGGGGGAAAGTGAGCAAGCAGCTGGGTGGGGTTTTGTTGCCAGCTGGGGTTAAACCATGACAATCTCATGTGACAGATAGCATATCGCAGCATCAGCAGCACCAGGAAAAAACGTCAAAATAGCCAAATTGCAAAAAGGTGAGAGACATAAATATTCAACAGCTCTCTGCCAGGGACCCAAGTGCATGGGAGGATGGACTTTAGGGAACACAGGAGCAGAGACCAGCTGCAGCACTGAAATCTGATGCAAAAGATAATAAATCAGTAACTTTCTCCACCAGTGACTGGCACATTGTAGTGGAGACAGGGCCAAGGTAGTGCTTTTCTGCCCCCATCCCCATACCATTCTCTGCTGCTTCCCCTGCTGAAATGCTGGGGTTTCAACCCCAAGCCCCAAATTAAGGTTGACATATTGGTGGTGAGTTTCTCTTTAAGCTTCCCTCCAGGGTGCGGCCGGCCTGGCAGGGAGAGCCATTGGGTAAATGAGCCCCAGGTGTCTGCAGTAAGTAAGCAAAGGTCAGGTGTCCCACTGAGGGATAAAAGCTGGGACCACTTGCAGGCAGGGGCAGTGTCTGTCTGTGAGGTGGATGCCCTGTGCAGAGTTCTCTGTTGGGGAAGGAGCTCCTGCCTCCCTGGGACTGGGCTCCAGTCAGGTCTGGCTTTTGTAAACACGGGCTGTGTAGAGATTCAGTATGTGGCTTCCTTGGTCTCATGTATGTGGCTTGTTGACTCGGTTGTCTCCCACCCCTTCTATGAGAGACTGCATTTCACCATTTATTCCACCCACTGTTGGTCGTGTGGTGTCATTGTTGGGGTCAGTGGGATTGATGTCAATTTTGTATAATCTGACTGACTTGTTTGTACCCCCAGTGCTCGCCCATGTACTGACCCTTTTGTATCAAATGCAACTTGGTTATTGGTTCATCTTTATGCTGGCTGTGTCCTTTATGGTAGGCCTAATAATTGGCAAAACACCTGCCTACATCAAGAGGAGCAAATCTTGGTGGCATCTCTCCAGCAGTCTCTGTCCTTCGCAGCCTTGGCTGTGTCCCAGCAGGGACAGACATCCCACTGGCTGTGTAAGAATGAGGGCTGGGCTGAGACATGAGCTGTACCCTTTTACCAAATGACAAATGGTGTCTGTCACTATTTCCATTGATAGCAGTCCCAAGTAGCTGTTGGACACATACCATTTTGTAAATCTGATTGTGTTTTACACTAACAGTGTTTTATGAGCCTCCTCAGGCTGCAATATAGATATTTCTGCAGGAGCTGCTCCCAGAGGAGTGACATGGTAGAGAGGCCATGAACACTCAGCAAATACAAGCTGCAAATGAGTGTGAATTCATGCACATACTCCTGGAAGGAGCCAGAAAATAGAAGTGTGTCAGAAATTAGACAAAGAAGCTTGAAGAATTTGGCAAGAAACTTCAACCACCAGAATATCTTGAAAGTTAGAATAGACGTATAGATTTCAAACTAGGCAGTGTATCTACCTGTTCTCTTACAAAAATAGCCCCTCACTTAGGAAAGGGAACTGGCCAGCTGGCATGAGATTTTGTTTGAGATTCTTTTCCATTTGCTCATGAAGCAAAGAGCTTGTGTTACCTGTTGTACAAGTATGGTTATCTTGCTATGGCTAAAATGGACTCTAGTCGTTGTATGGCCACCTCTTCTTTGGGTGTGACGGTTGGGGTTATGATAGGGGAACAGCCCTGGCACAAGCCCTCTCCAGTGTCTCCCAGGGCACCAGATGAAGGTGCAGAGATGCAGAGTATTGGCTGTGCCTGCTCTCAGCCCACACCTCCAGCATGTTTCAGCAGAGTCTTGTCTCCAGCACACTGCTGGCGCACGCTGCTGGCACACACTGGAACAAAAGCAAGATTAAACTTCAGAGCAAATCTCATCTTGAACATCATGAGAAACAGAGAAAAACTCCAAGCCTACATTATAAAATTTTGAATTCCACTTTGTTTAAAGAACAAAAGTGTAGCAACAGTTTTCCCAGTGGCAAAGCCCCAGCTGGTATTGGAAGCCTCAAGGATGTACTTCAGATGTAGACATTTCTCCCCCAAGACCAGACCAAATTCTCCTAAGTCATATCATGAAACCAAGCAAATGATAGTGCTTCGTGAATTTGAACCAGGTCCATGGCATTAAACTGGGAGGAAATCCTGAAGGTATGGATTGTGACTGTGCTGCATGAAGGTAGTAGTCACATCAAACTATCTTCCTGAGCTGGACCCAAAACATTTTTTTAGAAAATAAGCAGGAAAATGCTAAGTCAAAACTTACCTTTCCTACATTCCAGTCAGAGGTGAGATGAATGCCCACCACAGGGTAGATCTTGGTCTCCCTCTAGTGATAGACCTACCAACAGCAATGAAAAACCTAACTCCAGCCTCACAATTCCATCCTTTGTCTCCATTTCTGGCCTCATGTGGTGGTGGCTCAGGATGGCTCTAGCCCTTCACCCAGAACAGCCAGGGTCTCCTCACAAAAATAGTTCTTAACATCTTTCCACCACACACCAGCGTGCATAATTCCCTGTGTTTGTCTCATGGGGTAACCTGCAACATGGACCCTCCTCTCAATGTGTTTGGATTTACAACTGTGCTAATATTTCATATGCAGATTGCTGCATCATGCAGGAACAGGAGTCATGGTCTTCTGCCTTTTGTTGCTGGAGAGATGTCATAGGGGAAACCCACCACTGCAGCCCCATGGGGCTTATGACCTCAGGGGAAGGCAGAAATAACCATGACACACATAGTTGTATGGCCCTTCAAGAAAACATGGGGACATATCCACGCTGCCAGCATACGTTCTTTCCAGGAGTATTCACTTGCAATGTTGAATGCTGGAGAAATTGAAGGTGCTAAAGCAGCTGCTCTGAAGTCACTTGAGGTAGGAGCCCATGTATGCAGTGGTCCTATGGAAGTGACATGGGGCACCTTGGGAGGTTCAGAGTAGCCACAGTCACTGGCATTGGGTTATGAAGTAGCTGGTTATGAACTCCATAAGGATGCACATGAAGATTTTGGGCCATGTGTTACAGGCCAGTTTCATTGGTAACCATGAGCTAGATGTGCAAGGACTCCATGGGCTTGGTGACATCAGATGTAATGTTTCCTGAATTTCATATCAAAGTCTTTCAAGCCTGTCACTTTTCAGTGACATTGTCTCTTATACACTTCTAATTTTCTATTTGGAGCTTTGTTGCAGGACGTGATTAAAATTAGGAAGTTTCTGAAAGTCATGCTCTTGAGAGGAACAGACAAGGGGAAGATGCCCTAAGCAATGCATCAGCACGATCTAAAGTGCCAGTTGGGAAAATAAATGAATAATGTTGTTTAATTATACAAGACATATTTTCAGCCTTTTTTATTTTCTATATATATCTTTTAATTTTTAATAATTTTGCCTAAAGAGTTTCCTAGTAGAAAAGTATCAGTAAAGTTGGTAAAAATAATTGGATGCCTACCTTGAAACGAGAGCTGAAGTTGATATGATCCCGCACCTAAACAGCTTCAAGCCAGAAACTTAGAGAATGCTGTAAAATTAAAAGAGATTTTATCATCTGGAAAATTCAGAAAATAAACAATCAGGTTTTGTGGGCTGGACCTGCTATTCTCCTGCCACAAAACTGATTTACCATGACAATATCACCGATTTTTCCTTATTGTCTTTCTTGCAGTCAGACTGCCAAATGAGAGGGTATTAAAAAGTTAACAATTCTGTAATTCTCCTAGTTTTTATATGCTATTTTGAATGTTCAAACTCTAAGCATAGCTTTAAATAAACCTCAAATGCTTAATTTTTAAATCAGCTCTAGTGGCAGGAGTTGCTAAAGGCAACTGACAGTAAAAGTTCATAAACAGGTTTAAACTTCTCATTAACAAAATTAAAGTTACTCCAAGTAAGGACAGCACTCAAGATATATTTAAGGGACTCGTATCTATTGAACACTCCTCTTTGCCTGATGGTCTATCACATTTTTTCTGTTGTTCTTTTCTACTGAAGATGCACAAAGGGGTGTTCAATACCCAGAATTACTTGTTGAGACGGCTCACCCATTGGCTGAAATATTAAGAGGAGAGTGTTGTGTCAGAGAGTTACATGGAGGATGATGTCTTCATTACCAAGCAAGCTGCCTTGGCTGCAGTTACACCAATAAACTGCTTATGGGTGTTTTTAAGGACTCCTGTTTTTGATAGGGAAAGCTGGAAGAGGAGTATGACATTTCACACCAGGGTCGAGATGTTCTCTGTCCGAGTGAAACCAAGGCCTTTCAAAACCCTTCATAACAAAGCATGTTAAGTTTAGACCAAGTGAAAAAGATGGTGAAAAAACAAAGAGCTCTCAGGGACACAGACTGTACTTCAACTATGAAATAAAGCAGCCACCTCCAAAGCTGACAGCTATGGTAACGCTGCTTTTGTATGTGTTGAGATGCATGATGAATTGGAACATAGGTCATTTCAGTGTTAGCAAAATGTCTAGTGTCCTCAGGATGTGGTTTTAAACCTGAGAAACCCCTTTAGCAGCTGGGTGTTTCTCCATACACAGCTTTGGATTTGAGAAGCTCTACATGGCCCCAGCTTTGCTTTTATAATTAAAGTCACTCTTCTCAAAAGTATCTCAACTTTATGTCATTGTCATTTTCTCTGTTCAAATCTCCTGGTACCTAGAGAAAGGGAAACGTGAGCCTGGCTCATTCCTTCTTCTGGTGCAGCCTTGTTGATCTTCAGACCAATGTGGGAATAAAGATTCCGAAGACACCAAATAAGACCCTAGGGAGCTGATTCAGTGGTAACCTTATGGTGCTGTTCACAAGGATTGATGAGAGAGTCTCTGAATACAAATGCTGGAGCCTTCAATGCCACCTGTTGATAAAATAGCAGTAAAAACTATGTGGCCACCCAATACTTCATCACTGTCAGTACCACAGTAGGGAGGGGTAGTGTGAATGAAGGCCCAGGTCCCATCTCCTGAGATATGGATGAAGCAGAGCTTATGAACAGGGACTTGACCTTTAGCTGCTGCCAACAGCCAACATGATGCTCTTCGGACCTTCTGTCAGGAAAAGCTGATGTGATGGTGCATGAACTACTGAGTGGTTGAGCCAAAGATGTTTTTCATGCTCATGTGCTTATTCAGATGCTGATTTGCTGCCATATACACTTAACAGACTTTTGATCTTGCTTGACTTCCTAAACAGTTTGTGAAACCTTCCCTTGCATATTAATTTATTTCTCTTTCTCAGTTTATTAGAGGAATTAAAGAGAAGGATGATAACATGACCAGAAGGACCAAACAGGAGGATGAAGCAGCTGATAACCCTGCCAGAAGCACATTAGACATGTTCTAACGGCCAGATAATTAAAGAAGAAGATGAGAGCCTCAAAAATCAGTCTGTGTTTGATCAGAAGCTATGTTTGCTCTTTGATCCTGATAAATTGTAAAGAAAAACAGTTTAGGAAAAGAATGGAAGAATACCCCCTATTAACATCAAATAGGAGAACCTTGTCAGGGCAAGGAAATGAAATGTGGATGACAGATCAAAGGTGTATTCTGTAGAAAAAAAAAAGATATGTAAAGCTCTACTCTTCTAAAAGTTTTTGCCAGGCCCTTTTGAGAAAGCTTCAGTGAATTTGGGTTGGGGAAGAAACTAGTAAGATATGAAAATAAATATATAAGAAAGTACACCCTGGAAAGGCAGTATTTACAGAGATGGTCAGAAATTGTTTTTCCTTTTATAGAAACTTGAAGGTATATAATAAAAATTTAAATACTGATCATTTCTTTGCCTGCAAATCAAGTAACCTGTTAAAAGTGTGGTAAAGTCCATCAGCAGACCTCTCCTTCTCAGCACCCCCAACAACAGCAGTTCTGTGTTTGCTCTCCTTCCCAGCATATGCCAAGGCTTCCCTCCTGCAGCACCATGGCTAACCTGAATTTATCCCAAGAGCCCATTTATTCACTCCTATTGAAAAAAAGGTGCACGGACCTTGCACACCTGAGTGTTGCCAGCAGGTGAGCTGCAGTCTCACAGATGCACAGGGCTGGAGCCACTCTTGTTTCCAGGCAAGGGTGGATCACAGGCTAGGAGCCCCAAAAATCTGCAGCCTTGTAGCCCCACTTGCAGCCAGATGGGGATGCCTGACCAAACAGGTGCTCTGCACCGAAAGCATGTGCATGCCAGACCTTGCAAAGCATGAGATAAATGCTGACTGTTGGCATGGACACCTCCTGTCTGTTCTTCAGAACATATCATCACCCTGATGAGAATGAAGGACTGGTTAAGCTTCACCTTAAAAATGTAATTCATCTTGGTTACCATAATTTACTTCATATTGCAAGGTTGGGATCTGAAACAGCGTCAGACAAGATCCAGACAGAGAATTCCCTAAATAAAATGGGCTGAAACTGCTTCTGCCAAGATGACAGAAACCGCCTCAGCTCCCCTTTGGACAGCTCAGATGCTCTGTGGCCATCACTTCCTCCAGGACCTGGAATCCCCCCAGCCAACAAACACTATCTCACCCATCACCAATGGAGGTGACATGGCCCTTCCTTTGGGGGAAGGCCATGAAGAACTGGACTTTGCCATTGTAATTCTTACTAGCCACCTTCTTCCCGTTCAACAAACTTTAATGATGAATTGACAGCTTAAACTTTGATTCCAACTTTTTGTTGGCCTGTGTTGTCTTAATGTTATATAAATGCTGATTTTGGCATTTAGTAGTCTGTAACTCAGAGCTACAATAAACTCAGGCCGATGTAATAATGAATGACATACTTAATAATGTAACAAACTAGGAGCTTAAGTCAGTCTCCAAGGTTTAATAAAGCTGCTAAATAAAAAAGCATTATTTATGTATTATAGCGCTAATAGCTTAAAATGTTGCTGTGAACAGAGTAGTGAGAAATGTGGATGAGGGAAAGGCTGTGGATGTAATTTACCTTGACTTTAGTAAGGCTTTTGACACCGTTTCCCACAGCATTCTCCTGGTAAAAATGACTGCTCGAGGTTTGGACAATCTCACACTTTGCTGGGTAAAAAACTGGCTGGATAACCAGTCCCAGAGGGTTGTGGTAAATGGAGTTAAATCCAGTTGGTGGCCAGTCATGAGTGGTGTCCCCCAGGGCTCAGTTTTGGGGCCACTCCTGTTTAACATCTTTATTGATGATCTAGACGAGGGGATCAAGTGCACCCTCAGTCAGTTTGCAGATGACACCAGGTTGGGTGGGAGTGTTGATCTGCTCGAGGGTAGGGAGGCTCTGCAGAGAGACCTGGACAGGCTGGAGCCATGGGCTGAGCCCAACTGGAGGAGTTTCCATAAGGCCAAATGCCGGGGGCTGCCCTTGGGCCACAACAACCCCCAGCAGCGCTACAGGCTTGGGGAGGAGTGGCTGGAGAGCTGCCAGTCAGAGAGGGACCCGGGGGTGCTGATTGACAGCCGGCTGAACAGGAGCCAGCTGTGTGCCCAGGGGGCCAAGAAGGCCAATGGCATCCTGGCTTGTGTCAGCAATAGCGTGGCCAGCAGGGACAGGGAAGGGATCTGACCCCTGTCCTCGGCACTGGTGAGGCCGCCCCTCGATTCCTGTGTTCAGTTTTGGGCCCCTCACTACAAAAAGGACATTGAATGACTCGAGCGTGTCCAGAGAAGGGCAACGGAGCTGGTGCAGGGTCTGGAGCACAGGTCATACGGGGAGCGGCTGAGGGAACTGGGGGGGTTTAGTCTGGAGAAGAGGAGGCTGAGGGGAGACCTCATCGCCCTCTACAGCTCCCTGAAAGGAGGTTGCAGAGAGCTGGGGATGAGTCTCTTTAACCAAGTAACAAGTGATAGGACAAGAGGGAATGGCCTCAAGTTGCACCAGGGAAAGTTCAGACTAGATATTAGGAAGTATTTCTTTCCAGAAAGGGTTGTTAGGCATTGGAATGGGCTGCCCAGGGCGGTGGTGGAGTCCCCATCCCTGGAGGTGTTCAAGAGTAGGGTCGATTTAGAGCTTAAGGATATGCTGTAGGTAGGAACTGTGCTAGGTGAACAGTTGGACTAGATGATCTCCAGGGACCTTTCCCACCTAGATGATTCTGTGATTCTGTGTGTGAAATGGAGTCAGTGAGGGTTTTTTCTGGGGTTTGATGGGGATAAAACTGCTTGTCAGTTTATTTCCAGGACAGAGAGTTGTTAAGTTTCTTTTATGCTAGTGTAGTTCTGTTGACTTCACAACAGTTGCTTTAGATTTGCTAGTTTTGTCACTCATGTATGTTCATTTTTTCAGGTTCGTTTGGTCAGGGAAAACAGGGAAGGTGTGGGATCACCAGCTTGTGAAGAGATTTCATCTGGAAGGGACATTTGGAGATTGTCTAGTCCCAAGACACACGTAGGTCAGGTGGCTTACCTGTACAGTCAAGCTTTGCTTGTCTCCAAGGGTGAAGACTCCCCAGTACCTCTGAGTCCCTTCACACATTCATTGTGAATCTTTGTTTTTTCTTTACATGTAATTGGGATTTCCCACACTCCAGCTTGTGTCTGCTGCATCTTGTCCTTTTCCTGTGCACCTTCAAGAAGAGCCTGGCTTCATCTTCTGGTTGCAAATGTAATCCAGTATTCAAGAGGCCTTCTTTGCTTCAAGGACATATTGTTGACTTCTCTTCAACTTGATGTCCACCAGAACATCTGCAGACTTTTCTGCAGAGCTGCCTTCCAGCCCTCTGGCACCAAGGTTTTATATGGAGGAATATGGTGAGGGTTAAGTGAGGGGCAACCGTTTCAGATAATATAGAAGATCTGTTCCCATTTTATTTCAAGGTGAACACCTGGCTGCCGAAAGAATCAGATCTGAACTTGAATGCAAACTTCTTACATGTTACTTTGCTGCTTCTGTAGTTTTACTACCATGCACAGATAAGGAGAGGGATCAGTGGTGAAGATCAGGAAGAGCACCTTAATTAGGATTATTAGGATATGCAATAGTTGTTGGAAGTGTTCATCAAAAACATCTACAAATATTTTTGATGAACACTTCTGGTGCTTGAAAAAACTGTTTTAATAAAATTCTTGGCATGTCCCAAGGAGGTGGAGAGATGTAAACTAAAATCGGATTGTTCTTTTGTCAAGAGGGAAACACTACTGGAACCGAAAAGAGTAATAAATAATATCTTAAAATGTGCTAGATCCTAAAGGACATTCCTTCGCAGAGAAAGACAGAATGACCTGGGAAGAGCAGAGAGATCTTAGATTATCTGGCAACCCACAGGAAAAAAAGAAAGGTGAACAAATCCATCAATATCAGATTAAATACAGATAGTATGACTGTTGGGACAATGAATGTAACAAAGTCAGAACACCTCAAGACCTCAATTTTTTCCAATAATTTTCGACATCTTAATGGTATAACACTTTCTTATACTCTTCCATAACAGACCCTAATACTTTCTGATCCATATTTCACAGTAGACAAATCTGTTGCCTCTTATGACAGAGCTAATAAACTAGGTTCTGTGACATAACCCATGTCTGAGGAGGGAAGTTATAATATAATATCATAATCATAGAATCATTCAGGTTGGAAAATACCCTTGGGATCATTGAGTCCAACGATCAGTCCTACTCTGCAAAGTTCTCCCCTACACCATATCCCCCAACATCTCATCTAAACGACCCTTAAGCACATCCAGGGATGGGGACTCTACCACCTCCCCGGGCAGCCGAACCCACTGTCTAACCACTCTTTCTGGGAAATTTTTTTAATGTAATAATGTTTTTAATATGTAATTTCCAGAATATCTACCAAACAGTCTGAAATTGCATTTCAATAGATACAACAGGAAATCAACAGACCCTTTGTAAAATGACATTAGAGCCTTGGAGATAGAAAATATTGCAATTATAAAGTAGACACACAGGCGTCACATTTCTCATAAGCATCATTAAAATTAAATTAGAAACAACACTTCAGAGATAACAGATCATATTTTGCTTTAGAATTATCGGTTCTCTAGGGCTTAATAATTTCCAAAGAGAAAATGTCTCAGATCCACCAAGCTTTCTGGAGTTTGTCCTGTGGTACTCAGCAGATACTTCTGGTCTGAGTCACTGACCACATGTTTTGGGTCATAACCCCTTGCTCTTTTTTTTTTCAGGCTGTGTCACAGCAAAATCAGCCAGGGGCGAGCAGCTGGAATCTTGTAAAACTTAACACAAATGCCCTCACAGGTATGCCTATGACCCCTCGTGAGCTTGGGATCAGTGGCTACACAACATGTGTTTGTGTTTGTGCTTTAACCTCTGCCATCAAGAAGCCTCCCCATCCAAGCAGAGCATTCAGGTAACAGCAATTCTTGCCTTCAAACAATCTCTTCAAATAATACAGTATCTTTAATTGCAGAATTAGAAAAGCAGAGGGATGATTTACACCAATGTTCACCAGCTACACATCTCATGGCTTGGTCCAGAAAGAACTTCAATTAGGACTGATGGCCCATGTTGAAATAGAGGCAATTAAAGAACAAAAAAAACCCCCCAAAAAACCAGAACCTTGGTGGAATTAAAATGAAAATTAAACTCCAAGGAGCTAAATTAAGTAACTGTGAGACTGTTAAAAAGATAAAGGAAGTGAGTAGGAGGCATTTGCAAAAGCGTTTGGGTGACTGTTGGACCTGTACAATCAACGAGGTGTTACAGCACAGTCCTGAAAAGCAGGAGGGAGCATTACAGCTCAGCACGAAGTTGTGGATAAACACAGTGCCCTGGCTCAAGCCTGCCCTTGGGCTGAAGGGCCACATCCAGGCATGTATCTAAAGAACTGTCTCCAGGTGCAGATAGCAGGAATAATAGTTATTCCACAGGCGGGGGAATCCATAAGAAAGGTTGGAACTGCTGAAGAAGCAGGAGCGGGAAAGAGTATTTGGACTCAGCTGCCTGTTGCCAAGCTGCACAGGGAGTCTCGGTGGGGTTGAAGTCCTCAGGGAGGACTCATGGGGCCAGAGGGGGTGACTTCAGATAGTCCCACAAAAGCAGGCTCTGATCTCCTCTGCATCTGGGCCAGCTTGCTCCTCCTCATCCTCCCTGGGAACGGGATGTGGGATGGAGAGGCAGGGCGAGGTGGCTGTCTGCCCTGGGAAAGCTGGAAGTGTTTGCAATAAACTATTATGATTTTTGCATTTTTATTTTAATGGCAGGTCATGAGTCTGGCCTTTGCATACATTGATGGTTTGATTACCAAGTGTTAATCAGACCCTGAACAGAAGAAAGTCTTAAAAAAATTTGCTTCCAAATTTTTTTTCTACTTTATTTGATATTTCAGACAAACTCCATTGTCAGTAAAAGGCAAGCAAAATTCAGAATCTGATTACATATATTTTTCATCCTTAGAAACAAGTAGATTATGGAATAAAGCAGGGGGGAATGAAAAAATAAATCAGCATATAGACCTGATACTTGAACTAGAGGCAATAGAGGTGCAGCCTTTTATGGGTTACACTTGAAGCAAGGAAAAGTGAGTCCTCTTTATTTCATTGACAAAGACTTTTTCTAGCTCCAAGTTGCATATCTTGTAAGGTTTTGTTTTCCAGTCTCCGGTTTATCAGTCTCTCTCTGCTCACCTGTGCCATGTTCATGCTGATGTAACATTGCATTTCTGCCTTCCTTTCGTGCTTTATATCAGCCTGAAATTCTCTCAAACTTCTTTATTGTGTACAGTAGACATAAATTTTCTAGTTTTCCCTCCAGGCTCAAAGCATTAGTGAGATAAAAGCAATAAACCTCCTCTTTCTTGCAATAAGAAAACTAACCTGAGTTTTTTGGTTTGGACCTTGCTAAAGGACTACATGTCCTCTCAGTCTTTCCTTGGAGACAGAGGCTAATGTCCACTTGAACTGGATGCCAAGGCATCTCCACTGATGGCTATGGAAATGTTTATGGACAAGTCTGAATGTCACCTCCCTGTCACTCATTCCCAGAGAAGGGTCAGCCATTTGAGCAGCTGGTGGAGCAAGCAGTGAAGAGGTGCATATCCTGCCTGGGTCTTCATTGTCGCTGCTCATCTCTGCTTTCATTTGTCGGTAAGGCACAGCGGCTGTTGCTCAGACATGAAGCAGCTCCTTCAAAATGATTTGTGTTTTGCATTTTCCCTCTTTCCAAAACTGAAGTCACCACATCAGTGTGCCTCCTGTTGCACACAGAGATAAGCCAGGTGTTATGGGGTTTCAGGAGTGATATTTACACCTGTTCTAGGTTTCTGAGAGGACAGTGTTGGTTTTGGTCTCCTTCTGAGCTTTATTTTATTTTTTACTACAGGTCACATTCACCCATCTCCTGTGCAGCTGTGCTCTTGCACTGGAAGCCCTTGTCCTCCCTCCTGGTGCAGAGTCACTTGCACTAATCTTACTGTATAAGCTCATTTCTAATTCCATTTTTGCAATCCAGCTGATAAATACTGTAATGTTAGGTGCTTGTCAACCATTTGGTCTGAAATGATTGACTAATCAGGCTTTATCACTTGAAGTAAGAGGCTTAGCTCATGCACACAGGAGTTGCGTTACGCAGGCAGGGACACTGTCCTTCATGCAGATGTTGCAAGAGCTGTACTCAGAAACTGCGCACATTGCTTGTAGGTATGCAATCAAATCAAGTTTTATTTACTTATTCTCACATGGTCCTTATCACTGCTTCTGCTTGAAACTGAAATCAGAAGTAGCATCTGTCATGATGCTAATTTTGGCTTGTAAGTGAAATATAGTTTTGGAGGGGGAAAATCTGGAAAATCTGAAAAATTATTAAACACTTTGCTTGTCTGCTGGAGATTTTCTCTCCTCACTTACAGCATGGCCAGACTAAAATTTAAGAACATTTGAAGCGGGTAAGAAGAAGAAGAAGCAGCTGAAGAAGGAAAGGGAAGCATGGTGGCTGTGGCTTCCTAGGCTGGATTCCCATGCCACGTGTGAGGGAGCATCCCTGTGGGGTGATCCCATCTCTGCTTCATGTCTCCTGGTGGACCAGCAGTTGTCTCTTCCATGGTCAAGCATGAATTATTGAGAAGACCCGGAGATGGAGACTAAGATGTGGTAATCATATCAGACAGCGACTTTCATTTCCCTGTATAGCCAGTGGAAGGGAGATTATTCGAGGGAGAGACTTGTGTGAATACTCTGACACCATCTCAAGCTATGGTGGGTGCTCATCTCTTTCTGCAGATTGTAAGGGAGACTGGCTTAGAGAGGGGTATCTTGGGTTTAGGTGCTTCCATGGGACACCAAAACTCTACCCCACAGGCCAGTGTTGATGGAGAGTGGGGAAGAAATGCAGCAATGTTTGTGGTGGGATAGAGCGGTTGTCTGAATGTGTTTTTTTTCCATTTCTGTGCCAGTGATTTTATTTCTAGAGCAAAGTTACTGTATTTCTATCGAGGTGTTCAGACATCAGAGATGGGTGAAATGTGCCGTGGATAGACATGCTTGGGCTCTCTTTTCAGCAGCTGCAATGTGCATGTAGTCCCCTGAAATCCATGACCTTTGCCCATCTATCCTAACTCCGACACCTCTCCCATTTTTACATAGTCATGTTCCTTATTTCCCTCTATATGTTTTTGGACATCTTGCTCACATTCCATTCATCACAATTTCCCCTCCTTCCTTTCCACCTTGCAAGAACACAGACACCGCTGGGGGAACTGACTGCTGCACTGTTCAATCCCCTGTCAACACACATCACTTTGCCATTGACCTTTAAGACATGTCCTCTCCCAGTTACCATCGCCCTTTTGCCCCTGCAGTCCGGCTGGAGATGGAGCAGACGAATGTGCCGATAGCAATGTAGGCACCCAGAGGAATCCCGAAGAGTGCAGCAGTGGCAAGACTTGATTCACTGGGAAGGATTAAGGCAGAGGTTCTATTACTGTGCAAGATATGTAGGAATGAACAGCTGCTGGAGTTGATTAAATGCCAGCATGAATGTATAATCAATCACAAAAGCCATTAGCTGCAAGTGGAGGCTATCGCCACCGCAGCAAACATTATTTCCCTGCAAAGGGGGATCTGACCTCTTCTCTTCTGCAAGGTGGAGAGGGGGAAGGTGAGGAACACCCCTTGGTGTGTTTTGACTTGATCTGCTGGCTTGTGGTACCTGCCACACACCAACCTTGTTTTATCAAGAGTCTGAGCCCACCCAGCTTCAGTGTCACCAGCACTCCCTAACCCCAAGAGCTGAGGATTCTTTTGGCTGGTAATGGACTAAACACAGGCAGAGCAGTCTCTCATGGGATGCTGCGGTGCAGGAGTGCAGACCCAACAGTGGGCTTTGTCCATCTCACCTCCATGAGGTACCTTCTAGTGTTTGGGGATGAATGGAGGGAAGAATGATCAGAAAGAGAGAAAATGCCTGAAAAGGATTATCTTCCATCCACACAGATAAGGCAGGGGACTCAAGCTGCTAGTCCTGCTGGGAAAAACCAATAACTCCCCCATGGAAATGGGAGAGTTTGGCCCTTATCCAGTTCCAGTTTAAGTGTTTTGGCCATTCTTCAAAAAAGCTCAGACAATAGTTTAAAAGTTGTAATATTCAAAGTTGATTTAACAGGGCAAGACCATCCATCTTGTTTGTACGTCTAGGACTTCTGAACACCAGTTATCTATGCTCTGCTAGCTGGATCCTGACTAGCTCACTAGTTCATTTCTTTTTTATCTTCTTTCCAAACAGGCAATGCACTTTTGTTCTTACTGAATTTATCTTAAGAGAACTGGTCACCTAGGGGAATGATCCCTGACCTGTTTTTTCCTCTGCTTTCTTCTGCATGCAGAAGGAAACCTCTGGGGTTTTGAATTTTTATCTTGTATCCCAAGTTGTCTCAGAGCCACATGGTGAGGACAGGTGGGATGCAGCCTGCAGGTTTAACCAGGTAGTCGGGGGACTCTTCTTCCTTCATCTCACATTGGACTCTGATGCCCACCTTGTTACACAGATGGGTACAGGTGTTCCAGTCAGCATGGTGTAACACGTGCTATCTTAGCCAAAAAAAGAAAAGCCGTTCAAAAAACAATTTTTTATGAAAATGTCTCCCTATGGGTGTAATCACCAGAGGTGCCAGCCTACTGCTGCATGGGCAATGAAAGCAATGGGATATCCCACAGGTATGTATCCTGCTGGTGATGAGCTTCCGCTGTGGACTGTGCTTCTGGTTGTATCAAATTGACCTGTGATATTTTAATTTTTTCCTGGAAGTTTTACATCCATCTGGAACTATTATATTTTTCTGGACACATTCATACTGCCAAAAGTGGTTTCCTCTCTTCCAAATGGCATGTTCCTATGTATGCTTCTGTGTTGTACATCCTTTCCAAATGATAGAGGAACCTACTGGTACAGGAGATGTTTTGTTTAGAAAGATTAAACCATTTTCTATAATGTAGAGACAATTTTCAGCCAGTACCACCAGAAGTAAAGTGCAGGCACTTTGGGAGGTATGCAGACTGTGCTTCTGTAAGGAATTAGGTCAAATCCAGACTTGAAACACACATGAGGTCTGGACAGAGGCACTGGCCCCTCTTCATCATGTAGTTCCATTTGGATGCATGATGGCAGAGGCCACCCTCACCACCAGGTGCACAGATAGTGGACAGGGAGCGTGAAGGCTGTAGGAAGTGTCTGGGGGTGACACAGGAGCTGGAGACACATTGACTTACTTGCTCTGGGACCATCCCTGAGCGTGTCTAGGAAGGGATTATGCCTGGACAGGAGATGACCACGCTGGAGTAGGGGTCAGACATTGCTTCACAGAGCAATGCACACCTGATCATGTCAACAAAACTGTGGCATTTCAAAAAGTGTCAGCACTTGGTTTGCTGCTTCCTAGTCACATCCTTTGCTATTTTGCTGCACAGGGTGAGACATGCTTTCATGAACAACACAAGTTTCCACTAAGCCACATGAGTTTTGGTTTGCTTGGTTACTTTCAAGAATGAAAATTAAAGGTGAATTAGAAAAGCAAAAGCCAATGTAAATAGCCTCATGTCTCTAATTAAAGCTGTTTTGATCAATCTTCCGCTGAGCATTTATTTTAGGACACTTCTATCATATTTTATAGAGATAATAAAACATGATTTTTACAAGCCATGGGCTGACTGCATTCATGCTGCTTTGTTCCTTGTGGTGTGGCCCACACCAATTCCTTGGGTGCAATTCATAGAGCTGACCATATGCAAGCATAATTTATACTCTGTGTTTCATTTCAGAGGAAAGAAAAAGGTCAAAATTATATATAAAGTGATAGGTAGCATTCACAAATTTCATGCAAAGGTTAGAGCAAAGGTACTATTGACCTGGTTGTTCAATAGGTGGTATTGCCCTGTGGCCACCTGAGCCCCCAGACACAAATGCAGCACTAACACCCAAGCTCTTATGCTGCTGTGTTGGCCAGAATAAATAAGCTAAATTTCCACTTCAAGAGGCAACAAGAGTGGTAAAGAAAGCACAAATCCAGAGATGCCGAATCAGCCACACTTTCTTAAACATTGACATCTAATTACTGGCAAGATGTGGTGTAGTTACTTTATGTGACAATTTTGTGAAGCAGCTTATGATTTCTGACTGATGCCATGGTGCTGTGAAATTGCTACCTCTCTTTTTAGTTCCTCTGCAAATGCTCACCAATGTGGCTGCCAAGGATGGTGTCTCTGGCTCCCTGTTTGGACATTGAGAGGAGCTGTGAGCACCACAGCTGGGTGTGCACCTGGGCAGCATGCAGGCTAACAAAGTCAGCTGAGGTCTCTCCCCTGCCTTCCCTGGAAGGAGTCCAGAGTGTAGACTGATGGATAGAAGATTCTGTGTGAATGTCCCAGGTACCCAGGGCAGTTGTCACATCTTGGTGTTACCTTCTTTGAGGTTCCAACATCTCCAGAGCTCCCCATCCACTGTCCTCCTCTCCAGTGCCACATCAGACCCTTGGTCCCAGGAACCTGGCCTGGGTGAAATTTGTGCATCCCTTGGGAACTTGTGATACCAGAGGAGCGGCGAAAGGTGCTCCTGAAAAATCCGGGTGTGTAACCCAACCTCAGCCTCCTACTTTTATGCAGGGGGCCCACCTCTAGGTCTACAATGAACACAGAGGAAGCAGAATAAGACCACAGCCTTGGGACTATCTGTGGTGGAGTTTCCATGCCAGGCCATCAGTATTTGAATTACTGATCTATTTGTCCCTTTAAAGCAACTGACTCTACCCACCACCTTCTCACTGTCACAACACCCCTCTTTATGCCTTGAAGCTCTCGGCACTGTGCCTAAATCGAGTACAGAGTTTTTCTCACTACATCTCAGCCATGGAGTATATTTGCAAATAACAGCTCTCATGAAAGCTGGCACCTCTCCTCTCTGTCAGTGCTGGTGCCAGTCATCATACTGGAAACGGCACTGCGGATCACAGGAGCACTCCAGCATCCCGGGGCGAGAGCTCACAAGTCAATTCATTACCGCCTTAATGCTCTCCCCTAATCTCTTACAGCGAGCACTGTCTCTGCCTCTGGTGGAACTAATGTCATTTTTCATCCTTGTGGTCACTGTTAGCAGTCAAGAAAAAAGTGTCAGTTTTAATTACAGCATTTATTTACACATATCTTCTCTGCTTTAAACTGGGAGACAGGCTCCCCCTCATCACACAGGGCTCATACACTTCTGTTAAGAGAAACAGGTATAATTCTTGCCAAATTGTGTAAATCTCTTACTAACACCTGCTTATGTTTCTCCTTGAAGCAAAAAGCTGTAATCAGTGACTTATTTAAAAAATGAGAAAATAGTTGGGTGGGGTTTTTTGGGTGGGGTTTTTTTTTGGTTTTGTTTTTTTTTTTTTTAAGAGATTTCAAGCTTGATAAACAGGTGCTGTAGTAAATCTGGCATGTCTTTAATATACTGCTCTGGTAACCCCTGTTCGTTTTTTTTTTATTTCTGCATGTATTGCTTGTTTTCTTTATGACCACAATAAACAAAAAAGGTGAGAGAATAGCAGGCATCTCTGGAAAAAGCACGCTAAGAAGTATTATCTGAATTATGTTTCTTTAAAATTATGGTTGTGATCCAAGATTCCAGCCACTTGGTTTACCCATGGTCCCCTGAACAGCCATCCATTTGCTTGTCATCATTTGTTTTCATCTCTTAGTTCATCTGATACTTCTCTTCTTTTTCCTATCCACTTTTCCTGGTACTCCTCTTAAGTGCCATCAGTCAGCACCAATGAATTGTGGAGGATCTCACATCAGATTTCGTGTTTTCTCTGTGACTGGAGTGGCTGGTGATGGCTGGTGGGGAAATCACTGAGAAGTTAACAGGTCTGTTCGCTTTTTTGACTTTATGCATTCTCTGAGTGCTTTCTTTTGAACATCTGACTAAGCAAAAGGCTGTTCTGATTCGGAGGAAATGTAATTAGGTCCATCCTGACTGATTTTCTTGTGTTAGACTTAGCTTTGCCACTTGTATGGGATTGTAGAAGGTGATAAAGGTGAATCATGGCTTTTTAAGTCTGTCTGGTGAGTACAGTGTAGAGAATGATCTGAGTACAGAGTATGTCATCACACCCGAAGACAGACAATCCCAGGCCTGGGGATCAGGCTGGTTATAAATGTTTATGCTATATACAGAAAGTCAACGTGGTATCTTGATTTAACTGCTTATAATAGACACTTTGTAAAAATACAGCACCTTATTCAAGATTGACATGATTTCTCAACATTTTGAAGCACAAAGCAGTTTCTCTGTATAAGCCAGTTAACACTGTTAGCTGATATCCAGTGATACTGAGCAGTGATTGTTTGCTTTCCTTCATGAGAAAATAGATGAGGAACATCTTTGTTAACCAGTGAAATGAGAAACATCCCAATGCTTTAGTGACATCATCCACTGAACCAGCCTGAAGGAGTCCTGTTGATTCAATCTGCTGGAGCCTGGAGAATAACTTTGGGAGTGTTTTAAGAAGTGTCAACAGAGGAATTTCTTTTTAAATTGAATGGAACCCATGGAGAGCAGGAAAGCTGTTAGGGTTTGGATATGCTAAGAGTATGAGATATAGAAATGGTCTTCTCTCTTTCCTGTCAGCATGGGAAATTTCTAGGTCTAAAATCTTCCTCCTGTCTGGCTGTTTTCCTTGGAACAAAGTTCAACTCTACTGACAGTAAAAGCCTCAGAAACCAGGAGCATCATTTATAGCAGGCCATGAGGATCATATCTAATTCCTGGCAATGCTGCTAGAGCTCAAGGAGCTATCTCTTGGTGATGACCGTCCATGTCTGAGGGCTGGAGTGTCTGCTTTCTCATTGTGAAGCCCATCTCGCCTTGAAACTGAGCATGCTGTGATGGGGCCCTGCTAACAACTCTCAGCATCACTCCTTCAAGGTGGAAAGTTCTCTTCCAGCATCATTTTCCCTGTTAATAGGATGACCTCTGCTACTCAGCATTGGGCTGCAATTCCAGAAAAGGTCAGGCCTTTTTCACGGCTGCTCTTTCCAATTAACTTTTTGGTGTACTCGGGCATGGGTCTATTGCCCTTCAAGCACGGGAGATGCTCAGCATGCCATAAAGCTCAAAGAAGCACAGGGGGCTAAATGATCCTCCTGGGAGGCACCTGACCTGACTGTTAACTCCAGTTTTACTTGGCAGAACAAGAAACTTCCTCTCTATTTTCTGTTGTAAAGACAGAGACAGTGCTGCAGTGAAGCAGCTCTGTGGGTAAATGGAGGTTTTCTGTTATCAGCTACAGTTACATACCTTCAGGTCTGTTACCTGCTTGGCCTAATCCACACCTCTGATGGAGGAGTCATCACCTTCAGTAGGACAGAGCAACTGCATTCAGTATTTCCAAAATATGCCTGCAGAGGCATAACCATTTGGACTGAAATCCCATAAATAATTTATGACAGCTGACTTATATTGGTTTCCTATAACACACAAGCATCAGTCCACTGTCTGCCTATTCTCACTTTCACCATTCCTCCTCAACATTTGGCCACGTTTCAGCAAATTCTGCAAGTGAGAAGTTCAAAATAAATGATTTTGTCTAAACTTGGGGAAAATGGGTGTCCAGAGGAGAAAGATGCATTGTGGACCTTTTCCAAAAGGACAGTGCAATATGTTCTCAGACTGTGCCAAGTGCCAGCAAATTCACAGGGCAAAAAGCCCTTGTAAATGTCCACGCAATGTGAATAAGACCCACTAGAGTGTGAAGAGCTTTGATTTAAGCTCAGACTCTCTCTAAGATCAGTGAATCAGCTATGGGATAAAACACAAAAGGCACCAGGCTCTGAAAGTTCTGGTGCTCACCTTTACACCTCTCAAGGAGAAGTTCATCCTTACCTAAAGGGCAGGCACCCACCTCTGATCTCCTTGTGGCCAAGTTGTCTCCTGTTTTGAGGGCTGTGTGTTCCTAGGTGTTCAGTTGGTGCAACACACCAGGAGATGAACCACAAGCCTCACTTCTAACATTCTGATCTTTCTGGTTTAGTGCCTGAACCACGCATCCTCTGATACAAATATGTGGGCATTGAACAAGAACAGGTTCAGATGGGGTTTTTGCAAGGCCCACTGGATTTCCCATCCTTACTCCTTGGCACTCCAAATTAGCGGGTACTGCTAGCAGCTGTGGCATGCACAGCAAAAGAATGATGAAGCTGCTGAAGGTGGTAAGTGCTGTGGTACTGGATCCACTAACAGCAGTGAAGCTCTGAGACACAGATGAGAGGGTTGTGAACACATACTTGAGAATGGGATCATTTTTTACTGGGTTGTGCAATGGCATGGTCTATGCCAAATGCCTGGGACACGCACTGTACCTGGTTTAGCTACATCTCCCTTATTGTTTCTCCCCTTCTCCCTGCATGAACATTATTTTTGCAATGTCCCTTCAGCACAGAGGAGGTAGAAACAAGATTTCAGTGTCCAGCAACTGGTCAAGAACTGGCAGGGCTGGAACTGCAATGTGGGCATTGCCTGCCCTGTAAGTGCCCAACTCTCCAGCCTTTGAAGCCTTTTTGGGTAGCTTGGTGTCATGCTGTCAGCACCACACACATGTCCATGTCCATTCCCTTACTGATCACTTTGTGTGTCCCCAAGGCTCCTCTGACCTCAGGCAGCGGGGTTTATGCCATGCAGAACCAGCCAGCATTCTCTTACTCTGCTTCAGCCTGGAGTACTTGACTGTCTCACCAGTGGGAAATATTCATTCACATAAGAATATCAGTGCAGTAAAAATATTAAGACATAACTCCCTGCCAATCGCCTTGTAAAATCTTGATTTTAGAAACAACTAATAAAAAATGGGAATGCTGGAACTTGAAGTCAATGGGGATCCATAGCTGAAGATTGCCTTTATCAGTGGGGCATCTGTCATTGCTTAATTAAGATGCAAATCATAGCTGTCTCCATAGTGATGAAGTCACTTTTTGTTTTGATGAAATAGAAACACAGCTAGATGTGCCCAGCTGAACTAGCTATAACCTAAGGAAAAAATGTTGGGGCTGGCTAGGTCTCCAGCAGCCAAATCCTGCCCTCGTGTTCCCCCCAGCAGGCTTCTCTACCAGATCTCTGAGCACAGCAAGGTCCCAGCACTCACACTGATGATGGAAAACAGAGGTAAGTGCTTAAAGGGGTGCAGTCAGTCAAGAAAAAATGGGCTGAAGTGAGTTGGTTACCACTTGCTCATGGCTGAGATTCACCAGCATCACTCGTTTTTTTTGTCATGAGTATCCATACCCAGCCAGGGCAGCGGCTCTGCAGAGCCATACACATGAGCCACAGGCACATTGCTGTGGGTGGTAAAAGCCATTTTACCCAGCTTGCAGGGACCAAAAGGACATTAATTATGGGTGAGTGAAATAATTACACAAACCATAAAGAAGTTTATGAGACATGCCTTCAGGATGGACATGTCAGTGAAGAACATTTTCTACCCTCCAGCTGCCAATTTGCCAGGTCTGTGATGAAAAAAGGCTAATTGCCTAAATCTCTTCTGCTGCACTCACTTTCCAGCTGGGACATACACTGAGCTGTTATACACCCAAAGTGGACCCAAAATGAATGAAATACAAATATTCAGGCAGAAGGCCCAGAGCTGCCAGCACCGATGACTGCGATTTGTGCCTCTGGGTGTTAGACCGTACCTCAGTCCCTGGGGCTGGGCTTGTCTGGGCACCCACAGCTGCAAAAACCTGATGAAAATGGGGCTTTTTTGAGCATCAAGGATTCACAGTTGCTTTTTTTTACCCCTATGACTTCTTCAAGCCTATCTCCTGGCAAGCTGTGCTCCTTGCCTGGTTTTTGTTAGTATTTTGAAGCAGTCATTGCTGGTAGCTGCATGACCCTGTTACTGCCTCTTGAGGGACTTTAGAGACTCCTTTGACTGTTCTGCCTCTGTTTCCTCCTACCTCAGCGCTCAGGGATAATAATAGCAACCTGACCAGAGATATTGATTCTTGTCCCAGCACGTAGCCAGGGCATCTATGGAAATTTTGGTAGCAAATCATTCTGTTGCTTTGGTGTGGGCTCTGCTGCAAGAAATGAAGCAGATTTTCCTGCACAAATAAAGCCAATGCTTGCCCATGCACCTATGACCTGGTGTGTGATGTAGCCACCGGCCTTGTAGCTCCTCATGCAGGTGTGTGTGGGCAAATGTGCTATGTAACCACCCAGCTTTTATCCTCCCTTCAAGTAAATTAGCTTTTTCAACAGGAACAAACTGCATCCAGAGTGAGGGGTCAGCCCCATCTGAGCTCCAGCAGGAGCACGGCTCTCGAATGTAAATGAGCACTTAAGCATGCTTAGGAAAAAAAAAAAAAAAAAAAAAAAATTGGCTCCCAAGGCAATGTCTTGAAGAGATGAGGAAAGAGTAATTTAAAAACCAGCCACCTAGAGGCAATTGTGGCAGCAGAAAAAATACCCTCTGGCAGCAGCTGAGTGGCTAATTGCTCCAGTTTGGGATTCATGTGATCAGTCATTAGCTCTCATTTAATAAAGATTTACTCTGCACTGATGTGGAACTCTTAATCTGCTCTCCCAGGCAACTCCACAAATATCAAATCCAGCCTGAGAGCACTGGAAAGGGGGATGATGAGCTCTGGGTCACACCCGTGGGGAAACTGAGGCACGGGAGGGTTCAAGGTCCTACTGGAGCCCAGCGGAGCATCCTCTACACTGCATCTCTGGGCTTGCACCCTCCGCACTTACCCATGCCTTGCCTAGCTTTTCCTGAAGAGCTGAAACCAGAAGAAAGGAGCAGAATTTCTGTGTGACAATAGTTAATCACAGTCATTCCCACCTCTATAAGCTCCTGCAGCCCCTATATCTTTACTGTTAGAAAAGAGGGCAAGAGTAACATAGGAAAACCATAAAAAAGAGGCTAGGTGAACAGGTTTAGCACACACACCTTATTTTTCAATGGAGGCTGTTATGAGATCCTCATACACATGTTTGCTTCTCCATCTCTCTCTGAATGCTGGTGGGTCAAGAAGTACATTAAAAATTGCACTGCACGATGCTGCATTGGGCTAAATGAAAGAACCAGGGAAAGAGAGACTGACTGCATGGAGAGGACTCCAGGCCAGCTTAGTCTGCAGTGGTGTCCCACAGCTGCCAGTCCCAGAGATGTGGGTCTGCAGGGATCAGTCAGTTCGATGTGGGCATCTCAAGTGCAACATCAGTGTGCTGGACACTGAAACAGTCCCCTAAAATAAGGAAAAATTAATTCCTCCCAAAGGGACCAGTCGTTGTAGAAAAATTTTTTAAAAAATAAAATCAAAACAAAACAGAGGCAAAAAATGCAACTGAATTAATCAGTTAGTGTCAGAAACCTCTTCCTGCAAATGTGTAATTCGACAGTGGAGAATGTTTAGTACATGTGTATCAGCACTCACTGGTAAGGTCCATCAGACTGTGTTTTAACAAGACAATGTGTGTGTTGTATTCAGTGAAAGATTTTTGTAAGACACTGTTTAAAAGTTCAGCTTTTTTATTCTGTCTATATCAATGAGCAGAGAGTTCTCTGGCTTCCCAAAGATATAGAAAACAAACCCTTTGCATGACACTGGCAAATCCAACAAACAAGGGAAGACTGAAAGTACCTGCTCTTGGCAGACCCTCCTGCCCTCTCAAATGGGCAGAGGCACTGTGTTAGGCTGTTTCCCATTGCGAACCCATTTGACTGACAACCTCTTACCACACCTTCATAGGTTAAATAGTAAAGCCTTTAGTTCTTAGCTGAATTTTACTTTTTCTGTCAGTCCAGGCTAATTCGCTACTCTCTGGAAGCATTTGTTCTGGAGAAAGCCATGCCTTGCCTTCCATTTGAAGCATTTTCCACTCCGAGTAAAGCAGCATGCAAGGCAACATAGAACTGCTATGCGCAAAAAACAAAGACGAAGGTAAGTGTTTGGGATTTGCACTGATATGCTGGTTTGCCAGCTACTGCAAAAAGAACAGGAGACCTTTCCCCCTTTAACCAAACTGGAAGGTTGCCTTGGTGCCTTCATTACAGGTCTCATTCCCAGCTTGAGAACCAATGAGCATCTGGAGACCAGCACCATCCATTTCTACTCCTATTTTTCTCCTTTCAGAATCTTGCAAGCCTGTCCCAAATTTGTGTGTAGTTTACCCATAGGTATCTGAACATGCACCGCTGAAGTTTTTGTTATGTCTTCACACAGTTTAAAAGTAACTACAGGATTCACAGGACTATGAATTTTTCCCTCTGCAGAGCAGAGGTGGGAGAAGGTCCCTTTACTGTGGTCCCTTAGTGGGGTCTCCTTCTAGAAACACCCCATGAAGGCGGGCTCATGTGGGGTGGGAGATTGTCCTTCAGACTGTTCTCTATCAGGGTGGTTACAGCTACTAGGTGAGAATGGCAAGGAGAAAACTGGAGCCACTGTGGTGGCCAGCTCTGCACTAGTGATGCCAAAAGTAAAACTTTCTGGAGGGGACACTCTGCTTCCTTCATCTTCAGAAGTGCCAATGGAGGGGTGGTGGAGCCATCCCTTCACTGTCACTCTGCAAGGCAAACAGGAGAACAATTTTCTGTTCCCTCTCTTCTCCTACAAAGGAAAGGGCACTGGTGATCAGTGCACTTATTTACCTTCCCAGTCTCTATTGGCAAAACCAGCTGTTCCCAACCAGAGCCCCAGTCATCATCTCCAGGTACATAGACTTCACTGCTGGCATGGCAGCCTGATAAAGGAAAAGGGAGAGATGTGGCCATTCCTCTGCTATCCTCAGCTTTCACCAAGGAGTCTTGGTTCATCTAAGCCACAATCATTCTTCACCAGGCCTGTGGGGAGCTGGGTCACAGCTGAGCCTGTGTCACAGACATGAGCATGCAAGCCTTGGGAAAGCCTTTGGGATGGCCTGGGACACACATCCTGCACTTGGTGGAGATGGTACAAAGGCCTGGGTCTCTCACTGCAAACCTCCCTCTGACCCTCGAGTCAGTCACTGCAAGCACATGGTGCTCTGGGTGTTGGCCTCAGCAGTTTGCCAGGGGTCACCCACAACCAAGGCAAAGACCAGCTGGGCGGTTCTCTTCCTGGCTGAGGCAAGGGCTTTGAATTCATTCCCCTCCAACAGCCCCACTAGACTCATTTTCTGCCCATTTTCAGTCTTCCCTGTGTGACTGATGATGAATTCCATGCGATCGCAGGGTGTCATCTCCATGCTCACCCACATACCAGTGTACACAGAGATTTCTCTTGTCTACTTGACGGCAGATTAAAAGCAACACCTGCTTGCCAGAGAGCTTTCTGCACTGATCTAACATAGCTAGTAGCCTCAGAGAGAGGTTTTCTCTCCCACAACATTCACACAGCCAAATTTTATGCTCCTGGCCTGGGTAGGAGCAACAGAAAAAAGTCCCAATGAAAGAATTTCTTCCATCAAGCTTTCTGGATGCATCTATGCTCAGAGATGCACATCACACCAAACTGGCTGCTGTGTCCACCTGGGCCTCTGGTGTTGCTTAGTGATGGTGACACCCAGACACTGAAGGTAGGAGCTTGAAATTACTTTGCAGAATGGTTTATAGACCTGGTATTTTCAGGATCATCTTGAAAGTTCTTACCAGTGGGAATAAACAATTTTATCAGCTGAACCACATGGTGGCCACCACATAGCTCCACAGGGCTGTGACTCATCTGCCATTCAAGCACCGCTTTGAACTCAGGAAGTTTATACCTCAGCCTGGTGTTACCCAAAAAATATTAGTGCTGCTTAGCTCAAACGATTTTCAGATGACCTGTCCTATATACAAATGGTGCTAATTTCCTAGCATGGCCTGGCACCTTTGTGCTACGCTTGCAGAAGTGCCTTCAGCTGAAGTGTGCCTGCACTGGAGGGCAGACCCTGGGTTGTGCTGGCCACATCAGTGGCTTTTTGGAGCTGGGTTGTTTGGTTTCCTCCCATGTTTAAGTCTTGGGAAAGCACAGCACTTTTCAGAAACCCAGCAAGATGGAGCATTTGTCGCTGATGGCACATTGGTGTTCTTCCTAATTAAAGCCAGGTCTTTGAAAAGGGCTACAGCTATACTTATTACACCTGTGCCTTCATCCCATCACTTTTGTGCTTGTCTTTGACACTTCCAGCTGTTATATACCATCAATATGATCTGTGTCCAGATCACTAATGAATGCCTTGTTAGAACAATAATTGGCTTCTTATTTAGTAGACTCATAATGAGTATAACTGAAGTATATTACCAGCCACAGGGCATAATCTATTTTAAACTGCAGTACACAGGGACTGAGGTTTATGTTCCTTGATGTGATTTATTTTCTTTTGTAAAAGCAATTATGTGCATTTGCCTGTATATCGCTATTGTTGAAGCCTTTTACACAAGACTTAGTTGTACACAGAGCAATTTATAAATAGCAATTCAAAGAACAGGCAGCAATACAATGGGACCAGCAAGTGGGCTTAACCAGAAAGGAAACTAAACATAGGAATTCAGTGTGCTCCCAAGAAATTATCTGCTTTCACTCTCATGATGGATTACATTGTCAAGAAGTTGTATAATATTCAAGGCAATACCAATAACTGGTTGCGTTTCTGTATTCCAAATGCCAGCAATACGGCTTAGCAGCGTGCTGATGAAGTTCATGGCTGGGTGATGCTAACCTGGGGGATTTAAGCAACATTCAGGGACAGAGCTTGGGGAATCCCTTTTGCTGCTCCCTGCATGGATTGTTGCTCTCTACAGTTAGTAGGTAAAAGGAGGTGAAATAGGGATCTCAGCTCTGGTCATCTCTCTGGAAGGCGTATGTGTAATTCAAATAGCCCAGAAGGTACATGTACAAAGGACTGTGGCATCAACTCTTACCCAGCTTCCTTGGTTAACACAAAGCATTAAATACACGGGAAAAATTGTACCAAGGCAGAGCATTCACCACACATGCTTTTGAAAAAGATATGTGAAGGAGCAAATGGACTTTGTGGGATGTTTTTGCTCTTTAACTATACCAGATACTCAATTTCCAAGAGCAGCTGGAGATCTGTGTGACTTAATTTTTGGCTGCTAAACTAAAAGCTCTTAAAATAAGTTGTCTGACAAGTAGCAAACATACATTTTCAACAAACAGGCTTCATGGAAGTCTGAAAAGGAAATACACAAAATAATTAGTGGCTCTAAATCTTAGGATTGACAACAAAAGGTGCTTGGGTTTGAGTTTCCCAAGAACACTGTCCTTTAGTCAATTTTCTCCTAGTTTGCTCATCTTATCCATGTACCTCTTTAGATAAAAAGTTAATGGCATATACAGAATCTGAAAAAAAAATATATTCTTAGAAAAGAAAAAAAAAAAAAAAAAAAAAAATTCAGTTAGATGATATTTCTTATTTTTTTGGTCATCTCTGTAATCATGACTTTGTTACTTTTGATGTGCTTCAGGCACATATCTTTTGTGTCCCCTTTTGGAAACTCCTGCTTCCCTTGCTCCATATTTCAGTTTCCTTTGGTAAAATGCTTGAAAAGGTGACGTACACCAAGATGTGCCTCGCTGTTAAGAAAAAGACTTTCCCTAGCAGAAATAAATTTCTCTGTTCATGTGTTACCTAGGAGCTCTGCACATAGGAGTTTTTGATATGGATAGAAACTTTGTAGGTTGCAGTGGGTCCAACAGGTTTCAGAAGCATCAGACCATGTTCTTGCACAGAAAACATGTTTTGCTTCTCCAGAGAAATGCACAGAGCCCTTAAATCCAAACCAGTGGGCATTCTCCAGCAGCAGGAGGACAAGTACCTGCTGGGCACAAGCTGTCTGGGCTCTTTCCCCCATCTGAAATCATCAGAGCTGGGTTAAAACAGATGATTTTGCAGACATTTCAATTTCCATCAGAAAAATCTTCATCAAGCTCTTGTTGTGGATTCTAGGTGGTTGTGGATTCTAGGTGGCACCAAGTAGGTACTGCAACCTACTTAGACAGTACTAGAACAAGGGGGTCCCAGCCTTGGATGGAGCCTTCAGATGCTGCTGTGTGGCACATAAATAACATTAACATGGGGAATGAAATACTTTACAAGGGTTTAGCTTGTCTGTGAGCCTTCCCTTTGGTACTTGTTACAAAAACCAACATGTTGCGTGTTTTCTTTTGTGAAAGTTACTTTAAACCTTCAGTTCCCTTCTAATTTCTCAGAATTGTGCAAACTTCATTATCTTCCCCAAGGCACTGGGAATTGGGATTTCCCATGTTTACTGCAAATGCCAATTACCAGTGCCAAAAAAAAAGCCCACTGTGTTCCCCTGAAAGCACCATTCCTAGGAGCTATTTGTTTTGAATGAAGAAATGCTGCAATAAGGGTAATTAAATTAGAATGGAACTTAATATCTAGAACTAGTGGTAGGAAAGAAGAAGAATGGGAGCCTTAATTATACCTGACAGGGGTTTGTGTCAGCACATCCAAGCACAGTGTGTATATTTTTCACCTGTTTAATACATCCCTGCCCAGTTTATGGCATGACATGCAAAATTTTGATTAGTTTCAGTGGCTTTCAGCAAGTTTGGATAATGAACGTTACAAATTCTTGTGTGATTTTCTTGGTGTGTTTTTATTTGTGATTTTTTTTTTTTTCCCAAGGAAGAAGAGTCTAACTTCTCTTGAGAGCTAGGGTTGGCTCCTGGCTTCTCCACAGGTTTCTTGTAACTTTGCTTTTTTCTTCCTGCTGAGGCAAGAAAAAGATCCTTGGCTGATCTTGGAGGTTAAATCCCCCCAAATAGCAATTGTGCACCCAGAGGGCACTGTTGTTTAATAAGACTTCATTGCCAAGAGGAGGGCCACTTCTCCTTTCCAGTCAAAAGGAAAAAGTGGAGATAATGCTGTGCAGACTCTACTGAGCAGTTCTTGGCTCGTCGGCAGCAGATGAAGCTGCTTGCCAAGAGCTGGAGGAAGAGATGAAGCAGCGCAGAGCTGGCCAAGATCACCAGAGAAGGGGCTCAAAGCAGGACCGAGGGTTGGGACCTTGGGACCATGGTGCCTAACACACAGCTTTGGGACCCCCAGGGCCACCTGGACACTAAGTGGCTCTGCACACCTTGTGCTTGATGGATGTCCTCAAAAGCAGTGTGAAGAGGAGGCATTTTGGGTCTGGCTCTGCCAGAGGGAGCCATGGACTTTGGTGCAGTGTCCAGCCAGGACAAGGACCATGAGTTTCCCAGGATTTGTCCCACTCACAAATCAAGAGATATTTTGTAGGAAAGGTAATTCTCACCTCTGTCTTCAAGCCAAATAGAGATCCTGTTTCCACCATGTTTTCCCAAGTCTTTTCTCTATCCTTAGTGAGTTTGGAGAGTTTTAGGCAGTATTTGTGCTTTCTCATCCCCCTCCCTCTAAAGTTTCATTTATGCCAAAAGCTTGCCAGATTCCTATTTGCTCCATTACAAACAGCTTTATAACCTTGTGTGTATCCCACCTACAGCTAATCATGCTGTGGCCAATGCATTTCTACTGTCTGTTCATATTTCTCCAGAGCAGTCTTGTTTCTGAGCATGATGCTGAGTTCTGCTGTGCCTTCTGAAACAGAGGAGGAAAGATGTGTGGTCAGGAAATGGAGATTTTCACTATCTCCCTGTTTTTATGCTTTTGGGGAGATGAGGACAGAGTCACTCGGTTACAGCTGGAAAGCAACAAAATTTCCATGTGTACATTGATGGTGGAGATGTTTTGCAGGCAGCAGAGCTGCTATGGGAAGGGGAGCAGACTCCTGCATTTTCTACCTTTGGTCCTTGTGTTCAGCCCTGGCCACCACTTCTTCTTGAATCTAGCAAGTCAAGGCAAGCTCTAGATCAGCATCTCCCAGCTCTGTGTGCTCCACAGAGCACCTGCTGCCTCTCTGAGGCTGGAGAGTGTTCAACATGTCAAAAGATTCAGTTAATTGTCCACTTAGACCAACTTTTGATTTTCCCCTGTATTAAAAGGAAGATAGACAAAGTGGCCTCTCTCTGCCATCTACAAAAATCCTCTTATTTTTGTGATCTAGTAATTTAACAAATAAGGCCATTCTGAGTAACTCATCCTCCTGGCACAAAGAATTACTGAATTACTCTAAACCACCATTACTGCCACTGTCTGTTGGGGTCACACCGGCCTCTGTAGGCACAATAATGACATTGTTCCTTCTGCTTTCTTCTGGCACAGCAGGACGTCTCCCTGAACACCCTCTTATCTTGGTTTTCCTGCTGGGAAGGAGGCTGCTCGTCTCAGCCTGATGGCAACAGCTCCCACACAAGCTACTGTGGCCTAATAAATAAGGCACTGGCCACTGAGCAAGGAGATCTGCTCTCAGGTCTCCTGGGCAATTCTGGGTGCAAAAATCTGACTACTATTGGGAAGGTCAGTGTAGGTGTGTTGGTCATGGTAAACGCTGAATTATCCATGCAGTAAGGCTGGTGGGAGCTGAGAGTCCCGCTGCACTGCCCTGCCCCGGACTGAACTGCTGGGTAAAAACCCTGGCTCTGGGCTGCTGTTGAGACCCTGCTTTGAGAGGAGGTTATATAAAAATATACTGAGGAAAGTTATAATTTAACACTTCAGCTACAGCTTGTCTTTTTGTGCAACAGTTGAGGACAGGAACTACAAGGAGACACCGTCCCCCATTGTAACTGCAGAATATGAACATGGAGTGGTGATTCATTTTTAAGAGTAAAGAACCAGAAAGGGCCTGCTAATGTCTTTGAGTTCGTTACTTGGTCATGAGCAAAGGCATGCTATGCTTTCCATAAAGTGGTCAATCTCCCTCTTGCAGACAAGTAGGTTTCTCACCACTATTCCTCGTAATAATATGTAGCCAGAAACTTTCTTCTATGCTCTAATCTGTAATTATTTGTGATAGTTTGTGCCAGTTCATTCTTCTGACATTACCTTGCCAGTTAAACCCCTTTCCTTCTTCCCATCTATTTACTCCTTGTGTATTTATAGGGAGCTGCTCCAGTAGCCTCTGTTTTTCCAGCTGATCAAGCCGAGTTCTTTTAGTCTCTTTTTGTATGCATGTCTCCCACTTGCTCTAGTTATCCTAGTGACCCTCGTCCACCACCCTTCTTGGCTGCATCTGCCTTTCACTTGAACCTGGATGATTACAGACATAAGCAGCACTCAGATTGGGGGGCACCAATGCTCTGTCATGTTTCCTACCTCTGCTGCAGAGACCCTTCCCAGTCCAGCCAAGGGATTTTAGCCCCCATCCCTCGTGGGACTAAGACCACATTTCTCCTTTTCTTAGCTGCATTATGCTGATCATTCTCTGATGAGCTGGTACTCTTCAGTCATTTCTAAGTGATGAACTACACGTTTATATCAGAAGGCTGCATTTTTATTTGGTTCCCAAATGTATTACCTTGCATTTCACACCAGTGAATTTTATCTCTCTGCTCTTACCTCAGTCCTCAGGATCATGTGCTTCCGTTGTTATCTCTCTCCATTTCCATATTGACATTGCCTCTAGATTTTTTCTTTAGGCAGATTTTGTCAGGCATTTTCTGTGCCCAAGCAATTAATAAAAATATTGGTCTCAAGACTGTTTCTTAAGGAACTCTTATTTCCCTCCAGTTACCTTTGCAGTAGTATGTGTTTCCTTCACCCCTTCACCCAGCAGCACATCCATTTTTTTCATTTAGTTTCCACCATCCCCATCTGATCTAATCTCCCAGATGGTATTTAATCAAATGCTTTCTTCAAGCCAGCGTGGATGAGCTCTACTGCACGCTCTGCATCTATAAAGCCAATTATGTTCCTGAACTAACTTTGATAAGTCCATACTGCTTGTTATATCATTTATCTCCATTATACTTTTCTTCAAAATCTGATCTTAAATCTTACATGTTTTTGAGATCAGACATAAGAGCATTTTACTCCTTCCCTTTCTTCTCTACCTTTTAAACTTGCTGTTCTCCAGACATATGCCATTCTTGGCTAGAAAGATTAGCTTAAAATGCTTGTTGCTGCCTGGAGGTGCTACAGGGGACTCAGAAAGGGAAGCGGGTCCTTCCAGCTGCTGTATGTGAATTTCTGGAGTTTAAGGTCAGACTGACTCTGCCATGCCATGTCCCTGCTCATATTCCTGTCTCCTTTCTGGCCTATGGGCAGCATCAGAAATACCTTACTGAAAAAGGAACAAGCATCCTGTGGGCTTGTGCAAAGCATTTCACACTGACCTGCACAACATCCTTGTCTCTAAATTGGAGACATATGGATTTGATGGAAGGAACACTCGGTGGATAAGGAATTGGGTGGATGGTCACACCCAAAGTGCTGTGGTCAACAGCTTGATGTCCAAGTGGAGAGCAGTGACAAGTGGCATTCAGGGGTCAGTGCTGGGTCAGCGCTGTTTAACATCTTTGTGGGTGACATGGACAGTGGGATTGAGTGCACCCTCAGCAAGTTTGCCAACGACACCAAACGGTGTGGTGCGGTCAACACACTGGAGTGAAGGGATGTGCCATACAGGGGGACCTGGACAGACTTGAGAGGTGGGGCAATGCAATCCTCATGAAGTTCAGCAAGGCCAAGTCTTGCAGATAAGTTGGGGCAATCCCAAGCACAAGTACACAGGCTGGCGATGAGTGGATTGAAACCAGCCCTGTAGAGAAGGACGTGGGAGTAGTAGTGGATGAAAAACTGACTATGAGCCGGATGAAAAACTGACTATGAGCCAGCAATGTGTGCTTGCAGCCTGGAAAGCCAACTGTATCCTGGGCTGCACCCGAAAGAAGTCTGGCCAGCAGATCAAGGAAGGTGTTTTTCCCTTTCTACTCCACTCTTGTGAGACCCCACCTGGAGGACTGCATCGAGCTCTGGGGCCCCCAACATCAGGACATGGACCTGCTTGAACATGTCCAGAGGAGGCCATGAAGATGATCAGGGGGCTGGAGCAACCCTCCCTTTGAGGACAGGCTGAGAGAGTTGGAGTTGTCCAGCCTGGAGAAGAGAAGGTTCCGGGGAGACTTTATAGCAGCCTTCCCATACTTTAAGGTGGCTACAGGAGAGATGGGGAGAGACTCTTCATCAGGGAGTGTAGGGATAGGATGAGGGGTAGCTGTTTTAAACTGAAAGAGGGTAGTTTTAGATTGATGCAAGGAATTCTTTACTGTGAGGATGGTGAGACACTGGCACAGGTTGCCCAGAGGGGCTGTGGCTGCCCCCTCCCTGGCAGTGTTCAAGGCCAGGTTGGACGGGGCTTTGAGCAACCTGGGCTAGTGGAAGGTGTCCCTGCTCATGGCAGGGGGGGTGGGACTAGGTGATCTTTAAGGTCTCTTCCAACCCAAACCATTCCATGATTCTATGATCTGTTGTGCAGTTTTATTACCATGCCTCTTGTTGCCTGTTTCTTTGTGATTATGTACATGTATGTGCCAGCAGAACATTTTTATGCTGGATTTAATGTTTGTAATAAGGCCTGGCTAAACATGACTGGCAATTTTTCCTTTAATCACTACAGCTCTTAACTTTAAAGATATGGTTTCTTCTCTGGCAGCTCATTTATATCACTCCTTGTATCACTGGTTGTTTCTGTTACTGTTCTTGAGGTATTTGGAGTAATTTCCTATGGACATTTTCCTGGCTGGGGGGACAGGTTGTCAATTTTCCTGCAATACAGAACAAGGACGTCTGAAGCCTTCACCACAGTCCGCTCAGATTCTCTGAAGAAACAACCCACCCTAACATATGAGAGATATGTTCTTGAAACAACGAAATTTAGTTGCAATGGTTTTTTGCCTTATCCCTCCTTTTAATTTTATTGACCTATATTTAGAGGTGTCCAATGTGTTTTTTAGGTTTCCATCTTATCAATGCTGGCTGTGCTCTTCCTTCTCTTCTCTGTTACAGTACTCTCTCCTACTTTCCTGCAATGTTTGAGACACCTTCTAACTCTAGTGCTAGAGTCTCAGGTAGCCTAATGCCACAAGAAATCTCACTTCTACGGACAAAATCTTCCTTATAATGTCATCTTTTCTAACTAATGCCTTCTCAGGGTAATTGAAACTAGGTCAGCACTGATTTTCTAATAGACTTCTCATAATTTTTATGCTTTCACCTTGGGACAACATAAAATACAACCATAAAAAGTTGAATTCTCAAACTCTGACACTGGAAATCTAGCCTTAAAAAACTCCTTCTATGTCCATAATAAATTTAGGAGTACTCTTGTGCCACTGTGACCCCTTGGAGGAAAGCAAGAAGAAAATGTGTGTCTATGCTTTACACTTGTTTTAGGCCCCTTCTTCTGTTAATATGATGAATTGTCTCATGGTGTCTCAAATACATGGTAGGCTGTTGATAAGGGAGTCTAGAAAATCATCGGTAAGGATGTCCAGTTAATATTGGAAGATTGAGTGGGATTCATGTCAGAAGTTAAGGCATCTATATTCAGGTGTCTGCAGGTCTGTATTTCTTTGTGAGCACTATGGATAATCCGCCATCATAGTCTGGAAACTGAGTCAACAGATCCTAGAAATCCATCCAATTTACACTATGGTGCACATCCATGTGGGATTCACAACTCTAACAGAATTGTCTAAAGGTTCTGGAGATGCCCTAACATACTGTGCCTGACCCCCAAAAAGTGGTGAGACCCTTTCAGGTCCCCTGCTATATCTATCTGCACCATACAGACCTCACAGAAGCCTGATGCTTACAGCTAGACAACTGTACATTTGTTCTGCTGAATCACATGAAAATCTCCCAGATGTGAAGACCTTTGGTTTACATTGTTGGTGGATCATCAGATGCTTGCAGCTGGAGCAGCTAGGAAGTTTCTGATGGCATATGTTGATTTTGACATGCTTTGTCTGAAATGAAGGTGAAAAAAACAGCAGCAGCACTACTCCTCTGGCAGCCCAGTGCTCTCAGAGTTCCCAGCTCTTCAGTTGTAGGAAATGCTGGTAGGAGAACAAATGGGTATAAAATGACCACAAATACATTTAACCTGGAAAATTAATCAGAGGTTTCTAATTATCAGAACTGTAATGTTCCCACAGCATTCCCACTGGAGCAGTGCTGAATGCTTTCGAGATAGATTAGTTTATTAAACTGATCTGAAGACAAGGTTGTTATGACAGTCGGGGAAGGAGCTTCATGATGTGGGAAGACTCTTTAATGTCTTTGCAAAGTGGGATACACAGGACTTCTAGGCTCTGTGTTTTACAGGGCAGTCTGGGGAGTCTCAGGGTCAAAGTATTTTCTTCCCTTCAAAATGGCAAAACTGTTTAGGTTTGGGGTTTTTTTTAATTAATTTTGTTCAGTAATTCCTACCTAGATAGAAAAATTGAAAATGTATCTGCTTTATGAATCAGAAGAAAAAAATTATCAGAAATTACAATGGTTTTATGTAGCAGAAACTCCAATATTTATCTTGTTCTAGCTGTAACCATAAATAAGAAAGGCTGGGATATTTCTGTGTTTTCTCTGCTTTCAGTGTAACTTGCTGGCAAAGCATCGAGTTGACTCATTCTTATATATCTACTTGATACTTCTCCTGTGAGTAAAATCTACTACTAAATACTAAAAATGCATAAATTAAATCAGTTATTCTTGTGGTTCACACAACTTGTGAGTCTTCTGTGGTGTCTCAGAAATCCTTGAGAAGGGCTTGCTTGAAGTGGACGTAGTGGAAAGAGCATTCTGAAGGATGACACGGGCAAGTGGTTGTACAGGTGTTCTTTGATTTCAGTTTCTGGGAGTACATCTCATTCAGATGGGAATGGAATTGAAGATGAAAAAAAGGAAATTATGTTGTTAAAGAGGTTCTATGGAAAGTATGAATTCTACTGTCAATGGAAAGGTAAATAGCAAATGCTTAAGTTATCTTCACTAAGATTTTTCTTAAATGGAGTTAACTGCAAATTTCAATATTCTTTCCACATCATGCCCATTATAGAACTTTTTGAACACATTCCTGTCTGATTTCTGTGGTATTATTGCAGCCCACATAATTTTCTTCCTTGCAAGGCTCATAAGAGGTAGCCAGGAACATTTTCCCTGACCCTTTTGCAGTACCATGCGCCTGCTATTTCAATAACATTTAGTAGCAAAATGTGTTGTTTAATGTAGTCATTTATTTCAGAAAGACCCCAGGCAAGCAGGAGTCCTGCACTGAATGTAGAAATGGGTTAAATATTTTTTCATATGGAGGTAATGGACAAAAATTAAGGTGTTCAGAAATTAAGGTGTTCAAACACTAATTCAGCTAAAACTTATCAACATCTCAGAAAAAGCAGGGACCCCATATCTCTAACTTTCTCTGTTTTTTAAAAATGAAGGAACACAGGCTAAAAAGTGTTTGAGGAACAGCTTGCAAAAGGTATCAAAATAACAACATATGATAATATTTTTTTAAATACTTCAGGACAGGAGGCTTGACCAAGAGGGGTAAAGCCTGTAGAAGACTGAGGTGTAGAATGAGATCTTAGATAAGGCCATTAAAAAAAAAAATAAAAACAATTAATCTATGCTCTTCTTAATGTATCTTGGGGAGCAGCTTTACTTGGGACTCATTAGAGACTTCATCCCAAACTGAAGTGTTTGTAGAAAATCTTATGGAAGAAATCTGCAATATGAAGAGTAACACTCAGGTGATATTCATCCAGGACCTCAGTGGTCCAGGAAGAAACAGCTGAACTGCCAGCAATGGTGTAATTTCCCTCCTTAAATATATGCCTCATTATCAGAAAACTGAGAGCTGGCGAATTTAATACCAATTGTTACAAAGGTTGCTGGGGAGGCCAATGCAATAGTAAGTTTAAATCTGAGTGGTGAAAGTTAATAAAAACTCACAGTTTCTAGCAGTCCCATGCCCGCTGTGTCCTGAAGGGCAGGTACATTACCTCCATGTCTTCTTCAGAGCCATCTGCAGATCCCTGGCAAACCCAGCTCAAGCCCCTCCATTTGTCTGCAATATCAGGGGCTCAGTGAAGTCTCCACTTGCCCAGCTCACGGCTGTCTGCTGCCCCTCTTCTACCTGCTGCAACAGCATCAGCCCCGGCACCCGTCTTTCAACCTGCTGTCCTTTGCCTTGCACGCACACACCTTGAGCTTTAGATGCCAAGAAAACAGTGAGCCTGGGAGAAGGTCACTTAGTTTTGGGAGCTACAACTAGCAGAAATATTCCTGCAAAATAAATTTTAATTGCTAAGTATAAATAAGTGACGGGGTGTGTGACCAGCATGAATATTTCAAAATAAATATTTTGGGGGCATAAAAAGCAAGTATTATACAGAGATCATTTAGAAAAATGCTGATTAGTTTCAGAATATTAGTGAAGCAGAAAATTGGCTTGGAACATGATTGTCAGCAGCTATCTTGAGAGCTTTATCCATTTATATCACTATTTTCTTTACAAATGAGCTGAGGGATTAGCTTGCTCTAAGTGAACTAAGGACACAACAAATTCCATTCAGGAAGGAGCAGAAGAGTTTTTCAATGTCTTAAAGTGGACTTTCTTGTTAATTTGGCTGTTTCCAATGAACAGCTTCCTGGAACTACACATACTCGTCTGCTCCCCACAACTCTTTTCTCCCTAAGAAAAACTTTACCTCCATTTTTCCAGTGGGGAGTTTAACCAGTGGGATCTGCAGGAAGGATGTAGGAAAGGCACCCCTTCCCACCATGTTTGGTTTGACATGTCTATCTACACCCTTTTTTCACTCCGTATCCAGACACTGGTTACAAGTTTGCTGCCTTCCCCTCCACGTGGCTCCAAGTACAACGTCTGTCACATAGTGGCTCTGTACTCTGTGCATGGCAAGGTACAGCTGCTTTAGAGAGAGATGCGTGGGAATCCTGTTATATCTTTAGCCTTAGAGATGATAATTTGCAATCACAGTAACATCCTAGCCAAGGAGCTTTGCAACATTAATTTGGAAAGCAGACGTGCTGTAGTTTGTGAAGATCACTCATCTTCTTTTAATTACTATGTCAAATCCTTGAGAACCTTTTAATAATTCTTTGTTTACAGTCGAAGACAAGAACACTTGGGCACAGAGTCCTCTTTCAAGTAAACAAGCCACTAATTAAGTCTGCTTTGAATCTGAAGGCATAGGTTTTCCAACCTGATAGAGCACCCTCATCACAACTGTTGTATACTCAGACCCAAAGCAAGCCATTGCGGTGTGCATGGCACAGGACAATGCTGGTATGTAAGAAGGGGAAGGCATGGAGGGAAATCTGAGAGCTTTTTCTAACTTCACCATACGTTTGCCACGTAAGCCTTGACTATCACTTATTCAGTGCTTAGTTTCTTTGAAAATTGGCATTAGCAATACTCGCCTGTTTTACAGGGAAGCATGAAGCCTGTGACTTGATTCAGTGGCCTCAACACTGTTGGATTGAAATGACTTGGTCATCTAAAGCTTTCCCATGGAGACCACGGCATGGCAGATATAGCACAGGTCCTACAGGAGTCCTGCACCTTTCCAGAGGGGAGGTAAGGCAGGACACTGAGGGTGTTGCAAATGGTGCCTGTGTTAAGGCAGTTGAGGTGACAGTGTACTGGGTTTTATGCATGAGAGATTTTCTAATGTGAATTATGTCACCATATTATCAGCCTACCAGCAACTGCGTGAAGCAGATTTCACCACCTGACACGGTCCTATTCAGAAATTACCCGATTGCATCTCAGATGACTATAAATACAAAGCTGTATACAGTTCAAATGCTTTGCTGTCATTTTCCTCTGTGATTCTTCATTCCTGCTCAAAGCCTGCTGTACTCCTCTACTCTTCATCTGTAGGTGCATAAATTTAATTCATTTGTTGACCCATTGACTTTTTCCCCATTGACCTAGAAGCCTGAAGAGCCAAGATGATTGAATAACTGCATGCATGTAAAAAAGGTTGATAAGCAATCAGAGCAATGTATAGAATATGCAAGTAGCTTCTGAGAATAGCAGGGGGAGACTTGCTGCCTTTTCACTGCAGGTTGAACTCTAAACTCCAACTCCTCATGTGCCTTGGTTTTTAGGATGTAAACAAAATTACCATCTGCAAGCAGAACAGCTCTTATTATTGTAGCCTCTGGGTCAAACAAGACCACAGTGCTGAGCTATATGGCTCCAGCCAGTCATTCTGTACCGTGTATGTGTCTATATTGCAGAATTGACTGGGTTATGTCACTGTCTCCAATGTGGATGGACCTTCTTAAGAAAGGGTAGCATATGAGAAGGAGCAAGGAAAGAGGTGGCTTGCAATGTGCTGTGAAAGATGCATTTACTGGAGTTGGTTCACATTATGACACCCAGGGCAATAACTTCTACCTGGAAACAATATAAAAATAAGCATATTTGGGAGCCCTGTCAGGCTGCTGATCCTAACAAATAAGAGGGAGAGGAGCTGTACAATTTCTGTAGGAGGGATTAGGGGACATAAGAAGTATTATGCTGCATTATGTTTTATGGGATATGAATAGCTGTATTCATGGTCTAAATATCCCAAAAACGTAAGAGAAGCTAAATTACATTAGACAGCCCAGCCCAGCAACCTATCTCCAACAGAAGTCAGTAGTGAACACCTCAGGAAGGGCAAAAGAACCATACATGTGGTAAGACTTCCTCAGGGTGCTGTTCTAGACTCCAGTTAGTTGTGGCTTGTGGAGCTGCTGGACCAGAGATGATGACCTTAATAAATACTGCTTATTATTTTTGAGATGACTCTCGTAGATCCTCTCAGTTATTTCTCTCCCTGGCTGAAGAGTCCTTGTCTATTCAGAAATTATACAGAAACCTTACTACATATTTGATGATATCATCACCCTTCTCTTTAATTCTTCCATTTCTACAGTATTAATTTTATGTGATACTAATTTTCAGCAAGAGGATCAGATTCAATGTGCTAGTGTAACATGTTTTCTTTGTGTTCTGTTTTCTAACCATTCCCAATGCACTCTTTGTCCCAAGCTGATGGTTTTATAAAACCATGTATTATAAACCCAAGATTTTTCTCCTTGTTGGTAATACCTCACAGTCCATCATTATACAAGCAAAATTAGAATTATTTTTCCATTTGCATCACTTTACATTTATTTACACAGAGTTTTGTGTGTAATGTTATTGCTTGGACACCTAATGGAGTGCTTTTGCAGTTTTTCACAGTTAACTCATACCTTCTAGCCTAAATTTGTCATCCTAGTTATTGATCTAGATTGCCTTTCTAAGATTTGACTCACAAATATCCAAAGCAGTTTAATTTGGATGTGGCAGGTCTGATAAAAGAGAACACAGATGGGTCTGTTCATCACTTACACTGATCCAAAGGCAAAATGAAAAGTCTCAAACTCTTAAGACCTGTACCTCACCTCTGACACTCTAGATTTGTGCTTCAACTTCAGTATCTCATGATACGAACAAGATTCTTGTGATGAACATGTGGCTTTTACACAATAATATAACAGACCAAAAGACTTGGAACAAAACTGTTCCAACAAACCCCGTGTGAGATTCACCTCCAGCAGAGAAACTTTTCCACTTTTCTCTGGATACATCACAATAAACATGCTTATTTTTGACACAGCACATATTCTCCCCCTATTCCCTTAGATGTGTTCATTTTCTTCCTAAAAAGCAGCAGTTGCTCTTTTAAAGAAAAATTGATTTCAGTAGATATTTTTCTTCCAAATCTGTCTTAATCTGTTGTTGTCTACAAAATAAACTACTTTAGCAGTACTCCCCTGACCTCTGAGATTGAAACCTCCTGTGTATTCATGGCTGCCCCAATTCAATAGCTGTCAGTTACTTCAGATGCATCTCTTGCTTACTGTTGTACTCAGATCATGCACAGCCTTGTTGGTTTTTGTTTGTTTGTTTGTTCACCTAATGGTTGGGAAAAGCTTTGTTTTCTCTTCTGACAGTGCTTATATCATGTCAGTATATATCCATCACTCCACTTTTCTGGGAAATGTAGTATGAATCTTCCTCTCCTGTGTAGTATCTTCAGCCAGAGCACCAGGGATTTCTGGGTCACAGCAGATCTAGGATACATTTTTTGGCTTCTCTGCTATTCTTTGTGGGGTGTGAACTACTGCTGGTGATAAATGCACTCTCTCCTCTCTAGATATGAGCAGTTTGATATTTGAACAATGGAGTATGTTCTCTTGGTCATTTCCTAAATAATTTCTCTGATGAAACTGTCAGGTCTTAGCCTCTGCTACCTCTAAGCAAACAGCAGCCTCATTCAATTTCCACAAGGTATTATTTTCCTTCCTTTGAAATGCCTTTCTTTGCTTACTCTCATCCATCCCCTTTCTCATTAAATAGACAATTTCTATTATAATTTCTCATCCACTGTCCTTCCATGCATAATGACAATTTTATTACAAGCCCCTATTTCACCCTGCTTGCTTCAGTGGCTTGCCTTATGGTTTTGAGGTTGCTGAAACAACTCCCTTCTCCTGCATTATGATCATGTGCTGTATTTCATTTGCCTGAAGCCTGGCACATCCTGGTGATTATTCTTAACTGTGTATGGATGTAGAGTTTGTACAAAGTGGGGCAACAGATGTCTAGAATTACTGTAATCCCTTATAACTAGAAAAAGCAATGCAGGAGATGTGTATCACTTATGCAATGCTATCGATAACTCTCAAGAAAGTAGTGGCTGAGTCCATTGAAAATGGTCTTGATTTTGCATCCTGAGAGATCTGATGTGGGGAAGAGTGGTTCCTCCCTGGAAAGAACAGAGACACAGAGATATTCGAGACCTATGTAAGGGCTGTGTGTGATACAGAGATGTGGATCATAGGGCTGGAATTGTCTTCAAGAGAGTACAGAATTTTTCCCACTGCCCTGAAAATGGATCAGCTACATATAAAATACTGGAAGATGTTCCTAAAACCCTCCAAATGGGAAGACTTCACTGCCTCCAGGCACGCATCACCCTGCAGCACTGCCCTTGCCACTTGCTTGTTCTTCCAGAGACACATAGAGCTGATAATTATCCCCTCTTGGCATTTCAAGTTGCACTTAAACATTTTGTACAGTCATACAGTTTTGTACAGTTTTCCAGCTAATGCCTTGCCAGTGCCTCTCTGTAAAGTGATGGGCACTGGCTGATGTGAACATTGCATCATTTTCCCATAATCAAGGTATTTGAGATCACTTCATGGCACAGAAATACTGAAGGCAGCACTCAGTACTCCGGGTGGATGTTTTCTTCTTCCAGGAGCTCCTACCCTGCCAGCTTCTAGCTGTCCATCCTGCACAGCTCAGGGGCTCAGACTCAAACAAAAGCTTTATTTCCTCTCCTTTCAAGCCAGATTGACTTTTCAAAGCTGTCTCTGGAAACTCGTGGGAGAAATTCTATGATTTTTTAAGTGATGACTATGAGTAGGCTGATGAAGTGTAACAACCCCAAAACTAAAGATGATGAGAACATCAGTAACTGCTTATGCATTTCTTTAGGGGGTGGCAGGTTGGTATGTCTGTGCATCTTGGACTGTATTGATACCCTTGGACGATGCTAAAATGTGGCAATTCCCTCAACACAAAAAAAAAAAAAAAAAAAAAAAAAAAAAAAAAAAAAAAGATGAATTCTCTTCAGAAAGCCCAACGCTATCAGGGAAGATGAATTGTGCTGCTGTCTCCATGGGGGCAACAGCCACACTGCTGCATAGGTAAAAGCTGTGAGCTGCAGTACCAAGGCAGAGACCTGTACTCCTGTGTCTTCTGAGGCCCCCGACCGCTTCTGTCTGGTTTTCTCTTCCCATCTCCCTTATTTATTTGGTTTAATATTGATGAGCTATGCTATAGCACAAGGACGGATAACAGAATTCCCCTACTGAGGGAGAGAAACTCCTTGCGGTTCTGCCTAAAATTGCTTTCTCTTCCTAAGTTCCCATGAGAAATGTACAGAGGTGATTTACCTCCTATTCATTTTAGCTTGGAGCTGAGGGTGCTGATAAAGCCGGGAGTGAGATATATGATGGCAGGACTTTGTCATTTTGGGATGTGCTGCTCTAATAAAAGTGCCTTTCTTGTGTGCGAGCCAGCAAGTTTTAGCCTTTGTGATGCCACCAGTTTGCAACGCAATCGGCCATGCCAGGTGGAAACCAATAGCCCCACAAGTTTATTATATTGTTCAGTTTGGGATTTAGGGCTGGTCTAGAGTGGGTTCAAAACCCCACCAGATACCTTGCTCCAGTGTGCACAGAGATGATTGGATGGACTCAATGCTGCTTGGGAGATTGATGATGTCCTGGAAAGGCATCCACCTGAGGGCCACCAACCGAGCATTTTGGTAGGTATTGTTTCTCTGTCCTTCCCACTGCTGTTAGCTGCTTTAAATATATTGAACCAGACATGAGAATGAGCCTGCTGTCTGCAGGTTATGTCATCCCTCTGTATGGCAAATCTCCTGTCCAATTAATATCCAATGATTTATAGGGTGTGTGCCTCACAGGCCACCAGATCAATGAAAATTTGAATCTGAAGATGAATGAGGGAATCCACAGAATGCAGCTACATATGCCATAGCTCGGCTCCTCAAAGCATCTCAGCACTGTGCAGTTTCTCCCCTAGGTCTTGTTGTACACAGCATTGGTACAGCCCATTTGTGCTGCAGCAACAGCTGGATCTTGGTCGACATTTCATCTTGTACTGAGCTGCCCACTAGTTTTGCTCCAGGGACAAGGAGCATTTCAGTATCTGTCATAACTGCATCTCCCTTAGTGAGGATGCAGGTAGATTTTCAGTAAACACTCCTCCAAGTTGGCTTAAGTGACTTATATTAACATGCTAGATGATTTTCAGACAAAAGTTCAATAGCACAAGGTTCCTTTTTATGCAGAAGATTTCAAGTTGTATCTGAATAAATTTTAGCTCAAGAGGTGCCTGTGTGTCTTTCTTCGGTCTGTCTGTGGCAGAGCTGGGAACTGAGTACAGGTCTTCAAAGTCTGAGGCTAACTATTAACTGTCAATTCCTCTTTTCACAGGAAAGCATCTTTCCTCCAATGACTGCCTGGCTAGATCATACTGGCAATATTTTCAACAGAAGTGACTTTAAACTGAGTTTAAAACTGTTCTTGGAAACACACCTCAGATCAAAATGCAGGTAAGTCTTTAGCAGATATAAAACTGTATGCATGTTTTGTGAAACTGTGGTGAGGAGCCTTACTGGACCCCATCAGCAAGAGCATGAGCAGACCTCCTCTCCAACCCCTCACTCCCACCACTGCATTCTGTCTTCTCATGCTGCTCGACTACATCACCTTGCGGCATTATTTTTAACTAACACTTTTAATGCGCCGACTTCTCAGGTTTCTGGTATATAATTAGAAGTCCTGACATCCTTCTCTTCTTGCTCCCTGGTGTCACAGGCCTGCCGAGAGAAGGAGAGAGGCTTTATTCCCTCTCTTGTGACAGAACCAGTGGCAGGCCCTTCGTCAGGACAATACATCTGTCAGACTCTGTCAGCCTCCCTGTAATTAGCTCCAAAGTTAACTGCTTTCCATCTCCCAGAGAGGCCAACACCTTGGTGTTTACTTCTCACTGGAAAAATTCCTCCCACAGCCACCTGAAAGTGTCTGCAAGGTGCCTGCGAGCTGAGAAATGTGCAAATTCACAGTGATGTGCAAATCTCCCCTCAATATCCCTCAATCTGAGATCGTGACATTTCCTAAATGAAGCCTGTCTTTGGCAGGAAAGGCACTAAGCTGTGCAGCATTGCCAAGACAAAGGGCAATTAATTTAGATGAGTTTTTGAACAAAGTCACAGCACGAGGGCTGTGTTTTTAAAATTCGTGTCTTTCATTTTTCTCTCCATGGAAGGAATTATTGCAATTGCGTGCAGTTATGAATAAAATGAAAAATAATTGGGGAGTAGGAGGAAGTTTCACACAACAAACTGAGGCAAATTTTCAAGCTGAACTCCAGGCGCTGCACAGCCCTGGTCTGGAGCCCTCAGTTTCTGTTTTCTCCCCTTCTTTCTGCAAACAGAGTTAATCCAAGTGGCAGAGCAGTTTTACTTCTGCCACCAATTGCAGAAGATTGTAAACAATGACTATGGTTTTCAGACATCCATAAGACTTGGACAAAAAGGTTTTAACTCTTTTTTTTTTTTTTTTTTTTTTTTTTTTGGGGTGTGGCTGCTGTAGGACAAATTATTTACAGCAGTTACTACAGCGCAGCTGAGCTCCCATCAGAGTTTAATGACAATTCTACCATTGACTTTAGGACAGCAGAACCAACCCAGAAAAGAGGAGCCTTGTGTCCAAGGCCTACCAACAAAAAAACTTCCACTGACTCTGAAGTGACTGAATTAGACTGCACATTTTTATATTGTAGTTCTTAACAACATTTACTCACAGGATAACTTATTTTTGTTGTTCTTAATAATTGCTTTTGTTACTGGATTTGGGGTTTTTTAAACCCAAAATGACATTTCTTCCCTCATGCCTCTTTGTGTGTATAAAGCACTTAGTACAATGCTACCTGGGACAGATAATAGTGCTGTTTGGAGGGGCTATAGTGACTAGAAAATAGGTAATATAAGGAAGAAAGTGAAGACTGGGTTTGGGATTTAAGTTTTAGGGATGCTCTCTGTGTCCTCTGCATAGGACCAGGTCTCAGTTTGATGAGTGTTCTCTGTGCCATATGCCTTATACAGGACCAGCACAGCCATGGGGTTATTAAGTTTATGCCTATTTTGCCCTTGTAATCCCGATGACTGTGGAAATGAATGACTTGGCTTTCTCCAACACATCTTTCTTGAGCCTGGAGCATTAATAACCCTTTCTGGCTATAAATCTGAGCTGTGTTGAGATTTCAGCCCTGCTGAAGATCTGCGTGGAAAGACCTGTCATGCCATATCTACAGCTCCTCTGAAGAAGACTCTTTACTTTATTTGAATTAATGAAAGCTTTGTGCATATTTCTTTTAATGATTAGGGTTTATATTGACTTTCCACTGTGCTTCGGAAACCCTATTTTCTGTGTTTATCTCATAATAGATTAGTGGGTGAGAGGGTGGAAGTGTAGGACCACATTTGTGTTCACGTGTGCCTGAGAGGGAGGAAAAAATAGTTATGATGTTGCTGGGTAACTTGATCTAGCATAATTCATGGGTGCACTGGTAGTATATTTCCCAAGACCATCAGAAATGTCAGCATGTTATACAGTAATTTCTCTATTCAAGTATCAAAATCTAAATAGCTGTGAACTATTTAACAGTGATTCATTATCAATTTCCCCACTTTTCCAAGGCTGGCTTATACTTCTACACAAGAAATCCTTCTTTCCCATGTCTTGTAGAAATATCCTTAGTAAAGTAATCTTTTTTTTGGAGCTGTGAACATTAAAAGACCTTTGCAGAAGACGACTGGTTCTATGGGCATAGCAGCAGCAGCTTGGCTTTATAACTTGAAATAGCTTATCTTCTATTTCTATTTATTCCCAGTAAACAACAGTCCAACTTTCAAGGGCTTTTAGAGATAATTACTATTATTACTAGAAAACACAGCTGTCCCACTGAAGGACTGATTAATGCTTAGTTAGATTCCTGGGAATGTTCACTTTGTATTTTTAGAGGAAAGCTATGTATCGGGAGCATGTTTGAGTTCCTCAAAAAGAGTGAATGAGTGTAGTGCAAGATGGATAATAGGTGATATCTGAATTTCATGAAGCTTTTGGCAGGACTTTTCCCCTAAGGTTTTTAAGGCAGGTACACTAGTCAAAAAGGAAGCTCCTATGGCCAGGGTTGTTAGAACAGCCTGGATGCATCTGGTGCCACCTTGATATCACAGGTGCAGTAGGTCCTGATTTTACATGTAAGCAGAACAAAAGTGGATGGTACACTGTGTGTAAGGGTACTGGCCACCTGCACAGCTTTGGACCTTGACAGAATAATATACTGGACATAATGTCCTTGGGTATAATAACTGTCTTAGCAGTGAGAAAGGAATGATAGGAAGAAATGCTGGATTTTCACAGTAGAGGAACACTACTTGTGTGATCTTGTGCAAGGGATCTGTGGGATCTGCACTGGGCCTTGTGCTGTTCAAAATAGCATAAATGACTATGAAAAAGGGAGCACAGGGGGAGGTGACAGTGATGACTAATGCCAAACCACTGGCATTGCAGAGCTTGTCTCACCATGTCCTCCTGAGTGGCCAGGTAGCGAAACAGCCGTTGAAACTCGGCATCACTAAATAGATAGTAAAGCACATGCAGGGAAAAGGCATAAAGATTTGCACAGACATGGGTAAATAACATTGTTAAATAAAGCAGAAGAGTTGTCACATAGGGACGAGGGAGCCCAATCCTGTCCCTACACCTCCTGAGAGCGGTCCTCGTGCACCCTGGCCCTGGCCCATGGCAAGTAGAAAATTGCACGCTTGGACCCTGTTGTATTGGCTAGCACAGACGGAGGTTTGGATGGGCTCTCATCTCCTTCAGTTCTACACTCAATCTAAGATTGTCTTCCCCTAAAGCATAGGATTATATTTTAGCTTTCATATGCTTTTACCAGTCAAAATTCAGTCCCAGCCTGAGCAACTCTGTAATGGGAGAGCCTAACTACAATTTTTAAGAGAACCTGGGTAATTTTGGAGGCTAGTTCCCATCCTATCTTCTATGCTTTATCCTGGCAGTGCAGATGATCTTCATATATAAGTGAGTCAATATTCCTTACACTGCTACTCAGCAAACCTGAATGCTCTGAATTTCAGAATGAGTCCTTGTGTCTAGCATGTGTTTGATCATAATAAAGGTGCCAAAAAAATGTCTGTATTATCTTGAAGTTTTGCCCTCCACTTGTGTGATTCCATTGATTTCAAGACCGCTAAGGCAAGGGAGGAAAAAAATCCATCAAGCTAATTCTTGAAAAAATGCACTGAATATTCCCAGGCAGTAGCCAGCCTAACAAAGCTGTGCCTGCAGTGTAATCAGTATTGAAATTTTGTTCTAAAAGTGGATTTTTCTTTTGTTAAAATAGCAAGATACAACACCAAATACACAAAGGAAGTTAAAACCACTGATGAGTTGAAGATTTTGCTGTGAGCCTTTGGGAACACAGCACTGAGAGGTTTCTGACCTTTATTTCAGTGTAGTTTGGATCTTCCAAATATATATAACCTCCAAGAGATGGTACACAAATGGTGGTACATTTACTCAACATGTATCACATAGTTTAAAAATCATGGTCCTTTTCAGAGAGAAAGACCAAAGAAATGTTAATAAACTGGACATTTAATTTGTTTTTCAGCCTTTATACAAATGAGCAAAGGAACAGGAGGGACCATCAGCCAGGAGACATCCTGAATATGGGGATAGGTTTTCTTTTCTCATTTCCACCTGGCTCATTCGCTTCCGAACTTGATTCTTAATCTAGAAAAATGCTGCAGAAGCAAAGACTTGAACATATGCGCATGGTTATAAACCAGGATGTGTTATTACCTTTTGCATGGGTATTCCAAGCAGTGACTTACCTCACAGGCCTGTCCATGAGTGGGGAGTACTTCAGAATAAACAGGAAAATATTTGTAAATAGTTGCTTTACATTAATATGTGTGACAATTTACATGGGAAACCAAATTTCTACCTGGCCATGATGAGGCTGACTCCCTGCTACTCAAGGATTAGGGTGGGGAGCTCTCCATGCTCAGGAATCTGGCCTGTGGAGACATGGCAAGAGGGCTTTATGAATGTTTTACAGGTTGTCCTCTCAATGAAAAACATATTTGGGTTCAGAATCTCAGGGTGTCTTTCCATAGTATAACCAATGCCCTGAAAAACCCTGTTCCAAAGAACAGAGCTGTCACAGGGCTTCTTCACCTTTCAGACAATGGGGGACTTGGTACTCGACTTATCCTCATCCCTCTGTTCTGCTCCTTATGCCATCACATTGACCTTGGCTTAGGTGAAACCTCAGGCCCGATTCCATGGGGCTGAGACTCAGTAACCAGCCAGAACTGCTCCCCGCCAAGAGCACTGCAGCTATCAAGGACTGGAAACAAGTTGTCAGCATTGTTGACGGAGCTACAATTATGGGTAGGAAGTAGCTGAGAAATAATGTCAAATCAGTGTGATACTGTTTGTGCCATACTCCAATCTGCAAACAAAACAGGAGAGTAATTCTTCAAATAAATGATTTATTTAATGAATTATTCATCCAGATTTAATCTACTCAGTCAGTCAGCCAGCACCACGGGACATAAATGGACTAATGTTTTTTTCACACATCCGTATGGAAGGTAACTGCTGGTCAGCAGCTAGGACAAGTACTTACTGTTTCGAGCTGTGAGATGTGTTCCTGGATGTAGCTGAATCGATGTCTTAGTAAAGCACATTTCAGCTACCCTATATTGAAAATAAACCTAATTCCTTCTTCCCTATTTATTTATCTACTCTATTATACCTCTATAACATGTGGGCAGCCATACAAGGCCCGTTGTGTAACATCAGCTTGAGATTTGAGGATGTGCAGGCAGCTGAGTTGTTTTACACGAACCACCTGAGAAGGTAGGTGAGAGGCAGAGTCCATCATTCCCTCCTTGCTGCAAGGCTCCAAATTATTCCTCACGCTTAGCTTCTGTGTTCAGGAGATCTTGTTTTGCAGGAACTTGCTATTCTCCCCTACCACAATAACCATGCACCATCTCATCATTTACAGTGATATTTACATCCCACCATGAACTTTCTGGAGACCAAAAAGGTTCACAGCTGCTCTGTTTGGAAATGGCTTCTCCTTTTCATTAGAGACTGAACAAGCCATCTCATTTGCTCCTATTTGCATGGCACTTTCAGTGTGATAAATTACCTTGGCCATGCAGAACTTAGAAAACTATCCCTCCTGCTGCTTAACACTGAGGCTGTGCCAGCTCCAAACACCATTCTTAGTCTGGGCTTGTGGAGTATTAGACCTGCAAAGTGCATTTACTGTGAACACAACAACATGACTGTATTTTATGCAGGCATAGGAAAAACTTCACCAGGGTAAGAAACCACATCACTAGGAGTGCAATTTTAGCAGGATGATGCATTCACTGCCACATTTCCCTGGCAGAGTGCTGCCGATAAGGCTGCAGGGAGGTTGATGGGCTGACACAGATGCCAGCAGGGATTGGTATGAAAAGGTAGCCAGGTTTGGGGTTTTGTGTTACACCTGGAAACTTCGGAGCAGCTTCAGTAGTTCAAGCCTGCTCATGAGCACTGCTTAATTACAGGAGAACAACCTCATTTTAACACATGAACGGTCCCTGAGTGAGGGATGCCTGCAGTAGCCAGGCAGCTGTTGCTTGTTCACCTTCACAAAGCCAAGAGGCATGTTGTAATCTTATGTTTACCTGGGGATTAGTTTGGGTATTGCAGCTATTTAGGAGAACTCAGCTCCAGACGGAGATCCTTACAGATGCTCATAATGGGCCCAGGGTCTGCAAGTCTCACTCATTTTTCAGTGAATTGAGGATCATGGAAAGATATCATGCTCTCCTGAGCATTGCCGTGGGCTTGGTGTTCATTGAGAAGCTCATTAAGTGATGTCAGCTGAGGACAGACTGGCTGGGTCACTTGCAACCTCAAACCTTCAAATGACTCACATTCCTCTGCCAGACTGAGGGGTGTTCATTGGCTTGTTTTTGATGGTGACAGTCCTGGGTCTTATTACCTAGGGAATATTTTTATCAGCTCCAAATTGTGCAAGGACAAACCAAAGAGAAAAGCAGCCAGGAGGAAAGAATGATCAGAGATGGTATCTGAAGCATGGAGATGTGAATTTCTGTCTTTATGATTGTCAGCAAACCCAATTACTGATTGACTGGCAGTGAATTGGGGTAAATCCTTTTAGCTGGGATTAGGTGGTTAATGAAGTCTCTGAAGGTAGATGTTAGATGCTGGTGTTGACTGGACAGACAAGGGTGCAGTTGGCTCCTGGCTAGGGGTGTATATCTGCCTTCCCTACAACTGTAGAAATTACTGTGGTGCTTCCCAGGTTGGGCACTGGCGATATGGAGGACATGCAGATGGAAGAAATGGGGCCAGGCAGACTCAGCAGCAGTGCAGGAACAGGGCAATAGAGGCAGAGCCACTGCAGCAACCAGGGTCTGAGTGCTGCAAGCTGAGTTTGTGGGTTTGAGGGAAAAGAAGGAGCTGAGGAGCCTTGTTTGGAGCTCATCTGATCACTGCAAAACTCGCAAGGAATATAAGATACAGTCATCCTGCAAACAACTCTTCTGGAGCTTGGAAGAGATGTTCCAGTTCCCTCAATGTTAGGAGCACCAGTGGCTGAACAGCCTCTGACACTCCCTCTAATGAAATCTTGCAATCTGAACCTGGAAAAAATGATGCATTTCAATTGTAACTTGTAGTTTCATTTATAATTGTGCTGAAGCAAAATCTCTGCTATAAATCCCAAAAGAGACTTTTTTGTTTATAACAAATGGGGCTAGATTCTCCTCTCTCTTTCACTAGTACAAATCAATAGTTACTGTATTAAAGCCAGTAAATTCACATGGTACAAAATCAATGCAAAGCAGAAAGCAAACAAAAGCATGTGTTAAAGTAGCAAGTGGTATTTTGCCTCTCCTCATATTGTGGGTATTATTCTGTATCAAAGATATTTTTCCCCTGCTGCTAAGCTCACTTGAGTATTCATGGTTTGCTTCTCGTAACCAAAAAATGTATTAACCTTTTAGATTTTCAAATGCAGCTTTTCAAGATGTTCCTGCAAACCAGAATTTAAGAACTTACAAGTTATCTCAAACTTCCTATTTTTTTTGTTGCTTAGCAAGTCAAAAAAATCGGCAAAACAAGATGTGATGCTTCACAGTAAATATAGAAAACCATTCATTGGTACATGATGTGCTCTCAGTAACATGAACAAAGCCATTGCCTCTCTTTATTGCTCTCAAACATTCTTAAAAGAAATAAACTTTTATGTGAACAGTTTTCCCTGTCTGGAAACTAGGTGGAAGAAAAGGGAGACAGCACAGAGAGCACAGAAATGAAAACAGAGGGGGAAATATGTGTTGCATCCGGAGCATGTTTTATTTCGTCATGCAGAAATGACCGGTAGCTTTGGGACCTGATTCATCTTCTGCTGAAGTCAGTTGGGATTTAGCCATTGCTTCTAACAGGATAATTCAGTGGTTCGGTGCTGGTGATACACTCAGAGCATCCTCCTCGCAGCCACTTTGTTGTCTCTGGCCATGGCAAATGCTGTTGTGCTCTGCTCTCCCCCAGTCTGGTCTGTGGCTTTGGTCCCCTTTGCCCTTCTTCATGTCCCTCTGCTGCCTTCTCATTTGCATAGAGCTGGTGCCTCTAATTTTCCTTCACTTTTTCAGCCCTTCTCTCACACACCTGCCTCTTCTCACCCTGGCAGGCCACTGGCCAAAGCTGAGCCCATCAGCGATGGTAGTAGTGCCTCTGTGATAACATATTTAAGAAAGAGTAAAAACTGCTGTGCAACATCAGCTGGGAGAGGAGTGAGAATATGTGAGAGCAACAACTCTGCAGACACCAAGGTCAGTGAAGAAGGAGAGGGAGGAGAGATGCCCCTGCAGCTCATGGAGGTTAACAGTGGAGCAGAGATCCACCTGCAGCCTGTGGGGGAGCCTAGGCCAGAGCAGGTGGATGCCCGAAGGAGTCTGTGATCTGCACTGGAGCAGGCTCCTGGCAGGACCTGTGGACCCGTGGAGAAAAGCCCATGCTGGAGCAGGTTTGCTGGCAGGACTTGTGACCCCATGGGGGACCTGCACAGGAGCAGTCTGTTCCTGAAGGACTGCAGCCCGTGGGAGAGACCCACGCTGGAGCAAGTGGAGAGTATGAGGAGGAAATGAGCAGCAGAGACGAAGCGATATAAACTGACCACGGCCCCTATTCCCTGTTCCCCTGCACTGGTCAGGGGGAGGAGATAGAAGAGTGGAGAGTGAAGTTGAGACTGGGAAGAAGGAAGGGATGGGGAGAAGGTGGTTTTAGATTTGTTCTTTGCATTATCCTACTCTGGTTAATTTGCAATAAATTAAATTACTTTCCCCAAGTTGAGTCTGTTTTGCCCATGATGGTAATTGGTGAGAGATCTCCCTGTCCTTATCTTGGCCCATGAGCCTTTTGTCATATTTTATCTCCTTCTGTCCTGTTCAGGAGGGGAAGTGATAGAGTGGCTTGGTGGGCACCTGGTATCCAACAAGATCAACCCAACACAGTGCATTTTGTTCAATTTATTCTTTTAATCAGATGTTTCTTCATAATTACTACTTCCAACAAGAAAGAGAAGCAATGGCAAACAGGTCGTCTCGTAACATCTTGTGGCCCTCTGGACTCTTTAACATATACCTGATGTAGACTGAAAGATTTGGATGTTGGGGGAAGTTTGTGCCAGTATGAGATCATTAGACAAATATTTGGACAACAGGCATGTCCAAAGTGGGCTAGAGCTGAGTCTCTCAACTGTCAGGATCTCCTTTTCAGTAAAGAGGTGTTTTGGTCACAGTCTGTGAAAGATCAAAATCTTTGATGTAGCAGAACAGAGCTGCTCCAGGAATCTGCTGCCAGGAACATCAAAAGATCCTGCAAATAAAGTGAGAAGAATAATTAAGGACCAGAGAGAAAAGGGTAATGTTGGCTTCTGCATAGTCTTTCTGAAGAGCTACGGGTACAGACAGACCCAAGCCCAAGCACCTTTCTCTTTCTTAACCTGTGTGTAGGGGTTAACAGCAGGCGGGCGTATGCTTTCGTTGCCTCTAATGGGATGTTTGAGAGGTACCAGCAAATGTTCAGAGGGGTTGGGAAGATGAAGCATGGCTGTTGCTCTGCACAGAAATCTCTTCTCTTTAGAGATGATGCTGCGTAATTCATGTGGCTCTTGCACATCAGCCACACATTTCTCAGAGGTATTGCATGTCTTTCATCTTTGTATTTTTAATAAAGAACAAATTAAAAAACCACAACCAGTGAACTCTTTTAGTCTCCATCATTTTTATCTCCATTAGATGTTTTACCTGGTTACTTAACCCACATTCTTTGATTCCTTTACCATTATTTTTCCTATATTAGTCTACAATCATTCAATAACAAGCCAGAAGATGAGCTCTAATCTCCTCTTAAAGTCTCGGCAGCTTTAGTTCTCTGTAGTGCATATATGTATGTACTGAAATGGCCTTTTCATCTCTGGGTTTGCATAAGGAAAAGGCTCCTGCTTGCTCAGACAGTGATTTTCCACCAGTGTGACAGTTTCCAGCATTTCCACGCCCAGTTATCTCTGAGCTGCTCATGGTTTTAGCAGCAGCTCACCACTGTCAGTGCAGAAGCCAGAGGGATTGCATGGTCCATACTGAAGTCCAGGTTATCCCGTGCTCAGGCAATGCAAAAGGGACTCGTTTCATGGAGGGCGGAACAAGCACTCTTCAACAGCTCTTTGCTTAAGCTATTAGAAATTGCAATTTAAGCTCTGATTCTCATCAGTAGGATGATCCCTCCGCTCTGTTCCATCCCTAGGCATGTCCATGGGCTTTATCTCTCTTCCAGAGTGCTTTCATACCCCTCGAGTAGCATATGGGGGAGGGACTGGTGCAAAGACAATCTCTAGCCCTGAGATTTGTGGTTGGGCATCATCTACGTGAACCACTGCTGGCTGACCGTGCTCATTGCATGTCTGTAGGGTGAAATTCAAAGCCACGGACCTCATGGTTTTTACTTTGCTTCTTGTTCTACAAGCAAAAAAAATTACAAGTTAGGAGAGGAATTAACCTAAGCACAAAAGTTGTTTCCCAGATGGTAAAAAAATACACAATAAACCATGCCTGCCCGCTTTCTACAGATTCAACAAACTCACAACTGTTTCCCTTGGTCCTCTCACCGTGCTTATTTCTTGTTCATTATTTCTCCAGAATCAATTCTCTGTTTGCTTGTCAGTCATTCCACCCACCTTTACCTCCTGTCCTATGTGTGATGAATTTCCTTTCATCTTTTCTTCTTAGATTAAGCCTAATAAGATGTGGGACAGAGATGTTCCCTTGCTTCCCAGGAGTAAATTCTTCTTCCTCTCACTCCTTGAGCTGTCTATACTAGTGTGCTGCAGCTAAAAATCTCCCCATTTGCAACTGACACACATCTAGAATTTCCTTAAGAATATTTAATGATGCACAGAAGCATTCACTGAGCACATCACATCAACTCTGCAGTAATTATTTTCTCACAATTATGTTTGGGTTTGTTTTTTTTTTTTTTAAAAGGCAGATAGTCACTGAAAGTAAATCCATTTCTGAGAAGACTTGAATGTTCCAAAGTAAAGACTAGAAGCATCATATCCTGAGCATTTCTGCTCTACAGTCTCTTTGTTCATTTGAGTTCTTATTTAGAAATTATTTCTAATTTCAAAATGCAGCAGTGAGTGAAAGTTCCCATCTGTTCTTGGCTTCATGGTTTCTGCTTCATGAGATCATTTCCAGAAGTGCATTAGTTATACATTCTTGCAGAGCAAGTGTGGGTACTGTCTGCAAAAGCACTTACTGTAGCAGTCACTGAACATTAATAAACATGACACCTCTCCTGTTTTCTTTATGCAGTGAGGTTTCTGCATTAAGTCATCCACCAAATAGGATCACTGTTTCACAGGTACTGCTATGCAATAATTATCAGGCAAAAGCATCAGTTAATGAATTAACCACTCTTTGGAACAGCTGATAAAAATTGTAATGCAAATCCCAACCCTGCATCCAAAGTCAGTTGGGTACAACCAGGCATACTTATGTATGGCACCCATTGGATGCCAGTACAAATTTATCAACAGGAGCTGGATTTCTGAGCAAAGACCTTGTATCCTTCCGCATCTGGATCAGCATGTGGGCTGGGATTAACAGAATGATGTGCAGATGACTGAGGCTTTATTCTTCTCCTTTACTTTTCTGTAGAACCAATGTCATGGGAAAAGATCTAGTACCATCTGCTGAATGCAGAAGCAGACCAAGAGATTTAATATTTGATGAGATTCCTCATTTCTTCCAGTTTAGAGCTATAAAGCCTTTTCACAGCCTTTTTCCTGTGCAGAGATAGTAGGTGGATACATTTAATGACATATTTGGATCTGCATGACATTCAATGGCATGAAATTTTGTTTGCCATTTTAGAAGAAGCAGCTGTAATTTCACCCTCCAGACCTGCGGCTCTTCCCAGATGGGGCTGGCAGAAGGAACAAGGGTGCTAGACTGAGAAGCAGCACTCAGAAGAAGAGCTCTTTCCAAAACAAGTTTCAGCTGCATTCCTGAACTCAAGATCCTGATGGGATCAGAAAGGAGTGATGCTGTGTATATGGGACAATGCAGAGGTGAACTCCCGAAAAACATGGTGGCTTTCACATGAAGATCTGTGCAGAGCTGACCCTGGAGCTGAAGAGGCTGCATCTCCAGTGGAAAACTCTTTCCTGGTCATTGTACATGTGCTACCGCTGTCTGGAAACTCATGGTCCTGAGCAGGGCTTTGTGACGGATGCACAATCTGCTCCTCAAAAACACAACCAGTGTAACACATTGGGCCAACCTTGGTCAGACAGGTTGCTGATAGATTTGGATTTACACTTATTTGTGGGGGTATGGTTGATGGCACCATGCTTTTAATATTAAATCACATGTTATGGCCTGGAGTTCACTCATTAAAAATTTAGGGTTTCTTGCCTGTTTTTCTAAATTAAGATAGTGAGAGTTCTTAGCCTGGAAGGCTTTTTTTTTTTTTTTTTTTTTTTTTTTTTTTTTATGACAGTCTTACCAGGTGTTTGGGTCATGGAGAGGAAGTGACTAAGTGCTGTGCTGCAGGCTGAAGGGTCAGAGCAGTGGTGCACTCAGGACACTGCTGGTCACTGTCTGTAAGGTCTGGTGCTGCTGGGCAAAGCCCTTCTCTGGTTTCAGCTGTATCGAGTTCTGCACCACATCTGCACCACATTTGCACAACATCTCCCTTCTGTTGTGTGCAATCAAGAGCAGGAAGCTCAGAGATTTGTGGGAAACCAAGAGATGCACATGTAAGTGACAGTCATCAGCAGGACTTCACCTTGGTCATTTACTTTGGAGACTGGATAGATTGTTATGGTTTGCATAGGTTATTGTTTGGTTGGCTTTTTCTTTTTTTCCCCAAGCATGTAGCACACACCAGCATGGCACAGAGCCATGGTTCTGTGAATAGCATGGGGTGATTTCAGTGACCTGTAGCTCTCATGTTATTTCCACTTGCATTTTATGTGTTGGTAGAACAGCAGGTGTTGATTAACAGGAGAATTAATTGCTAATGTCTTCCAGGCTTATGCAGCTTTTTCACCTTCATTACACAGATTGTCTGACTGCTCAGCCCTCCTGGCACAGTCCAAGCTGCCTCTATCCGAGTCTGGAGTTGGCAGGGTACTTGTAGTTTTGCAAGCAGTGAACTAGGGTCTTTCAATGCACAGGAGGAGCTCTTCAACACAAATGTAAGATTCCTGTTTAAATAGTAAGAAGCATTTAATTTTGCAAAATTTGAAAGTTATTTTGTTCTTTCTGCAGGGATCCTCAGGACCATTGTGAACCACCATACCTCTTGGTGGCTGCACAGAAGTCTCAGGAGCTGGGTTGGACCAGCCTCAGCTAACTACGAGCTCCCACAGGAGAGGTAGGTTTTTCCCTGGCTAGGTGGAAGCAACAGCAGCAAGGTTTAGTGGTAAATGCAGCACTCTCACCTGAGTGAGTCAGAGGATGTGGGGTGGGTAACCTTGCATTTGCTGTACGTGCTGTTGGCCAAGAGAGGAGGATGTGAGCTACTCTTTTGATGGACTTTCCAGCATAACATGAATCTGTGACCACCACCAGCTGCCTGGGTGTTTCCATTCCTTTATCATAGCCTGCTTGACCAGTACAAGGCTGCGCTATGCCTTCCTTTCACCCAAGCTTTCTCCACCAGCTTTCCACCAACTGCAAGGTTGCTCCTCCCAGGCACTTCCCATTACAGAGGCTAAGAAGGAGAGACTTTCATTAAGTCATTAAGTATTTTCTTTCCATCTGCCCACTCTTTTCTTTAGCTCAAGGTGAAGAGCAGTTAGTATTGGTGTCCTAATGAAACGAAACTGTTCAATTTCTATGTCTGGAAACTGAAACACTGTTTTTTCACCCCATACTTCTGGCATTTAATTCACACTTCTTCCCAGTTCTGGGAGCTTTTGGACCTAGTGAGTCCTTTTCTATAGATTTTTTTTTTCACTTGTCTTTTTGAGCTGTAACTCAGGGAACGTCAGCTCAGCTGAAGTGGTTGACTGTCCATAGCACTGGCTGTGCTGCATCAGGGCTTTGCAGGGTTGTAGTTTATATTACCAAGTCTATGTGATGCATCTAGTTCGGGCACTGATTAAGAGTATCCCTGGGTCATTGCGGTCATGAACATGTTTGGCTTCCACATTTTATAGAGTGGGAGGCTGACCTGGGTTATTTTCTGAATTTCCCAGTTGCTGATATTCTTGAGAGTTGGATCTCTACTTGTAAATGCAAGAACTACGATTCCTGATGAGTTTCAGTGAGTGTTTGTATTTGCTCTTCCACAGGTTGTCTGAATACTGGAGATGTGTCCCTTGTTTCTGCAAGGTGTTATCTCCAGATAGACAGCTCATCACTGCAATATGGTTTTCAATTTACTAAAACATATCATAAGTGGTTAAAAAAAATCCGTCTTGATCAAATTTGTACTAACGGCTGCATGTATTCCATCTGAATGAGTTTCCTGCACAACTGAACACGCTGTGTACTTTCCGACAGAGCTACAAAATGCTTGGCTCTCAGACAACACATCTCGATGCAGTGCTAGTTATTTGTATGAGGAGAGCACAGCCAGTGTCCAGATCTGCCATTTATCTGCAAACCCATAACATTCAGTGTTTCCATAGCACCAGGTCTTGGAGTAGTGGGAGTGTATGAACAACTTATCTCTCCCTCCTGGAAAAACCTCAACTTAAAAGACATAAAGGAAAACTTCACAGGAAAAAATACAGGTTAAAATTTAAAAAGGAGAAATGACCCACAGCCAAAATTGATAAAAATTGGTTGGTGTATACATGCTCTGGTTCTGTAAACTGCAGTACCTGTGTATAACACTACACTGGGCTAAGTGACTCATCATGAACCACGGTCCTTGATTCAAAATGTTTAGGTACTGTTTTTTATTTTAAAACTCATTTTAAGCAATTGCTATGATTTTTGTCTACTTGAGGTAGTTATGAATGGTGATGCTTGTACCCTCAGTGGAATTGAGATGCTGCTGACACCTGGAAGTCCTGAGCTTGATATCTCATGATCTCATGATGAGGTCTGCCATGACAAAAACCCAGCAACCAGGTAGTGAACAGCTTTGTACATGTATTTGATGTGCTAGTTCATAAGAAGCACCAAGGGTGTGAAGGAAAAATCATTTAAAGTTGAACAAAACCACTGAAAATGTCTAGAAAGAGAATAGAAATAACAGCTCCATGAATTTCTTGAGGTTATTGTAATGAAGTTGAAGTAAAATTTAGAAATGTCATTTAGAACTGCAAAATAGAAATGTAGCAAATGTAATTTTGTGGAGATTTTCCCTACCAATTCACTCTCCAGTTTCATCAGTTGATTACAAAGCATTGTCATCCCCCCAACCATGCATGACACTGTTTGGAACGAGGATGTTGTGGGCCAGTGCTGTGTTGCAGGATGTGGTGTTGAGTGCTAGTTCTGGACAGATGGGCAAGGACCCTTGGAGTGGCCATGGGAAACAGTAAACCTACAGTTATCTGGCTTTCCCCTTCATTCCACTGTGTGCAAAAGCCACCTCACCTGTAAGTGAGCAGGAGGGGACTCATCCAGGTGCCTGCTGCAGTGGGAATGGCAACTTTGATGAGCAACTGACAGCTATCTCTGATGGTCACAGACCTTCACAAGAAATATTTATGGGTTCAGGGTTCACTTGGGGTTGCATAGTGTAAATTGCCAGTCAAACCCTCTAACTCTTTCCTCCAGAAATTTCTTTTCTCTGTTGACTGCCCAGACCCCACTTCCCTCATCAATGCAATGTGTGGGTAGGGCTGCTTTTTCAACCTAAAAGAGAGAGCAAGAAAATCCTTTAAAAATAGCACAAGCGTACAAAACACATTGTGGACATAGTCAGTTTGAAGAGAGGCTGCACGGTGCCTGCCATGGCACTGCTGGGAAGGGCTCTTCTTCATCACAACAGTTTGGGAGTTCAACTGGTCAACTACTTCAGCAAGAGCTGATGCTAACAGGAAGATTATCCAGAGGAAAAAAGATTCACCAGTTGTGCCTGGTCAACTTTTTCACAACTTTAAGTAGGAAGGTTGTTTTATAAAGGGCAGGAAATTAAGCTTTTTATGCTTTGACCTTCTAGTTTGGGGATTTCTGCTAGTGAAGAGAGATCCAAGTGAGTAGCCATGGCAGAAAGCTGGCATGATACAATGGCTCTGAGGGTCCCAAACTCTGTATTTTGTGTGTCAATAATGCTTTCATACTAAGGCAGGGCAGAAGAGAAAACTTATTGCATAAGTGATCCATGTATTGTGAACTGGGCTGTAGGGGGAAGTGAAATCAAACTTGGACATCCTGTGAGCTGTGTAGCAATGGCAAACAGAACTTTCTCCTTTGTTGTGGAAGTATGTGGGGAATAATTGCTGCAGAGGGGGTTGGGAACTTCATTGATAATTTATAATTTTTCTTAAGAGGAAAGCAATCAGAACTTGTTCAAGTTTGTTTGTTTGTTTGTCTGTTTTTTTGTTAGATATTCCCTTGCAGGACTCTTAACATCAAAAGAATCACCTTGAGAAGTTAGGGTTACTACAATTGCTACGTATGTTACACTATAAGTCAACTTTACCCTAACTCTGTCCCTTGCCTGCTTCTGCTCACGTCGGTGTTATTTTTCCCACGGTGACAGAGTAGTTGAAGGAGTTCAGTGGAAGAAGGCTGCTGAATAAAGGAATAAATCCAAGAAAGTTGTTACAGGGATGACTGAAGATTGGCTTCTCCAGGGAGAAAAGTCAAGGTCGCTGGTGCTGTGCTGGGCACTGACTGTGGCAGTGGTATGGCATGTGCTTGGGGGTGATTTTTTTCTAAGATGGAATAAACTTCATTGGAAGTGAGATGTTTAATCAGCACCTTTAATGTGAGACAGTGTTACAGACGATTAAGCAAGAGCTTATACTCATGAAATCAAATATGAAATTACTCAGGAGTGCCAGCAATTTGGGAGGAGATTTGCAGAATGTGGCATTGGAAGGAGCATGAGTGAGTGATGAGAAGCAATGCAGGTAGCAAAGAAAGCTTTAATGTCTGCTGCAATACCATGCACCTTTGAGACTGATGTTTTGGACCACGTGCTGGATGAATGGGAAACAGTGAAATTCTTTGTGGTTGTTGGTTCACTCCTATGCTCAGCAAAGTAGTGCTCTGGATATCTCTGTGCATAAAAACAGTGATGTCAAGGATAGATGACTGTGCCTCTCCTTCTGCCTTGAAACCAGAATACCTTGCAGGACTCCTGATTTATATCTCACTAAAATAAAAAGAGGTGATATATAAGACAGCAGAGGTAGCCAGCTTTTTAAGGAGAATTGTGAGCTGGTCAAGGCAGAGAATGAAATAGAAAGGGTCACAAACCTGGACGTGACAAAAAGGATTTAAAGCCCAGAGGCTTTGCCAAAGGAGATAAAAACACATCTCTGTCAAGAGGTGTCAGTTTTCCTGGAGAGACTAAACAGCTAGTAAGCATCTTTCTGTGAAGAGCAAGTGCTGAACATCTGCACATGTTGGGAGCCCATCTGCAAATCCCTCTTTTTGGAATGGTGAATGAGCTCAAAAAAATGACCCACAACCAGCTATAGAAATCTTCCCATGATATGGTGGAAAGCAAAGAAATATTTGCTGACCTGGCATTTGCTGACAGATGTGAAGGGCAACACAGAAGGCAAAAATTCATCACCAGAAAGGACTCGGTGTGAGCCGGAGGTTTGGCAATGAAGTCAGTCCTGTTGGTGTAATTGGTAGAGACATGACTTTTACAACAGTTCTGTGGAGCTTTGGGTCAAAAAGGAGCTCCGGCAATCAGAAGTCAGGTCAGGTTTCCTACAAGCTTTCCCCATTCCCCTTTGGGCAACATGGGACCTCACAGAGTTTGGGGGAAACACAGCAAGAGCAGCTTCTTTCCATTTTCTTTTTCTGATTTTTGTTAGAAAGCAAGTAGTTAGTAGAGCATGAGCTCCCTGTACAGCTGTGTTTAATATGCATGAGGACAAAAGTGATCCTCAGCTGGCTCATGACATTACTGGGTGCTTAGAAAAAGTCATAAATCCAGTCTGCAATACCAGGGAAATTAGTGATTGTGAAAAAAATAAGGGAAACCGTTCAGTTAACTGCAGGAACAGTGGAAAAAATGGCAAAAAAGGACTACCACAAATATAAGACTACGTAGGACAAATTAGTTTAAAATTGAAATTACTCCTCCATTCTGTGAAACAGGGACACAGAACAGAAGAAACAAATGTTAGAGGTAGAAATATCACCTCTCCATGTGTGGTTTCCATCTGGGTGGGTTAACAACAACAAGAAGAATTTGGCTCCTTTCATAATCGGATGGTGATGGGAATGGCATGCTGAATCCCAGATGAGCTATCTCTGAGATGAGCTGAGCTGAGCTGAGCTGTGGAGGTCAGTGAATGGATCTGATGGACAGTCACCTCTGTGATGTCCACAGGGAGGACAGGGGCTACCATTCCAAAAGAGGTGGAGGTGGGGCTGGGGGAATTCAAGCAAGGAGCTTGGCTCTGATGAATGGCTGAGCAAGTCTTGGCGGGGGATTCTATTCAGGCAGATACAGGAGGATATCAGAGATGTCATTTACATTTTGAGATGTCACCTGGCTGGTCTGCAAGGGAGAAGTTTTCCACAGAAGAAGCTGCATGGGCTTGAAGCTGCATTTGGGGGAAGAGAAGATGCGTTTGAATGTGTCTATATCCAGGGCAGGGCAGAGCCTTCTGTGTGGGCTGAATGTCTGTAGCAAATGGCAGCTGGGAGAGAGGAGACTGTGAGCCCTGAATGTTGGCTAGTGGATGAAAACAGGCTGGTGGGAGAAGAAATAGGATGAGCATGAAGCTGAACTCCCAACATTACCATTAAACACTGCTGAAGTGCCGTCCAGCACTTGCTAAGGATTCTCAGCAAATGGCCCAAAAGGCATTTTGATCGGGAATTGGGAGATGCTCTCCTACTCTAACATGGATACAACTTCGTTCGATACAAGTTGTACTGCACTGGTTCAGACAAAAAATGATAACAGATGGCAGCAAACAAAATTAAGTCACTTTTAAGATTCTTATCCATTAACACAGACATATGGCTCCCTGGAGTTTATAGCAGGTTTGGGTTTGTTTTTTCTGTATTAGATTTTAAATACTGCAAATAGAAGTGAATCCAGAGGATGGAGGGAAATCTGCCTTTGGAGCAGGACAAAGACTGTGGTGCCTTAAAATGATGACTTTCAGCCTGTGCGTTGTTCCTGGCACATTTGGGAAGCTCATGGAGAAAACATTACACTGCATGCTTATTGAATCTCATATAAATATAAAACACCTAAATTCCTCTCAATTTATTAATGGAAAATGTCTTTTACATTTTCTGCATATCAAACCCACTACAAAATTTAGCTATCTACTCTAGTTGGAAGTAACTGCATTTGCCTATTGGATGCTTTGGTGTGCAGGATTTGAACATTTTGGCGGGATTGAATAAGTGTCTCAACAGGCAAAAGCAGCACATATATACCTGAGAGGCAATGTCAATTGAAATTTTGATAGAGGGATAACAGTGACACCAGGAGAGTCACAGATATGATGGGTAAACCTAAATGTGTTCCGAAAATGGAGATTTGAGCTTAAAGAGCAGCTATTTTCTAAATGACCACTGTCTGCTTGATTTAACAAATGAGACTCTTATTCCCTTGATTGATTTCAGCTGTAATGAACATTTTTCATCCTTCTCAATTCATATATTTTATCCCTAGTCCTTGAAAGGCCATGTGTCCATGTTGTCTTTGAGTGTGCTTGATTCTTGCAACTGGACACATGCAAACATTCAGAATTGAATCCTCCACCTCTTCATTGGCTATACATTTGAAATGTGGCTTGTTTTCTGAAATTAAAATTTTGCTCCTTTTTAGTGAATCCTCCCCTTGTCTGAAAACAGTCGAATTTGGAATCCCAAGGTTCAGACAAACACCCATCTGTGCATCACCAGGCATGCATACATAAGGCTGTTTTATATTATTTATAAATGTCAGTAACATAGGAGTGCTTTCTAAACAGCATAGCATTCTTGCCATGAAGAGCTCACAACACCAGTTGGGCAGTGTTGTATGGAAACAGTAATGGGCATTACTATATATCTTGTTCTGAGGTTTATGTACTTTGCATGGCTTTCAAGGCAGCCCTCCTGTTAAAAAAAGGTTTTGGGGAATGAGTATGTGCTAAAAAAGAGCAATTTAGAACAGACGAGTTAAATGCTGCACTGGGTTTACTAGTTGGCAGAATTGTTCTGAGGCAGTACTTCATACGACAGGTTTAAAAAGTATTATTTAAAATGTATTTGGTTAAAATTATGGATATTCAGCACTATGAAACACCCTCCAGCAAATTTGATCCAAGGTTTTTTTTTTTGTAATAGCTTTTCACATAATAGACAGAGCCTGCCTCAGAATCTTCAATAGCTGATTTTAAATTGCCTGCAAACTGTGAACAAAGCGGATACAGCATGCAAAAACCCCCACACTCCTTACTACAGAGGCTTTCAATCCTTTTCTGTCAGAAGATAGCTGCTACTATGAGCAGTTCTGGACAAGAAATTACAGCCCCTAGGAAAGCAGTGGGATACAAGGATAAGTTGAGTGAAACGTGTAGAGTGATCTCTGTGATATTTATCCAGACTATCCGAAACATTTTTTGAGGACCAACTGAACTAGTTAAAAGGGTTGCCACAGATGTATGTGGTCTGTTTCATGTGCCTGGGGAAGGTGGTCTCAGGCAGTTTCCTCCTGCAATGATATGACTCTTTCTCATTCACCAGGTAGGTTAGAAGAGTGTAAACAGTATGTACCTTTTCTGTGTTCTACGCTATTTGTAAACATGAACAGAACTTAGATACCAAAAAAAAACCAAACCCCAAACAACCCATGTAAGGAAACTGATAGTGCCACTTAAGTGTCCATTGCTTCACAGGACCAGGGCTTGTGTACAAATGACTGCATGTGGATGGAAGATGTATGTGCAAGTAAGCATGAAAACTCAGAAATTGCAGGTGTGTGCAGATTACATAGCCATTAGAGACAGGCAATAAGCACAGAAGACCACAATCTTGGTCTGCAGGGCTCCTTCCAGCTAAACTGGCCAGCCTTCTGCCTTCCCGAAGGTGTGGCAAAAGCTGCTGGATTCTGCAGTTTCCCCTGGAGAATTACACTGCAGAACAGGAGGCAAGGCTGTCTGGCACATCTTCTGCAGACGTGGGAACTGAACCCCACCGGCCTTGATCATGTTTGTAACACACAAGTGTGTGTCGTGCAGCCTCGAGTGAAAGCAGACCTTTCCCGCAGCGAGCACAGAAGATGCTTTCCCTTCTGGAAGGGAGGCAGGGGAAACATACTGCTGTCTAGATTTGAGAAAAGAGCTCAGCCAATGTGCTATAAATTGCTCTGTGCTGTTCTTACTGTGCACATTTCTCATAGCAAAAGAAGACATAATAAACCTGTTTAAAAAAAGATGAGTGTTTAGGAGAATGGGAAGTGGGAATTGCTTCTCTCCCTCCTCAGATGACAAATTTGATTGTTGATGTGAGAAAGTCAGTTTTGTTAAAGCAGAGTGCAGCTGAGAAACATCACACAACTTGAAAGGCAACAGATTTCTCTGGAGGGCCTTCCCTACCTCTGCTGGCATTGGGATTTGGACTGAAAACCCCAGCACTAGCAAGCACTCTGCTCCAGTTTGGACTGCTTGGTCATGTTTATATTAAAATTGATTTGTTTACCCATTCTTTTTTTTTTTTTTAATATTTTTTACATGAATCTGATAAAATCACAGTAAATGTTATAGCCTTGAAATTGCTGGTGTGTGATGTTGGGAGTTGCCGCTATGAAAAGGTGAAGTGGAGGGATGGGAGCTGCCAGGTGTGGATCTCAGTACACTTCACAAATAGAAGGGATTCCTATTCCCAGGCAGTCCTGTAAGGGAGCAGGCAGGTGGAAACAAAACATGTGCTGTGTTTTCCCATTGTGCCAGTCCTAAAGACAGCACCGAGGACATGGGGCAAGTTGCCTTGTGCTAAACTACCATGGATAAGCTCTGCCCAGCCCTGAGCACGGTCTGATGGAACAGATAGGAACCTGGCTCAGGTTGAGAAGCCAACTATCCCATCCAACACCCAGAACACATGTCCAGGAGAAGAGGTGTCAGACCCCAGCAGGGCCAATCTGTAGACAAGTTTGATGAAGAAAATTTTAGTGCATTTAAGTCCTTCAACTCCCTTGTACAATAGACTAGACTAGACCAGACTAGGGTACTTCAGTCGGAAGGGACCTAAAATGAACATCTAGTCCAATGGACTGACCACTTCAGGGCTGACCAAAAGTTAAAGCATATTATTAAGGGCATTGTCCAAATGCCGCTTAAACAGGCTTGGGGCATTGACCACCTCTAGGAAGCCTGTTTCAGTGTTTGACCACCCTCTCAGTAAAGAAATGCTTCCTAATATCAAGTCTACTGTACTTCTCAGTATCCACAGCAGAAGGTCATACATACCACAGGAATGTAAGTTATGAACTGATGTTCCCTCTCCTGCATCAGTACTCTGCCCCTTGTTCCTCTTCATCCTCTGCAGACCTTTTACTATAGAGACAGCCAGCCCTAATTAATGAACTTGCGGAACTGCAATAATGCTGGTTTCTTCACAGGGATCTGGAGATGGCCTTCCCATTTATCTAAAATATTCCTGAGGTGGTCAGAAAGATCAGATTTAAAAAAAAAAAAAAAAAAAAAAGGAGCTTTTGAAATGTTCCTTACCTCCAGTATTGTTACCAAATGCTACAGAGGTTAGTTCAGAGTGCTGAGGAGCAGGTCTGTGGCTGGCATCAACCCGTCTTTCTTTGGGTGATCCAGACTGACTTTCTGTCTAAGGTGACTTGCTTGAATATTTAATTAAATGTCTTGGTGCTTTAATTTCAGTCTGATTAACAACATTGTATTCCTCAAATTGTTGCTTATTGCTGTTAAATTTAGATGATGATAACCAAGAAAGAAGAAACTTTTATCACTAATAACTATTACTTAAAGGAAAAGTCAACTGAAATGTACTCTAGAATATCTCTTTGGTATGTAAATTTTCTGAAATGTGTTTTAGAATCAGAAACCATTGCAAAATGCAAATGTGTTCATTTGGAGGCAATAAAATTGTAAGTGTTTTCAGAAAGATAGTGTACACAGACTGATGGATCTCTTAAATGGAAAACTCTTCTTGCTGAAGACTTTACACTGGAACAGGAAAGGAGACACAAAACACAGATTAAAACAGCAACTCATTGCTTAACTGAAGAAAGCCATTCTTTTGCAGACATAACGTATAAACAAGAGACTTCTAAATATTTGATCTCTGTTTTCACCAGGGCTTCTTAGGCATCAGCTGAGAGCCACAGTGATCGCTGTGTATCTGCACAGTGTAGGGAAAAATGCAATTGAAAATGCCAAGAAATTATGTTCTAGACACTTTATTATTTTTAAAGGTAATTAGAAGTCTGTACCTGGACTGGTTTATGTGTGATAATGACCTAAGTGAATGCTATTGAGTATTTCCAGACAGGCCTATAAATCCATAAAGTTCATGCTTCTTCAGGGAAGGTTTGGGAACACAGCACACATTCATCTTGACTTTATTTCTCATTTAAACAAAAATAACTATTTCAGATAAAGATACTCTTGCTCTCACATAAAATTCTAAACTCAGCCTCTGGTTCTTTTTACAGTGTGTGTAATTTATCTAATATGCTGATAAATGAAAGACATTTATCTTTTTAATCTCTTTTCTAACCAGGGTAACAAGCTCTGACAGTCTAAACCAGCCATCTGGGGTCCCCAAGCAGATACAGTGATGGCCACCAGGCAGGTCTCCAGCAGGTCCCCAGTGACCAGGCAGGTCTGTGACTCAGACAGGAAGGTGAGGGTCAGCAGTAGAGGAAACCCATGGTTGGAGATGAAGCTGCAGAGCCCATGAACCTCACCCCACCCCTGACCAGGGAAAAGATCAGAGTTTTCAGATGAAAAGACTCATCTCATGGGTGGGTCTGCCCACACAAACTCATGTTTTCTGGTGTTTTCCAGATCTGTAACTGCTGTTAAGGCCACTTCTGCCGCTCCATCAGGACAGTAGCTCTTCCAAAGAATAGTGAAAGAAATTGTTCTTTTTCCCCCGTCTTTTTCCTCTCTCATTAGTCTTATCTTCAGCACAATTCTGAGTGCATTTTATTTCTTTGTGGCCGGAGAAGAGCCCACAACTGTGGAGCTCCAAGAGCATCTCAGATACAGCTCCTTGATCGTGGATTCAGTTCAGGTATCAGGACGTAATTAAGGGGAAAAAAGGTGATCCCTGTTACATCAACGGATATTTTCTCTCTCTTTTTTTTTTTTTTTTTTTTTAATCACCTATTAGCAGTGAGCTAATGTGCCAGTTTTCATCCGTATCCCAGGCAGTAGCTGACTCTATCACAGTGCTTTGTCTTAACACAACCCAACAGGCGTCCTTTTGGGTGATTTGTGGGAAGTGTAGCCAAGGCTTAGTGATTAATTGTTCTAAATGGAGAGTGAGCTGTAAACAAGTTTCCTTGGCTCCTACACAGCAATGAGCATTCCCAAATTTTTGAGTTGGATTTTTTAAAATAGTTTTCTTAACTATATCTAAATTTTAGTAGCAATCTGAATACTGACACTTGGATTTAGATTAGTATCTTCTCTGTAGCTTTCATACTAAGATAATAAACAGTTCATGGACCACTGAAGGTTTGTTCTGGGCCTTGAAACTATGTTTCAGGGGCAGATAAGATCCTGTCAGTCTTCAGGTCTTTAATACACCATCTCTTTGTAAGAAGCCCCAGACACTGCCCAAATCCAAACATTGCTGCTATGTGGGTTTCTCCTCCTAGCATTAACACGCCTCTGGGCACTTGTTCACCCTGGGATGTCTCACTGCAGTTTTCTCAGTACATATCATCAAACATTCGGATCAAGCAAGTGGTTTATTGTGGGGTTTGTGGGGTTTTTTTGGATTATCAGGCTAAGAGTCCAAGCATTAATGTTAACGTGAGCATCTCTCAGATTCAGTCTTCAGGGCAGTAATTTTTAAATATGAGGAAGAGTGAGTATCAAAGCCAGTAGTATTTGAGGGAACTAAAATCAGAACTATTGGGATCATCCCACAAGACACCCTCATTATAATTTCTATAGGTTTCCACCCTGGATTTCCTTCACCAGCCTCAGGCCGTCTGCTTCTCCTGGTCTGAATCTTTTAGAAAAAACAGTTATTTGTTTTTAAGTAAGGGTAAACTGCTTGGATAGCTCTTCCCATGGTTAACTGACCTAGTAAAATTTGGCTTCTTCATATGTGGTTGAATTTGACTTCGGTCCCTACTGAGGAGGGTCCTTATTGTCAAAGCCTCCATGTGAGAGAGAAAACAAGAGAATGTAAAGCAGATGGTGGGAGAAGTTCTGGTCTATGGTTTGCTACATGAAAGTGATTGCAAGAGCTTCATGAAGCTTCACAGTGACCCTCAGGGACCTTGTACCAAGAGAAGGTGATTTTTTTTTCCTCTATCAACCTTGTATCTTGATGTGCAAACAGAGCTTCCAAATTGCAGGAAGGCAGTGATCTCACTGTTCAAACCCAGACCTGGCTTGCAAACAACCATGGCTGACACACGAGGAAGGGCAACACAGATCCTTGAGGAGGCAGGGAATGTGTTGCTCCACTGTACTATACTTAATCATTACTTGCTGGGATGAAACTGTGAATTAAGTGATTCCACTCAGTGTAATTCGAGGAGATATAAACAGCTCAACACAACCCCAACAGAGCACATGCTGCAGTATGTCTCCATACCAAGTCTTCAGCTCATTTCCCACTGAAATCCAGCATCAGCCCAGAGCAGGAACATGGATAAGTTCAGCACTGAACACTGAACTCAGATCCTTAACTAAAACTGCTCAAACTCTCTTAATCTTTCAAAATTTTCTCTTAAGAAAGGAGCCTACTAAGTTATGGTGACTTGCTTTTCCGTTCAGCCTGAAGGTGATGTAATGAAGGTCCTTGCGTGAGAAATATCAACAGCTGGTTTACTTGCTGCATGCTGCTCTGGTCTGACTGGCCACATGGGGCTGTTTTCTTGTCCCAGCACTTTTCCAGTTGCACTTACAGAATGGCAGGAGAGGTTTCTTGCCCCAGTTTCCCTGAAATCTGTAGAATGTTTTGAGATCTCAGAGAAATTAAACAAATTCAACTGGGTGTTTCCTTTTTAGGATGCTTTAAAAATATGAGCACAGTTGTTCAAGTCCCTCCAAATTACGTATTTGCTGCTTTTTGAAAATCTAGATACTGGACAACAACTTGCTAGTGCTCCTGTCACTGCTGCCTACATTTTTCCTCCTGCTGATTTAGCCTCAGAAACCAGTGGACCATTCAAACAACTCTGACTACATTTTCTCTTTGACTTCTTATGTCAGAGCCCTTTGGGGTTTGCAGCCAAGAGTTGATTCAAAGGAAGACCAGCACAGCACCTGACCGATACTCTTGCCTCTCCACCATTTACTAAGGCCACATTGCAGGGATACCTACGGAGCTATGCCCCCTCACGATGTGTATGTGGGTCTAAAACAAACATTTCCAAGCCTGAATGAGAAGCTCCTACTTCTTTAAGAATTAAAGTCCTCTGGCATTAGGACTCACTCCCTCTGTGTCCATTTTATTTCTGTGTTTATTTCTGAATTATGAGTAGGACCAGGCTCCACCAGGTCTATGGGTGGGTGAGTGCCCAAGCTGGGATCACCCACTTACAGGTTATTTCCATCCCACAAAGCCACCACTTCCCCACTCTGGGGTGGGTTCAGTGCCCTCCACTCTGGTTGGAGGGCCAAGTCCTTGATGACCTTTACAGCTTCCCTCTTTCTTTGTCCACCCCGCACTTTGTCATTTTCCCCACTTTTAAAGGCATTTCAGATGAGTGGGTTTAAAAAGCATTTATATAATAAAATTTAGAATTATGAGCTCAGAACAGCCTATGGAGAAACAGCTGTGCTGAGAGCTCTTCTTGTTCGTGTTTTTTTTGGGGGGGGTCTGGCTTTTTTTTAAAATGGAGCAGTACCTACCATGAATCTGAGCAGTATACCTCACATGCAAAAATCGTCTTCAGAAATATTAAAGGCCATCTGCTAAGTGTGTCAAAAGAGGACAATTAATATTCTGTAAGTCTGCAGAGCTTGCTGGAGTATTACTTCCAACATCTATACTACAGGACAGAAAATTTCCCGAAAGAGTGACCCTGTTCTGCACTGAGACATCACTGCTTAATGTCAGTGTGTGCTTCAGAGATGCACACAGTGGTGACTGAAAGCTTTGGGCGATGGGAACTCACTATTTTCACAAATAGGTTATTCCTCAGAGAGGAATGCAGTTTTGCTCTGCCCCTTCCCCACTGGTCCAGCTCAGAGAGACAGGTCTGGGGTTGCACTGAGGAGAGGTTACAGCACCATGAGTGCTGGGAGATGAGCTCCCAGATCTCATTTAATGGAAACTTGAACTAAAAATGCAAAGACTGTTTTGTTCTCCGGCATTGCCAGTCCAACACTGCTCAGTGAAAACTGTCTGCACTGAGAGCTCCTCCTTTGAGCCTTTTTTTCACTTTCACCTCCCATAAATCCTTTTGGTACCTGCAGCAGGGAAGCAGCAAGAAGCCCTAGCTGGGATCACAGCCCTTTTGAGGGAAGAATTTTACAACAGGTAGTAAAAGAGTAAAGGACATGGTGCATGTGCACAGATCAAAGGCAAGATCCTCACTGCCTGTCTGCATACTTTATGCATTTAACTGCAATACGTAAAACAGAAGGCTGATGTCTGGGTATCTATGCTTGGTTCAGCAGTGATGGAAAGGGAGCTCAGAGGAGCAGCCCGTGTCAATGGCCAGTGGGGAATTGCAGAACCTTCAGGAAGCTTCTGAACTGCAAGCTTTGGCCAGCAACTTAGAACTTGAAACTATATACATAAATATATAATCTATACTATATATTAACCTAATGGGAAGTGGGAAACCCGGTTCTAAACTCTCCCCTCATTCAGCAGCATTTTCCTAGCAAGTGCTGTCAGCATCATCCCAGTGACATTGGGCATCTCTGTGGGAATGGGCTCAGCGATGAGCCAAGGCCAGGTGGGTCAGGGTTGGGGTGGAGGCCCACATGAAGCCCATGGCCAGGTAAAGGAAGAGCTGCAACAGAAGAATAGCACCAACCCAATGGACATTTTCATGCTTTCAGACCATAATATGGGCAATAAGGTGATTGCTTCAGCCAGGTACCTTCTACCACTTTGCTGTACAGAACTTCTAGGGAATTACCTGACAACAATTAAGTGTTGCCAATAGAGAACATTTATCTAGGTGGTGGCTTCCTGCTATTTGCCTGACGGATTTTCAAAAACCAAATGAGAACCACATATGACCTATTTAATACCGGTTGATAGCAGGCATGTTTTGAAGCACTTTTCCCACCCATGAGCAGGGTGTATACATGTCTCGGTTCTTGAGAAGATTCTCAAAATTCCAGCTGGTAAATCCAACATCCATTTCCATTGACTACTGAAGGGCAAAAAAACATAAGCTCTGGAATATTTAGGATAGGTGCTTTTGACCTGAAACTGTGGATTGGAAGTTCAGCCTACTGTTTTGTCTCCAGGCTCAAAAATATGTGTAACACTTGCAGTTGTCAGTGGTAAGATTTTTTGTATTTACTGTAATACTCAGCTGCAAAAGAGTGATTTCTTTTCCACGGGAACCATCACTTGAAACAGTGTCAATATTTTTGCCTTTGGACATTCAAGTTCTTATTTACAAAGAACAGCCGGTAACCAAAGGACTAGTGCATCACCTGTTAAGAAACATACATTTCCCTGTTGTCTGGTGATGTAGCTGTGGTAGGTTTCCTATTCTACATGGATTTTACAAATGTACTCCAAAGAGCTATTTGACTAGCAGAATCTTGGGCTAAAGAAGAAAATCCCGCTGTGCTCCATCCTATCCAGTCAAATGGAATAACCCCAAGTAATTAGTGCTTGAACTATTCCCACAACAATGGTTATCATCTAAGGCTCATCTTGGATGAAGAGATTCTTGTATTTCCCAGATCCTCTCATTAACAGATTTATGGAGTGCTTTCTCATGCCTGAGATGTGCACCTGAGCTCTGTATCATTGCAAAGTCCATTTTAGCTGCCTCAGGCAGAAGCACCATGCAACAAGAAAAGCAAAGCTCTGCCAAAAACTCTTCCTGTCTGACTGGATTAACCTTCATTTCCATGAGCCAGCACTGAAGTGCCCCAAGACCCATGCAACTGTTGGCAAAGATGCCACACAGCTGCTGGGTACGTGGGGCTGCCTCCTTGGTGGTGCATGGGCGTGGCTGAGCATTTTTGAGCTCCACAATGAAGAGCATGAAGGGTCTGAATTACAGAGCAACCCGATGGCAGAATGGTAGCTTGTCATCTTCCCAGACAGATCAGCCCTACAGCAGCAATCGCAGAGATACGTTGCAACATTGGCCACAGCTGAACATTACTGTCTGTCACCTCCACATTTCTGGTTTTTCTTTAATCCTCAAACCCTTGACTTTTTCTAGAAATGCCAGTCAGATGAACAATTCTAAGTGATGTTTAAACTGTGGACAAAACTCCTCACTCTGCATTAGCTTCCCCATGGTGTTTGACATACACATAATACACCCACACACCACCAAACAACTTCCATGCAACTCACAATATTTTTTTTTCTAAAGGAAGAAGAAGAAAAAAGGCTATTATATGTTTTTCTACTTTAAATACTTGTGAGACATGTAGCTACAAGAATTCTCCAGATGAGCCCTGAAGGCAATAACAAAAGAGAGACAATAAAATTTTTTCTCTATTAAAAAAAAAAAAAAAGTTTCATTAATTCCTAGAGTGCTGTAAGTCAGAGTCCAGGCTATATCCCTGCTTCCCACATGCAATCAGACACTGGAACAATACACTAGATTTAACTGCAATAGAGGATATGAATGTGAAGAGAGAAAGTTAGCTGTCATATTGCTGTCCAAATTATATGCTAGTCCCTGTAAGTTTTTCTGCCCTGTTAGTGTAAAGCTAAATACCTTTCAAAAAAACCCCAAACCTCACTCAGGTAATTTTGATAGGTTTGGATTAACAGTCAACTCCAGCTCTGAACTCATGAGCCACTGAAAGTAAGAGTGAATTACACAGGTTACAGAACAGGGGATGGAGAAAGCAGCTTTGCAAATGCAATGCTTTTACTAATACTGGTTTCTGGCTCAGAATAGAATTTGAAACATCCATGGTCCAACATACTTTTGTTTTTAGCCAATTGCTCAGACAGGAGCATCATGAATACTTGTTCAAGGTGTAACTAGAGAGCTTAAGACTCAAACCACGAGTCAAAATATTTTCCTAGAATGCAATCGTGCATGGAAGCAAAAAAAGATTAAATGATGAAAGTTCATAATGGCAAAGAATAGACGTGGGTACCACAAGTTCAGTAGTGGCTGCTACTTTATTGCTTCTGTGGCATCATATTGTAATATACATTGCTACCTGCAATGATTTGGAGACATGGCAAAATTTGAAGATGACAAGTTTCTTTAGGTTAGCTGGAGCCTGAGGAGCCTCAGAGAAAGCAAAAATCTTGGAAAATGGATGACACAGCAGCAAACATGATACAGCAGTAAAAATTGGTTTTCACAGCCCAGATGCCCTAGGCTCACAGGAGCAGAACTGACCCTCCATCTACCTCCTTTTTTTATGTGTGAGAGGAGAATCAAAAGAGGGAAGAGGAAAAAAGCTCTGCCAGCCTCCTAGATTTATCCAGTCATCAGAGAGGAAACCAATATAAACTAATTTTCTGTACTTCTCTTGGTTTTATATTAATTCATACCCCAAGCAAGATTTATCTCACCTACCTAGAAAAGTCTTCAAGTTTAATGTTTAAACGTGAGCTAGTCTCTGTAGGCTTTTCTCATACTTGGTGGAAAAATGTGTATTTTTAACAATACCTCAATTCTTTTGAATGGGAACTTAGGCATCAGTATGCTGCGGAAAATATCACTTGGTGATGACTGTGTTCATCAACTGTAGTGTCTACCTGGACTTCAGTAAGGCCTTTGCCACTGCCTCCCATAAGATCCTCACTGAGAAGCTATTGGTGCATGGACTGGATAAGCAGATGATAAGGTGGATTGAAAACTGGCTGAATGGCCGGGCCCAGAGAGTGGTGATCAGTGGTGCAGTCTACTTGGAGGGCAGTGACAAGCAGTGTACCCCAGGGGTCAATACTGGGTCCAGCCCTATTTAACATCTTCATTAATGATCTGGATGATGGGGCAGAATGTTCCCTCAGCAAGTTTGCAGATGGCAACTGTACCCTCTGCAAGTTTGCAGAGTGGCTGATACATCAGAGGGTTGTGCTGCCATCCAGAGGGACCTCAGCTGGTTGGAGAAATGGGCCAACAGGAACCTCATGAAGTTCAGCAAGAGCAAGGGCCCAGAGAGGTTGTGGAGTCTCCATCCTTGGGGATATCAGAAGCCATCTGGACATTGTCCTGGGCAATCAGCTCCAGGTGGCCCTGCTTGAGCAAAGGTGTTGGACTAGATGACCTCCAGAGATTCCTGCCAACCTCAGCAACTCTGTGATTCTGTGAACTCCTGGTCCCATTTCTTAGCTCTGTCTATACCAGCCTCTGACTATAACATCAACTCTTCATGCATAATGATTAATAAATTAGCACTCAGTCCTTAGCAATCAGAGTGATTTCCAAAACATTTTGCTAATCTCCTCCAGAAAGAGTTCTGTAAATGTTTTATCTCCTCCAATCACATATAATTGATGCAATTAAAAAAATTCAACAAGCTAACAAAATTTTCCTTGGTGAAAAATAGTTTACCTTTGATTCACCTTTCCTTTTATCCTTGATTTAGTAATTATTTTTTTGCTGAGAGAGATTTTTGTCCTTCATACATTTGCACAGTCTGTCTAGTCAAGAGCAAAATAACCAAAACCCAGATAAAATGGTTGATGCAGCATGAAAAAGAAGTGTGCGTGTGTTCGTGAATGTGTATGTTTTGTAGGAAAATTATGCATCTGTGTTGACATTTTCCAATGTGTGTGGGCTGATCATTGTGCCCAAGGAGAACATATTTCCCTAGGTATGCAGTGCTGTTTGCTTGGTGGGAGCACTCAGAGCAATGAATCTGGGAAACTGATGTGTGTATGTGTTCACACGTCTCTTATGCTGCTCTGCTAAGGAAGCAAAAAACAAAAGAGGTTCCCATACTCACATGTCTCTTTAAAGTCTTCTAAGGACATTTGGGCATAAAAAAGTTGCATCCTGGCCCCATAAAATAAATCAGCTGGTCTTCAGAAACAATATCACCCTACAATCTAGGTAATTCTGTTTCTCTTGCCTAGTCAGTGCTCTGGTGTGTTTATGTAGTATCTGAGGCAGCAAGGGCTTGAGCTGCACAGACGTCGTGAAGCCCATGGCTCTGAGCAACATGCATCACCTGGGACTGCTGGCAAGAGCCAGGCTGGGCAGCTTTGCCTTTGCATGCAATAGAAATGTTAGAGGGTGTAAAGCTGGATAAAGGAGACTGGAAGCACAGTGCTAATCCTACTCTGAAGCATCTCAAAATTCAGAGCACTCAAAGGGGAAGGGGGACAGTGGATTGATCTGATTCAGAAGGCTATTATAACAGCTGTAGAGAGTAAGCAAAAAAGATGTTTTCCACTTACAAAAGGCTGTAAGAAGCTGAGCATCCAAGTGCTGAACAACATGTACACATAGCTCATTTTGCACAGTATTGACACATCTTGCAAAGCTGGAGGATACTTGCTCGGCAGCAGAGAGTGCACTTTTCCTTTCCTTTCCTTTCCTTCCACTGTCTGCACTAAGGTTTGGGTTATCTGGATTATTTAGGTGCTTCATTACCATTCAAAAAAAAAAAAAAAAAAAAAATCTAAGCATCTCACCATCTCAAAGGACCACACCTGGGAACAATAAAAGGGATATTGTGCCTTTTTCCCCCCTGCATGGCAGCTGGCAGAAGGAAATGAAAAATAATCAGTCTCCTTCTGCCCTGTGCTGCCACCCTCAAGCAGATAAGAGCGCACTCAGCCCTTGACCTCATGTCTTGCCAAACAGACTCTTATCTTGCCACAGAGGAGCGGAAAGGTGAGCAGGCCAGATGGTGCTTTTGACCTCATCTCCTTCCCTGCAAGCTAGCAGAGTCATCTTGCTGTCTGCCTGCTGCCAAAATCCACGGCGGCAGAGCCAGGCAGAGTGTGCTGTCTGTCGCCTGCTCCTGCGGGGCACAGCCAAGCCACAGAGCCCGCGGGAAGCCAGCCACTCTCTCCTTACCCTTCTGCCATGACTCCAGAGCCGCCTCATTTCTTTCTGGCAGGTCCACATCATTCTGTATGAGCTGGGGTAAAAGCATGATGTGCTTCATCTTCTTGGTGGCATTGATGCCGGGTGCCTGCGATGATGGATAGGGGGCCTGCTGCATTGCACAGGGTGCATGCAAGTCCCACTGTAAGAAAGGGTGTCCTAAAAGACACAAATGCCTCTGCCATTAACCCCATTGGAGAGCTGGATTCTGGGGCTGAGACTATTCCCTCTTTTCCTGAAAAAGCATCCCCTCTGTGAGGACCATGCCTATTTCATGGTTTTGAAATGCCTAGAGCCCATTGCAAACAGGCATTTTAGAGGGATACTGATGCAACTCACCAGCTTTTTATTACCCCATTTGATCTGGGGCATGGCTCATTCAGTTTATGGCGTGATTATCTTCACTACACGCTCTCGAGGAGCAGCCCTGACTCCAGGAGCACCACCATGACATCACAGAGGGAACCAGGCTCTGCCAAGCTATCAGAGATCTCTGGGCATCTCCGAGAGCAAGAAGGGAGCCAGGAGAAGCAGTGTAGGGTGGGAGCTTCCACTCAGCTGGGGCTGCTGGCTGGAGAGATGAGAAACAAGAGGGTGAAAACCAGCCCAGCTGCTCCACGCCCAGATGAATTACCCAGTGTAGCCAGCCCGACAGCCAGGCCATCTGGGGACAGCAGTCTCCATGGCTAGAGGTGTTGCCTTGCACCTAAAGCTGAGGAAATCGGGGCATAGCCCCGTGCAGGACAGTTACATGCCAGTATGAATCATGAATCACCCAGGGAAGATGCTTTAGTGCACACACGGCAGGTGGGTACATGCTGTCTTGGAGACATGTGTGAATAAAAGTGGTGGAGAAGTTGATCTGAGGAGCAGCAGCAGATCTGCTGTCAAATAGGTTTAATTTAAAAGTTATTTGTTGTGTTCTGCATGCAAACATTAGCCACTGCTGGGGTTTCAGAAGGAATTTAAAGGGTTTATGCTACTTATAGTCTTCTCCAGGTGCCTTAAATGCTCATTTTAATAAGAAACATCCCTGACACTCATTTTGGTTGGCAACTATTAACAGCTTATAGAGTAGCCCTAGGGCTTTAGTCACGGTAATGTGCTCTGAAATCCCTGGTAAGTCTGAGGAATGTGCTGCAAAACTGCAGGAAGCAGAGGAGTGTGGCTGAGTGCTGCATCATCTTGTCTCGGCATCTACCTGCCTCTTTTTGAAAAGCCTCAGAAAAGCTTAATTACTTAATACCGTAGGCTTGCAGTTTCTTTTTCCATTCAAATTCCAGATATTGAGTAACCCCTTGTGCCAGCAAGTGTACTTGCACTTCGCATCTGCTGTACTCCTCCTGTCTGTTTAATATTCACCCCGACGCCGTGATGTGCGGGTAGAAGGTCCAAGACGCACGGCGGGAGCATCCTGCCTTAATGCACCTGGAAACTTTGGCACCAGGAGAGCCGCTGAGAAGAGAAAAAACAACGCAGACCTGCAACTCCCAGGCAATTGTGCAAGAGGCTCCATATGCTTCGGTGCCCGCCAAAAGAGCTGAGTTTGGCATTGCATCAAAATTATTTCTCCTCACTCCTTGAAAGCAGGTCTCCATTTAAACTGTGGAACTACGTGACCATGAGCTCTGCTTTTACCCTATGAAGCCTGCCTGACAGGAGCGCAGGTAACCTGTGGGGCAGGATATAAGGCTGTTAGAAGGGGGCAGCAAGGTGATTGCACTAGTTTCCACCATGGTCTATGTGCCACAGGCTCTTTTGGGTTGGAAACAGCCCTGTTTGGTCTAGCTGTGCCAGGTCAGGGAAATGTTGCAGAGGCAGCACCCTGACCAACGTGTGAATGGCCTCCTGATGTCCAGAGATCCAATGCAGCATCACTGCATGCAGGAGAGCAGTAGAAAGGTGGGACATGTGATGGAGCTTAGCAAAATAAGCCAGACCAAGCATGGTTTAAGCTTTGGGACTGCCCAACCAGGTGTCTTGTGAAGAGCCAGGTGATTCAAACATTGAATCATGGTAGCTCAGGCAAGAGGAAGCAGATTTTGGGATTTTGTGGCACCTCGACTGTTGATTTGGCACCTTGAACCCAGAGATGAGGGGGCTTTCCTGGCAAGTAAAGATGATAATTTTGAAGGGTTACCGTCCTCTGTACCAGCAGTTGAGGCTGATCGGACATGTGCATAACCGCAATTTGGTGATGGAAAGGCAGAAGGAAGAAGCACTGAACTTGGGTTGCAGCCCTGAACTGATAAAAAATGTAATGTTTCAGGCCAAAGCTTGAACAAACTTGGGGACCTGGCCAGCAGCAGGTAGCTTTGAATGATAGAGATTTCCATCCTTTGCAGCTAGCACTGGGAAGGGGATTGAACTGGGCAGGATGGATGCCTAAACCATGCAGAAAATGTGTCCTCTCCCAGAGAAGCAGTTAGGGCTGGGGAATTTTTTTCCTGAAATTAGGGCTGCAGTGGATTGGGGAAACATTTTCCCCTCCCTTTTGCGTTCCTGCAGAGATGACCAGACCCATGGCAGGGACAGTCTGGCCAGGTTTGGTCTCACCAGAAGCAGGGAAGGCAGCTAGAAGCAGGATTAGGGACTGGTTTGTCAAGAACAGCTTCAGCAGAAATCTGGGATGAGGGTATAAACTCCTGTTTTCTCTTTCCCCATCCTAGTCGCTCTCAGAGAGCAGTGGTGGAGCAGCACCTGCTCCACGGACCAACCCCTGGAGCTGCACCCAGCCCCGCTCAGTCCCATCCACTGAGCAGGCAGCTGGGGTTTGGCATTGCAGAAGCTGTTATTCCCATTGCTGAAACTGTTAGTTAGACAGAGGAACAACAGCAATGCGCTGGGGGATCCAGAGAAAGGGCCCATCTGTCTTGCTTTTTAGGATGATTAGGGAAAGTATTTGACTTGGCCAGCATGGGAAATTACACGGCCAAGAGAATTGCAATGCTGAGGCTGACTGCCTGGCAGCAGCGTGGAGGGGGGAACAGTGAAAATGAATTGAAATCGTAGCTTCCCCTCCAGTGACCAGAATAAAATCCATAGCTGGACACAGACCATGCAGAGGTAAGAAATAAGTCTGCTTGTCCCCAAAATGCTGAACAGTCCCGTATGTTCAGCTCCTGATGCCCCCGATGCAGCAGTGCCTCCCTGCCTGCAACAAAGGTCCCATCCTGCTACTCCTGGGTGCGTGCCTTTCCCTCACACTGGGTTAAATGCCCCTGGCTGGTTTGCAACCTCATTTCTCTGTACAAGTGACTTAATTTTCTGTATTTATACATTTTCTAGTCCATGAGTCATTAGCAAATATTGAACCATTTGAACCTCATACTGGTTTCTTCTTCACTTTTTCATGGAAGTGTTGAGTGTTGTGAAGTCAGATTCATTATTGAGGAGTGAACACTTTGTATCACCATCAGCAATGAACCATGCGATGCAATCAAAGAAAGACATCAATGTGATTTATTTTAATTATATTTATTTCCTGTAATTTTTTATTCATTGAGTCCTTTATCAGCTGTTCCACATTTTTGCCAAGGACCAATTTCAAGCTGTAAATCAGTAACAGCATTAGCCTTATAAATACTTGACTCTCCCAATTTGCCCTTTTAAAATACTGGCACAACTTCAGCTCTCTTCTGCAACTTCCTCGGCACTTCAGTGCTACTTAAAAGAATGGTGATTTAACGAGCTCTTTGGCCACTTCTTAAATTTGATGAATATTCTGGAGGTTTTGTGAAGTTCAGCTGGGGTGTATCACAGTGGGGATGCAGATTTTGCCATGGATGTTTTACCCCACTGTTCCCACACAGAGTGTTAATGATGCCCATGTCATGTTCACCATGACTTTGCTGGTGTCCAGTTTTGCTGCTGTACTAATGCAGGCAAAATAAGTGATCCAAGAATAAAATGGCGATGAGCCCTTCACGAACAAAGCAGGAAAATCACTACTTTGCAAAAATCACTTTGACACTTTATCAGTCATACCTCACCACAGCAACCACTGGAACTAGTAGTTATTAATTACCTTTGTCAGGTGAATTTCTTTAATCGCCTGCAACTTTACTTCCAGGAAACTCCTACTTTCAGCTGCTGCTGCTAGTTTAAAGGCCATGTCTCCTAGCAGTAATTTTTAGGAAAAGTCCAGGAAACTTAACAGGGAATGAAGGCATGCTTGGCTTACTTCTGGCTGTACAGGATTGGTACATGTCCTAGAGTCACCTGCCTGACCTGCCTGCATTGAGAAGAAAGGTCAGTGGGATGGGGTGGGGGAGCAAGGTGGTCAGCCAACCTGTCATGTAATCCAAGGGCATTCTTTTGTGACCTTTTCTCCTCCCTAAAAAATAAAGGAACATGGTAGCAGACTGCCTGGAGAGCTGCTGCTCCTTGAACCTTGACAATACACATTCAGCATTGCGAGGAAGCATTCAGCAGACAGCTTTCAGCATGCGCTGTCATTGCCCTAGCATCAAGCTCCCATACAGATGTTCATTGAACTGTCAGAGCATTGAGAGGAAAATAAATTAATTGTAAGTGGAAGAAGGTTACCTAAATCTTTTCTGGAAGTATTATATAGCCATTAAATTGTATAGGAAACTCAATTATAATGGGTAATAATGTTCTTCAGAGGAATTAAATAGAAGCCCAATTTATAATGCTGCTCGGCATTCAAACCAGAGTGTTCCACCTTCCTGGTACATGATAAACATTTACTAATTAATCCTCACAAAGCCTCGATGAGGCAGATCTCTTCACACCACTGATTCTGTTTTATAAATGGGAACACAAAGGTACAAGATACATCCTTTGAAGCTGGGGTTGTGCATGTCTTCAAACATGATTTGGGTCTCTAGGAGCCCACTCAGCACCTGTGTTTGAATAGTGAGAGATTTGTAAAAAGCCTGGGAGCCAGGATCAGAAAACAAGGTTTCTTTATGTCGCTTCACTGTGCTAAGACCTTTGATTCTTAGGCACAATCTCCAGAATACTGGTATTTTCCCTGCACGGTCATATTACATTGCAGAAATGGTATTTAGAAGAAAAGCCAAAGGTCTAAGTCTCAGGTAAGAGCTGTAGGAATTGGCCCATAACGCAGCAGCTAATTATGTTGTTATTCAAAAGAACAAAACTTATGACCAACTGGAAGCTGCTATTTGCAGAAGATCAATACGGATGGTATGGGATGTGGGTTGTCAAATAAATGTGGATGTAATTTACACCAGGATGGTGGACTATCCATGACTAGAGACAGATCAGAATTATCTAGTGTCATTTTAAAATTCTCTCTTGTCTCTCTGTCACCGTTTAAGGCATAGCATGAATAAACACAGGGTGTAATGAAAGGGAGCTTCATCCCAGCACCAAGCTGTAGTAGAATTAGGATCTTTCCCACTGATTTCAGTTTAATTTTTGTCTGCTTATACAGGATACTAATTTGAGTTTTCAGTTGATTCCATAGCTTGCAGGGATTCCACACAACACCAGTAGAGAATTTGCAATACTCATCAAAGAGCAAATAAAAATGGGGATGGACACAGACAGGATTGAAATGGGGTTTTGTAGACATGATGTTACGTGTTAAATGGTGAACTGAAGACCAACTTCCCAGTTAATCCATGCTTCAGTGTTTTAAGTGTTTCTGTGGTGGCCTAACAAGTAGTCTCCTAATTTCAGGCACCACCAAGCTTAGCTGAAGTTCTGGCTTGGACAAGGAAGCATCTTTTCCAACTCATTTGTGACTAAATGGTTGGAGGCCATCTAGGGTGCAGTGATCATGATATGATTGAGTCTTCGATCCTTGGTGAAACAAAGAGAGGAGTTAGTAAAACTGGCACCTTAGACTTCCGCAGGGCTAACTTTGACCTGTTCAAAAGACTGATTAACAAAATCCCTTGGGAGTTTGCCTTGAAGGAAATGGGAGTCCAGGAAGGCTGGACATACTTCAAGAGAGAAATCTTAAAAGCACAGGAGCAGGCTGTTACCGTGTGCCGAAAAACAAGCAGGCGGGGAAGGAGACCGGCCTGGCTAAACAGGGACCTTTGGCTGGATCTCAAGAACAAAAGGAGAATCTATTGCCTTTGGAAGAGGGGTCAGGTCTTTCATGAAGACTGTAACGATGTAGTGAAGTTATGCAGGGAGAACATTAGGAGAGCCAAAGCTCAGCTAGAGCTCAACTTGGCCACAGTTGTTAAGGATAATAAAAAATGTTTCTATTAATTCGTTAACAGCAAAAGGAGGATTAGGGAAAATCTCCCTCCTGTGTTGGATACAGAGGGAAACAGTAACAAAGGATGAGGGAAAGACTGAGGTGCTCAACGCCTGCTTTGCCTCCGTCTTTAGCAGTGGAACTGGCTGTTCCCTGGACACCAGCCTCGTGAGCTGGGAGATGGGGAGGGGAAGCAGACTGAGGTCAGCACAGTTGAAGAGGACGTGGTCAGAGACCTGCTGCACCACTCGGATGCACACAGGTCTGTGGGACTGGATGGATTACACCCAAGGGTGCTGAAAGAGATGGCAGATGTGCTCGCCAAGCCACTGTCCATGATTTAACTGAAATCATGGCTAAATGGGGAGATTCCATTGGACTGGAGGGTGGCAAATGTGACACCCATCTACAAGAGAGGCAAAAAGGATAATACAGGAAAAAATAGACCTGTCAGTCTGACCTTGATGCCAGGGAAGGTCATGGAGCAGGTCATCTCGAGTGCCATTAAAAGTCATATAATGGACAACCAGGGGATCAGGTCCAGTCAATGTGAGTTTATGAAAGGCAGGTCCTGCCTGACAAACCTGATCTCCTTCTACGACAGGGCAACCCACTTATTGGATGAGGGAAAGGCTGTGGATGTAGATTACCCTGATTTTAGCAAGGCCTTTCACACAGTTTCCCACAGCATTCTACTGGCAACACTGGCTGCTCGTGGCTTGGATGGGCACACGCTTCCCTGCATAAAAAACTGTCTGGATGGCCGGGCCCAAAGAGTTGTAGTGAACGGAGTTAAATCCACTTGGCAGCCAGTCACGAGTGGTGTCCCCCAGGGCTGGGTTTTGGGGCCACTCCTGTTTAACATCTTTATTGATGATCTAGACGAGGGGATCGAGTGCACCCTCAGTCCGTTTGCAGATGACCCCAAGTTGGGCGGGAGTGTTGATCTGCTCGAGGGTAGGGAGGCTCTGCAGAGAGACCTGGACAGGCTGGAGCCATGGGCTGAGCCCAACTGGAGGAGTTTCCATAAGGCCAAATGCCGGGGGCTGCCCTTGGGCCACAACAACCCCCAGCAGCACTACAGGCTTGGGGAGGAGTAGCTGGAGAGCTGCCAGTCAGAGAGGGACATGGGGGGGCTGATTGACAGCCGGCTGAACAGGAGCCAGCAGTGTGCCCAGGGGGCCAAGAAGGCCAATGGCATCCTGGCTTGTGTCAGCAGTAGCGTGGCCAGCAGGGACAGGGAAGGGATCTGACCCCTGGACTCGGCACTGGTGAGGCCGCCCCTCGATTCCTGTGTTCAGTTTTGGGCCCCTCACTACAAAAAGGACATTGAATGACTTGAGCGTGTCCAGAGAAGGGCAATGAAGCTGGTGTAGGGTCTGGAGCACAGGTCGTACGGGGAGCGGCTGAGGGAACTGGGGGTGTTTAGTCTGGAGAAGAGGAGGCTGAGGGGAGACCTCATCGCCCTCTACAGCTCCCTGAAAGGAGGTTGCAGAGGGATGGGGATGAGCCTCTTTAACCGAGTAACAAGTGATAGGACAAGAGGGAATGGCCTTAAGTTGCACCAGAGAAGGTTTAGACTGGATATTAGGAAGTATTTCTTTCCAGAAGGGGTTGTTACGTGTTGGAATGGGCTGCCCAGGGAGGTGGTGGAGTCCCCATCCCTGGAGGTGTTTAAGAGTCAGTTAACACAGCACTGAGGGATCTGGTGTAGTTGGGAACTGTCAGTGTTAGGTTAATGGTTAGACTGGATGATCTTCAAGGTCTTTTCCAACCTAGATGATTCTGTGATTCTGTAAACAATCCTTGACACACCAAAAGGATTAAGTTCCTGAAAAGAACAACTCTGCTTTGGTGATGGACTGCCCAGAGAAAGCCATGCAACCTTTATATCCTCAGTAAAAAAAGTGGCTTAAGAATTTATTACAATTTTTGATACATCAGATATGTTACTAATAATACTTTAAAATACGTAACAAAGAAAGAAAATGCTCTTTACTAGCTATAAAGATATTGGTTGATGGTTAGCACAGATCAGCCTCTTTCAGGGGAGTTAGAAGATTGCTCCCATCCCACCTGTCTTCTTGAATTAATTAACATTAAAATTATAGTTTTACAAGACAAGGCATGCTAGATAAAATTCTGATTTGCTTGAAAACACTGCACATTTGTCCATTACTTTCAATGAGGGCTGAATTTTACCTAATATTTCTAACAGACTTTTATAAAATAGTGTCAAAAAAGATCTCAGGGGCCATCCTATTTCTTGTCCTGCTGCATCTGTGTCAGTCCTCATGAATGTTTGTCTAACTGGTCCTGAAAGAGCTGCAACACTTGATAGCACCTTGGGCTCTGCTTCCATTTTCACTTGTCCTGAGATATTAAAAGAAAAAGGACTTTTATTACCTAATCTAGGAGGACTTTTGACTGGTTTAAAGGACCAGCAACAATTTTAACATCTGATGTTTCACAATCTGCTAAGGATACAAACTAATCCTACCCACCCCCAGGGAGCTTTCCCATGATTTATCAACATTTTTCCCTTTTATCTTTTCTTCATGAGATTTCTGACATGAAATCCTGTTGTTCTGATTCCCATCATTTCAGTTCTGGTCTAATTTCAGTGGCTGCCCCATACAAACTGATAGTTAAAACTAATGCTTTTCTTTATCTGAAGGCCTGTCAGTCTTCCTGTGGTGCAGTTTAAAGTGCATAATTCTAATTCTAGGAGTGAAATGCCAACTACCATAATTATGTTGGCAACATGGAAAGGCAGGGAGGCAACAGAGCAGTAATGACCAGGCAGGACAGGAGATGTAGAGAGGAGGAAAAGGAGGACGGGTGGGCAAAAGAAGAAATAATTAAGTCTGGTCCTTGCAGAAGAGCACCTCTACGGTTTGCTTATGCTTCCAGAATGAAACACCACTGGTCATTAGCTTCCCTTTGCCTGCAATCCAGTGCTCACAGAATCAAAGTGGGGTCTTTGGTTTCAAGAAGGCCTGAACTGCACTCAGAAATAGTAAAACACAGCTCCTCATTGACAGGCAATTTGAAATACACTGCTTGCATCCCCTGCAACTACAGGAAACCTGTCCCACAGCTGCCTAAAATATACTTATGGTTTAGAAAGGGAAACACAGACATAAAGATTGACATTTACAGCTGGTATTTTTGAAAGTAAAGGTCTGAGGCAGATGGTCATACATAGCAGTCAGAGAACGAGAGGTGGACTTCCCATGCATTCTCTCTCATTCCAAGTTACACCATGCATTAAGCTTTCACAGTAAATATATATTTTTCAAAAACTTGCTACACAGAATCCAATAGCAAATAGCACAATTTATTCTTGCTAAAGCATGTGAGTAAAGACTTTGTACTTGGAGTCTGCTCTTAACCCTTACTGAGGGTTTTATTCCCCAAATACAAACACTTAACAATCTCTACCGGTGAAAGACAAGGCAAACAGTCTTTTCAACCAAGCCATAAAATATCTAATTTCAAATATAATCACAGAACCTCCTGACATTAAAGTATCCCAGCTCTGCACATGGGGCAAAACTGATGAATACTATGAGAGACTAGTAGTGGCCAAATCAGAGTTTCAGGTATGCCTCTTTGCCAGAAGACTCCTCTGCACCATTTTCTGCCACCAAACAGACCATCACTAGGAAGGCGGGAGGAAGGCAGTGGAGAACTGGGGGAAGAATGCTGTACTGCTGGCCAGAGAAACCCTCACATGCTGTCTGCAGGAAAAATAACAGCGGCTGGGATGGAGAGTCTGCGTAGGAACCAGGACTGTTGCTGGCACATACGACCCATGGGGATGCATCTTTAGCATCACCTCTATGTCTGTGGCTTTGAATTTCCTCACAAGTTTGGTAGGCTTCATTGAGAGTTGAAATTCCTGGGGTAGGCAGGAAAGATTTTTCTGCTCAGTGTTGTCTAAAGAACATGTTCCTGAAGGCATTGTTGTAGTTTTTGTTGAAAGCAGTGTAGATGAGTGGATTAAAAAAGGAATTTGAATAGCCTAGCCATAGAAAAATACTCTTCCAAATGGGTGGGATGTCGCACGAGCAGAGGGGGTTGATGAGCTCTGTGATGAAGAAGGGGATCCAGCAGAGCACGAAGACCCCAATAAGGATGCCCACCATGAGGGCAGCTTTCTTTTCCTTCTGCTCTCTCCACGTGTCTCCATCCGTCTGGAACGTAACAGTGGCGTGACGGACAGTGAAGACCATCTGTGGCTGCTGGGCAGCTTCTTTTACCTGCCAAACACAAATACAGGTTGCACCATATGTGCCTCAGTCAGCTGATCCCACACAGCAGGTACCCAACCAAACTATGCAAGTGATGGCCAGAGCTCACGGGGAAACGCAGGCCATCTACGTCACGCTCTAATTGAGGGGAAAGTGGTTGTATGAACCTCTTCTGGGTAACGGAGATGATTTTGAAGTGAGGCTAGAAACTAAAGAGCGTAGTGATATATGGGCACATGGAATTGCTCACACAGGATCTCAGAAAGATTATTTCCCCATTTACAAGCATATCAGTAGCACAAACACACACCCACATGTCATGCACAGAAGTCTCCTTGCTTCCTCTGAACCCATTGAGTTTAAGAGTCCTTGGTAGGAGAGGCAAGAAAATGAGTACACATTTCCTTCCTCCAGCGTGCAGTCACTGTGCCTGCGATGAACTGGCATGATGCAGCCATGATGAGGAAGGATTTACAAGGACGTTCTGCACGTGTGTCTCTTGTGTGGGTAAATTCACAGCCTCCCCAAAGCCACAGCTGCTTGCCAGGTTATCGTCTGCAGCGGAGATGGGATCCCATCCATTCACACCCCCAGACGCCTCCCCCCGGGAGGAACAGTGACCCCTTACTCACACTTGTGAGCACTGATTCAGCATTCCATGGGGGGACGTCTGTGAGTCACCGCACGCCCACGTGGAGCTCAGGCTCACAATCTGGCCCAAAGTTGCTTTAGCTACACCTTGCGTGCTCACAGCTGAGGACTCGGAAGGAGTCAAAACACTGGGCTTGCAAAGCTTTGTAGTCAACTTTCCCTTGAAAGCTGCCGGGATTCACAGGGCTTTGGTGGGATGCTGTATGCCTGCACTCTTTAGCTCTAAGTTTCCCCCACTGCTTCAAGGGCTTGGCTGCTACCAGCAGTTGACGAGAGCAAAATACAACTGAGCTGACCTACCTCCAGGGCTTCCGGTGTAATGGGGGTGATGGAGTTGCTCTTCCGAGATCCAATTCGAAACTTGGCGGCCTTGTAGATCTTCCAGTACACAAAGAGCACCACACAGAGGGGCAGGTAGAAGGCGCCAAAGGTGGAGAAGATGGTGTAGGAAGGCTCCTGGCTGACTTGGCATGCCTCACTGTCCTCTGAGTAAGTCTCTCCCCAGCCAAAGAGCAGCGGGGCCAAGGAGATGAAGGCAGAGAGTGCCCAGGTGAGGGCAATCATGATGTTGGAGATGCGGCGCCGGACGCGGAGCGTGTACTCCAGGTGGCGCGTGATGGACCAGTAGCGGTCGAGGGCGATGGCCGTGACATTCCAGATACTGGCGGTGCAGCACAGTACATCAAAGGAGATCCACACCTGGCAGAGCGACCGGCCCAGGCGCCACCGCCGCCCAGACAACTCGTGCACCAAGCTGAGGGGCATGACAAGGGCGGCCACCATCACATCAGAGATGGCCATGGAGGCCACCAGGTTGTGGGGCACCCGGTGGAAAGTGCGTACCCGGAGGATGGTGGCCAGGACCAGCCCGTTCCAGAGGAACGTGGCCACCACCAGCATGGCCAACAGGGTGAGGACCAGCACGCTGAAGACAGAGAGATGCGCCCGGCCAACATCCAGCCCGGCGGAGGACCCACTCCGGTTGCCGGCGTTGGGCGTCATATCGGCAAAGCAGCTGAGGTTGAGCGGGCGCTCCATGCCGGGGGGCTCCGGGGCACTCGGGCTCCTCCGGGCGAGGTGGCGGTGCTCGGCGCTGCCCACTCCCCGCGTGGGGTGGGGTGGAGTGGGGAACGCCGCCCTACCGCGGGCGCGGAGGGTCCCCGGCCGCCCCC
>NW_020799095.1:44596202-44616208 GCF_003259725.1 Athene cunicularia
CGCGGGGCGCAGCCCCGGCTTTGTCTGCTCGGGGTGGCTTCTCCCCCGCGGAGCGCATTCCGCATGAGAAAGTTAGCATCCCTGTGAGACTGTGCCCGGGCTCTTCTCAAAACGCGTTACTGAGGAGCCACGGGATTTCTATAGGTCCCATATAGGCTAGGGTCCGCGTCCAGCACACCCGTTAGGAATTCTCGTTAATCTGCGTAGGGGGGATGTGGCAGGGGATTATTTCTCTGAGAACTTCTGCTCTGACATTTCCTAACTTGTTAGCGATTGGCGGGCCTTTTATTAGAAATAATCTATCGTTTGGCTGTTGTTATTAATCATTAAAGCAATAACATTAGCCATTAACGATACGTTTGAGCATTTCGCCCGGTTTTTATTATGCTGCTTGTGATGAGAAGTGGGATTCTGGGCCTTATAGCGGAAGGTGGAATTTAAACCCACCGAGCAGCAGCTCCACGCAGGGATGCCAGCCAGCTCCAGCCTGCCAGCCTTGGACGGCGCTCAGGCAGGGCCGTGCCGGCGCTGGCACCCTGCTTCTCCCGACCATCCCGGGATAATGGGTCCAAAGAGCTCTGGGGCTGGAGCTGACATGTGATGAAAGAAGCCGGCAGGCACTGCCATAGGGCTCACGGTCTGCATCTCTGGAGGGGAGAAGGAAGGAAGGAAGGAAGGGCATCAGCGTTAAGAACCAGTGACAGTGACATTTGTCAGTGAACTGCACTTTCAGAGAGTTGGGGGAGAAAACACAGAGAGAGACATTCAGGGGAGCACCCGGTGCAAACTGTGCTCACAGTTTAGGGAGGGTAAAACCAAACTGGTGCTCTCTGCTGTCTCTTCCGAATCTCTCTGACTTCTTTATGAAGCACAGCAAAGTAACAATACCAAGGGCTAAAGAAACAAGGTGTTTTCTAGTGCTGCTACTTGTTTCTCCATGCTACCGAGTGAAACACAACGCAGCATATCCAAAACAGGTCCAGGACCTTGGTTTGGTGTAAGGGGAATTTCCCCATACGGACTCATGCTGTGCTGTGATATCTGTCTTCAGAGCCAGAGGACAGTCCTTGACCTGTTGTAGTTACTAGAACAGATGTAGTCTTAGAGACTAGAACATCATTTCAGAAATATACTGGCATATTTTGGGGGGAGAGATAATTATTTTCTCTTTTATACACATGAATGCTGACAGTTTTGGAATGTGTAGGTTTTTTACTTACAACTCAAAGGACAAATGAGGTTTGCAGGCTTTCATAAAGCCTCCTGATTTAAAATTCCTGGTTTGCAAGGTGCCAAACATCCTTGACTGCCATTCAATTGATCAAACCACTTAGCAACTGCTAGGACTGAGAGTTTTTTGTTGCGTGGGCCCTCCCCAGAAAAGTCTGTGAAGCCCAGAATTAACAGAATCAACCACAAATTATGGAATAAATGATGGGATATGTGCTCCTGAAAAGATATTATTTTTTGCTTCAGGAACAAATAGACAAAAATTACATTTAAAGGGAAATGGAAATTCAATGTATTAAATCTGAAGAAGTAAAACTAGATTATGTTCTAATGAAAAAATTATTAAAATTTTTATTATCTTACTGGCCTTTTAAAAATATCTATTAGCAGATTCTGGAGTTGTGTGGGTCAACTGAGTACTACTTGGAGACAGAAAATGTAGACAAATACACATCTCTCTCTCTCTCTATAGATAGATAGATAGATAGATAGATAGATAGATAGATATAGATCTCCTATATGGAAATGAAAAGGTCTGCACCCAGAATGGAAGAACCCTGTACAACAGTACAGGCTGGGGACTGACTGGGTAGACAGCATTTTGCAGAAGAGGACTTGGGTGGCCTCTCAGGCAAGAAGATACTGTATGCAATGTGCCACTGCACATCCTGGAGCATCCTGGCCAATGTGAGCAAGAGTGTGGCCATCAGGTTGAGGGATGTAACTATTTCACTCTCTCCAACAGCCCTTGGAATTTTATGTCCTGTTTGGGGTTCCTCAGTACAAGACACTGACATACTGGGGGAAGTCCAGGGGAAGGTCATCAAGATGGTGAGCAAACTGTCATATGATGTATAAAGAGAGGGAGAATGCAGTTGATAAATCTTAAAAAGAGAAGGTCGAGGGCAAAATCATACCGCTGTCTCCAGCTACCTCAGGGGAGAGTGTAGAGAGGGTGGAGGCAAAATCTTAGAGGTGCACAGGAATAGGACAAGATGAAATGAATGCAGGTCACAACATCAGAAATTCCGATTAGAAATTATGAAATAAACATTCACCTGGAGAGTGGTCAAACACTGAAATAGGTCCAAAGAAGCTGTGAAATCTCTATCCTTGGTGATGTTCAAAGTTCAGCTGGAAAACACTGTAAGTGACCTGATCTAACTTTGAGGTTGTCACTTCTTTAATAGGAGTTGGCCTAGGTGATCTCCAGAGGTCCCTTCCAACCCAGAATCATTTCACAATTCTGATTCTGCAATCTTTAAGCACATTGGCTGAATGCACTAGATTCTGGAGGTGACTGAATGTTGTTATTTTTAAGGACAAAATGCTGTTTACTTTGCACAGATCAGTAAGCCCATTGATTTCCTTAGAACTGTTGATATTTATAAAGTGAGTGGAAGGCTGGGATCTGTAGTGAGTGGGTAATGTTTGTGGAATGATCACATCTATGAAAGTCTCCAAGAAAAGGATCTACACAATGTCAGGGTTATCTCACATTCTCATTGGTGGAGACAGAGGAATAAAGAGACAGGACTTCCCTAGATTTAGCAGGGTCCCTTCCAGTAGAGGCATTAAATGCTCCTTGCTACTAAATACCCTTTACCGGAGGTACCTTCCAATTCAAAATATGTAGCTGACGGTTGGAGGTTAGGAGGCAATTCCCAACATAATCAGTGCCACTGCCTACATGCACATTCAAGTAGAATCTGCTCTGGGGAACAGAGTGAATGGACTTACCCTGTGAATCTGCATGCAGATCTTCTGAACATCTGCAGAGGTGGCAGAAGTGGCAGAAAAGGCAGAGGAGACGGATCAGGAGGTGCTTTTGCTGGGCATACTTAATGAATGAATGAGAATTTCAGTCTACAGGGTAGGTGGAGCTGCTAGCTTAAACAAGGATTAAAGGAGCGTGTATACTCACTGTATATACACACCAACACTGAAAGCTCTGCTCAGTTGCCAGGCAGACTGCTCAGTAAGTGTGCATCCTGTCAAGGCAATTTCTAAAACTCAGGTAATCATCACTTAAATTGCATGTAACATTCACAAACTGCAGCTCACACTTTTTACATCCAGACATGGTTTTTTGAACACACTTGCAGACCAGACCACCCACTCCTCTCCTATAACATCATAGTGTTCAGATATGAACACAGTTAAAATGCACAGACTGTGAGGCTGTTCTCACACCCTCAGAGCCCATCCACACTTCTGAGTTTCACTCTAGTTTTCCAAAATCAGGGTTTTCAGGGGTGGACAGTATCTGCCCTGTGATAGACTCTCATGATGCCCCACCTCTGACTCAAGTGTCCCGTGGTGTTAGGACTGTAGTTTTGGGAGTGGAGAGGAGGAATGCTGAACCAGAGCTCTTCATGGACATGCACCAGCTTTTATGAAACTCATCTCTTTCTCTAATTCATCCCATAGAAGCTGTCTCAGGTGCAGGGTAATAGCTCTAGCTGGGAGGAAGACTGAGTGATTCCCTCTCTCTCCAGGGGTCTGTGAGAGCATGTATTTGGGGCATAAGGCAATCAAGGTTCAAAGCATCCCAGCTCAGGCTACGGGCTTGAATCATGATACCTCATATCCCATGTAAGCATTTGAATTGCCAAGTGGCTGACTATTCTGGGTAGCCCTCTCTCAGGTTTCTTATGTTGAAGGTGGTCAATAATCACGTATTTACAGGAGCATGGATTTACCTAAGTTTTTCTTATATCCCAGCCAAGTGCCACGCAATGGAAAGATGGAAACAGCCTTCCTCTCCTAGTAACATGTAATTACTTACTTCAAAGTGAAACAATTCCTACTGACTGAGAAGCGGAGGTTAATCCTGCCGTGCATTAGCAGGACACTTGGCAAGACTGTCAGAGTATGTCAGATCAGGAACAAGGAGGACCTGAGTGCCCCACATCCTCAGAATGCCCCAGTGACTGACCTGTTTGCCAAACTGGGTTCTCTTGCTCCAGATGCATATGAGGAACTTTGAAAAGTCTCTCTGTCCTGAGGCAGAAATGAAAACAATGAGTTGAAATCCTGTTGTCTTTTTATTTTTATGGTTGGAAAGCTATTCCTCATCCAGCCTTTAACAGCAGGTCTCATTTGGTTTAGGGCATGCAAGCTCTCCTTTAGGAACTGTCACCAGCTGCGTAACTTCAGTGACATAACTAAAGTATTGTTTAATTCTGCAACAGGAACAAAGCAGAACAAGGATAAAAGCTGTTCAACACAGCAGCCTCTTTGAGTGTGTCTTGCCTAGAGCATAGTCCTCTCTTCTGTAAAGCCTGTGGTATCTCAGTCCTTGTGTCTCTTGAATTTGGCCACAGTCTATTACACAGCCAGCCTAAAGGGAGGATGGACTCTGTTACCTCACATTACTGTGTATGTCTCAGTAAATGGCCTGCCAGGAGTGTTTATCTGTCTTCTGCCCAACATGAATTAACTGCTACTGGAATTAAACCCTTCATTCCTGCATAGCCAAAAACATGATCGTGGTCAAATGACCAGATGGAACGTAACTTAATAAAGTCTTAGGGCAACTCTGGCATCATTCACTGCCACAGTTAAAGTTGCACTCTCTGTAAAGAAATGAAATGTAAATAATTTTATCACTTCGTTCATACCTTAAGGGACAACATTAATCATCTGTGTAATTTCAGGGGAGTCAGCAGAGTTATGCTAGGTGTCATATTGGCTTTTAGTCAAAAGTGCTTTGCAGTGTGTAGTTATGACAGTAACGCAATAACTTGGAGCCTCCCTCAGGGGGTAGTGCCCTCATAAGGCATCCACAGTCTTCATTTATTACTTTGGTGATAGCAAATACTTAACACATATATACACCAGCACCTGTGATCTTCTTTACTCGTGGTCAGTCGCTGAGAAGTAAACCTTTCTCTGGACTCTGATGGAATTGGGCTCTGCAGGTTGCTTACAAACCACAGTGAAAAATTATCCACGTTTCTGATTTTTTAAAAAAATGTTTAAAAATATCAAAATACATTAGGCTTCTGGGAGTACATGGTATCCTGCAGTTCTGTCAATCACCTAGAGTAGCAGACCTATAGAAAAATAATAAGAAACCCTGTGTGGGAAGAACTAGGTAACTCTAACTTAATACACGAGCTTTGGCAATCAAAGCTGCCAATGAAAACTATCAGGATTCTGCCAGGGAGACAGACGGCACGATGACAGCAAATGGATGGATCTCTAAAACTCAATTACCATTTCACTTCAAACCCTTTTCCCACATGCCAAGTTGTAGAAGAGCTTTGTTTATCTTGAGCTTTATGCATTTTGGCAGATAATTTGCATAGGTGTGAAGCTATAGGGAAGGCTGTGATAGTGTTAGGCTGAACATGTTTTTTTCTGTTGTGTGTTGTTTTCCAGGTTACCTTTCTGCTTCTTTGCAGGTGGTAGGTTTCTGAACCTGTATTTACATAAATCCATCTGTAGTTTTGAAATGTTCTTTCAGAACTCCAGAGGCAAAATGTTTTAAGATCCATCTACCATAATAAGAAGAGAAATCACTCTAAACAGTTTTCCAGGCCAGAAGTTCTTCAACTTTTTTTCTTATATCTCTTTCCATCCCCATTCTGCTCCCTTTTTCTCCTTAGCAGTGTGTTCCCATGTCCACATCTTCCTTGGTTGGAGCACCTTAACCCCAAACCACCATTAACTTTAGCATTCAGGACTGATTTTCTAATTGTAACTGATTGGCAATATGTGCAAAAATGAAACCACTGATGCCCGTCATCAGGTGATGTCTTCAGTGGGAGATTCTCTTTTCTTCTTCCACCCCAATAGCCTTGTTTGTTTATATGCTGTTGGTTGCTGCCTTCTTTCCATGAGATTCTGAACAGCCACAGTCACATCTCTCCCTGCCAAAAGAAGCACTGGCATAGTTGTGCAGCCTTCTCAGCTTGGGTGTTGCTGATGACTGTCTCAAATTCATATTCACATGTTGTTTCCTTCCAGCTGTGGAATTTTTTCCTCCCCCTGATTATTTGGCATACTTGTATGTTACCCTGCCCTCGCCTGCCCAGGTCATGCCGATCAGTAAACTGCGGTTAATTTAGGTCAGGTAAATTCCCAGTATTTTCAAACTGTGCAACATGGCAGGTCATTAGAGAAACTGGGAAAGCAGTGGAATTTTAGTTATTTTTATTTCATATCTGTGTTGCTATTTAAGCGAGTGAGAGGCTCATACAAATGAGAGGAATTATTTGCAAGTTAGAAAAATGGTAGGATATGACCACATATTTTGTTTCTGCAACTAAAATGAGTCTGCTCCCATGCCTGTGCAAGAAAAGTGTTTGCAGACATCTCCCATAGGCTGACAAAAAGCTTGCTTCTTGTTCACAGGCAAGGAGGCAAACTTTTCCAGCTATTTGACCAGAGACAGACACTTTTAAAGGACCCCAGACATAATTTCTCTAATAGAATTTGGCAGTATCATGTTACAAATACTTTATTTTTGTTCCTTCTACCACAGCAGGCACCTGATCATGCCATTTCTTGCTACTGCTATAAATTCTCTGAACCCATGGGATGAAAGTAGTTGTATAAATGTGTTTAAATGTCTCTCTACTTTTCACAAGGATTTTTATTAGTACCATCATTATTTCTGACAGCCAGTATTCACTACTTTGACAGCGAAATGCTGCCAGACCTTTCTTAATTGTCTAGCAATGCATTTTATTATAAAATAGCAGATTTTTTTTCTGTCTCCTGGTCTGTGAGTCAAGGTTGGTAGACTGTAACTCTACAGGTAGTAGCCCAGAGGTTTGTGATCCGCAGCAGTTCACCAGCAGTTCATGTTCAGCTCCCACACTGGGCACATGACATGTGACAGTGGGAATTTGCTCATGGAAGAGCTGGTGGTGGGAAAAACAATTCAGCAGGAGCAGCTGAGGGCAACATCTTCGAGTTACCCTGGGGTACAGCTGTGTGCCCACCCTTGCCTTGTTCTGCAGTGAAGTTACCAGGCTCAGAGGGAGCTGCTGGCATCTGCTACCAGTGAGTTTCTCCTTTCTTTTCAGAACTCTCCTTTCCACCTTTCTTCAGGAGCCTCCAGGTAGACTCAATGTTATCATGTAATTCTTGTCCCTCCTCCTTGCAGAGATTTTAGTATGTGACCTGAAAGGAAAAGGACTTGGCTGGCCTTGTTAAGCTGGTGGCTTCTGTAAGTTCATTTTCTGTAGTTCCTTGTTCTACCTCTTCTGTGATTACCTTCTACTTTCAAGTTCCAACTGTATCACAGTGAGTTCAAACTCAGCTGCTAAAGGAACCAAAAATGTGACTTCCCTATTGGAATTCCAGCGTAAATTTAGTAAAAGTCTTCCATTTTGATACCACTGAATTATTCAGGGTCTCATATGAGCATATTTCATAGGCTGTCTTCATTAAAGAAGGTGTTATCCATCTGCACAGAAGGTGGCTCATATATTACTTTGAAAGTTGAATCTCATTTTGGAAACAAAGAAATCACGATGTTTTAAAAGGACTCCTCACCCGACCCGATACATCTTCAGAGCTTTCTGGGCAGACTGTCAGTGTCCTTTCTCCTCCACATATTTCACCACCTTCACTGTACGTTAATGCCTCTCCTTTCTTCTATGCTTTTATTGAGCACTAGAATAGTTAACATGGTCAGCTTTTAAAACATCGCCACTAGCACCTGACTTGGCAGTAGAGTTATAAATGGAATTTTGTAACCATGACCAGTAATTCAATACAGAAATGAGAAAATAACATTAACATCACTTAGCATTTCTGTGTTTTAAAACCTTTCACCCAACATTCACACATACAGCATTTCCTGTCCCTTAGCTTTGACTACTAGCACTATTCTCAGTGAATAGCTGCCCACACATGCATGTACTCCCCATCCCTCCTGTTCTGGTCACACTCCTGCGAGTCTAGCTGCTGATGCTCTGCCCTTCTTCTGCTATCATCCCGTCTGCAGCACGGACACACCTCAATGGGAGTCTGTAACTGGAGTCCAGGGCTTGATACATTATGAGGAAGATGCACAAAGACAAATGGTCTCTACCACAATGCATGTTCTTAATTTCAAGGAGGTTTTCTTGCCACTCTTTTGTTTTTATGACATCTGTGACTGTAAGAAACCATAAATCCCAATGTCCTTGCCCCAGACAATCCCTCCTGCCCAGTGACGGGCATGCCCCATTAAACACCACATTACAGCCTCAGATTAATGACAAGTGTTACAAAAGAGCACCATGGGTCGTGGAGAACAACAGGGGTGTTCATTGGGATGCATCTTGCAAACAATTACTGATAAACATCCAGCTGGACTGCTTTATACAGGTGAGGTTTAGTGAAAGGGCTTGGGTTGTGTAAACAGAGTTAGCTATCAATATGCCTAGCATTTATTATAAAAATTTATGGCAGCTGCTTTCTGTGAACATCTGTGAAATAGGTGAGGAAATAGATTTTCTTAAGCAATCTATGGCTCTGGGTGCCTCTCTTCCATTCATCTCAGGGAGGGTTATTATTTTTAAATGTAATAAGATTTTTTATAGAATTTGGATGTCTAAGATGTAGGTATCTAAATCCTCTGTACTGCTTAGTAAATCTCAAAAAGACATCCCTATCTGAATCAAGCTTTCTTTTCTTTATCTGAACAATAATACTATAGTAGCCTTTATATCCTTTATTCTTTCAGAGTCAAGCGAGACATGGTAGAGCTTTTGCTGTACAAAAGCAAGACCAAATAGTCTCCAAGGTATGTTCAGTAAGAAATCAAGTCAGCATATTATGAGAAATTCCCTTCTGCAAATTGAGATGCATTAAATGATGACATATATGCTTCTGTTTTTGTCGGCTTAATGTAAGGAGAGTTACATTTAACTCCCTGCATGGTGCTCTTCCTTCCCTTGTCCTGAGCCAGAATGGGAGTATTCAGACAGAACCAGTGAGAGCATGTAACCGCTTGATATTTACCAACTGGATTATTTATGAATGTGTGAGTCGAATCCTGGTGTGTAGGAGACCCACATGGTAGCTAGGCTCTTCTAGGCAGGGTGGCTCTTCGTGTATTCTGTGATGGACCCTAAATATTTGCATTGATTAGATCCCAGTTTGGTGCTTTTATCATTTAATTGTTATGAGCACTGTACAAATCATAAGCATGTACATATAAAGCATAAAATATGTAGAGCATTACAACTAGCTGGTGTGTATGTTAGCCATTGGAATGTGCCCCGTGGGTCATTTTTAACATGGACTTATTTCAGGAACACATCCTCATTCACGACTGTGTTTAATTTCAAGTATGTGCTTTAGTCCTACCAAAATGAGCAGGGTTTGGGGATACTCTTAAAGCTAAGAATGTGGTTTTGGAGCATCCCTGACTCAGAGACAAAGCTTGGGAAAATTGTCACAAAATATAGGAAGCAAAAAGCTTAGACTGTAGAGAAATGGAACTATGGAAATGTCCCTTCCCTTCTAGGAAAAAAGAACAGAAATTTATTCAGTTCTCTGAGTGCAAGCAACACTAAGGGAAATACTACACTACACATTTAGAATGAGTTAAATCAATTGACAGCTATCCAGCCACAGAGAAAAATAATGTAATTGTAACTGTGAGCAGCAAAATGGTTCTGCCTAATAGTTAAACATCAGTAAGCGCCACTGTGTCGAATAAAATGCAGATCTCATTATCTGTTTGTTATGTGCATCGGGAGATAACTTTTCAAGTTGAAAAGTATAAAAATTTGGTTTAATTCACTGACATTTGGGATACAAGAGGGTCAGGTTGGTCTTGTAACAAGTAACAGCTTGGGGCATATGGAAAGGAGTGTAATTGAAGATAAGGCTCTAGCAAGATGAGTGGAAAATGTAATAGAGTTCAAGGATACATTAAACAAATATATCCTGGCCGTCACACTGTAATCACCTACATGTGCCATAAGGCAAACAGCAAATGTAATTTACTCCCTGAAGGAAGATCATTACAGCTTTGGTGCTTGCTGCCTCATGCCACAATTTCTTCCATTTGCAATACTGAGAATTCAGAGTTGGCAAGTCCTGGGACCCTGAGGCTGCTCTAATTTATATAGGGAACTCAGCAAGCTCTGAATAAACCCAGAGAAGTCTTCAGTGGCTTCTTTGAAGGTTAAACCTGTATCTGTGAGTGTCTACCGTGGTATCATAGATTAAAAATGACCAACATTGACATAAATATGGCAGAAGCCTCAGTGATGAAGGAGGAGGACAGTCCTTAAGGAGGAAGATGGTCCTTTAAGCCCATAGGAGAGCTAACACGTTCAGGCTCCAGTATACCAAAACCAAAAGAAGCAGCTTCTTTGTAGCCTGGTGTCCTGGAGAGGTTCAATACAATCACATTTTCTTGTGTGTGGTATGTCAGTTGTTTCTTTTCCCCAATTCCTGAGCAATTTCAACCATACCTGACTGGATTGTAGAGGCATCAGGAATATGATAGGGGTGAAAGACCTTGCTAGACACAAAAGGAGCCACACTGTGAACTTAAAACTTATTTGGGCTCAGCCAGTTCACAGAGGAATTAGACCTTGAGACATAAATCGATTGTTGTCTTTCTTCGTTCAGAGAACTACTTGTTCATATTGAGGGAGCTTCAGCACATCAGAGCATCTTGCAAGTAATCATAACATTTAGGGACTTATAGAGCCTGTATTTCCCTGAAAAACTCATGGAAACATAAAAAAGAGAGTTAGAGCCAGGACTGGCCTGAGTATAAGCAGTATGCCTGCATTCGTCCTGAGCTTAGCTCTAATGAGAGAAGTCTTGACAGTGAGACCTGTTTCTTTGAATCCCAACTCCTGGTTAGTGCTGAGTAGTTGAGATCATTAAAACAGACTTACTCTAGATGCCAAATCAATAATTCTAATTTTTTTTTGCATTGAAGAGTGTCAGACAATTAGGGGCTTAAATAACAAATGTGTTACTTCATAATGTTTTCTGCTTGGCATACTAAAGAGGCAGAGAGTTCTAGATATCAATCTCTAATTAATTAAGCTGGCTCCAAGGTCATGTTAAAATTATTGATTGGCTAAGAGCAGCAGTGGATTCTTCATCTCTTGATGTCTTCAGATCAAGATTCAATATCCTTCAGGAAGTTTCACTTTGACTGACCAGTCACTCAGGATACCCAACTCAGAGCAAGAGTATTTTGGATGAAATTTAAGGGCAAATTATAAGAAAGGCTGACCAGAAGACCTGCTGGTTTCTTCTGGCCTTAAGGCTGTTCTGAATGCCCTCAGAACATATTTTTCTAGAATGTCAGTGTAAGTTTCATTTGAAAATATGTGACAAACAGAAATTGGGTTACTTCCACAGAAAAAGTGGTAACCCAACCCAGCAAAAATAACTGCTTGTCTGCATAGTACAGTAACATCCACATGTAAGTAGTATGAGCCTCCCAAAGCTGCAAGCACCAATGTGTGACAAATGCAATCAACTTCTCTGTTTGTACTGTATCATAGGCAGATAAGTATGTATACTTCTGCGTCTGTGTTTAAGAATGTGCAGGCACACGTCTTTTGGCTAACCTGAACATGCTGCTCTAAGCTTCAGCATTTGGGAAGGCCATAAAGCAGAAATATGCTCCCAGACTGAGGCTGTTTTTAGAGAAAAACAATGGAGTGATCAATTCTGTTCCCTGTGCTTCATGTAAAAGTTTAATCTAAATGACCTTCTGGCTTTACACTGTAAGTTGGAGGAACTGCTCCAAAGATGATGGAGCTGCTGTGAATTTACGTCAGCCAGGGAGAGTTTCCTGGCAGAAATATTCTTCATTTGTGTTAGTGCTAAGACCCGATAGCTACATACAAATTTCTCTGGTGGCACAGGCGGCCAGACGGGCTTGTGTAGCTGCTGCCCTCTGTCCCCTACTCTGTGATCCCTGAGTTACTGCCTATGCCAAGCCAGCACTGGGTTAACGGAGTCAGGAAAACGACCTGCAGAAAACCAGTCATTTTTAATAGTCTGTTCTCAGCAAGATCCGTGTGGATCACCCCTGAGGCTCTGAAACTTCTGTGTGAGTGTAGTGCTGAAAAAAAGTGCAGAGGCAGAAACGAGTGACCAGAACCAGGGCAGGTTTTAGGATGGTTTAAGTCAATTTAATTGAGATTGCAGGTTGGAGAACCTAAGTTAGTAGCAGGTCCTCTCTCATCTGAACAGCATGGAGCTCTCCTTTATGCTGCTTCAAGCCTTGCATAAATCCAGGCTCAAGGAACTAGACCAGATGATTAGCTTTCAGCGACTTCAGCTCCGTGTTGGCAAGATAATAGTCACAACTTTTTCAAGAGAAGCAACAGAAGTATGGTGAAAACCAACCAGCCAAACAGGCTGCCATGGAAAGGAGGGAGGAAACCTGCCCCTCTTAGCAGCAGCAGCAGCTAGCCAGCAGAATATACAGCTGGGTGTGACGCCCCATCTTCAGGCGTCTTCGCTCTGTTCCTCTTTCCCCATGAGTAAAACAAACATTTAACTTTCTGGACAACATATAGAAAGAGAGTGATGTGGATGTAAAGATTTTAGCAGCATGAATTTAGGATTTTTATTCTACTCATAAACACAAAGTCATAAATGAATAATGAAGAGCATCTCAGAAAAGTACCCAGACTCACTCTTCATACTGTCCTGTAACATGCTCTGGAGTGCCACCAACTTCAGTTGCTGCCTTCTGCATTTATGCATTAATAATGTAAAAATAAATACAAGTGTTGGCCTCCTTTGGATCACATAATAAAGATTTGGCACAAAAAACGTCAAATTTGTTTCTTTGTAGATAAACTCATTTTAGTAACTCCAGGTTTCATTAACTTTTTTTCTAGCCTGCATAAATGGAAGGCCAGGCTTAAAGGAAAATTTCCATTCTCTATTGTTTGGCAGATACTAATTTACTCAAATGGAAAGCCTGTAAATGAAGGTAATCTTGACAAGCTACAAAGAAGGGCTATAGCAATAATTAAGCTCCTTGTTTCACAAACATTTTCTCAAACTCAGTAAATATACAGAAAATGGTGGGTATCTTAGTAGGAGCAGAAGCAAAGACTTCTGCTGAGATGCAAAGACTGGAGCCTATAAATTATAGTATCACATTTTATTCATGGCAGAATATTTGTTCTTGCCCAGAGCACTGGGAGGACTTCCATTCTTCTTTCCTGCTACATTACAATCAGGTCCAGAACTCCTTAAGGAAATATTATGATGTTATATAATATTTATTTATTTATTTATTTATTTATTTATATTTATATATATGTATATAAAAGTCTCTATGCATGTATCTAGAAAATTAATATTGAGAGGGTTATTGGTAGCCTGAGGAAATATAGAAAGAAAGAATCAGCCTCATTTACAGAACAGAAGATTTAGATCAGGTATTAGGGAAGATTTTCTAATGATAAGGAATTTTTACAGCACTAGAACAAGGTATCGGGAAGGTTGTATAGATGTTATTACTGGAAGTTTTAAAGGAGAGGGATTAACTAGGGGTTCCTCCTGCTCTCCCCCATCCATGCTGGCACCTCCTTTCAGCTGTATGTGTGGAGACTTTGCAGTTTTGAAAAGCCCTGCATCAGTCTGCATAATTAATTCCTTTATTAGCTAAAAACTACTGCGCAGCCCTCCCAGTAGATCTACTTCAAGCAAGCCCTGTAAGGATGTGGTGCTATGTTACACTTGTTGGAGAAGATCCTGGAGCAGGAGTGGCTTTAGGCAAGTGTAACTAGTGCAATTACTCGGTGCACCATTCCACTAGCTATTTTGATAAAGGTATGCCCAGATGTAGCTTAGGGCTGGTTCTTTATCCTTGCAGTGTGACACACAACATCTCATTCACCTTTCCCTGTGGGCTAATATGCCAGATATATTCCTTAGAAGGGAACAGAAAGGCATATATCTCACCCTTTAATACTATGTCTCACTTCTCATGAAAAATGCCCCTATGTTAGATGTGCTAATGAGAGCATTCTCCTACTCTGCTCATTTATGCACAGCTACAGTAAAGGTACACCTTGTTACTTGTCACTTGCAAAACATTTTGTAACTATTATATTAAAAAAACAAAACTGTCAAGAAAATGACAAGGCATTCTCCGTGCAGTTCTGGAACTGGAAGAGAATTGAAAATGGATGGAACTATCAGTTCCAAGAGAGCCTTTCAGGATTCAGTAGTAAAGATATAAAGATTTTATTTATAAATTGTACCTGCTATTGCAAGTAGGGAAAGAGGAAAAATGCACACAGTTCATGCCAAAGCAGAACCATCTATGTACTTGTTTTGCATATTTTGTTTCAGATTGTAAAACAAGGTTCTTATTCATGTTAAGAAATCGGTATGGTGATAATGCAGGAAGCATGCCTTTTGTGACTTCTCAACAACTTTCCAGACACATTGAAACTAACATCAGCTTTCTGTATAAATCAGGTACTTTATGAAGTTGTATTTTATTTGAAAAGTAACATCTAGAGAGCCAGCTGCTACCAAACAAGTATGTATTGTTAACAAAGGACTCAGAAAGCTTTCTGCTCACCGGAGTATAACAAATATGCAATTTAATCTGGGCTCTGAATTTAATTAACTGCAAGGAAAAAAAAAAAAAAAGTTTTTTCACAAGCAATTATGCCTAAATATGATATTGTAGGTGCATATGAAGTTTTCATATAGTCATTTGTGCACACAAATAAGGCAAAGACTAATTGCACAAATCTTGTCAGCTCACTGGGCTTTCACTGTGTGCTACCAAAGCTTGGTTCAAAATAAGGATCGCTTTACAACTCTTCTGGAAACATGGTCATAAACTTCTATGTACAGAACTCGCATAGTTAAGACATATTAGATACTGTGCCTGGTATGTTTATAGTATGGATAATTTGCTGTTCAGATCATTGTGGACTATGGTGATGTGCACAGTCTATGTTCGGTCTATCCGCTAGAGTAACTAAGCCCAGAAATAAATTCATATTAAGGCATAATTGGTCTCTGTGAGGGGCTGCTCCCATGCAATTACAGCATTGTGGCTGCATCAAAGCAGAGACTGTATTTAAAGTAAGAGTCCAATCTTGGATGTTTTTTGGGTAGATTAAGGTTCTGCCATGTGCTCAGCACCTCTGCAAAAGTAAAGTTCCTTTGAACTCATCTCATTCCTGTGTGTTGTGATCAGACCTGCCAACAGCTGCTTGGCTTGACACCTGAGCATGCCGCCGTGTGACTGAGCATCCCGTGTTACGTGACAGGCACAACTCCAGCGATGTGACAGGGAAAAACTGCAAACCCTTCTGAAAGGATGAAATGAATGGGGAGAATGAATACTGCTAGGAGAAAATGTGTCATTCTGGATCCTACAGCCCAAGAGAGACGAGGCTGCTGCTGCTCCACATCTCCAGGTCCAACCAGTAGCAAGGCTGAACACATATTCCCAGCCAGTACATACACAGAAGCACACATATACACTACAGACATACATATACACATGGCCAGCCACACACATCACAGACACACTCAGAGAGCTCACACCAACACAGACAGCACCAGTTGCCTTATCCTGCTCCCCCTCCGGCTGGACAGTATGGAAGTCCACTAGTGAGAATATATATATACCTATACATATACAATGCAGCTCCCTACAGCAGCTGCTCTCAGACACTCAGTCTGCCCAGTAGCTGGCTGCTCAATCCCAGTCAGTCTCCGTGGTAGCTGGCATCCGGACATACGAGCCCCAAGGCTGCAGCCCTACTCCAGCTGATGATACAGAGCGTCAGACACACACAGCTGGCGAGGAATTCTCAGGTCCCATAGGTGACCCCCTGTGCTCTTGCCCTAGAGATACAGACAGGTGCTGTCACACTCAGAGCTGGCTCTTAGAAACCCACTCACACCCTTTATTTCACCGACTGGTCCAGCTTGATCTGGGGCTGATGGCTCTGCTGGGACAGCCCTGAGAGGTGCCTGGACAAGGTGCTGGTACCTTGGTTTTGTGTTCTCGCAGTGTGCCCCTGTGCTCCTCCTCTGGCTTGTGCAGATGGGCCTCTGATGGGCTGATGGCCCCAGGGATGGGCCTGGGATCAGCCTGGCAGGGTATTATGTGGGTCCCCCTCCTGCCATTGTCACTCTGAGCTCGTGCAGATGAGCTTTATCTCATAATCTAACAACTCCGTATTGATGCTAGATATAGGTGAGCACTTTGTTCTACCCCTTGCTATGACTAACCAGTGGGACCAGATCACTGATTCGACTTAGTTCTGTGTGCTGACCTGTAAGCAGAGCCCAGACTTTATTTCTGGCAAACACAGGAGATATTTTTCTTGTTCAATAACATATTTTTTCAATCTAGTTTTCTGTTCTTATGGTTTGTAAAATAGATCACACACACACCATGCAGAAATTGGAGTATTCATTTTTGTTAGAAATAGTCTAATTACTAGAATTTAAATAACTTGTTGACAGGTGACTCATGAAATACATAAAGAAGTAAAAAATATGTTTGTTAATTTAATTCTACTGCTTATTTAAAAGATAATTAAGGGGAAGAATTTGTGACTCATGTGAGTAGCCTTTTCTCCTGGGAGTGGTCATCTTAAAGCCAACAAGACTGTGGATAAAAAAAAGATACTGCTGTGTGAGAAGATTAGTATCACTGCTGGTAATACAACGGCCACTCTATGTGACCCAAAATCCAATACTAAGATTTACAAAATTACTTCTCAGGGGCCACTAAAAATGTTAGGTATCTAAACTTCTATCAGGCGAGTTTTCTGTAGACCTGTTGCTGCACATTGTTTCATGGCACATATAGAAATTCCTTTGCTTCAGCTGTGCTGCACAGCTGGTTACCGACATGACATCTCCTTCAGCTCAGGCAAGATTTTCCAAGTCCTTCTTCTTTCACCAAGCACAGTTGCAGGGCTCTGCTTTCAGGGCTAATTCCTTTGGTGGAAGGAGGATGTAATGGTCTCATTCTTCCCATTTTTGTCAAAAGCTCTGTGGTTATAGAACATGCAGAGGGTGTAGGCATCCAGTGGCCATACCTAACTTGTATATCCATGAAGTTGCTTCTACTCCATTCAGAGAGAGGACAGACCCAAATGTCCATGTCCCACATCCCAGGTCAGGGCTCCAACAACTCTATCTTTGATTTTCAGGACTGAATTTATAAAAGAAACTTCTTTTGGTAAAGCTATTTCAGTTAATCCTTAACCTCTCTCTTTTTTTTTTTTTTTTTTTTTTTTTTTTTTTTTTTTCTTTTTTCCCCACATTGCATTACGCTTCCGTAGTGTGGATGAAATAAAAGTTTATTCTTAGATTTTTGTCATAATTAGTCATAAATAACAATTCTGGTTAAGGTTGACACCTTATTAATGGGTATCTTTTTGTGGAAAACTGCTTTTGCAAGGAATTTCAGTGATTTAACACAGTAATCTGACCTTGTATTACTAATATATAGTATATTGTAGGGAATTTTCAAATTGTTGAGATTTAAAATACTAAATTTATCTCGTATTCTTCTGATTTGACTAGCTGAACAAGCAGAAGATCCAAAGTGACCTCACTTGATGCTGCAATAGCACAATTTCAGCCAAAGGTTTGGGAAGGCATATTATAATTATTATTATTATTATTAAAAATCCCATTCAAAGTTTGCTGGTGGTTTGCATTATGCTTCTTTGTCAGTATTAGCATAGCACCTGGTTGAAATACTTGTAATCTTGGAGTTGTATGGAGAACTACAAATAATGTGCCTCTGGTAAATCCAAAGGATAGGAAGGCTAGGGGAACTCATTAGAGTAACAAAGAAAATAGGCTGAGCAGAGAAATCAAGAGGACAGATGACTTTTTTGGTTTTCTCTGTGTGGAGTGGAAATGTGCAGCAGCATATGAGATTAGATGTAAGGAATGTACTCTTGTGAGAAGGGGCAATTTAGCAATCCCACTGAGAAAGAAGATGAAGCCAAGTAATGAACGACATCATGAAGAGAAAAGAACTCAGAGAAAAATGTGGAACAGAAACCTGAGCAACAGTGATATTTATGAAAGAAAAGAGGTGAGAATTACCAGTGCTGGAAGATGCAGATGATTACAGAGGCACGGAAATCCAAAAGGAAAGGAAACTCAGGAAGCAACGGTGTTAATGGTATCTGATAGATCAAGAATAACAAGAAAAACATTTCACTGCAGGTGAATGAAGATTTTGGTCAAAGTAGTTCTAATTTAGTTGGAAGAAGTCAAAATGGATCAAAAATGGAGTTGAAAAGAGTGAAAATTATGGAAGAAAGAAAGTAAGGGCTGGACTTGGGGCCATGGACAGCAGCTATAAAGGAAGGCAAGGCTCAGGCAAGTATTTTTCAAAGACAGTCCAAAATACTTGGGGCAGAAGAAAATTACCTTAGACAAGAGTTATTAGAAAAGACAGAAAGTGAGATGAGGATATGAATTATTGGATGAAAGGGATAAACAGATTGAAAGATGTTTATTTCTACTTTTTTTTTCCTGCAGTATGAAAAAAAAAATGTATCATAGAAAAGTTTAAGGACTTTTTACCTTGGTTTTCATTAAAAAATAGATTGCAATTGGAGGGGCAATACAATAGAACCTGCAACCAAAGGGTGAGATCTCTTTCTGAAGTACAACAAGAACAGGTGATAGGTTGGGTATTTCTTATGTAGCTGGAGTAGAAAGGGGTAGATGTTTTGTGGAGGTCCAGGAGACCAGAAAGGCAGATGAAGCACCTTTGCTGAAAAAAAGATTAGTAATGTTAGGAACTTGTATACTACAAATTTCACTTCAGCTCTCCCCAAAATACTGGATAAGTAATAAATTGCTTGTAACCAGATTAGTAGTTTCTACCCGTTATATTTCAGGAATAACTTGGGTTAAAGAAATCTGACTTTCTCCTGGGAAAGTGTGACAGGCCTTGTAGATAGGAGGCAAACAATAGTTGTCCTGTATTTTAATTTCAGTAAGCCTTTTGATGCTCTTGTAACTTATAAGTATGGAGGGAAACACTGTTCGAAACTCCTTTAGAAAGAGTAATGTGGGATCAAAATTTATCTGACAGTGCACAAATGTTTAAAATACGTTGGATGAACCAGGCTCTTGAAAGTGCTCATTTCTCTCTGTGGACTATAAGTGGTCATTTATATAAAGCGATTATTTCTGTTTCCTGATCAGTTATCTAATGTTAGGTAAGATACATCCCCCTCTAGGATTGAATAGTTTACCATCAACACGGAAGGATGCTTTGAGTAGACTTTTGAGGGGAAAAGTATGATTTTGGTAGTAGTCAGTAGGTTCATTAACAAGTTGGGTGATGGAATAGGTATTACACCTATTGGATTTGCAGACTCTCCCAGCCGGAAGGAGTAACATGTGTTTTTTTGGGGAAAGGACTGGATTTCGAAAGGTTCTTGATGAATTGAGAAAATGGTTTGAATCTGGCAAGTGCAAAATACTGTCACTTATGTACAGCGTATATAGCGTATTGTTTGCCACTGCTTGCAGTGGTGACTCGCTGGCTGTTGCTCAAGTTCCCCCGATGAATAGAGATGAAAGCCTGAAATAATGAAGACAATGGGAGTACCGCAGCCTCGACTCCTCGCTTTCACCGCGGTTTGGAGGATGAGGAGTGCGGCTGCAGCCTCGCCCGGGCCCTCAGAGCCACGCAAGGCCCAGCTCGGGGACCAGAACTCGGGGGGCGCACGGAAAGCTGCCGTGCGAGGGGGCCGCCGGCCGTCACCCGCCGCTGGGCTCGGCCCTGTGAGGGCCCCTCC
>NW_020799095.1:44616258-44669095 GCF_003259725.1 Athene cunicularia
TTGGCGGGCTGACCCCTCCCCACACGGACCTGCCTGCCCGCCCGTTCCCCTCCCGCCGCGGTGTGGGCTCAGCCCGGGACCCCCGGGGCTCTGGTGCTCGTCCCGGGACCCTTTGGACCCGTTGGGTGTGCAGAGGTGCCGGTGTTGTTGAGGTGTCATACCCGTGTTTTCCCTGCCCTCATGCAGAGGAGGCCGGGAGCAGAAGGTGCTGATAAATGACCACCCAGCCCTCTGGCCTAGGGCAGTGACCTGCACGACAAGTTTGGCCTACGCTGGTTTAGGGCAATCCCTGACCTGATGAACTTGGCCTTCTAGTTAATGTCACCCAGTCGCGTTGGGTGAAGGTGGTTACAAAAAAGTTTCTGTGGCATGTCCAATTAGACGAGTGTTTGAAGTGTACCGTATCTAGCTTTCGGACGGCACCTTCGTGCAGATTACTACGCATGTCACAGTCAAATGAAAGTCTTTGCTGCTCTGGTAGTTGCTGCAGTTGAATCGTATTTCAGCATCGGGTTCATTTAATCTCATGTTCTGGCATTCACTGACTCTTCCAGGCCTTTAAGTGAATTTGAGATGTAGGCACTGGCCTGTTGAGATAGTTTTTATTCATAGGAATAGGATTATATGCTAAAAGAAATACAGTCTAGGAATATAGTTAAGAACAGGAAAAAAACCCCAAGGTCTTCAGACACATTGACAGTGTGTTAGAGCTTGAATAACAATTCCTGTATTTAAAAAAACCCTATAGCAGCAATATTACTGTGTGTAGGAAGATGAGCGCAACAAAACAATAGGACTCTCATATATAGTTTATCATATAAATAGTGTCCCAAAAGGCATGTAGATAGTTCTGTGTTGACATAGCAAGACAATCAGTGGTATTCCCATAGAGTGAGTAAACAAGCATTCTGTTAAGCTGGTTTTCTTTCTTATGTTAAGTTTTAGTCTTCTTAGCAGTTAGTGTCATTGTCTTAAGGTTTTGATTTGCTCTAAATTAGGTACACTAAATTCTCCTCTGTTTGTGGATGGCTTCTCTGGGTCGAAGGCAGACACCTAAGGTGGCTCTGGTGGAGTTGCTGGGATCAGGCACAGCACTGAAACAGAACTGGCGACGCTGCTTGCAAGACCAGGTCGTTCTGGGAGCTCTTTAGCCCCTTTCTCATCATGAGCGATGCCTGAGTCTCAGTCCTGTGGCTCTGAGCTGTTTCTGTGGCTGGCTGGCCTGTTTAAACAGTGTTCCCTCCGGTGGTCTGCTTTCTGAGATGGCTTGCTGGCCTGCACAGTGTTACACGGAGGCTAGGGCTCGCTTATTTCTGTCTGCACTGGTGCTTGCACTGGTGAGCCCTCGGGAGCACCAGGCACCCGGGAGGCAGAGCCCTGCCTGGGCTGAGTTGGAGAGCCCATGTCAGAGCGAGGAAGTATGTTGGGCTGAGCTTGGGGCCAGCTCTTGGCCGTGTGCCTTTGTCCTCCCTTCTGTGGTACACTGGGAGCAACCTGAACAAGAGGAGTGTTTACCGGTTGTGTTTTGAACTGATAAGGCAGAAATTCTAAACTCCACAAACTGCTTTTAAAAGCAGTTCTTCTAGTGTTGTTCCATTAGTAATATAAAAATTAAAAATACATTCGGGGCTCTTCTTCATTTACAAACTGATGCTAGCTTGATTTTGAAGTTTCCTCCTTCATCTTTTGGGGGAGGAGCATGCTTTAATCACTCTAATTTTCCAAATGGTTTCATGGAAAACCAGTTATCTTAATAAACATTAAAACAGGCCAAGCACAAGTGACCACTCTAATCAAAACAAATCCAAGAGTAAGAAGAAAAAAAAGTTGGATATTCAGGTGGCTAACTGCATACCGATTACCTACTAAAACATATGCAGCATAAACTAGAAGGGAAACAAAAGTCTGGAATTGTGCCTAGATGTTCTTTGGCAAATGAGAGGGAATTAGGATGCTGGCTCTCAACTTTAAATCCATTCCACTGGGATGTGCATTTGGCTGCTCACACTTTACAGGGGGTGATGAGTAGATATCAGCTATTTATTTTTTTTAATGAATGTTTTTTTCTACTCCTAAAAGACGTAAACCCAAACCATCATGCTTTGGTAACAACAGTTAAAATCAGTATTTCATACAGAAAGAGATAAAAAGTAATGTGATGCAGCATAGCGACTTTGAGCAGGATATTTGGTTTCTGGTTATCTCTTGTTTTATTATTACTTTTTTTGTTTTTAATGCCTGTTCTTCTTTGTTTTGAAATATTCCTCTTGTTTCTTCTAACATCTTAGTGGGAGAGAACAAAGATAAAATTTATATGCCCAAAAAAAAGAAATTTCATTTAATGGGTATGAGCTAACACCTGAAGTGCAGGATTTTTTTACAATGATCATATTAGGGCTTTTCAGCTTTTTATTTTCTAGTTATAGGTATATGGTTGATACTAGTATAGGTGAAGTTCTTTAACTTAGCCAGTACAACTTTTCTGTCCAGGCACTACTTAAACTGAAGGAGTTGTGTTCTAACAGGAGTTTTGAAGTTGACATGAGCTAAATTAGGAAAAGTCTTTTTCATACCACTTCAGATAATCATACAAAGTTATTTATAGTGTTTAAACATACAACCTGAAACTAGAATAGCTTTTTGTATAAGCAGACTCTGCACAAAGTCTTTAATGAAGCATTGTTTCGATATAAAAAAATTCATACTTCCAGCTCATTAGTTTTAACTTCTGTCTTGTGCTGTCAGATTTGGGTGCTCAGTGTTCATTACATTCACTCCTGTCTTTTGCTTTCCCTTAAACAGTTGAATGAGGCTTATGCTCAGGGAGAGCTATGTGAGACACGAACCTTGTGTGGTGTGGCTGTTCTTAAATATCTACTATTTTCAAAAGTGCTTTATTTTGATTCAGCTTTTCCTATTGGAATTATAGCATCTTGTGTTACCTTGTGGTTAATGGGATTTCATGCAGGAAGGTGTCCCATGGTTTCGGAGACTGGCGTGTAAAATTAAACATTCCCTCCCATTCCTGACTGTGTGGTGGCAAGGACAGCCAGCTTATTATCAATTTTCTTCATTATTTTAGAATAATTCTTCTGTAATTTGATAATATCACATATTCATCCATTGTAGAAAAACGTTGATTTTTTTTAAAAAATGGCATCTTAAAGCCAGGTACTTCAGTCAGGAAATGCTAAAAGTGCCCCCTCACTGAGTGCCGATTTTTTCATCCTTGTTTTTCTGCTTAGCAGAGATGCTTCATAACAGCCCTACGCTACATTTTGAGTCTCTTTCAGTGCCTTCTCTGTCCTGTTTAGTGTACAGGGTAAGTAATAATCGCATAAGGACCAATGACTTCGTATTCTGTTTGATGAGCGCAATGCCTTGCTCTCTACGTTTGAAGTCTAGACCATAATATTTGAAGACATTTTTCTCTTCCTCCCCTCTATACCCCACTGCCTTCTCTGTTACTTTTATTCAAATAAAAGTGAGTCCTGTTTTCGGGGGCAGGACTGGATTCCTCACACAGACCTCTACAGTTGAGCTAGGGGAATGCTGAACTCTTCACCCAACATCTCCCATGGGCCTTACAAGAACAGGAGTAAGATGTGCTTTGTGAGTTGTGAGATGTTTTGCATTTTCTGAAGACAGAGTGATGAAGTGAGACATTTCAATTCCAGCTTTTTAAGGCAGTAACTTCACAAGCATGTGGTCTATTTTATTTTCTTCCTTATTTCTCTAAATCTCTTTGTCCTCTGTCACTTCTTTTCCCAATAAGTCAAGTCTTTACTAGAAGGTTTTCCCTTCTCAAGGCAGTGCTTGCAACTTTTTTTTTTGCTTGCAGATCCTTCTAATACTGAGGGGGTATTAGACATGTTCTTTCCTCAGCTCTTCTGTCTGGCTGCACTGTTTTGGAGCAGCTGGATGGCTTTTCCAAACTTAATCATATGCTCTGGGATGAGGTATATTGATTGGATCTGGAAACATTGGAACCAAATGCATTTGGTGAAAATGGAATTCTTATCTATTAAATGAACATTTACAGAAGATGCATGAACTTTCCTCCCCCTATCCAAGTAAATAACTGGCCAAATCTGGAAGAATTCCTATGAAGACTGCAATGTACAGTTACGATGTTACCTTTTCTAAGGTAATTATTGGGCTAACTTTTTTAAACTTCAGGCTCATCTCTTAAAGATATTCAAATGCTTCCAAAGGTACCATAGACAAACACTGAGAAGAAGGGTTTTCTTACCCTGCCTGAGAGAAAATTGTTTTGAGATTTTTTTGAGGAATATGTGTTTTGACATTTTCCAGATTTCAGGCCCAGCCTGAATTATTTTGGAGAGTAAATATTTAACTTGAATTATTAAAATATAGCAGAGATGTAAACCATTGGCAGTCAGGTTTTAAATGGGATTAATCTGCCAACTTCAAAAAGAGTGCTAGCCACTTACAGGAGGACAACCAAGACAGGTCATATTCGTTCCTCTCGTGTTAGTGTGTTCTTGTGTTAACGTTATTTTCAAATAAAAGATGCTAAAAATTGTTGACTTCTTCCTCTTCTCTTTTGGGTTTAGGTTATTCAGCTTCTGAAAGCTGGGAAAGCAAAGGAAGTTTCTTACAATGCACTGGCTTCACATATTATTTCAGAAGATGGGGACAATCCAGAAGTTGGAGAATCTCGTGAAGTTTTTGATCTCCCTGTGGTAAAGGTGATGACTCATCCATGATATTGATCAAGTACTGGCATGGATACTTCAGTGTTAGAACAGAAAACATTCCTGTTAGGATGATGACCAAATAAAACATACTTTAAAAAATATTTTATTCTTGTTACACCAACTTTTACCCTGACTGACAGACTTGTATTACAATTCTCTCCTTTCTTGCATTGCTCTGTATCTGTCAGTGGTTTGGATTTTTTGTTGTCCTCTGTTTTGTTTTTTTCCAGATTCTTCCTTCTGTCATCTGAGATGGTGTCCTATTAGCTGTACTTTAGAAATGTTTCTGATGGGAAGGTTCTTGCAAGCTTCTGGTGATGGAAAACCTCAATTTAGAATAAGAGTAGACTGCCGAGGGTTTTTTTAAATGCATATAATTGGCAAGATGCGAAATTATTTTGTTGATTCTGCGTATGTGTACTACGCTAATTTTAAAGAATAGGAACTTGTAGAAAAACAGATTTTTTTTTTTTCCCTCTTGATTTTAGTTTTTCAAGATTGTGGGGTTTTGGTGGTTTGGTTTTTATTTTTTTTTCCTTACTCATACCGGAATTACCGGTACTTTGTTACTATCTTGCAATACTGTCTTATGTTTTCCAGTGCAAGATTCTGGGCTTCATGTTTGAAAATGTGAACTTGTCACTCTGCAAGTCATGAGAGTAATTAGAAGAAAAAGCACCTGTTATTTCACTGCCAATACCTTTGGATACCCGATTTTTTTTTTTTTTTCATATAATTGCTGGTAGCAGTAGAGAATTTGGATAGTTTGTCATGAGTTTACCTGACACTGTAGAAGTAAGTATGAATTAATTTCAGAAAATGAAAGGTGTTTAGCTGGAGACCTTATAGTGGGTATGCTGTTTAATTTTTAATTCCTTTTTCTGAAGTGTTCTATGGCATAACTTTCATCTTACATGACTGCTGCCATTCTCATGTGAAGGAAGGACATCAGCATCGTAACAGTGCTTTCTGCTTTGTAATGCCATTTACTTAAATAATTTTCTAACTGCTGCTAGCTAAACTTTTTCATTTGCCAAATGAGAGCAAGTCTTTCAGTAATGCCACTTAGTTTGACCTGAAAACATCACAGCATGTTCTGTAATCAGGAAGATTGGATTCAGTATTAAGGGAATGGAAGTCAGAGGCAAAGGTAGCTTGTTGCAAAGAATAAGGAAGAGAAAGGAGGAGAATCGCCCATTTGTTTTTGCAGAGGTCTGAGGAGTTACGCATTCAATGTTTTTTTTGGGTGGGTTTTTTATGCCTTCTAAGGGAAAGAGAATAGCAGGAATTGGGCACCATAAACATTGTTACTACGATATTTTTTGTTTGTGTTTGAGGAGAAGCAATTTCATAATGTGATGCCACTCTTTTCCCTTCTTCCTTACATGCTGTATTGGGACCACTGTCCTAAATCTCTTCCGTTATTCACCACTTCCCTTTATCCCTTTGAGCCCTTCTGTCCCAGAATACTGTCAGTTAGGGGCCATCACCTGTGTGCTTAGCATCTAGCATTGCTTATGTGTTTCGAAACTTCTTTCTGGGTGAGGTTATGGTTCCTGACTCCTTGGTGATGAGTGTAAGATAGGAATTTCTGTGGGTTTTTTTTGTTTATTTCAGAGCAGGGAAAACTGAAAAAAGGGAGAGGATGAATAAATACTGTAAATGGTTTTCCTGACACAGTAGAAGGAAGAGAGAAAGGGGTCTTGATTCCATATCGCTGTATAGCCTTTGAGCGGTCTTTATATTAACTCTTACAATTAAATCAAAAGGTTTATTTGTAAAGACCTAAGTAAAATGTCTGTGAAACACTTAGACTTTCAAAGCTGGGGGATATATTTTGAAACTAGCTATATTACAATCTTGGAAGATAATTCATACTTCATACATGCAGACCACGGTTTTTAATGTCTTGTGGTTTTTGTTTTTCAGCCTTCCTGGGTGATCTTGTCTGTTCGCTGTGGAGCTCTTCTGCCGTATCCTTTAAGTTAAAATTTGAATCAATTCTATAGGAAGCATGTTAAAATAGGTACCACTGAGGGATTAAAGACTGTTTCAAGTACATACAGCTTACATTTTTTAAATGACAGGATGTGTTTTGCCTGCAAAGATTGCAGCGTGCTTGGAGCTTCTTTGTCTTACTTGAGTTTTCTTGTCCTTCTGGCTATTTTGGATGCATAATAGGCACTTGCAAGAAAACTGTCATCAAATGGACTCAAAACATTTTAGCTGGAAGTTGATAATTAACTGTGAGGGTCCAGGAAAATTGCTTGAGTGCAGTAAGGGGGTAAATGATGGTTCAGAGTAGAAGAGCCTGATCTGCCTTTTCTAGAAGCAGAATTAAATAAGAGATAAATACAGAATAACTTGTATCAACACTGTAATATAAATAACACTTTATATACAGATAGTGTTAGTATTCCCATTTTTGGGATAGTCTGTCCTTGCCTTTGGTAGACCCTTGTTGTTTGTGCTTGGCTAGATCTACAGTTCTGAACTTGTTAGGAACATATATTGCATATAGATGCCATATTCCTTCCTTTTCTTGTCAGTTACTGTTTCATCTCTATTTGTGTTTGCCTCAGTTTTTTCTTTGGATCACAGGAATGGTGACAATGGCTGTTATTATAGAGAAAAATGCATTTTTTCTCAGACAATTCACAGTAAAGATTCTGTATATAGAAAAGCTGAAGCAGAGCAATACGTTTCAGTTACAGATACAAGCGGATGGTTGCCACAAAGAATGCCAGGCCTAGGAAGGTATGCTGTCAGGCACAAGATCTCATTTTGGAATGAGGTTAGCAGGTGAATGTGTCTATAATGGAAAACAAGAGGTGGTAGATGCAGTAATCCAGGTTTTTGTAATAGGAAATCTGGTCTTAATGTGCTTCATTGGTTCAGAATTCATGTTTTATACCTGGTATTTCAAGGTATGTGCCTTTGCATCTTGCTGTGTCTTGACTATTAGGATAGGATTCAGCAGTTAGTGTGAAACACTTGCCATAACCATGGATAGTCTTCTCACCAAAGCAGAAGAAATCTTTTCCTGAAAGACTTGGCTTCCAGATGGAAAAAATGCACCAAACGTTACATGGCAAAACTCAGATTAGCAGAGCTACTCCTGTATTAAAAATAAGTTGATTATTGTGATGTGATCTAGGCTGATGATTTTTGTCTTTTGCATCTGGGAATAATAAATGTGTTCATCATCCTTTCATCATCAGGATGGGAGCGTACAGTTGCTTATGTCACACATCTGTAAACCTTTTCCCTGTTCCTGAGGACTAGTTGAAAAAAATTAAAAAAATAGCTTGGTATTAGCTAAATTTTCAGGCTTAAGGAACCTAGCATTGCATTGTTAGTGTTGTTCCTTCCACGAAGAAGTTCCACTATTAGAAAATTGGTCTTCTGTCTGAAACTAGGGATTTTGAAGAGGGTACTCTTTTAAGAGCTGCTGTTATTACACAACCAGAAGAAAATCAACAGATAAAACCACTGAGTGATGCAGTCCATCACTAAATTGTAGCAATAAATGTAGGAATATAGCCCTCAAGGGCTGTTGCTTAGGAAGTCTTTATTGTGGCTATATAGGAATGGCCAAATGAAAAGACCAGGTCTCAGTAGTATCATGTTCTTGAGTTGCGTGGAAGAAGGAAGTTTGGTACACCTGTCAGCAATAAACGTGTCCTTGGACCTTTGACTTTATTCTTTCTAGCACTTCGTGTCCTTAGAACCTGCTGGTTTTAGATTTTATTCTGAGCTTTATAGTGTTCCTTAAAATTGATTGTTAAGACTTAACTTTGTTCTGTTTCAGTCTCTTTATGACTTCTAGTGCGGTGACATTCAGCCTTTCATTAGGGTTTTAGTTACTACCATAATGAAAAAAATACAGTAGTTAACAGGAATTAGTTTACAGTTGATTGATTTTGGACCCTGTTTAGGTAGAGGTTTGAGATTCTACATTTTTGTATTATGTTTTAATTTTGAGTTTTAATGCCCAAAGTGGTCATTGAATTTCTGAAGAAACAAGTCCTAGAAACATATTTTGTCAGTGATGTATGGATCTAGTAAGAGCCTTAAAGATTTTATGTTGGTTTAACCAAATGTTGGTTTAACCAGTATGTATTTGATGGACATTTGCCTGTCAGTTGTTAAAGCATAATAATTTTTCCTGTTTCTTATAAATACATTTTAATATTCCACTGAGAAAGTTGTTTTCACTGGGGGGAACTTCAGAAGGCAGAGTGTTCTGTTCCATGTGAACTGTTGTCTGCAAAATGTGACTAACCTGCAGTTGAAGTGAAGTGACAGAAAAATTAATCTGGAAGCAGCCTTTGTGAAGAAGGAAAGACAGTTTTGTATATTATAACCTCAGTTATAATGCTGTAAAGAGGGCTGGTGTTTTCTTTCTTAATTTCTCTTGATGGCAGCAAAATAAAGTGAGGAGGATTTATTTTTTCATGGTCTTGTACAGATGAAAGAGGACCAGAACACTTCTGAATTTTGGTTGCGGGGAGGGAAAAAAGTGAGTTTTGTTGCATTCCCTCTTTTTTGTTTTCCAGACCCACTTGCAACGTTATTGTTGTGATCCTTCTAACTGTTATAAGAGGGTCTGTTTCACTTCTATTCTTTAGAGAGTGCAAGCTGCAGTCAGACTGATAGACCTATTAAAAGTTAAATACTGAGCTGTTCCTGCTTTATGTGCTAGGAGCAGATGTTAAGGCAGGGAGTAGACAACTGTACACATTTGAAAGATCCAGTACTGAAGCTCTATCTTAGATGATGTACTGAGCAACACAGTGAAATTTAGGATGTTCATCAGACTTGAACTTCTTGGAGTATTCTGGATAATGACAGTAATCTATTCTTAAATTTTAAAGTGCTCTGGGCTTTGTTGTCAGATTGCTGTGTGTTGTCTCTTCTGGGTCACAAAATTTAAGTACTGCTGGTGCATCCGTCAACAGCACAGGGAAGGCAATTTTATTTAATTTCCAAAATCTCAGTGTGTACTTGTACCGCAGTATACATCTGTTTCTGTAGTCATTTTTACCAACAAGATATGCATGTATCTTCAAGACAAAATTGTATGAAAGTGTAGAAAAGGGAGGGAAGTTACAGAAGTCAGATGGTCCGTCTGTCTTTCTCAGGTCACTTCTGTCAAACCATTCTCTCCTGTTTCACAAGGCCCCTCCCATATTGAAGATTTCATAGTCTCAGCAGTCAGTTTACAGTGCATCACTATTGTGTTAGAGTTTAACCCCATTACTGTGCTTCAGTCTAACCCTGTTTTGATTTATGTGAGCCACTCTGAAAAGAGAGAACAAATTAGTTCTCTTTTCATTTGGCAGCCTTTACAGGATTTGAAGATGTGTCATCTTAGCTTCTTAAACATACCCATTCTGGTCTTTCAGTTTCCTCTTTTAAGTCGTATTTACTAGGTCTGTAAAAATTCTCACTGCTCTTTTTCACATACTGTTTCATTTATCTATCTCTTTCATGCATTTGAAAACAAATATGCATTGCTACCAGAGATCTTGTTGAACTTTGAAAGCATGGTAGAAAACTTCCTCTTAGTTTCAGGCTGTGCTTCTGTTTCTACATCCCAGTGTGGTTTTTTTTTTCTCCATTTGTAATCTCACAGTAGCTCCTAGATTTCCTCCCCATATATGTTGTCTAGCCAACTTCCAATGCAGAGTTATGCCTTAGGAGGAAAATATCAACTGTAGAAGATCTGATACTTGCTTATACTGACTTGCCTCTTTGGTTTGTTGTTTTTCTTGATATATGAGCTTGTCCCTTGACATCTTTGTTGTGATTTTCATGGACTTTATAACCAGGAAACTTTTTCTACTTTTCTGGTCTTTGAGAAATTGCAAAGGGCAGGTTAGGTTCTAAAAGAAATCTTAAGAAATTTTCAACCAAAACCTCTTTCTTTCTTTCTTTCTTTCTTTGGCTCTGCTTTTATTTCTCGCTGGTTTTAAATGAAGTCGTCTACAAGATTGCCATCTTTTTTAATAAGTGCAGAAAAGGCACTTTGACTTTCTCACAGGTGTCTGCTATTAGCTTTCATTTTAGAAAAACACACTTTTCTTGGTCTGTCGTGTTTTATCGAATTTTTTCAGTTGTGCATCATAATACTTTGATATTGTGACTGTAGCAAAAACTTCTTCAGATTCTCCTGTATTTTTAAGCATGGAAGATAAGCACTTGATAATGGAAGAAAGCTCTTGATAATGACTGGACTCCTGTAAACTAAGCACCCTGAGATGGGCCTAGGGAGATGTTCTGGGAAAAGGCAAGTTTATAATGTTATCCACATCGGTCCTAATATTAGAGGTTTCCTGATCCAGTTTGTGACTCAGTTTTTTCTTGATGCATACAACTTGAATTGGAAACAGACAATATGCTTTTAAAGATAAAAGTTTCTGAATCATAAAATACTTGATAATATCTGAGAATTACTATGCACACTATTTAATTTTCTTCTAATGTCCCTCAGGAAACTCTTTTGCATCCTTGACACCTGCTTTCCAGTGTAAATGGCTTTTCTCCAGAATCATGTCAGATCTTTTTTGGAGTCACTGCTTGTCTCTCTCAGGTAAGAAGTGAGCCATATTTTAGTCTACTCTAATATACAATACATGTGCAATGCTTTGCTTTTTTGAGGAGCGATACCAGTTTTTCTGTTGTATTATGACTTTTTTTCTGTATGTTAGGTGAGTTATCACCCAATACAGTTTTTCACTGAAAATGAGGGCATGAACTGTGAACGTTCAATCAGTGATTCATCTTATATTCAGCTGTATGGTGATTTTAAAGTGCAGAGTGCACTAGACTATAAAGTCTTTGGTCCTATTCTTCTGTTTCTGCATTAATACAATACTCAGTCAACACGTTTTACCTACTTCTGCACTGAAACCTTAACAAGGGTGCCAAAGAGTAAAGTAAGTGGAAAGATGGTGGTTCAAATTAATTCTTCCTGTAAGACTGTCACTAACTGAATGGTAGTGGCTTAAATACATGTGACTTTCTTGACAGGGGAGGGGGACATTGCTGTGACATAAATTGTTAGAAATAAATGTTTCATGTGTTTACACAGGCTATTAATTTGGTCTACTTGTTAAGATTCTGTTTAATGAATTTAAACAGGTTGTCTAAGATAATTGTTTGATGGGTAATTTTTTTTCTCTTGTGGAAAGTGATACATTAGTGTTGAGTTTTATAGGAGTGAAGGATGTTTTTCTCTGTGCAGGTTAAAAATGATTGCTTAATGTCTTTTCTTGTTGCATGTCTCTGTCACCCTTTTTTCTCCTTAACTTTCGTTGTAATTTGGTATTTAAAAGTGATAGGTAATACTTTAGCCAGACTTGTAAATGGTATGTCATGGATTGTACTAAAATTCTTTAAGCAGAAGGCAGCTGGTTGCATGGAACTAAAAGGCTTATTTACTTCCTTTCAGGTTTCATCTGAAGACCGAAGTACGCTGTGGGCTTTGATTACTTTTTATGGAGGGAATTGCCAGCTGAGCCTCAATAATAAGTGTACTCATTTGATTGTGCCTGAGCCAAAGGGGGTAAGAGTTTATTACATGTACAATTCTTGTTGTAGCTCTCATTTGCTTTTGAATAATCAGAAATTTTCCATCTCTCTGAAGTTAGGATTCTTAAGACTGTTTGTTAGTCTAAACCAGCTCAATTCAACACAATTACGCATTGCAGCTATTCAGTTCGTATTTATTTTCTGCATGGCTTTAAGTCTGTTTAATTCAAAAGATGTCCAGTTTCATATTGATATTTGTATTTCTGGTTGAATAAAGCATTTTATTCTTTATTCCGTTTGTCTTAACCTAATTTTGATATCTTATAATCATTTGTGATTGTGATTTGTAAATCTATAGATTCAGAATCAGTGAAGAAAAATGAAGGACAGGATTGTAAAGTGCCCTTCAATGTTATGAGGGAGAAAGGAATAAAGAGAGCAGAAGGAGGAACAGGGGTTTTGTTGTTTTTATTTTTCTAAAAGAAAACTCTTAAAGAGAGATGATAGGATAAACAGTACACAGTATTCCTACTCAGCTGCTCATAAAGCAGTCATACCTCGAATCACTCCCATTGTAGCATCATAGCATATCTCCAGTTGGAAGGGGACCCGTAAGGATCATTGAGTCCAACTCTGTCCTCCTCTCAGGACTACCTAAGACTGAACCATGTGACTAAGAGCATCGTACAGATGCTCTTTGAACTCTGACAGGCTTGGGCCTGTGACCACTTCCCTGGGGAGCCTGTTCCAGGAACTGACCACCCTCTCAGTGAGGAACCTTTTCCTAATGTCCAATCTGGACTTCCCCTGATGCAGCTTCATGTCCTGTCACTGGTCATAAAAGGAGAGGAGATCGGCACCTCCCCTTCAGCTGCCTGCCTGGAGGAAGCTGTAGTCTGTGATGAGGTCACCCCTCAGCCTTCTCTTCTCCAAGGTGAACAAACCAAATGACCTTTTGCCATCTTGGTTGTTCTCTTCTGGACGCACTCAAATAGTTTGATGTCCTCGGCTAAACTGAGGCTCCCAAAACTGTCCACAGTACTTGAGGTGGAGCTGTACTAATGCAGCATAGAGTGCAACAATCATCTTCCTTGACTGGTTAGCTGTGCTGCGCTTGACATGCCCCAGGACATGGTTGTTGCTTCTGGCTGCCAGGGCACACTGTTAACTCATATTCAACTTAACATCAACCCAGGTTTCTTTCTGCAGGGCTGCTCTCCAGCCTCTTGTCCCCCCGGTTTGTACACATAACCAGGATTACCCCATCCCAGGTGCAGAATCTATCACGTGCTTTTATTAAATTTCATACAGTTGATGGTTGCGCAGCTCTATCCAAATCTCTCTGAAACGCCTCTCTACCCTCAAGATGGTCCACAGCTCTTCCTAAGTTAGTGTCACCATTTGAGTTCCGACTCCCATGTAGGAAGCTAAATGTTGCTGTCTTTATGGAAATGGAGAAACGGAATCAGAAAGATCAGGTAACTGGCTAAAGAGAGCGTTAAGCACAACAGAATAGCCTCCTCTACTAAAATGCTGGTAATGCTTTGGTTGTAATAGTTCACTGAATCTTCATGAAGTGTTCAGGTACTCCTCCTGAAGAAGAAATATATTTGTAATTGATTTAGTGTGTTTTTTCAGAGACTGAAAATACTTAAAATAACTGAAGCTCACTTAAAAATGATTGCCTGGATGCTTTTAGTTGACATGGTTGATAGAGCAAGTTCTTGGTTTTGTTTTTTGTCATTTAATAACATAAGCATGTTTCCATCACCTTTTTTTTATTTTATTTTTTTTTAAATTTGAAATCAGTGGGAGAGGTCACACAGTTTAGTTATTTGAATGTGAGTAACTCCAAAATCAGGTTCTATATACTAGCTCCTTACATAAACCATGAAACTTTGTCAAGTTTCTGATGTTCTATACAAATTGAGTATATTTTCCTGCCAATGACTCCTCTCATATTTTGGAGTTAATGTAAGCTATCTAATGCTAAGATAGAGAAAAACACATGACTAGTAGGGCGTCAATAGCCTTATGTATGCAATACAAAGAAAAGTGCCTTAGAATAAAACATGGGCTGGCATTGGAGAAGAGGAGGTGCAGGCATGAGAAATGCTTGCTTTTTCTTCCCTGTTTCATTTAAAACTACAAGGACCTTTGTAGGTTTGGGGGTGGTGGTGTTGGTGGTGTTGGTTTTTGGGGTTTGTAAGTACATGATCTTCTGTGGAAGATTCAGAAGGGTGTACCGAACGTCCCCCTAGTTGCGTCCTCCGTCACAACAGAATGTAATGCTTGGACAAAGAGCTTTGCTACCTAACATGGTGTTTTTAAGAGGCAGTGTTATACTTTTAAGAAATGTTGTCTTAAATCATGAGCTTTTCAGAGCAAAGGATGTTGTCTTGAGCTTACCAGTCAAGAAACAGAGAGAAAACACATTAGCATTTCATATCTGTAAGATAAAATATCTATCTTGTTTAATTTACATTAGCATTAAATGGGAACAGTTTTATAAGATGATTATTTAAAATGCTTTAGTCCTGCTGATCTGACATACTACTACAAGGGAATCTGCAGCAGTTTGTAATGAGAACAGTTTTGACACTAGTAAAAACTTAAATGATTGCTTTGACTAGACACAAGATGATAAAACAAGATTCTTCATTCTTTGTGGTGAGAATTATTAAAACTCATATCTGCAAATAAATGTGGTTTCATCTGTAATCTCTTTATTGTGTATGAATGACAGTTTCATTGTAGGAAATAACTCTAGAGAATCATTAAATTAAATTAATTTCCTCTGAGTGTGCTAGTTGTTAATTTATATTGTTTGACATACAAAGAAAATCCCAGTTCAATCACTTCTAAATATTAGATCCTGAAATTAGTTTCAAATCTTCTAAAGAAAGTTTTCTCTTTTTTTTTTTTCCCCGTTGTCTTGATATTTGTGAGGGGTTTCCATGAAAGAGGATGTTTGAATAAATAGAGCACTGTTTCTGTGTCTATTTCTGTTTCTTAGGAAAGGAATCAGTGAAGTTTTACTGTTTGTATATATCTTAAAATGATGGAATGATAAGGAGGGAGGGATAAAGTGTTCTACTTCGTCAACTTTGTAACCTCGCATTGAAATGGATTTAGCTAATATCTGGACAGAAGAGTAACTTTCAAGTTGAGGGCAATATTACAGTTTGCGGCTTCTGAGAAGGTATATGGGAAATAGTCAACTGCGTTCTGATTTGTATTCCAGCTGAAATGCTTTTTTTCAGTGATCACCTTGTAAATATGTCTCTTGCGAAATTCTGATTTTTCCCTAAATTCTTTTTCGTGGTAGTGTTTTTTTTTTTTCTTTAGTGAAGAAAAAGTAAGTATAAACTGTATTTAGACTCACCTTAATGTCTACCTAAAAAATGAGCTGCATCTTAGTATTGACTGTGATGTTCCCAGCACCTGGAGTTCTGAAAGCTTTTCTGGAACCAAATTTCATTATTTTTGAATCCTTTGGTGATTGGGTTTGAGAAGAATTTGGGGAGTGGTGTTTTTGCAAGGGAAGACAATCTTCTGCAGTTGTGTCTTCTGAGTCCTTTGTATTGTAAATGTGGAGGGTTTTATTTTAATCTCTTGGAACTTGTGGTTATGCACAGTAGTGTAGTTTGTTTGTCCTGTTGGTTCTGGGAGAGATCACTTTCTGTTACTGGACACCACTTGTGATCTGCCTCTCCATGCTCTAGCCTTACCCTCAAATAAGTTATTTTGGATTTTTTGTCTTTCAATAAGGTCTTATTTTTTTCCCTAGGAAAAATATGAATGTGCTTGTAAACGGGACAGCATTAAAATTGTGACACCAGACTGGGTACTGGATTCTGTAGCTGATAAGACTAAAAAAGAAGAGACTCCTTACCATCCTCGTTTAATTATATACGAGGAGGAAGAGGAGGAGGAGGAGGAGGAAGAAGAAGAAGCAGAAAACGAAGAACAAGATTCTCAAAATGAAGCTAGTACCGATGAAAAATTATCGAGCCCAGCATCTTCTCGAGAAGGATCACCGTTGGGTGATCAAGTTTTTTCACCAAAATCTACTACTGCTGATAAGGCAAAAGGGGAACTGATGTTTGATGATTCTTCAGATTCCTCTCCAGAAAAGCAAGAAAGGAATTTGAATTGGACACCAGCTGAAGTCCCACAGGCATCTGCAGCAAAGCGTAGGTTGCCTCAAGGGAAAGACTCTGGGTTAATAAATTTATGTGCCAATGTCCCACCAGTGCCAGGTAACATTTTGCCTCCAGATATGAGAGGCAATCTAATGGCTTCAGTACAAGGTGCCCAAAGTTCTGATCGACAGGAAATGATGACTACGTGGAGTCCAGCCATGCGGACATTAAGGAATATTACTAATAGTGCTGATATTCAGCAGATTAATAGACCATCAAATGTAGCACATGTAAGTGTTGGATTTTTCATTTATAAGATATTGGACGTTTTCTTAGGAACTATCATATCCAAGAACTTCAGTTTCCTTTTATTGTTCTATAAATGTTACAGAGGATTAGAAAAGTTCCCTGTATCAGAAGTTGTGGCCAAATTAGTAACCTTCCCGTAATAAGTAACTTCATTCCTAGCAGGTTCACGGAAGTAAGAATGCATCCGGAAAAAATGTTTGGGAGAGTAAAGCTGTGTTTTTAACTATAGCATGGTTTAGAGTTTCACTACTGATTTCTTGTTCAGAGAAAAAAAAAAAATCATTATTTCAGAATTCTTTGACTAGTTCAGGAAACCTGATTTCATACCCTTCAAGCTTTTCCTTCAGTGCAAGGAATTATTTGTGCTATAAACACATAAAACTGAAATTGATTGTTCTCACAATAGGTTCAGTTCTATACTGTGTTGTTCTGCTGGTCATCATTAAGTTGTTACATAGTATAGTCAGGATTATGATGGAGAAGTCCTAACTTAAAAGTTCTTATGCCACTCGTACAGTTGAAATAATTGCAGCTTTTGTATTTAATTTATTTTTAGAAGAAGATAAAAAGTGAGTGAGCATGCACTGAAATAACTTGCAGCATTGAAATTCTTAGATGTTAATGGGAAGGAAACATGAGAAACGTAGGTGCTGGTAAATGTTAAACATACCTTTTACTTAAATAATTGCACTGGTGCATTTATTTGGATGTTCATATGATGGTAAAACTTTCAAAGGTGCCTGAATAATATAGAAGCTTACAGCTAGCACTTAAAACACAAAAAGTCGAGTCACTCAGAAATATTGGTTCTTTGTTGTCTATATGACTTCTGAATATGAAATAGAAATACAGGCTTCATTTTAGAACTGAGTCTTAGATTCCTCCTGTTGATGCCTTGAATTGTTTAAGGACTGAGACTTCTGGGTAAGGACTGAGCAGAACTGCCAACATCCTGGTCAGTTGACCAGTGCTGGTAAGTTGGCTGATGCTTTCATGTCTGAACACCACATCTTCTACAGCCCAGCCATTGGATTATCAAATACTATTTAGTGGTGTCCCTGTGTATGTATTCTTCTTAAGTAATATTTATAGAGCTACAGGGCAGTTGATGGTACCATTCTTCAGCTAGACTTTGTTTTTCAAAAGTCTGTTAGAGACTTGACTGTGGTGTGCAAGGACTGTTCTCAGGTACTCTATCAGGCTGCTGTGTAGGCTGTTGTGCTAGCTCCATGTGGAGAAAAGCTTTGCATTTTAGACTTGTGAATCTGCTCTTCCTAGAGGGAGGAATGCCAATTCTACTTTTTTGCTTATAACTTCCCTCTTGCTAGATTAAATTGCATTTCGTATCCTGCTTGGGTACAAGTCTTGGGTGGATTCCACATCTTGGTGCACAATCTTGGAAAGTTAGTGTTTACTTTGAACCTCCAATTTCTGCTGAATGGCAAGATCTGTAATAATATGGCATTTTGCAGATACAAAGGTACTTTCTGAATATAGCACTAGGATACTTTTGAAAGTTTTATCCCTTTATTTTGAAATATGTGTCCTGAAGCTTCTGTAAGTTGGACTTTTGGGACTCTTTTTTTTGTGGAGAGCAGCAGGAAGCTATCTCCTCATACTGAGCCATGGAAACATTCTTTTTGTGTATATTTAGTTATTGAATGTTTATACTGTGGTGTTGTCTAGACATTAGTGATGAGTAATGCATTGATAATTGTGGTTGTAAATGTATGCTATACCAACAGTATCAAAATTGCTTAGATGAAACCTGAGATGTTTTGATTGTAAAAAACACTTGAGCTGCTTCTGATGAAGAGTTGATGGACATCTCATTGAGAGGATACAGTTTTAATTGGCGTTGTGTTGTAGTGATGTGCTTTGATTACTTACTCTGTCTCTCACACACACATCACTGGAGTTTACACCGTATGTGATGAAATAGTGTGGGTGCAGGAAACAATCTTCACAGGATTCACCAAAACTGATTTCACAGTTAAAACACTGGATGGCAAATCTAGAGTTTCCTATTGCTCCTTCTAATTTTTAATAGGTAGTTTATAGTAAAATTCTTCAGTAAATATGTAGAACTCATCATAATCTGTTAGGAATTTGCCTCATTTTCCCTTTTCTGATGCTTTAAAAACTTTCTTGCTAACTTGTGTCTGCTTAGTGTGAAATGGTTTTTTCTTTAATAAGTTCTGCATCTAAAAATGAAATTGAACTCCAGGTTACTTTGACACTCTGTAGAACCCTAAAATCCATTGTTCTTAGGTACAGGTGGTTAGGGTTTTTCTCCCCAAGAAACTATTAGTGCTCAGCTCATCGATGTTTTTCTTTGTATTTTGGGATTCAATTTCAAAAAATAGAGCTAAATATTCCTGAGTTGGTTCAAAAGAAAGTGAGGTTGTATTAAGTTACCATGTTTCAAACAGCACTGATTAGTAAAGGCAGTATTAGCAATTAAGTTAAATAAACTTTGAACTTAATGAGCCAACAGGAGTGTAAAATTAGTATTACAGTTGAGTGAGTTGATCAGTGTAATTGTTAATAGTCATAATGCTATTGGAGATACCATCAATAATACAGGGATAGGTTTTAATCTTAAATTTTGCTAAAATGTGCATTGCCTTAGGAGCCGTGTACCTCCATGCTTTTCTATGTGTAAGTCCTGTGTTTTCATTTTGCTATTAACAGTTAAAGACTTTTGTTTAGCTCACAATATATTTAAGCATAGGGTTCTTTTGAGAATTGTATTTTCCCAGTAGTTCTTTAAATATTTTTAAAACTGAATGACAACAAAAAGGTCACAAAACTAATCTTTGTTTTCTAGATATTACAATCACTTTCAGCACCTACAAAAGGTTTAGAACAACAAGTAAATCATAGCCAACAGGCACATCCAAATGCGGTGCTGTTTAGTCAAGTGAAATTAACACCAGAGACACATTTATTACAGCAGTCACATCAAGCACAGCAGCAACAGCACCATCCTCTTTTACACCTTCAACCTCAGCAACTTATGCAGCTACAACAACAGCAGCAGCAGCAGCAGCAACCCCAGATATCCCAGCAGTCTTTCCAACAGCAACAGCCTCATCAGTTTTCACAACAGCAACAGCAAGTTCATCAGCAGCACCAGTTTGCACAACAGCAGCTTCAGTTTCCACAGCAGCAGTTACACGCTCAACAGCAGCTACACCGACCTCAGCAACAGCTCCAGTTCCAACAGCAGCATGCTTTGCAACAGCAACTTCATCAGTTGCAGCAACAGCAGCTACAACAGCAACAATTGCAGCAGTTGCAGCAACAGAATCTGCAACAGCAACAGCTGCAACATCAGCAGCAGCAAATGCAGCAGCAGCAGCAGTTACAGCAGCAGCACTTACAACGATTACACCAACAGCATCAGCAACAGCAAATGCAGAATCAGGCAACACAACACTTAACTCAGACATCTCAAACACTACAGCATCAAGTTGCAGCCCAGCAGCCACAACACCACCAGCAGCAACAGCAACAACTGCAACAGCAGCCACTTTTTGGACATGATCCAGCAGTGGAGAGTTAGTAATTATTGCCTTCTGATCCTGGAAAAAAAGTGGCTAATGACATAATGTGGGTTAGAATAGAAAAAAAAATAATGCTGTATTTACGGTATGGGATTGTTAGACTAAGAAATGCCATTCATGGCTCAGGACCTGTATTACTAATTTTTAGGCAAACAGATTTAAATCATAACTAATGATCACTGTAACTAGTGATACAGAAATCTGAAAACCAGGAGAGCGCTGACGTGGTTCTCTTTTCAAATATATGCTTTATACCACTAGCATATAAATTATGAGAATAGTGTTCTCTATGAATAGTATACTTTTTTTTTTTTTTTCTTTGGATGGGGGGAAGGGGAAAGCTTTCAGACAGCATAACAACTGGAAAGACATCTTAAATTTTGGAAATACTAGTAAATTAATGAGGATTCAGTATCAGGTAGAAGGTTCCCATGCCCTGCTTTGAATTCTGTCCATGCTAGTAGAATTGAAAGCTCTTTGATTGTTTTGACTGTTCATAACTGATTTGTATAAAAGAGTAAGTTGTCTTACATTTTCCTTTCAGTGCCCCTTCCTTCTGCCCCTTTAGCCCTCTTCCTCCAGGAAGAAACCCACCCAGAACAGAAAAACCCCAAACAACCTGGGCTCAACTCTGTCTTTAGATGTGGCTGTCAGCTTTGCAGTTTTGGATCTTGCTTTTCTCAAGAAAGATTTACTTCAGAATTGAATGATGGTTATAACCTGGTGATAGGAAAGATTAGTGTAGCAAATATGTTCTGAGATGAACTCTTCAGACTTGTAAGTATTTAATTTTTTGTTCTTTTATGTGCCAAACTATTCCAGTTCCAGAAGAGTATTTCCTACTGGGCTGTGTCTTTGCAATTGCTGATTACCCAGAACAGATGTCTGATAAACAGCTGTTAGCGACCTGGAAACGGGTAAGATTCTGCTGTATTTTTAAAAAACTGTGATAGAATAATGTCATAGTAACTAAATTCAGAAAGAAATCATTGGAAGTATTTTAGCACTGTTCACTTTTCTTTAGGTATCCTTTTGTGTAATGTTTGTGTTACAATCTAAAAACCGTTATTCAACTGCAGCTGACCAGAAAAAGTAATAAAAATGCTTTAGATGTGCAGCCTGGTTGAATTAGGTCTTTAGTCGTAACATTAGCTAAATAAGTTATAGCCTTAAGTATTTCCTGACTATTTATGCTTTTAATCACACAGTTGTAGTGCAGCAAATGTAATACAGCATTACTATCTATCTTTAACTTGATGTATAAAAAGACTTTTTTCATATGATCTTGGCATTTAGTAGCCTGTGAGCTATCCACCTGAGTGAATAAGATGGAGGAATAGAGTGTTTCTATTTTTTGCCAACTTCTATTTTTCAGAAAAATCTGATTGTATCCTTTCCTAAATGAGAGGACTTTGATGTTCTTCAGAAACTTCTGATGGATTTTATAGTTGAATTTTCCCTACAATTTTGCATAATCAAGTAAGCTGTTGACATTTTTAACAGCACTTGTGTTTATTGCTGAGATAGAATTGAATAATTCATGAAAAATTGTTCGATAGTTAGTCTGCAAAAATAAAAAATGTGAGAAGGGTTATTTTTGTTTATATATCTTTATTTGGGTATTTTTAATTGATTCTAAAAAATAGACTTTTTGTAGCTCACTGAAAAGGTGCATATTTAATTTTGTTTTCACATTTTTTTTTTTTCAGAAATGTTCTTAAGCTAGGTATCAAACCTTTCTTGGGGGGGTAACTCTTCAGTGAAATGGTACTAATGGTGGCAAGTGTCCTAAAGAGTAGGCTTTCATATCAGACTGTTTGTTTCTTAGGGTAATTTAAAAATTGTTACATATATTAGAAGTTCTGGGTTTGTTCTCTTACCAGATCATTCAAGCACATGGTGGGACAGTGGACCCTACCCTTACAAGCAGGTGTACACATCTTCTCTGTGAAAGCCAAGTCAGTAACATGTATGCTCAGGTAAGCAAACTAGTGCCGTGTATTCATGCGTGCTTTCGTTTTGTTACTGGAAAGGTCAGGCTTTACAGTATGTATGTACTTCATGCTTAGATTGCAAATATAAAATTAAAGTTTTTCATTATGTGCTTTTTTATGATTTTTGGTTTATGGTGTAACAAACTCTTATAATGCATGTAGTGAGTAGATTTATTCCAGAGAACACTAAAAAAGATGCTTTGAGAAGGAGAATCCTGAAAAAAATAGAGAAAAACAAATGAAATTGAAGCTTTGTATCGTAGAAAAAAGTTTAAATAAGATGTATTTTGGTTTCTAAAAGCAGTTTATGGATGTATTCATAGGCTTTAAGAGAAAGGAAGAGATGTATTACAGCACATTGGCTGAACTCAATCTTGAAAAAGAAGAAAATGGTACCACCTCATCGAGCTCTTCATTTTCCAGTGGCATTTCCACCAGGAGGAAAGCCATGCTCTCAACATGTAAGATGAAAAAGCTTATTTCTAAAGAATGCTTGCTTCATTGCATGAGCAGTATTAAGATATAGCTAGAAAGTGCTTACTCAAAGCAAAATGCACATTTTGTTTGTCTTGGAAGAAAAGTTTCTGTTAATCTTAAGGTTCTGTGTTGATGTGGTGCATAATAGTGGGTGATTCAGAGTGTTTTGCAAGTCTTACCAAGTTCTGAGTGCTGAGGTGCAAAGATTGCCTGAGTTATACATAGGCATAGTATTCCTATGTCATAGCAAGATGACAGGAATCCAAGCTGTGTAGTTTTTTACTAACAGCACATCTAACAGTATATAACCCAACATTTTGAGGGGATTTTTTGAGGGTTTTTTCTGGGTCAATACCTGGCAAATACCACAAAAGAAAGCCTGTGCTGTTAATCAGGGAATAGGAGGTCACACTTCCAGTGGCCTGTGCAATGAGGAGCACTGGGAAAGTTGAGTTTTCTGGGGTTCAGAGATAAACTTGCAGTTGAATTGAATGCATCTTGAAATGCACTGTGCAGTATAAAACAAGATGCCAAAGTATGTCTTGGCATTGTGTTTCTTTGTGCTGGATGCAGACATACACCCTTGCTACTAGCCTGTTCTAAAAGACATAAAAAGAAATACAGATTTGGGAAAACCAGAATATAACAATATGCGTGTGAGCACAGTGATTAGTAATAAATGTAATATGTAATGTAATAAACATCATTTATTATGCCTTTTCCTGGGGAGAATGGCAAAAATGAAAACTTGGCAAAAATAAGGGTAAGAATGGAAGAAGTAGAATTACAGTTCACCACCTGTAATCAGTTGGCACAGGTTTTGTGGCTGGAGATTTTTAAAAGTAGAGTAGGGCAAGTAGGTTTAAGCATTTTTCTGTTTCCTGAATATAAACAGCGGCAGAAGAAAGGTGAGATGTGGGTGAAAACTAGCTGTGAGTTCTTTCATAGTAAAACTGCAGTCTTTGTAAATGAGAAAAGGCTGACCAGAAGAATGAAAATGGTTCTTCCTGAGTCAGAACTAGTGCTAGAAACCTAAAAATTTTATGTATAAACAAATCACTTCTAAATTGTATTGCTATGTACCCTACAAGCCATGTTTTAATTAAGTGCCTATATGCCGTGGTCATAATACTGTATATTTCGATGTAAATTAGTTAGTAACAGAAGTAGTTAGTAACAGAAAAATACTTTCAATGGGAATATTTTGTAAGTACCATCTATGTTCAGTTATTTGTTAACTGTCTCTTTCTGTCTGCAGATAATCTCTGTGACAGGATTTGTTGATAGTGACAGAGATGACCTCAAACTAATGGCCTACCTAGCAGGTGCCAAATACACAGGCTATCTGTGTCGCAGCAATACAGTTCTCATCTGTAAAGAGTAAGTGGTTTATCTCTGCAGTACTCACATTCTCAGTTGCCTATTGCTTTTCTTAATGTGAGGTGCTAGTTACATCTCATTATAAGAACGTCAATTTTAATCAATTTTTGCAATTTGATAGCAACAAACTTACTGATGACTTTCTTGAACTAATCTACTGCACACTGTTGCATGATAAATTTTGCCTTCTGAAGACAGGCAAAAGAAAAGTAATTTTTACTTCCACTGTTCTACATTCTTTTATAAGGGGTGCAAATACATCATCTACAAGTAAAATAACTTTTTTTTTTAAAAAAAGAATTATTTTAAAACATTGGGGGAGGGAAAATTAAGTTAAATCTGGGTCTAACTCGATTCCATTTGGGACAGATATTCTCCCCTAATTGACTTTACTAACACATAAAGCAAAAGTATTTTTTCAGAGGATGTACTTCGTCATGGTTGAAATAGATAATAGGCAAACACAGAAATAAGGGTATTTTCGGTTTATTATTAGAAATTGCTATTTTATCTATTTTACTGAAATACCTTACTTTTTTTCTTCATCTCTGAACAATAAGGCCCAGTGGCTTGAAGTATGAGAAGGCTAAAGAGTGGAGAATACCATGTGTAAATGCACAGTGGCTCTGTGACATTCTGCTAGGAAATTTTGAAGCTTTACGGCAGATACAACACAGTCGGTATACAGTATTCAGTCTTCAAGATCCACTTTCTCCTAGTCAACATCTAGTTCTAAACCTTCTTGGTAAGAGTTTTGGTCCCAAAGTTCTGTGTTCTGCAGCACTTCATATATGTACCCACTGAATGAATAGAAGCATGTATCTTCTGTTATAAATAACTTTGCAGTGGTTTAATTTTTCTTTTGTTTTTAATTTTCTAGATGCTTGGAGAGTCCCATTAAAGGTATCACCAGAACTTCTAATGGTATGTGGAATTATTACAAATATAAAGCTATTTTTATAAGATTACTCTTCAGTGTTTTTGATGTGTGAGCAGCATGCCAGAGAGACTTAACACAGACCTGTACTGAACCTCCTGACTGTACTTCCTGCTAGCGTTCTCTCTGCTCTGAGAAATCTGAGAAACCATGTTTTGTAGAACTAAGAACTTCCACATGATACACAAAATCAGATTACTTTTGAGACATCTTGGGCTAATGTTTCAGTCTTCAATTTTTACATCAGACCTTTAGAAAGGGCTTAGTATTTTTTTGAGTCAGTACATGAAATCAGGCCACATAAGGATTTTAAGGCAGAGCACCAAAAATCCTTAAGAATTTTGTTAAATATTGACTAAATTTTAAATAGAATAGATAATGTAAATTAAGGGTGGAACTACTTTATATCATCTCTTTGAAATAGCCTAACAACTAAAACCATGGGTATATATACCATATATTTTATAATTTTAAAATATATCTTGCTTTAAAAAGTGTAGTTGATAACCCTGGAAATAACAACAGTGTAGATGAACAACAGTAAGGACATGAAGAAGGTACCTTAAAAATACAAAACATTTAGTTCTTACCATGTAGTGTATTCTGTGAAACATGCGAACATGAGACAGGTGTAAGAGCTGAGGTGGAAACTGCAACTTATTTTCTGAACTGTTTCCTTGTTTTGAATATGTAGAAAAATTTTCAGGTTTTATATTATAAATTCTCTTCCCATTTCACATTTACACGATAACTATTTTCACAGTGTCTGTCCTGATGAAAGTAAATCCCAATTTGAGATAGTGAGCTTTCAGTTCATTTGTACAACAGATGACTTGTCAGATAACATTTTATATTGCACAAAAACATTTTGCCATACCACTTTTGTTCTGGATCACTCAGTCATTTTGTATCCTCTTCAGAAAAGAGGAGCTTAGTAAGTGTGATAGCTTAATTTGAACTAATACTTTAAATAGAGTTTGGCGCAGTGTTTGTTGTTTAGAAGAAGCCACTACTGTATCACTGGTCATAAGTTTGAAACCTTCTTATAGACCCCTGTGGAAGTGTTTTGTGGGCCCATAGTAAACTAATTTTAGGAAATTAAGTACCTTCAAAAATTTGTGTGGCAAAATGAAAAATCCTTGAAGATACTCACTATGCACTATTAATATTTAAAATAGCCTTTAACTATTTCAGTTTTGAGTTTGTTACCATCACCCTTTGTGTTCACGCTGCAGTTGAGTTCATCTTAGAATTGGGAATGTGCCGCTTTTGTGTGACTTAAACCAGGTGACGGCCCATGTTTTGTCTTATGTAGCAAATGAAGAGAACTTAGAGGTCAGAAGGCCTAATTTAGTACCTCCCTTTCTGTATTTACTGTATGGGGACCCTTCTTGCCCATGTGAAGTGAGAGTCTTGTAACTTAACGTTGAAAGGGACTTCTGAAGGTAATCTGTCCAGCTCCCCTCAGGATGCCCACGTATGAAGAATGTGATTTGGTAATAGAAAATGCCAGGCATGTGGAAGTGTCAGACAAGGTATTTCACTGCCTTCACAGTAGGCATTTCTGTTTGTCTTTGGATTTAAAATATGGTGTCCTCTTTTGAGGACAGCTGTCTGTCAGATGGTGTTGATGCCATCTATGTTTTGCATTTTCATAGTTGAAATGTCTGTCAGAAAGTGAGTGCCTGCGCTTTTCTTTCAGCTGCTCTTACCAGTGATTGCCTAGCATAAAAATGCATGTCCCTGAGAATAGGGAACAAACCCCTGTGGCCTGTTCCTCCCAAATGACCGTCCTCACAGCGAGGCTGAAATAATGCTGCCTGTCGTTCTGGTCATGTGCCTCTAGTATTCGTCATTAAATTTCAGGTGTAGATTTGAAGGTTAAAAATTAATAGATGTCACATGCCTCCTGCAAGCGAGAGCTGTTGTTTCAAGTTAGTTAGGCCAGGGAGAGCCTAAAAGCTACATTTCTCTACCCCTGGGGAAATGCTGTGGTGGCCGACCTGGTTCTGGGGAGGCAGGAATGTCTATCCAGTGAGTACCATAGCATCCTATGGAGCATCTGTTTAGGTAGTTAGGGAACTTAAGTGTTTAAAACACAGCTGCCAGTATTTTCTGTTGATATTTAAGCACCTGGAATAATATTATAGCCTTCATGTATTTAACAAATGGATGGGTTTTTCAGTCTCTCATTTAATTTTTTGGGATTTCCATTGATGATTATCAACTTTATTTAAAGAAAAAAGTCCCACAGTATTTTATTTGGTGTACACTTAAATAGTTACAGAACTTTGTGGAGAAGCTGTGGTTAATGCTGAGCTTTGCTCACATCAGTTGTGTAAGCATTAGGTGCACCAGTATGCATTCAGTAGTGTGTCTTTCTCATTTGTGTTTTACTTTTCTTTGATATAGTCTCAAAAGATCAGTGTATAGTTTTCCTATTTCAGAATAAATTTTGTTTCCCTGGTCAAATCAGATATAAACATGTAGATGATCTGATTTCAGGGTGTGAGGTTGCCTTTGAAACCAAAGCAAAATGAATCCAGTCTTCAGCCATCTTCCAAAAGAGCAAGGTAAGAATAGTGAGCAATCTGTGTCATAATCCTTAATTTACTTTTCCACAGAAGTGTCAGCTGGCCATCAGTCTGGTTTCATCCTTTGCCCTGCTAATTGAAATAACTATCAACGGTTTTTTGCATATTGCCAGCTACTCAACTGGCAGGAGTAAAGTAGTGACTAAAGAGTGAAGTAGTAAGAGGACTGGGAGAAAACAAACAGGAGAAAATGTCCTGTTCTCAGCCTAGTAATTTTTTCTTCAAAATAAGAGTGATTGTGCCTAGTTCTCATTCATCTGGGTAATTCAGCTGGTAAAAGTTGCAAGAGTGTGCTTGTCTATTTTTAAAACAAAACAAAACAAAGCAAACTTCAGGCCAAAGCTTCTCATTCTGCTGTATTTCATATATTTTGTAGGATTGAAGACCTACCACCACCTACTAAAAAACTCACCCCAGAATTGACACCAATGGTACTCTTCACAGGATTTGAACCTATGCAAGTTCAACAGTACATTAAGGTGACTTTCATGCTTATCTCTTATGAACTACATTGAAACATCTGTTAACTTTTTTCTTGATGTTGAATTTTTCCTATCTAAGACTTGATTAGCATATTTCTAATGGATAAAACCCCATACTTACTGGAGCTCAGATTAGAATATAATTTTTGTGAAATTAGTTTTATTTGGTGACTGTTCTGCTTCAGATAATTGTGCTTTTGTGGTACTTGTTTTTTCTTTATATATGATTGTTTTAAAAGGCAAGAAGGCCCTTCTACATTTGTTTTTAAATGAGAAAACTTCATGACCAATTTTAGGTGAGAAAAGTAGTAATGGTTGTACTGGATAAGACCCAGGATTTTTCTAGTTTAGTTGCTGTCTGTAATCCCAAAAGAAAAAAGGGATAGTTGCTCAGTATCGTCAAAAATACATGTGGAAATGGTGTATTTAAAGAATACGTGTTTTTCATGAGATGTTTTTCTCTTCAAAGAAAAGACTAGTAAATCGAGTTTACTGCAGCTGCAGTGTACGTTCCATAGAAAAGAGAAAAATTACTAATCTGCCTACTTAAATTTCGTGTCCTATAGTTATTTCCTTGCTTTAAAAAAAACAACCCAAAAAACTGCAGAAGCAGAATGTAGCTTTCAGTCTTGGCAGATGAAATTTGTGTCTGGAAGTACCTGGATTTTCAATGGCTTTAAATTCTGTCCTTTAATCATCTTTAGTAAAGGAATGACTGTAACACAGAAATCTCCTATATTTACTGTTTCATTAGGATCTTTAGATTTATTTGATGGTGATGATTCTTCATTTTTTCCTCCAGTTTTTAGAGGACTACTCCATTCTGATTTGTGTTTTGTACAACTTTCAGAAACTCTATATCCTTGGAGGTGAAGTAGCAGAATCTGCCCAGAAATGTACCCATCTAATTGCCAGTAAAGTGACCCGAACTGTCAAGTTCCTGACAGCAATTTCTGTAGTCAAGCACATAGTCACTCCAGAGTGGTTAGAAGAATGTTTCAAATGCCAGAAGTTTGTTGGTAAGTTAAACTAGTATCACCTTCTGTAATAAACTTAAGGTTCATTGATTCAAGTATGGGAAGATAGAATGCAAGTTGAAATACACTTTGTTGTTCTGACTTCTGACTTTAGTGTCTCTTGACAGTTTTCTAAAGAGTTCAGTTTTGAAAGCAGAGATTTTAAGTCTACAGAAAATTGTACTAGCATAGTTCATAACTGATGTTATGTTTAAGCAATTACACTAGCAGCTAGTTTTTATTTCACTTGAGGTAGAAGGTTATGTTGGAATTGTTAAATAAAGCTGTCACAAGAACAAATCACTTTTTTTTTTTTTTTGAGTGCTCTTTCAACAGAGCATTTTGTTTAAATTTTCATTTGATTTAATACAGTTTTTTTCCATTAAATGGAAATAATAAATTTAAAAAATACTTTAAAGGTTTGCTTTAGAGTGTTTAAATAGTTGGATGTTGTTAAGCACTGTATTTGCTTCTCATATAAACATTTGCAGATTTTTACCTATGGTTACATTACTTTTTAGGCCCCAAATACTTTTGGTTTCAGTAATTTTTCTAAAATAGAAGTTGTAAGGAACTAAGCCACTGTTGGAAATACACACAAAAATAATTTTGAGTAATTGAAGTTAAGTAGTCTAGTACCTTAACAGTGTTGGAAGAAACTAACTTTGTGTTTACACTGTTTTTCTGTGGACAGAAAACCAACATAGATAGTTTTGATCTTTTGACAAGGATGTTGGATCTGAAGAAAATGTTCTTAAAGGCTGATTATTTGTTTTGTGATTGTTTTATTCTTTTTATATAATCTGCTTGCAAGGAGCAAATGTATAATATACCTGCCTAACCATCACAAAGACTTCAATCTATGGATAATGAACCAATAAACGAGCAAACATTTTTATAGATCTAGAGAAGGCAACTTGCTTGATTGAGCATCAGTGAACTGGGGAATCAGTCCATTTGGAAACTATTAGAAAATAAAGAAGGCCTGGGAATTTAGAAGGATGACTGTTCTGAAATACTTAATCTACTGACATTTAGTGGATTTGTAGATAATGGGCTGCCTTCACTTTTGTACCTAGTACAATGATGACAAATATGACAGTTATTTAGAAAGATTGTCCTAGTGGCTTTCTTTGTCTCTTGGAAAAGTATTAACACCATCTTTTGCAAGTTATCAGAACTATCCTTGGAAAGACCAATTTGTTCTCCATCTTTTTTTTTTTCTTTAAATTTGGGTGTTTTGAATAAATCTGAATTAGAAATGTGTTTGACATAGTTTTGTGTGGAAAGATTAAGACTGAAATTCCATCCCAGATTAAAAAAAAAAAGCCCCTGCTGAAGTAACAGGACAAGGGAAACAGATGGAAAGTTTGGTCTGTTGAGGCGGCATGAGGAATTGAAGGCAGTTTTGGGCCTCTTGTAGGTTGTCATGGTGGTTTGTGCTTAAATTTAATCATTCTGTTCCTTTGTTTGTAGAGGATCAATAAGTAAAAGTTTGCAAGTTCCTCCAGTAACTCAGAAAAAGGGACTTCATAGAACGGTGGTTGTTGCTAGCTACACAAGTGTGAAATACAGTTTTATTCTCCAAGTAATCGTGGGTCATCCTTGTAAGATGCCTAATAAAAGGCAGTATTATACTCATGTTAAAATTAGTGTTTACCATTTAGAGTCCCCCTCTTGCCAACATTTTCTGATCAAATTAGATTCTGGGTTACGTTAATGTTTTTGTCTTTGTGCGTTACATCATCGGTCTGTCTTTTTCAGATGAGCAGAACTTTGTGCTCAGAGATGCTGAAGCTGAGGTGCTATTCTGCTTCAGTTTAGAAGAGTCTCTGAAGAGAGCACAAGTAGCTCCACTATTCAAGGTATGCAGTTTAAAAGGACATTTAAATACTCGGAGCTTTTCAACCTAAATTTTTCAGCACTTGGACCACAGCTTTTGTAGCCAAGAGCAATAAAACAGACTAGTGTATAACATGAAGCATTTGTTTTAAATTTTATTTTTTACTTTATGCCCATTTCCTGCCTAAGCATTGTTAGGATGGATCTAAGCTCTCTGAGTGCCTGGATCCTGTAGATGTGAACAAAACATGCTCAATATACTTAACAGTATTTGTTCCCTTACAAAATTTAGAACATTGCTCCTTTATTTGTAAAATGCAGCTTATAGAAGAGACTTTTTGTTTGGTTGGTTTTTAACACCAACCTGGTACTCAAAGCACTTGTCTATAAAAATAAGGGCCTGGGAGTAAGTTTTCACTTCAGCCAAAGGGAGTTATTCTCTGATTCTCCTTGAAAACTGCACTTACCACCAGGCTGTTTGTGAGGAGGGTGCAAGATAGTTTTCACGCCTCCAGTTAAAAGGTCACACTGCAGAGAGGTATATGAAGATCCAAGTTGCTAGAGGTTTTACAGTGTAACTGAACTTGAGGGTTTTTTTTTCTTGAGTTAAACCATCTAAAAAGGGTATTTTTACAACTTGTAATGAATAAGATTCTATATCTTCTACTGAGTTTGCATACTACATTTCACTCACTTTTGCAGTCTAAAGATAGCAAGGTTATTTGTTTATTCCTAGCTGGTAAACAGAGATTATATACTTTGTGATCTGATCACTTGTATTGCTCTCAGAAAAGTAGTGGGGTAATGTAGTGGGGTAATTTTTGTCAGAAAGTAATATATTGGCTATTAATTAAGAGAGTAAAGTTCTTTTGCAATACTTGAGATGTCCCTGTGCTTGAAGAAGCAAGGAGCATTGATGTTCTTATATATATTACCAAGCTGCAGTTACTTTTTTTTGTTGTTTTGTTTTTAAAACCAGAGTTGAACCTAGTGGTCATTTGAAGGTTTCCTGTTTGTTATTTTCCAGGTGTTGAAATAAGCACACCTAGGCTGTTCAAACTTAGCAAAATTGTAGGTTTGTCCGTCCAGGGAAAACATCAGTGGTAATTAAGGACAACTCATCAGCTGATGAATTTGTTGCCATTAGCTGTGATATCTAACACCAGTTTACAAAGCCTGCCTGTGATTGTCTTAAGAGTCACATGATAGTAAAACTTAAGGCATTGCAGAAATCAGTTAACAAACTTCTTACTCTTATTCTTTCTTTTCTCTTTTTAGGGAAAATATTTTTACATTACACCTGGAATTTGTCCCAGTCTTTCCACCATGAAAGCTATTGTGGAATGTGCAGGAGGAAAAGTATTATCTAAACAACCTTCTTTTCGAAAACTCATGGAGCATAAGCAGAATAAAGTGTGTACAGTGTTGCTTTCTAAAAATCACTGGTAATCTCTTACTGTGTTATTCTGAGTTTACAATGTATTTCTTTTGTGTAGAGTTTGCCGGAGATAATCTTGATTTCCTGTGAAAATGACCTTCATTTATGTCGAGAATATTTCGCAAGAGGCATAGGTATGTATAAATGATCAATGTAATTGGAACAGTATAGCTGTTTTTTTTTTTCTTTTTAAAAAAAAATATTTTACAAGAAAATAAATCTCTTGAAGCTTTCAGGTAATAGTAGAGGAATACATGGTCTGTCCTGCAAATCATGGAGAAATCTGAGGCAGCTGTTTGCTATTTCTAATAGAGGTATTTTAGGCCACCATAAATCTCTGGAAGGGTAGGCTTGAACTTGGGGCTTCAGTACTGGATGAGGCAAGATTATTGTCTCAGTATTCATCAAGTTAGTTAACTATCTGGGATTTTGCACTTCAGCGATTTTCACCTCAGTGTAGAACTCCAAGACATGCTGTATTTATTATCAAAAACATGCATGGGGAAGTCTGGTATTTGTGGTGTGAAATGTGTGATGGCTAACAGGAGGGGCTTCTCCCCTACACCTTTGTGTGAAGAACAGAAAGGTACAGAATGGCCCCTCCTGATGCGCGTGCAGATTGAGGAAGAATGTCTTTGTAGGATGTGAACTGTAGGCATGTTTTTGATATTTCCAGATGTCCACAATGCTGAGTTTGTCCTGACTGGAGTGCTTACTCAAACACTGGATTATGAATCATATCCTTTTTGTGTAAAGGCTGTCTACTGCTTAGGGAAGTGTGGTTTACTAAAAGTTTTTTTTAATTAGGAAGTAATTATTTATAATTTTTTAGGATGTTTACTTGATAGGAGGGTAGTTAAACACCCAGAAATCTAGCTTAAATTCAAAGTGGAATTAACTTTTTGGTAGGAAATACTTCAGTGGTGGTGGGAGACAGGGTTGTGAGAAAGTAATAGTAGTAGAATATTAAACAATATTTAAACAAACACTGAGAAAAGTATTTGTCACGAGTTAATTGCAGCTGAGGAAAATAGCTTTTTACTGAAGATTATAAGCCCTGTTTGATAAATACAGTGGAGGGCCCAGTAAGGGTTCTGTGTCTTTATACATGTTTTTATATAAGTTCTATTTTGCAGTCATTTCTTAAAATTGTTCTTTCTTAACAAACTTACATATAAATTTACTTGATGGATAGTGAAATGCCTTACTGCTTCGGAATCCTTGGAGCATTAAATCTAGCTGTTCAGCCATTGTATAAAGCAACTAAAACTTCCTGTGGATGCTGTTTTCCAGCTGTTTTCCTAGGGGTGATGAGCAGTTTAAAGCAGGAAAGCAAAAATAAACTGCATCTTTTTTAGGATGTGTAATTTTATTATGCTGAAACATAATTTACTATGTTTTGTATTATACTACCATTTTAAGAGCCCACTTTAGGTATCCTGATTAGCCCGTTTTTAAGCATTTTAACGTAAATTATGGTACTTCAGCCAAAATTGTAATTTGGATGTACAAATAAAAGGGCTTGCTATCTATTAAATTATGGATGTTGAAGATGAAAATGTTTTGTACTTTATTTTTATTTCTTATACTCTATTTTCTTTTATATTGATATTTTGCCCACATTTTAAATAAATGTACTTTTAAATGTTTTACTCTATATTTTAGTGGTGGTTCATTTTTTTTGAATACTGTGCAACAATGGCACTCTGGTAAGAGTAAATTACTCAAATCTTTTCCAAGCAATGTAAAATTATTTTAAGCTTAGTTTACCAGGTATGTTTTAATATATGAAATCCCAGTGCTTTAAAGGGAAATCGTTGTAAATGTCTATATGTTTTTACTGAAACAAAGAAGCATCTTGAAGGAAGGAGAAGCTATAGCCCTGCATACTAAACTGTTGTGATAACATTTGTTTGTATAGTGAGTTTTACTAAATAAATACTAAAAACAGTCTTCTGAATCTATATTCAGTCGTATTTCCTAATACCCACAAAGTTCTCATAATCTGACTTTCCTGTTTTTATCAGTTTAGATTCTAGTAAATGAAAAAATCATTCTAAAAGCATTTATTCTTTGATCAGCAAGCCATTCAACTGGTGGGACGGTGCAGATACTCCCTTTTCTGTACAGCATCAAGTATATTATAGCACCTTGTGAACCATTCACAGACAATTCAAAGTACAAGTTAGAAAATTACTTCAAACAATAGCTTGTCACACTACTTTTTTGAAGCATTTTGTGTTTTTATGTGAAACCATTTTACAGAGAAGCTTTTACAAATACAGTATCATTAAACTGGAGTAAGCTGCTATTTTTAACTTAAGCAAACCTTTCTACAGAGAAATTTCAAGTCTGTCTTTTGTGCTTGGCTTAAAATGTAAATCCACCTGATACCTGACCACGGTTTCTGTTGCCTTTCTTCCCATGCCTCAGTTCAACAAAGTGCTTAAGCAAATGACAGATTCAGGCTGTAAGTGGTAGTAAATTTGAAGATGAGTGAAGTCCTGTGGCGGTCAGTACTGTGCCTTTTGCCTGTTGTTGCTGGCTGTGGGTTCCTCAGCTGTCCTGATCTACTCCTGTATTTGCTGTTTCTGTTGTCAGCAGTTAGGGGCGACATGATGATAACAAGAACAGTAAAATTTCTATCAGCATGACGTTTGGTAAGGTGACAAAATATAGTAAATGAGAATATTCTCCTTTGGCTCAAGATGGTTTTCGGTGAATTGGAGATTAAAGAGGTATAGTACAGGGTGGGAGACAGGTACTTTTTCCCAAATGACGTTTACCTGTAACAACAGTTATGTACTTAGCGTGATGTTCAGCTTTCATAATACAGTTTCCTCTTTGTTATGAGATAGATTAAGAAAAGGTCTTTAACGTGGAGATCTAAGGTTGGAAGTTGATGACATGATCTTATGCTTTAACTTTTAAAAGTAGTAAAAAAAGGAGAGACTGCAGTGGGAGTTAATTGCTGGCTGATGAGTTATGCAAATTACTTAAATTATTCAGACATGTAGGCCTGGCAAGTCTGCTCTCCTTTTAGTGTCTGGAGGGAGAGAGTATCTGTAAAACCTGGCTTAGTTAAAGACCCTGGCAGAGAGCACATCTCTTAGCAATTTAGCAAACTAGTTTAGCTATCTACATCTTCTACATCACAGAAAATAGGTGAGATGAATCCTGCCCTACAGAACTTCAATACTGCATTGCATAAATACTATTTTTTTTTTAATGGAGAAGTACACTTTTTTATTTCCCCTTCAAATGCACTTTAGAATGTGTAATATTGAAATTATTTAAAGCTGTGTTAATCTCTCTATGGTTTGAAACTTTCTTCATTATATTAGTTACCATGTTGCAGAAAGTTTTTGGATTCCTTTTCCTTTAAACCAAATATCAGCTGGTTGTAGCTCTTCAACTTTGGAAATGCTGTGATACACAAAACTTCCTAACTCAAATAAATCCTTCCTACCTGTCATGCATTCACCATGTCTTCTGTATGCCTTACGAATGATGAATTGCCATATCAGATATAAACACTGGTTTCAGAAAGAGATACGCGCAGGTCAGTGGCTCTGCCTAATTGCATGAAGTCAAACACAAAGCATATGAATTTGCAGGACTGGATTCTAGAACCTAACTTGCTAAAACAGCTTTCTGCAAAATGAAACTTGGATCTGAAAGAAGAGAGGCAGAGAAACCAGGTTTGAATATGTTAGCAGTTTTTTGCCTCAGCAACATGAACTGCTAGACTTGATAATGCAGTTATGCCTCAATAAGAGTTCTCACCTGTTCTCAGGATTAACTTCAACATTTTCCACAGTGAATCAGTGTTGAGGATATATAATACCTTTGCCAAAGACTACTAGAGTTGAGACGTGAATGCAATAGCATCTGCAATGGAAATTTCCTTATGAAAAATATCCAAAATGCTGTCAGATATTGCATAGAAAAGCTTAAGAAAACCAAATGCAATCATGGAACAAATGAACCCCCTGGGAAACGTGAGTGGTAATGCATCTGTTTCATCATCAGTGGAGACAGTGTGTTTATTTAGCCAACATACAAGTATGACTGATTTGATTAACCTTTCAATTAGAGTTAAAAACAGAACCTGCCAAGAAATAGTCTTTCAAGAACCACAGGAGCTGTCCAGAGCCAACTGGCTTGCACAGATGTTACTGTGCGTGTGATTAGTGATAGAGAACGGGTTTGGTGAAGTATTCTGATACTAGGTTGCTGTTATGAACATGCTTTTCCTTCCATCAAAGGTTATAATACTTCAGTGTCTATTTGATCCTGTCTCCTGTACTCTGGAAAAGATAAGTACCTTTCATGTTGTTTAGTTGCTTGCAGAAGCATAAGGTCCATAATAGAAGCTTGTGTTTTTTGTAGAAAATCTGTCCTAATACAGCAGTTATTTGAAGATTAATACAGATCATGTCTGTAACAGCAAAGACATTCCATCAGTTAGGGATCTGCTGGAAGTCAGGGAGATGTGGTCTCCACTCATTACCCTGCCACTTTCTTTGCCATGAGTCATAAAGTATAAATGTAGAACAGAATTGTAGAAGTATGGCTGGAAGAGACCTCTGGAGATCCAGTCAAGTTTTCAGTATCTCAAAGGATGGAACTACCACAACCTCTGTGGGCATCCTGTTTCTGTATTTTGCTACCCTCAAGGTAATAAACTGTCTTCATATCTAATGAAAATGTCCATTGTTCTACTAATTTCGTCCCATGCACCTCCAAAAAGAGTCTGCTGCTTGTCATCTTTCTGTTCCTGTAAGGCAGTTGTAGTCAGCAGTAAGACCTTCTGCTCTTAAGGCTGAGAACACTCAGCTCAGCCTCTCTTTGTGCGCTGTGTACTTACACCCCCAATCATCTTGATGGTCTTCTGCTGGACTTGCTCATTAGGTCATTGTCCTATGCTATGGGACAAAACTCTGAAAAGAGAAAAGGTACTAGGTACCTTGGCCTCTTTCATGTCTTTCATTACTATGTCCCTTGCCATGTTGAGCTGTAGACTTTCCTTTTCCTTTCCTTTTTGCTGCTGATCTATTTACAGAAGCCTTTCATGCTGCCTTTCACATCTCTTTCTACTTTCAACTCTGGCTGAGCTCCTCCTGAATAAAAAAAACAGCTGCGCCATTCAACATGTGTAAAACATGAGTGGAGAGATAAGCACCAGAATGCATGTGTTTATGAAGGTTGTGCATTTAATCTTTACGCAGCTCTAATATTAAAAATGCATCAAACATTTTCTAAGCACAGTTTAGTTAGTTTGCCCTACCTCAAGGCAAAAGGATAGACAAGAAGACTGCTCTGTTGATGTTTCAGTATTTTATGTTTAAGTATTGTGATGCCTTACAGCATGCTAGGAGGTTACATAGGAGATAAGTTAGGCAAGAATTACCCTTTTTATGGATGAATATTCAGATTGAGAGAAATCTGCACTAGGAGTCATGAAGCAGGGAACAAAACCCAGGCTACCTATATTCAAAGTTCACATCTTGACAACCAGTCAAAGTCTGTTCTGTTTCCCCTTTCTTGTGTCTGTCCTATGCTCTCACAGCAAGAATAAAGAAATATCAAAGCAGTGGAGCTAAGGAACAGCAACAGAAGAATGAGAGCACACACCAGTGAAACAAGGAGAGAGACTCTCAGGCTGACTCCCTCAAAGAACAAACTTTTACAAGTGACTCCAGGGTTTAATAGGGGTAATTTTTCCTAGAATTTTTGTAGAATAGTAATTAATAAAAAAAATGTTAATAAAGAAGTTGCAGATGTGTTCCATCTTACCTGCAGGTCTAGGCGATTGCAAGAGATTATCTCCAAAATGTTTGCTAAAATTCATTCTGCAGGAAGCAGTATGGGCTACAGGTGCTTCCCTGTTGCTTTCTTAATCTTTAGAATCTGTGCTAGTGTTTAAGAAAAAACATTTTCAGGTTGTTATGGTTCCCAAATGTCTCTGAGCCTGACTAGTACTGGTCATGGACTAGCATTTCTGACCCAAGCAGTACTTACCCAACCCGTTTCGTTCTGATGCAAATGGTGATACTTTCAGAGTCAGCATCGTGAGCTTGCTGCCCCATCCAAGCTCTTCAGAAGAGGGAATGTGATCTGTGTACTAGCTGTTTGGTGCAGAGCAGGTTACACTAGCACCAGGCAGGTGGGTTAGGAAGGTGCCTTCCTTTTCTTAAAAAAGCAATCCAGTGTCTTTGAAATGCAACAGACCCCTCTGGAGGGAAAGACATGCTTGAAAAGCTTCCTCAGTGGGATATAGGAGCTTTCCCTGGAGGAAGGCAAGGGGAGAACACTGTTTGAGCCCTTGGGAGATGCTTGTAGCTCTGCCAAGGGAATTTCAACCTACAGAATACGCATGCAAACAATTGTGAAGAGTGAGTGATGCTTGGAAAAATATTCCTACCCTTATCAATAGGGTACATTTGTTTGATTCTCAAGCACCATTTTGTCAGAAGGGGAACAGGCTGTGCCTGCCAGGGAGAAAGCATGGTAGTCAGGGGACACCCCAGGTCAGGTAAATTGGACATAGTTTTGAATGGGCCTGCCTAGGATGTTTCCTCATAGCAAGCTATGCAAAAAGAAAAAAACCAACCATCTGAAGAAAAATAACAAGAGTATTTCAAACCTACTCAACTTGTCTATGTTCTGTTAATGCAATAAATAAAATATTTTCAAAGGAGAAAAAAGGGGAGAGAAGAGTTTGATTTTTCATGTGATGATGGTGGCTTCTAGCCCTGCATGGCGAGAGGCAGACTAGAGCCACTAGGACAGCTTGGAGAAAGAGATGAATTGCAGATGAGTCAGGAGAGCTTAAAAAGTTGTGGAGTGCTGGCTAGGCTGTGTCCTCCAAGGCTGTGACAGATGTGAAGTAAACCGGCTTTGTTCTGTCTGCAGTGAAATTTTGCTGTCTCACCTGGGTAAAGTGCATCTAGAGTCCTTCTGTGGTAACTCACTCCAGTGTTCAAACTTGAATATTGCTGAAGCTGTGGAAATACTGCAGCTGAGTGCATTTTTGTATTCTAAGCCCAACTGGAGAGGAGCCTGTGGGAGTGGCCCTGCAGACATGACGAAAATGCACTGGGTGGAAAAGAAAGGAATCAAACTGCAGACATACTCTTCCAGCATCCTTTAGCTGAGAGGCATGAGAGCTCACATCACCTAAGGGGAGAATGGAGAACTTGGAGGAACTGTGGTCTGAGGCATATTTAAGTCAACTCCCTAGCAAAGTTTGAAACACAGCAAGCACATCTCCTATTTCTGACTCTACCCAGACTGAACAAGACTCCCATCAACCTGACAATACCAGCATCTTTCAGTTCTCATGCAGTGTGTTTTTCTGTCTGTGCTTCTTACTCTCCCATTTCACATTGCTTTATCCCCTCAGCTCCTTATTTTCCCCCACTGTCCAGAGAAGGCAGCAATGGCCATGTATTCACCTTTACAGACTTGTGAGCTCTTTTGGGGCTGAAGACTGTTTTATCTGGCTGCCAAATGCCACCATCTTTCTGATAGAGAGCCTAGAGCAGTATATAAACCATTCAGGATATTAAAAACTGAGGGCATTAAAAGTAGTACATTTTGTGTCCTTAGACTCTAAACCCTCCAGGATGCTGTCTGCAGTGTGGGCAGCAGCTCTCATTTCCTTATGTTGTCTTTGACTTGTCTGTTCCTCACATGAGCGTGGGGTCATAGCACCACTCTGGAGAGGAAATCAAACGTTTTGCTCACTAGTAAGTTTCCCAGAGTTTCTCTGCAATGAATGTTCCCAAAGTGTGTTTTAATAGAGTGTTTCCCTCTTGGTCAGCACTGACTGATAAGGCTTCATTTCCTCTCCTACCATACCAAGAAGTTTTTTTATTGTGAATTGCATTTCTACTTCCATGGAACAGACAATATAATAAAGTGTAGTTATTAAAAGAAGTATCTCTCTTGATCTTGGAGACAGAAGTTAGGTAGAAGAAAACATTTGTAAACTGCTCTGATTTGCTTTGCTGTAAGGTAGTGAAATACCTGAAATACAAATTGATCAAATGCAAGCTCCATTAAATATCCATTCATTTACATTTGTAGTGAAATGCCAATATTAAACTGTTGAAAGCACTGTTACAGCTGTGATGATCCAGAAACACTAGAAAAAGCTTTACAAGGAGGGCACATACCTCCTTCTAGGCTAGCTGATATGGATCATCAAAGTGGCCAAATTCTGGATGATGTGTGCATCTGGAGAAAGGCTTTTGTGATTGAAAACTTCCCTGTTTTATCTGGTGATATCTGATTAAGTGCAAGACATCATCCCTTCCAACACACTTGCTCCCCTACGTCAGTGAGCTGGGCTATGTGAACCCCTGGGAGCATCAGTCACTCATGAGCAATGTGATGGCAAGAGAACACAACCTGCCCAGGGGCTGAAGTTTTGGTGCTTCTCTCCGCAGATCATTTAAAAAGATAAACTATTTACACAGCCATTACAGAACCTATTTTCACATGGGTGTAAGGCCCAGGGACTTTCTAAGAACCAAGAAAGGTATAAGGGCTAAATGAAATATCAAGCTCAGTACTTGGGTCAATGAGAACAAGGGAATGCAAGATGCAATGATACATGCTGGGATGACTCCGAAGAACGGAGTCACTGGTCATCAGCCTGAAGCTGGAACAGCTGAGCATCCTATGGAGGCATACCACTACCGTGCTTGCTTTGAAAGAGATGCAGGGGTAATACCAAACAAGAGTGGAAACTTCATGCTAGTGCCTCGGAGCAATGAAGGAAAATATACCCTGCCCCCCGCAAAAGATGTGTGGGGGGGATTTCATGAGGCTAGGAGCCCCTGGGAACTGACAAGTTAGTAAATTATGCAATTTAAATTGCAGTATTTTGCAAGAAACTGTCAATGTTGATGAAACTAGTTTGGGACTTTTTGACAGGCAAAATGAATTGTTGAAGTATCAACTGATAAAGTAATTGGAATGAAACTAATTGAGAAAACAAAGCAGAAACAAAATATTTTATACGACTGTAATCAAACGTGCTCAATGTGGGGAAGCTGAAATGTGAATTTGCATTTCCAGTTTTGCAGCAGCATTGCTTGATAACTGCTGAAACCATGCAGAAGTCTTGCAGTTTATCTAAACACTGAACAAACAAGGAGAGAAACTTTTCCTCAAACACAGCACTAGGTATGACTGCTTACTACCAGCTACTTCTTGTAGCACCTCTGATGAAATTGCTAGCACATCATGCAGCACTTCATGCTAGTTCAGTCATTTATTTAGGTGACCTAACTAATGTTGTTAATTGTTTAACCTTCAGTTACACAGACCTCTAGAAATTCGTCACCCACCCTCCACATGCAAGCTGCCAACAGCTGCGCCAGCCCTTACTGAGTGAAGTTTCTGTCTTAAGCATCCTCTGCATGATTGGGCTAAGAAAAAAGAGGGGCAAAAGTATAAGGAGAGGTGTGTCCTTCAGAGGACTATCAGGAAAATTACACCTTTGATACCACTATCCTATAAACTTAAAAAGCACAGTGTGAGAAGTATAAAGGCAGAAACTAAGCTCCTCTTCTACCTATAAAGAATTTAATCCCGTTTCTTCCCCTCTGAAAAACACCCATACCAAAACCCAGCTTGCTCTCAGTTATATTTCATAGTGGAAAAAACATGATTCCTGGGTTTCTCTCCTTATCAGATTTGAAAATTACAAAGGAGGTTGAAGGAGCTGTTGTACTCAGCTGCTTTGCTTTGCTTTTTATTCCAGCTGGTCTGTTTTGCTTTGCTGTGGTGAGTATGGCTCCTTGGATTTTTAGCAAAGCAATATACCCCTTTGTGTCATTAAAAGAGAATTTGTTAGCCAAGACTGACTTGTCAGCCAAGGCTGAACTGCTCTCCCTGGGTTTTTGCCCTTTACCTGCTGAATCCAGTGAAGAAAGTCCAGGAAACTTCAGTCCTTGGAGAATGAAAACACGTTTAACATGAAGCATGGGAGTAAATTTACTGACCTCTCTTCCAGTTACCACCAAACTTAAACCTACACTGAAAGCACTGAAACTGGGGTTAACCAAGTATCAGATGGACAGCCTACTCATGAGAAACACAGACAGAGCCACAGCCATCTATTCCCACCCTTCTGCATCAACACCACTCACTCCTCCCCACTAGTTTTACCCATCATGGCAACTTTCTTCCAAGATGTGTGTTTTGTGGCTGCAAACACAGACGTCTGGTTTCATTGCTCACCTCTCTTGCAAATCCATGCTCTGCCATTTTGCAGTGAATCCCAATTTCTGCATGGATGAAAACTCATAATAATAACTCAGCAGCATTAAAGAAGAAGAATAATGCCTGCCTTACTTTTTCTGCCTGTGAAATGCACAGAATATGCATCTTGCTTTAATAGGACAGTGAATCTGTGTGACAGTGCTAGTTATTGTGTCTGCATAGAAGAAAATACTGATAGCCTGTACAGTGTGCTGTTCTTTAAGTCCTGGTTGAGTGTTTGCCACCTGTCCTCTTCCAGACAGTAGTTCAAGACACATCCTTGGTGTCTGAAAAATTCTGTGCTGTTATCCATCACCTGTAGCTGTTATCCATCACCTGTAGCTTCAGCCTCTTTGAGTGATAAATCACCAGTTAACACGTGTGGCAGAGATTTCTGCCATAATTATTTCTCGCAGCTCTTCAACATGCTGTTTCTCCTACACAAATAGGTACTGCCAGGACCTTGTAAAAACAGGTGACAATAGACAGAGGCAAGACAGTATCACCGAGGGCATGTTACAGGCACACCAGTGTGCTACTTTCTCAGCAAAACTGACTGCAGTTTCAGGGTCCTGTGACTCCTAACAGGAAAAAGAGGATCATTTGTGCTCTGTGATCATGTCAAGGACAAGGATGCTCCCTTCTGGAAGGAGGAAAGGAATGGTGGCAAGTCTGTCTGCCATCTGCTGCCTACACCCCACCTCTCCTCCCAGCTGTGCTCTTCATGTTTGACTTGGTGCTCCTCATGCAGAAGTGTGTCCAAACTCTCAGCATTAAAGAGAGCACTGAACACAACAGGGTTTTTCTTGAGGACAGAGTGGAAAAAAGTGCTTGGGGGGGACCAGATTGTGTAGTTGAGTCTTGCTCTGGCGCGGCTGTAACAAGGCTGCTAATGCTGATTTACTTTGCTGATTTTCTTGGGCTCTGCAGCCTGGCAGAACACTGTGTTCCTGATGTGCACCTCATGATTCGTGTTTAGAGTAAATTGAAAGCTGGTGAGAAGCAAGCCGTTTACAGACAGATTTCTTAAATTAGATTTATTGCTTATATATACATCATCACAACATTAAGTGTGTGATGTTTTCTGGACACAAATGTCCAGAAAACTCCCTAAGAATATATTTATTTATATCTAATGCTAATGATCACTGAACATTTATCTAATGCTGTATTTTTAACTCTAATGAGCTCTTGAGTCATTTGTATGCTGAGCCTTCCAAAGTCACACCCTTGTCTCTCATGTTTGATTTCACCTGCCAAACATCTCTTGAGCGCAAAGCCATGACCCAGTGATGGACAAAAGCATTGTGAAGTTTGTCTGGACAATCTTGTCCTCTCTGTTTGTCTGGCAGCATCATGCAGAAGTGGTTGCCTGTGCAAGGACCAGCCATGTGAAATTATGTGGTTCACTTGAATGACATGAATGTCAACACTCACTATTGCCACTCCAGAGGGCATAAGATCCAGAGGCTGATTTGAGATTTATGATGTATCAAAAATATTTTTGATATCTAATTTCAGGGAGTTTCAATGTTATGTATATTTTCAAGCTTTTCTCATCAGCCACAGGGTTAGAAACAAGCTTTTAAATAGGGAATTAGACAACTAAGGAGTTTGTGTTATTCTTAGAATCACAGAATGGTTTGGGTTGGAAGGGACCTTAAAGATCATCTAGTTCCACCCCTCCTGCCATGGGCAGGGACACCTTCCACTAGACCAGGTTGCTTAAAGCCCCGTCCAACCTGGCCTTGAACATTGCCAGGGAGGGGGCAGCCACAGCTTCTCTGGGCAACCTGTGCCAGTGTCTCACCACCCTCATCACAAAAAAAATTATTCCCCTCTTCATAGGAGAGATGTTCCAGTCTTCTGACCATTTTCATGACCTCCCTCTGAACCTGCTCTAACAGGTCCATGTCTTTTCCTGTGCTGGGGACCCCAGAGCTGGACACAGCACTGCAGGTGGGGTCTCACAAGAGCAGAGTAGAGGGGCAGAATCACCTCCCTTGACCTGCTGGCCACACTTCTCTTGATGCAGCCCAGGATACAGTTGGCTTTCTGGGCTGTGAGTGCACATTTCCAGCTCATCAACTTTTCATACACCAGCATCCCCAAGTACTTTTCCACAGGGCTGCTCTCAATCCATTCAGACCTCAGTTTATTGATACTGGGGATTGCCCCACACAGGTGCAGCAGGACCTTGCACTTGGGGACTCCAGGAGCTGGAGCTTTAGTTGAGAATAAAAGTGCTACCCAAGGCACAGTGAGTTGTGGAGATGCCAGCTCTTGCACTCTTACTATCTACTCAGTGTGCCAGGCAAGAAGGAAAGCTTTGAAAGTCCGACCCTGTGTGCTGAGCTGTCACTGCCTAGTGGTGAGCTCTTCATAACACAGAGAAAGCAGGATTCATGATTGTAATTGAGTTCTTAAAAAAAATCCTGTTGTATCCTGGGTATGAAATGCCTAATCAAATCATGTTTACTGCTCAGCACTAGACTGCTAATTTGCTTTGATTTAGAATTTAAAAAGATAATTGCAGATGCGTGCATTTGCGTAGGTTGCTGTGAAAAGGCTTTCCTCTCCATTTAATAAGCAGTCCATTAATATGGACTGCGTTAATTTGACTTTCCTTTTTCAATACGATTGATTTTAGTCTGTTAGAGGAGGAGATTGAAACAGGGAACATCATGTGCTCGTACCAGTGGCACGGGGTGGGAGACAAGGAGCTGAGGAGCAGCCTCCTCTCATGGGATCTGTGGGATTTCCCTTGCCTTAGAAAGACCCTTCCAGGAAAAACAGGGACAGATACTCATGCTTTACAGCTCTGCTCTTAATATTCTTGGCAGCAGTTTAACAAAGCCACTTAAACATATTTACCTCTGTTTTAGCGTTAATAAAAGTGGAATGAGATGAAAGTTGCAGGTAAACATGGTATTAGCATAACACAGAAGATAACTCCTGTTTACCAAAAAGATTCTTTGGGCTTAATTCCTACCTGCAGATGGTCACAGGGGTGAATCCCTGCTCCCATTTGCTTGTACCCTGATACTGTTTATTGCCAACACTTTGCAGTCTCTTGCACAAAAAAATCTGCCCAGACTGGGATGCAGCTGCATGCCTGGAGAACAGGTCATCTGCCCTGTTTTACTGTTTATTTTACTCAAGGATGACTCTGTAGATCACCTTTCCTTGACCTGCAGCCAGCCAAGGCTGCCTCCCAGGCACAGGCACCTACCTGGTAAAACCCTGTGTTTTTTGAGTCCAATTAATCAGATGATAAGCTTTTAAAGGTGAAGGAGTCACGATAATTTGAGATCATGTGCCTGGCATGGGGAGACTGTGCACTAGTCTGGTTAGCCTGGTTACTCTTCAGTATCCATGTCTGCAAGAAAATAATAGGCATGAAAATGCAACAAAGATGCTGACTAGATGTCTGCTCTTTGCAGCTCCTTCTTCCCCACTCATAAATCCACACCAAAGGTCACGTCAAATGGGCTGGTGCAGCAGCACTGGGGTGGGATTGCACCGGCTGTGCGTTGTTGCAGTAACCCAGAGTGGAGCTCAGTCAGTGTTGCTTTTGTGTGCGCTGACAGCAAAGGGCATATTGTAAGGGACAAACCTGGATTTTCCTGTAACCTTTGTCTGTCCTCTCCTTCTCCTGCCAACATGAATCTTCAGTTGTCCATACAGGCAGCAGCACCGCTGCCACCTTTTTGTATGGGCTTAATCACATGCAGAAGCATGCATTAAAATTCAGAGATCTTCCTTCTGATCTTGCTTGCAAAGAGACAGGAATCAGTTTTTCTGGTCTTCAGGGATGGAAACTTTCTCCAGAGATAGTTCTTGTTGGGTTTTTTTTGTTTTTTTTTTCCACTCATGGAAATGGTAGTGATTAACTAGTGCAACTTTCCTGAAGCGGTTTAAAATGACTAGCTGTTCTGGAATCCTGTTAAAAAACCCCACCAAGTCTTAGGGTATTCCAGGAGAAATCTCACCATCCCACAAATCTCAAAGTCTACTGATCAAGGCATAAACCAGGATGGTGAGACCCAGCTCCTCTGTAGAAACAGCAGAAGGAGAGTGCTGCCTGCCAGAGTCCTTCAGCCTGTTTGCCGTGATGCCAGGCCCCTCTCAATCCCTGCTTCAGAGCTCTCATTTGGAGGTTTATGACTTCTAGACATGGATTTAGCAATCTGAGTTGTGGGGTGAAAGAGTGAGTTCAGACTTTGGTGCAACTGCTCCATTTTTAGCTATTACCTCTCCCTGTAAATGATGTTTTATCTAAGCTGGTTTTGTGCTATCATTTTATACAAAAGAAGTGTTATCTGAGGAGATGTCTTGTGCTGGGTGGTTTGGTTTAAACTCTCAGCTGTCAGCTGTGTGGGGTTTCCACTGGGGACTGCTCATGTCCTAGGAGCTGCAGAGAGTACCCTGAGCATGGGGAGGCAACTCAAGGCACAGCACAGACAGGGTTGCAGCTGCCAATCCCAGGGACATCTTCTGTCATCCAGACAAGGACACAGGGACCGGAGTCCGGGGTAGGCTCAACAGGTGGAAAGCAAGATGTAGGTAGCTGTGTAGATTTGGAGTGTGAAATTTTTCCTTTATCTGTTTTTCTGTTCAGCTTGGAACATCAGGAAACACCAAATACACCATTTACAGTGTCTCCTCACTTCAGGCAACGACTCTGAGCTCAGCCTGTATTAGGCAGAAGTTTCATTTGACACTGGTGAAAGATGTGCAGAAACACCTGTGTCCTCCAAGCCTGGAAAAGAAACACTGGAAAACTCACCTCTTCACTTGTAGTGAACATGTACTCAAAGGGACAAAAGACAGGCCTCTGGATGGGGACAGGTCAGCCATGAGTGGGTTTTCTCTGGAGAATTCACTTGCAGGAGCAGATTCACATGTCCCGCGCATGGGCAGAGCTGATGACACCAGACAGGGCTCACCTTCCCCTGTGCTGCCCCTTCGCCACAGCCTGATGCCAGCCTAGAGGTAAGGCAAGGTCAGCTGTGGCCAGCAAGGGATGTCCCCAAGCAGAAAAACTTCTTCACCGTCAGTATGGTCAGGAGTTAAGAGTCTCCTCTGACACAAATTCAATCCCTGAGTTACAGCAAAATTTGTCCCTTGAATTTCTGTTTCTCATGTTCACCAGCACAGCAATATTTCCTAAGTTGTTTTCCTCAGCGATTATGTTTTGCACAGGAGATAGATAACGTGAGGTAGTTTTCTGGTATGATGAGAGGATGTTTTGCGTACATTCCTTTAGAGACCTATTGCTGCACCTCTGGGGATCTGTAACACTATATCTAATAATACACCTTAATTAAAATAAATAGTGCTCCTAATAATGTCTTGTCACACAGGCCACCTGACCAGGAAGACCAAGCGGATGAGGCCCTCTACAGACAGATAGGAGCAGCCTCACATTCACAAGCCCTGTTTTTCATGGGGACTTCAACCACCCCGATATCTGTTGGAGGGACAGCACAGCAGGGCAGAAGCAATCCACAGGGTTCCTGGAATGTATCAGTGATAACTTCCTTCTCGCAAGTGATAGAGAAGCCAACGAGGAGAGGTGCTATGCTGGATCTTTTTCTCACCAACAAGGAGGAACTGGTGAGGAATGTGAAGCTCAAGGGCAGCCTTGGCTGCAGTGACCATGAAATGGTGGAGTTCAAGATCCTTAGAGCAGCAAGGAGGGTGCACAGCAAGCTTGCTACCCTGGACTTCAGGAGAGCAAACTTTGGCCACTTCAGGGTCTACTCGGTAGAGCAGCATGGGATAAAGCCCTGGAGGGAATAGGAGACCAAGAAAGCTGGTTAATATTCAAGGATCACCTCCTCCAATCTCAGGAGCGATGCATCCTAAGAAAGAGGAAGTCAGGTAAGAACGCCAGGAGACCTGCATGGACAAACAAGGAGCTCCTGGACAAACTCAAACACAAAAAGGAAGCCTACAGCAAATGGAAGCAAGGACAGATAGCCTGGGAGGGATACAGAGAAACTGTCCAAACAGCCAGAGATCAGATTAGGAAGGCCAAAACCCTGATGAAATAAAATCTGGCTAGGGATGTTAAGAGCAACAAGAAAAGCTTCTATAGTCAGTAATAAAAGAAGAATAGGGAAAATGTGGGCCCCCTCCAGCAGGAAACGAGACACCACGTTACCTGGGATATGGAGAAGGTACTCAATAACTGTTTTACCTCAGTCTTCACTGGCAAGTGCTCCAGCCACACCACCCAAGATGCAGAAGGCAAAAGCAGGATCTGGGAGAATGAAGAACTGCCCACCATAGAAGAAGATCAGGTATGAGACCAGCTAAGGAACCTGAAGGTGCACAAATCCATGGGACCTAATGAGATGCATCTGCAGGTCCTGAGGGAACTGGCGGATGAAGTGGCTAATCCACTGTCCATCATATTTGAGAAGTCATGGCAGTCTGGTGAAGTTCCTGCTGCCTGGAAAAGGGGAAACATAACCCCCATTTTTAAAAAGGGAACAAAAGAAGACCCAGGGAACTACAGGCCAGTCCGTCTCACCTCTGTGCCCAGCAAGATCATGGAGCAGATCCTCCTGGAAACTGTGCTAGGGCACATGGGAAATAAGGAGATGCAGGAGAGCGGAGCACGCACACGAACAATGTGATCAAGCAATGCCCGTTTATTACAACTAAGAAAGCCCTTTTATAATGTTCTCCCGCACACGTGAGTAACATGCAGTACAAGTCCTCAAGATTGGACAGTTAACTTAGCCCGCACTTTAAATCTTCTTATGATTGGATAAGAAGTGCCCCATCAGCCCTGCCAGGCTTCCCACCTTGTGTAAGTTCCTCTTCTATCCCAACCCATTCCGGGGGTTGTTTGTCTCCTCTAGTTTCTCCCCCCTCATTCAGGGTCACATCCTTATCGCATTCTTTCTCGGCTGAGGCTCTTATCAGTCTTGTTCTCACGCAGGATTGCTCACATGGCCATTCTCTCGCAGAAAGCCCTCTAGAATCCCAACAAGGAGATGATTAGTAACAGCCAACATGGCTTCTTCACTAAGGGCAAATCATGCTTGATTAATTTGGTGGCCTTCTATGACGGGGTTACATCACTGGTGAATAAGGGAAGAAAAACTGATGTCATCTATCTGGACTTGTGAAAAGTATTTGACACTGTCCCTCATGACATCCTAGTCATTGAGAGACATGGATTTGATGGACCACTCGGTGTATAACGAATTGGCTGGATGGTCACACCCAAAGAGTCACAGTCAACAGCTCAAAGTCCAGGTGGAGAGCAGTGACGAGTGGTGTTCCTCAGGGGTTGGTGTTGGGACCAGTGCTGTTTAACATCTTTCTGGGTGACATGGACAGTGGGATTGAATGCACCCTCAGCAAATTTGCCAATGACACCAAGGTGCATGGTGCAGTCAACACACTGGGGGGAAGGGATGTGCCGTCCACAAGGACCTTGACAGGCTTGAGAGGTGGGCCTGTGCAAACCTCATGAAGGCCAAGTACAAGGTCCTGCAGATGAGTCGGAGCAATTCCAAGCACAAATACAGGGTGGGCAATGAATGGATTGAGAGCTGCCCTGTGGAGGACTTGGGGGTACTGGTGGATGGAAAACAGACCATGAGCCAGCAATGTGTCCTCACATCTCAGAAAGCCAGCTCTATCCTGGGCTGCATCAAGAGAAGTGTGGCCAGCAGGTCAAGGGAGGTGATTCTCCCCCTCTTCTCCAATCTCATGAGACCCCACTGGGAATACTTGTGCAGCACTGGGGGCCACAAGCAGATCCAGAGGAGGCCATGAAGATGATCAGGGAGCTGGAGAACCTCCCCTATGAGGACAGGCTGAGAGAGTTGGAGTTGTTCAGCCTGAAGAAGAGAAGGCTCGGGGAAGACCTTATAGCGGCCTTCCAGTACTTAAAGGGGGCTACAGGAGAGATGGGGAGGGACTCTTCATCAGGGAGAGTAGGGATAGAATGAGGGGTAACAGTTTTAAACTGAAAGAGGGTAGATTTAGATTAGGTATCAGGAAGAAATTCTTTACTGTGAGGATGGTGAGACACTGGCACAAGTTGCCCAGAGAGGTTGTGTCTGCCCCCTCCCTGGCAGTGTTCAGGGCCAGGTTGGACGGGGCTTTGAGCAACCTGGGCTAGTGGAAGGTGTCCCTGCCCATGGCAGGGGGGTAGGGACTAGGTGTTCTTTAAGGTCCCTTCCAACCTAAAGCATTCTATGGTTCTATTATTCGATGAGTTCATACCCTACAATTTACTAGTGCAATGCAGCTATGATAAAAACGTTTAAAACATATGTAATTTTACCCATACAAAAGTACTGCTGTGGTGCTTAACAGATTGGTCTCAGTCTTTTATGAAGATGCTCCATGTCACATTAAGGTTTCCTTAAACTATGTTTTCATAACTTCAAACAGTTCTGCTTCAAGAAGCAGTTTTGTAACTGCTAAGAGCCACAAGAACAGAAAGGCTTAACAAAATACAACCATGAAATGAATATGGGAGAGAAGAAAATGAAGATAAAGGGAGTTGCAATTTATAGCTTATGCCATAAATAAAGCTTACTCTAACAGCAAGATCAATTCTCACAAGAATGAACATCTTTGAAGTGATGAGAGAATATTTCAAGGGGGGCTGGGAATGGCTGGCGCTTCTGTCTTCAGCAAGTTGTGGGTTCATCCTGTTCATGTGCATCTTCACAGAGTATCACTTCACATCTGGAATCTCTAAATGAACACCCACCCTGTACCTCTGAGGCACAGCAGCATCCGGGTCACTGCAATTGTTTGCTTTTATTTGGGTTTCAGAGTCAGTTTTGATTCCTCAAAATTCTGGCTATCTAAATCCAGACCCATATGGCTTCTTTCTATATACGTAAATTAAAAAGCTCATTGTACTAGTTCAACCTAAAATGGAAAATGAAAAATCTTATCTGTCAAGTATTTTGTCCCTTGCTAGTCCTCTTGTTTGTAGAGAGGGGGGACTCTTCAATTTTCAGAATCACCCAGGATTAGTTTTTATTAACTTTACTTGCTTAGTACTCAAAGTATGCATGCTACTAGCCACAGCACAGCAGCCTTGTATGCAGTACAGATGTGATTGCTCTCTCAGATGAACCAGGAAGTCTGTAACCTCCAGCAGGCTGTTGCAAAGTGAGAGTTACGCAAAAGACCTTACCTGGTGTGCACTGTGGCTGCTTGAGGCAATGCACCACAAGAAGAAAGGATGTGCTCCAAAATTGACACCAGTGAGGAAAACGGAGCTGCATTAAACAGTGCCTTCAAAATGTAACTGAAATCTGCTTCTCAGGAGGAAGGGTAACAGTAAAAGAAACCATAAAATCAACTGGTGTTTTCATTGCATCAGTCATTAAGTTCTGTGGTCATCTCCATGGAAATGCCACTCAAGGAGATAGCTGGATTTCTGCTTAGCAGCCCCTGCATTTGGAGCTTAGATCACAAATACTAGGAAAACGTCTCTTATTTTATCCCCCCCTTGACTGAGATGGGTTTTTAATTTTTTTTTAATTTTATGATAGGAAATCAAAAGATTCACGGGTATAGGAAATGCTGGAATTTGTTTGGACCACAGGTCTCAAAAAGACAATGCTGTGAAGTAAGGGCAAAAAAATCACAGCACATAGGCCTGATACCTGGATCCAGACCCCTGGAACTCTCACCAAGGGTGACATGTAGAATCTCAAAGCTCCTATGGGCCTGGTCTGGAAAGGGCAGTGTCTTTATGGATGCCTGCTGAGCTAAGGCCAACAGCCTCCTCTGCCAAGGAGCCAGGGGACACTGCAGCAAGGAGCCTTCACTGCATAACACTGTATTATGCAGAAAGAGGTGAAAACGCGGAGTGTATTTCACTGCTGGGAAGCTTTAAACTGGGATCTATTGCAATAGTCTGTGTCCCTCCTCGCTATTCCCAGCTCTCACAGTCTGTATCCCAAATACTTGTCCCCTCTAGATTCACTGCAGGGCAAGCAGCACGGAGCTCGGGGTGTGTACCCCCTAAACCGATGTGCATGGCTGGTCCCACAAAAAACGACTGGCTTGAGAAAAATAAAAATAAAAATTTAAAAAAAAGTATTCAGGGACAAAAAATCCTCT
>NW_020799095.1:44669145-45111991 GCF_003259725.1 Athene cunicularia
CCCCCGGGAACCCGTCGGTGCCGGGCGGCCGCTCCGCGCGGCCTCTGCTGCCACCTGCCGCCCGCAGCGACCGGCTCCCCCCGCCCCTCGCCGGGCCGCCACAACCTGGATTTTCGTTTTATGAAAATCAGGAAAGTTGTTATTTCCCCACGCCCCTCCCTCCCCTCCAAAAATGCTGCCGCAGCTTGCAGGAGTTTATGTGCAGAGAATGCCTTTCCGAGGGAGCGCTGAGGGGTGGCTCTGCCACCTGCGTGCGGGAGTGACCTCCTCTGCCCGTCGACAGAAAGGGCATCTTGTCCTAAATCTGCTCGCCCCAAGGGAACTTGGACAGTGTGAGGCATTTCTCCATCAGAAGACACAAAAGCCCAGGCCACTGGTAAGTCTGAAAAAAAGAAAAAAAAAAATCCTGATGATGCCTCCACCAGCTGATGCTGTTTCCAGTTACAATTTTGTCAGGGTGGCATTCAGAGAAGTAGATGTGTTTTGGAAGAGGGGCCCCACGGAACTGCTGAGAGTTCTCTTCACTTCTCTGACTTCTCTTCAGTTGAGAAGGCTGAACTGCCTTCTGAGAGCTGCTGGCACAGCCTCTGCCTTCGATGATGGGAGTGTGGAGCAGGAGCAGGGGGATCTGATCCTATCCCCATCCCTGCTGCACAATCCCTGCTCAAACCTCAGCTGAGACTTCTTTTCCACCTGTGTCTCGCTGGAAGTTTTCACAGTGGTTGCTCAGGGCTCCCAGTGCTTCCTGTGGAGGGCTGGTGTGAGACTCGCTTCATTAATATGTGTGCATCTCCTCGAGGAAAGTGCTATATATTGTAATTACAAAGTGCAGACAGAGATGACAGGCTGAGTCACTTCTGCTGTCCTCAAGTAGGTCCCCTCCAACAGCACTGCAGCATCCTGGCGTTAGAAAACTCTCTCAAAACATCAACACCCACCTCCATATCAGGATGCTGGGCACTGCATGAGCTGTGTCTGTGAATTTGAACCTTTTATGGTAAGCCTGAGCCTTACCCAGCTCTGCTAACCGTGAGCTAGCAGCCCTTGCACCTCTGCACAGTCAGGGACATGGGGAGAAGGAGTTTATGAACCAAACACCACTGTGAAATTTTGTCCATGACTTTGGTCCTTGTCTGACTTCTTCCTTCTTAAGCTTGAGTGATGGTACTCAGCCAGGTAAAAGCTAATCTCATCTCTCTTCTCACTTCATGGGAAAGAAACATTTTCTAGAACAGCAGAACAAACACCACCTGCTTTCTCATGTGTAACTTCACAGATATACAGTAAATTAATAGTCTTTCCATGAGGACATTTATGGCTATAGTTCAATCCAAGCACCTGTTTTCACACAACTCGTAGCTCAGTATCTTTAGGACTACTGTCTTTGCTAACACTGAGTAGCAGGTTAAGGAACCATCAGAGCTGGGGAAGGGAGCAGGACAGACAAGAAAATCAACATGTGCACCAGCGAAGAACAATTATGTAAGTCTTCCTTAGCTAAAAATGTGAGTTAGCCCCACATCTTGGTTTTCCTCTTTCTCATGTGATTTCTCTCAGTACTTTTATTTTTAGTGGACTAGAAAAATTTTCTGATTCTGTGGCTGCAGCAGTTTTTAACCTGTTTGTCTGGCTATTAGTGTGGTGGTGGAAGTTATAGAGCAGCCAGTGGTCTTTAAGTCTTTCTTTCTGATCTAATTATATTTTTTTTTCCAGGAATTTTAAATAAAAATAACAGGAAATCTGAATATTAAGGGCTAAACTTAGGAGGGAGGTGAATCCCCAAAATGGGAGGGCATGCTTGTGGAAGGTGGAGAACTTGCTGCTCAAATCCTTGCCTGAACAGAAGCAAGGCATGGTTTGTGTTTTGCCTGCATTGACATGGACCAGGAGCTCACGATCCTCGAGTTTAGTGATTTCGTGAAGACATTCACAGCTATGTGACTGGTAAAATCTTAATCCCTGCTTTGCTTTTGCCAGCTCTCATGAGCATCCTCCTCACATACCCAGAGCATCTGCGGGTGCTGCAGCAGAAATGAAGGTCGGATCTCGGCTGCCTGCGTCCCTTGGCCCCAGCAGCAACGTGAAACCTGATCGATGGCTGGGCTGGAGCCTACTCTGTGTCACACCCCTCGTGTTTCACAGCTCTGGTCTTGCAGGGGTCCTTGTGCTCCCGGAGTCCACTTTGCAGCAGGCTTCCACTAGATGGAGTGGTGTCTGAGCGCTCAGAAAAGCCGGGGAAAAGCTTGGATGCGATTTTAAAGCAACTGCAACGGAAACAGCTATTGAACCTAAAAAGTTTTCCTTTTCCTCAGACCTCTTTATAAAAGGAAAGTTTCCAAGCTGAGATTTGTGAGGAAGAGCTCTGTTTCCCTGTAGGGAAACAGAGCTTTTCTCCTTCATCCTGGAATGAAGTGACTTCCTTTCAGCCCCCAGTGTGGGAAGAGTAGCCGGTGGCACTGGTGACCCTGTGTCACAGGATGGTGACATCCCTGTCCCATGTCCCATGTCTCCCTCTCTCTACCCCCATCCCAGTGCACCGCTCCTGTGTCCATCCTCACAGCCAACACGCTGGCCCAGCTCACAGCGCCTCCCTGGGTTTGGCTTGGCTTTTGGCACCTAGATGTTCATGAGAACCTTTTGCCAACCAGCTGGAAGCTCTTGCTTCAGTTTGAGGGTCTGAGTTCACCCAGGCTGCAGCATAAACTGATTTCACCCAGTTGCATGCTATTTCCTGCAGAGGCAGCCTGAGGAAGACTGGGCCATGTGGCAAGCCATGGGCAAGACATCCTGGACTTCGGGTGCCCAAATGCTTCTTCTCCTTGAGTCCATACTGGGGCTGGAAATGTAGACACCACCCACATCTCCCCCCAGCGTGGTCCCTGGCCATAGACAAGGCATTTATCTGGATGCAGGAGATCAGATGTTCTCCCAGGGCTGGTGCTCAGGGCCCTGCTTGCCTGGATCAGGCACATCCTCCCTTCGCAGCTTTGTTGCCACTGAACATGCAGGTGCATTTGCCAGAGTGCAATGACTGCACGTGGCTCTGACCTGCATGGTCTTATGCTGCAGGTCAGAGGTGCCAGGCTGGGTCCCCGTTGGGGTCTATCTCACTCATTGTCTCTTCTGGAGTGGCCAGTGCCAATGGCTCTGGTGGAAGGTGCCAGCAAAACTGCCCTGTGCTGGAGGTAATATGGGAGAGCCTGCCCCTGCATTTCCTAGCCCTGCTGATAGCCCCATATCGGCTTGTGCTCTGAAGTCCTGACACGTCCGCGCGCAGAGGCATCCTGCGGTGCGTGCATATGTTTCAAGAGCTGCAGTGCCGGGTGCTCATGCAAGGCAGTGTGCATCGCAGAAGGGTCTGTTGCAGAGATGCAGACACAAGGCTGCAGAATCCCAGACCCAGTGCCCCACCATCGTGCTGGTGTGGGGTAAAGGTGTGGATGGTGATGCTTTCATATGACAGCAACCTTTCTTTTCTTAGAGATACACTGTGAGAGGAAATAGGGAGGGAGTGACAAATGGATGACCAAAGATTAAAAATAAGCAAATTGGTGTGAATTAGAGAGGCACATCCAGCTGCAGACCAGCAGTGAGCTTGAGCTGGCTTTACTGCCAGGTTTCACTGGGCAACGCTCCCTCTGTCACTCTGAGGCATTGCAATTCTGAATAACGTTGGGTTTTGTAAGGCTAAAGGCTGTACATGTCCAGTGCTGCAGACAGTTCTTCCCTCTTTAAAAGGCAGTGGTCAAAAGATAAATCCATCTGTGCAGCAAAGAGGGTGAAAACTGCAGGTAGCCTTAGCTCAAATAGTGAGTAAGGAATCACAAGAGTCTGAGCAGCCTCAGGCAACATATTTCAGAGCTGACAAGCTGGAAGACTTGGCTTTCTTCAAACATACCTGGTCTCCCCAGTGAGTAACGATAATAGGATCCAAGCAGGGAATCAGACATCAAGACAGGCTGAAGGTTATGGCACACTGTTCAGATGAGCTGGGGCCCTAGAGAGGCGGCCGCTTGCAAAAGCTGCACAACTTTTGTCAAGTGCCTTTTGAAAACTTTAACTGACCTTGAAGTATTGGGATTGAAGAAACATTGATCTGTGAGAAGTGGGAACCGTTTCTCTTGCTCTGCAATGTTTCAGTTAATTATTGGAGCAGAGCTTTGGACCCATGGGCCTTTCAGTTTGATGGCCTTTCAACTCTTGTTCCAAAGACCTTTTATGGTTTTTATGGATGGGAAATGTTTCACCCACCAGGAAAACACAGTAGGTTCAAGGTGATTATTCAGCAATATTTGGGTGACACAGATATTATCATTTTTGAGAAGGACATTTTTTAGGCAGTGCATTCAGACAGATGTAAGAACATGCCTGAGAAACTAGGATGACCCTTCCTGTGGTTCATCCACATTTGTGGGGTCTGTTCTGGTGTCTGTTCTGGAGGTACACCCTCTGAACCCTGATGGGATGATCCCTCCCTGCAAGATATCTACTCCTTTCGGAGAAGATGTGTAGTGGAATCAGGACTTCCAGAGTGGCTGAGTTTTTTCATTCGGTTGCAGACCCATCTGAACTTTGCTGAATGTTTTACCTTGAATCCTAATGTAGAGAGAAAAAATACATAATGGAGAGCTTTTCAGTCAATTCACAATAAATTTACATACTTTAAAGCTTTAAGTATTGATCAAGAAATCCATAATTTGATAAAGGAATGTGTATATTATCTGACTAAAACTCAGAAAAAATATCTAATCCCATCTGTCTCTTAAATTTAGAATGAGGTTCACTTTTAAGTGAGACATTTGCTGTGATTCAGCCCTTATCTATGGCTGAACTTCAACATTGTGGCAGCATCCTGCTCCCAAAGAATCCTTAAAGCTGAACTGAGGCAAACCAGGGGGAAGGGTTTTCCAAAACAGGAGCCCTCAGATCCTGCATGGGTGCTTTTCTACCATTAACCTCTAATCTTTTCTAAAAAGCAGTAATTGCTGTTAGGGGGGTTGCTCTCTGGAGGCCTTCTGAAGACCCTTCTGTCCGTCTGAATGACGTCAAACCGTGGTTGGTGTTATTTAGTTGTGCCTGTGAATAAGTTGAGTGACAGACACTGTGAAATACTCTAGAAAGGTGAAAACACAGGTGTGGCTCCACTCAGCACATTTGCTTTTAACCTTACCATAATGATATGGGAGAGCAGACCTGCACTAGCAGGATGTAATGACAGGACAGTTTTCCCATTTCTTGGGCTTCCCAACAGGGTTGGCTGCTGTCCTCCTGTTCCTGTCTCAAACTACTAGGAGGTCTTTTGTTGGCTCTGTAGGTGATGCCAACCTTTGACTTTGTGTTACTAGAAAAAACCAAAACAAAACAAAACAAAAAACCACTTATAACTGTTCAAAATCTGAAGTATCTTAACTTCTTGTCCAGAGTCCATCACACTTTAAGGGTAAGAAAGGCACCCTGGGTGTGGGGGGGTGTGCAGATAGAGAGAATTATGTTGATCTATTGTCCTAGAGCTATTAGCATACAGCCATGGAGAGCTTAATTTTCCTTAGCAAAATTGCTACGTAATGAATCTCTAGCCACAAATAGCCCTGCTTGGTTACCCATGAACCAGAGGAAATTTGATCTGACTTCTGTGCTCCAGGTCTCATGAGCAGGGTTGTTAGATCAGAAAAATATTTCCTTGGTTCACAATCAGAGCACGCCTGATCTGCAGTCACTGAAAAACCATAAATGTGAACACACACACACACACACACACACACACACACACACACCCCCATGTCATGTGTAGAGAGTGGCCTTTTATCTGAGGGCTACACATGATGGTGCTTGTGCCTGCAGCACTGTGCCGGGGCTGTAGGCTGTGATCCCTGCACGGGGGTTGCTCAGAGCTGAGCCTCAGCCTCATGTGCAGTTGACCCTGTGCCTTGGCTATCCTCTGATTCTGGCTGCACTTCATGGTGGGTATAGTGTAAAATAAAGCTTGTCTTGCTCTACCCCTGTGGCATTTTTCTTGCTGCTGATGGGAAGAGTTTTGGCTAATGTGAATGCAGTGAAATGCCGGTTACAGCTCAGTTAATTGCTAAGTAAGCAATTTCATTAGCTAGTAGTCAGTCTGCAAGATAATTTCATTAGTTGGATGTGCATCATTACCTCTCCTTTCATTTATATGAGAATTATAAATTTCATTTGGATGTGTATTTTTTTCTTCCTTTTCTGTTTACAATTTCTCCTCCCTGCTTCCTTTCACTGCCATCCCCCCATACTTGCTAATGATATCTTAAAGTGAGCTTTGAATAGTCCTAAATCAGAATAGAATAGAATAGAATAGAATAGAATAGAATAGAATAGAATAGAATAGAATAGAATAGAACAGAATAGAACAGAATAGAATAGAATAGAATAGAATAGAATAGAATAGAATATATTTCAGTTGGAACAGATTTTACAATGATCATCTAGTCCAATGGACTGACCACTTCAGGGCTGACCAAAAGTTAAAGCATGTTATTAAGGGCATTGTCCAAATGCCTCTTAAACACTGACAGGCTTGGGGCATTGACTACCTTTCCTTTTCTACCTGTTTTCAAAGCATCTGGCTTTTGGATGTACTTGTGCACAGCCATGTATGTAACCATGCCAGTGCCTTGCCCTGCATAAAGTCTGTGCCAAAGTATATTCTGAGTTCTTGCTTGTCTGCTCTCCCAACAGGTTGGGATGTATCTGTGGTCGTGTGACTTGAGGCATAGATAGACTGTTGAGATGTTCCTCTGGTGATGCCAAGTGTGTGGCAGCCAGCCTCACTAAAACTTGTCTTATCCATGTGCCTCGTACTTTGCACTTTTCAGGGGAGGGTGCAGATATATCTATGCTCCCTGACAGGGACTAAAGAAGCCCTGCCTTCCTCACGCTCCTCTTCTTCCATGCTGGATGAAACTTCCCTGGACAGAGGATGCTTGTGGTTTTCATGTGGCTACTCTCTGTAGGAAGGCATTTCTCATTGACCATGTTCATGGAACACACCCATCCGTCCATCTATCCATCCATCCATCCATCCATCCATGCACCACATTTCTTCCTTCTCTTCTCTGCTCCCTGTGACCATGCCACTGCTCACTCAACCATTTTTTTTTTCTTCTTTGTCAGCCAGGGGCTGCTGATGGGGACTTATTTCTGGGCTATGTGCTACCTCACCTGAAGTGGAATAGGCTGAGACATTCAGAAAGCAGAGACAAATTGATTGGTGGTATTTTACCTCTCTCTGAAATTTAAGATCTGCTTTTGGAGGCTTTTTCAGAAGCTATTCATGCACTGTTAGATTGAAATTGTATTTGCAATAACTTATTTCTGGAGCTTTTTTATTGTGCTGTTTGTGCTGGTAATTAATTATTGAGGCCGCTTATTTACAGGTGGTGCTTATTTTCTTCTAGCACCTCCAGTGAGATGTGAAAAGCAACATTCTTTGTTGCTGGTACAGAGTGGTAGATATATCCTCTTTCAGGGCAACACTGTAATCTAAGCAATAACTCTGAGAGAGATTCAACCTTTATTTAGAAAACCAGAAAGAGTCAGAAATTCAGCCTTTGAGATCACATGCATTGGTCAGTAACCTTGCACTTGTCTGCTGCTGCTTTTTTAAAGTTTTGTTTGTTTGTTTACACTTTACATAAAAGGAAAGGTTGCTCTCAGCTATTCCCATGCTTCAAGGTTGTAGTCTCCACAGCCCTTGCATTGCAGCACTTTGCAGCAGACTATTAAAAATCTGGCAAATATGAGTCCTTCTTCCTCTTCTGTCCCTTGTCCCTGGGAAAGACATATGTGCAGTGTTATCACTTGGTACTGATAGTTCAGTACCTTCCAACAAGCTGCATTTTGCTGTGCAGCTGCAGGTTGGGAACAGTGTGCTGGCTCCTTTGTCACCCCTGACACACAAGAGAAGCTGGAGAGAAAGTCCTTGTGGATGTATTTAGCATAAGCCTTCTCTATCCCAGAGCTCTGGATGATCTTCTGTTCCAGGCTGGGGGAAAAGGCAGGACTTGCACCATCTGCTGCCTGGAAGGCCAGTGAGGAAAATATCTGCAGTCCTTGTGGGCTTGAACAAGTCAACATGACTTGTTGACTTGGATCAACATGGGTATGACCCGTGGTTTCTTTAAGAACTGGTTAAAAATCAAAACCACACTAGGATTTGTGATTTTTTCTTTTTCTTCATGGTAAGTAGAAGCCATCTCATCAAAGCCAAATCTGAACCAACCAAAACTCAACCTGCATGAGCACTGGCATTTTTTTCTACTGTTTCTTTTTCTCTTACCCTTGTGTCTCTCTGCTTTACTTCTTCTTAGAAACTTTAAGCAAGCAGTCACAAACCCATCCCCTTTGAGACACCAACTGCATTTTTTCAGTCCCAGTGACAGTCACGGTGCTGATGAGATCATGGCTGTAACCACGCACTGGAGGTTCCTGATTCTGCTAAGAGAGATTTGGGTCATGCTTCTATCCACCATCTTCCCTGCAACTTGGTGGGATGAGAACCCCATGGTGGGCTCAGTACCAGTTCCAAGTCTGGCTTCCAAAATTGCCATAGTGCCACCGTGGACTTACAGCTGGACACTGTATCTGCAGGAATAGGCATATGTATGGGCTGCTCTGCAAGCTGCCCAGGCATTATGTACTTCCTTAACACATGATGAAGAGCTTTGCAATCTGGCATGTCCAGATTCAGGCATGATGCTTCTCTCCTTTTGTCAGTCTGCTCTATGTTTATTTATGTCCAAACGTATCACTGCAGTACTTAAGCTCCCTTAGTGCCCTGTTTTGGAGCAGGGTACATGGGCCAGCAGGCAGGGCCAGGCAGATATTGCTCCAAACCAGCTATGTGTCTGCATGAGCACTGCCAGGAGCATCTCATGCTCCCAGCACCTGCATCAGGGCACAACCTGGCCACCCGGAGTCCATTTTTAACAAATTACTTAATTCTTCTCCCCGCCTGCTGCTGAAGCTGGTTGGGAGTGGAGCAGTGGGAAGCATAATGCTTTCCAGAATCCCAGTCCTTTCCAAAAACCTTGCCTTGCCTTGAGTGACAGTGCAGAGCTGTTCCTGACACCCACCTGGACCCTGGGCTGCCCAGCCTGTGCTTTCCAATGGTCCTTTTTCTTCCTTTGGATGGTGCCTTTGGCAATGAGCAGCACACTAAAGTGAGATCCCTGTAGTTTTTCCTGCCCCACTCTTCAAAACAACAAGTCTCCTTGGAAGGCTCTTTTTTTATACAAACAAACACCGTTTTATCCTGTATTTTGCTTCTTCACAGCTGTGGCTCTGAGCTCTGGCACCTGCAGGACAAGGGCTGCCAAGAGGGACTGCAGGGCACGTGTGTTTTCACACTGCTGATGCTGTACCTGATGCTTTGCCTCTGGCACCCAGCTTGACTCTCTACTGAAGCGTGTCCAGGGGCTGTTCTCTCTCCCTGCATTTTAGAAATGTGTTTTAAAATAAAATAAAAGCTGCCCATGATGTCCCAAGGAGAAAGATGCTGGAGAAAGTCCACTGCTAATTTTGGATAAGCAGGAGGGCAAGTAAGTAGTTCCAGTTTTTATTGAAGTCTATCAGCACATGCTGCAAAAAGAAGCATATTCTGAAGAAGGAGGCTCAGCTTTCTCACTGTCTGCACATCTTCACAGATTTCCTTGTCTCAAACCCTACAAGGACAGAGGTGTGGATAAAAATGTGAGAGCAGGATTAGGCATCTGCGTATCAGGCCCCCAAGTCCATACTGTTCTCTACTCTCTCTCACCATTTGCACTCAAGCACAGTGGAGATCATTCATATCAGTCACAGTTATGTGCTTTTTTAACTTCTTTTTCCACTCAGTCTCAAAAGATGCTGAGCAGATGGAAACCTCTGAAAGATTCAATGACCTTTAGCAGGTTTTGGGTTGAGCCCCGATGCCCATCATGGGCTGTAACACTGGAGAATATTTAAACGTGTTCCTGCTATTGCATGGTGAGTAACTCCACTCACTCCCAGTCCTCCCAGGTCACCTCACTTAGGTACAACTGATATTGCTGACTCTGAATGTAGTGCAAAGCACTTAATCCTTGCCATGCTCTGCTTCCCTGCCTGTAATGTGGAGATAAGGGGACTCCCCAGCCTCTGGGGGCTGTGGTGTGTGCAGGTGCGAAGAGACCTTCAAAGCACCACATTGCTCTTGATGTGCTCTCTGCAGCCTCCTGAAGCCAAGCTGCTCGTGGAGGTGGACTAGGACCATCTGGGAAAGAAGCACTCACCATATAAAGTCCTTCAAGTCCGTCTCTGCTGCAGGTATGTGTCCAGCTTGTGTGACTTGCTTTGGCATTTGCTCCAGTGATTTATGCCCACAGGGTGGAGCAACATCATCTGGAGGAAAGGGATTTGTCTTTGTGTGTGCAGAGATGTTGAGGTTTAGTGTCTGAGAAGCAACAGGTGTTTCAAAGCCATGCTGTGAATATTTAAATAAATAAACAGCCAGTTGGCATTTCCCTGTCCTAATAGATCTGAAAAGGCTGCATCCAGTGCCCGCTGAAACCACTGCACGTTTCCCCAGTGATGACGACTGTGGTCCAGGCTGAAAGTGAGTGTGCTGGGGTTATCTGGCAGTTATGGAAGATCTGCAGATCCATAGCATGAGGCAGATGCTGACACATTATCGTAACTGATTGATGCCATCCATCAATGCCTGATTAAAATGAGCAGAAATGTTTTTTTTCTTCCTCTGCAGTGGAAGAGCTCTCATGCAGAAAGTGCTTCTCTTAATTACCACTCTGTAAACCCTCAGCAAGACAGAGCATCAGCATTGTAGCTTAATTCCTCTCTGCTGTAATAACCTTCTAATTTCATAAGTGCATAAAGCAGGATAATTCATGGGGTTTCGGTGGTTTTTTTTTTTTTGTTTTGTTTTTTTGTTTTGTTTTTTTTTTTTTTCTTTCATTTGTATCAGAAGTGTCCTTCATTCAGATGGAATTGCAGAAGATGTTGATAATAAGACAGCTATTCTTACAGTAATTAGAGGCAGAGCCATGCTGTAATCTTTGGGGTGTGGGGGAGTTCAGGCTGAGATTGCAGATCCAGCTTTCACATCTGGCTTGTTTCTATTATTGGCCCATCTGAGCTCCCTCACTCAATTTCTAGGTGAAACCCTAGTTTGACTGATGCCAGTGACAAAACTCCCATTTGCTTCAATAAGGTTGAAATTTCATCTTTTTTTTTTTTTTTTTTTTTTTTTTTTTTTTTATATATGCCATGACATGTTTAATTTGAATAGATAAAGTTACTTTTTAAAGTCTTTATGGTACAGGTATCTCAAACATTTAAAGAGGAGTGTCAATGGGTACCTGAGAGTGTAACCTCATTTGCAAAATCTGACTGTGTCAAGGAATCCCATAGGAAACTTAGGCATGGTTGGCACTCTTATATAGCAGTAATAGTTAAAGGGCATATATCAAACAGGGAGGAGTGTCTAGTGCTGTATGGTGAGATTTGGACAGGATCATGTGAGGGGGAGAAAGGGATGGGCAGATTCACTTAGAAGACACTACGCCCCTGAATTGCTGGCAAGCACACACCAAAAGGTATTAAGGAAATTTTGAAATCAAAGTTAAAAATTAGTTTTGTCTGGGATAAATGCCAGAGAGTGAAGGTAAAATAGAAAATAAATGCAAGGGAGGGAAGGTAAAATACAAAACAATGGCAGTTGCAGGAGAGGCCAGAGAGCAGGCATGGGGGGAGAGAGGGGTAAGAACTAACCCATGTGTCCCCTTTGCTTTGCTGGCTTATACAGAAAGTAGCAAGTGAATCTTCATAATGGTTTTCTAGATGCCTGCTGGGTTAAGAAGGGATTATTTCAGCCTAGCTTGGAGGCTGGTGTGGCAGCAGGATAGATGAGCACTGTGGCACCTTGCACCACGGCTACATCAGCAGGGATGTGGCTGCAGTGACACAAAGGCTGTGTCCAGCCCCTTCTCAAGCATCAGGGATTCTTCCAGGGCAAAACCCAACAGAGCCAGTGAAAACCAGAAAAGCCCTTTTGCACTTAAAAGTTTTTTTTTTTCTCCTTCCATTGAAAGCAGTACAAAGATCTAGGGAAGGCTGGTTTAACAACCCAAGGCAACAAGGAAGCAGTGAGCCGAGGATGTGGAGGCAGTGGCAGGCAGAGCAGGGGCAGCTGTAGCAGGCACAAGTGGAGTTGCGGTGCAGGGTGAGAAGGCTGGGAAGGTGCCCAGTGTTCTGCACTGGGTGATGGGAGGTTGGAGAGCCCAATGTGTGAGGCAGAGATAAATGCTGAAAAAAAGCCTTGTGCATTACCATTAGCAACTTGAGCCTTCCTGTATTGTTGCTACAAGAGGTAATGAATGTCTACCTGTGTCAAAGTGGGTTTACCTGACAGGTTTTTACAAGGAGAATAAGTATTGCTTTCTAAATCTGTGAGGAACAATGCCTGGGCAACCCAGAAAATGGTCAAGGATCCCCAGAAAGCCAGGAGCAGAGCTATAACCTGCACCCAGTTACCTGAATCCCAGGTAATCCCCAAACCCCCAATCAGCCTTTTGCTCCACATTTTTTGGATGTGGTTTTCCTGATAACAAACCAGACAAATCTGACCCCCAACCAGATCGCTGGGGCAATTTTTGAGCATCTGTCAAAGTCCCAGTCTGGAGAGCCACAGTCCCTTCTATATATTGGTACCAGGTCTGGTCCTTGTGATGAGAAGCAGAGTGGCTCTTGGCAGGCTGACTGGGAGAGCAGTTGAAGAGTTAAGTTTCATGAATCTTTAGCCCTGCAAATGCACATCCTCTTGGTTGGTGCACCCAATACGTTGGTTCTTTTAGGAGGGAAGTAGGACTTGTTTCTTGTTGTTTCCAGGGAGACCTCTCTGAAGTCTCCACTAGCATACCACCATATCCAGCTATAGCCACATCCACCCATGCATGGTGGTCAGAGCTGGGAACAGACAGGGCTCTGACCCAGGGACACCACTGGCATGAAACCACAGCTGCAGCACCAATGCCTGTGTGACCACGAGAAGGGCTGCTGGCACTGCACGTTTGTGCGCTAAGGAAATACAGGGCATGGACAGCCAGTGCAGTCATGCAGAGCGGGAAGTGGTTCGGAAGGGTGGAGACAACTCACTGAGGGCGTCTCCATTCAACTCTCAGTCCAGGTCAGGAACATTCTTTGGAAACCATAATCCTCATTGTCTCCAGTTACTACCACACTGGTTCTTGTCAGAGGGGTCTTGGGGCACATGTATGAAACAAGTCCCATGCCACTTGTGAATATAACATTAAATCCTCTTGGTGTTGCAAAGAGAAGACCTGCCTTATGCAGCCAACTACTGTCCTGATGTGGCAGACTAAGGTTTGTTCCAAGCCAAGGTTTATCTTGAAGCTCTTGTAATAATGAGCAAATTAACAACCTGGAAAAACCACACACCACAAATGGCTCTGTGATCAGTTTTATCCAATTCTGATAAGAGCACGTTTTGGTCAGCCATGTATGAGGCACAAGAGATTCGAAAACCTCAGGGAGAAGCACATTTTATCCCCCCGAAGAAGAACAGGCTGTTGCAACCCGATAGGAAACGCAGCTCCCCAGGGAGATGCCTGGAGGCAGGACTGCTCTCTGAACGGTGGCTCTGGCTTACCACAATATGGAAATATTAAGGTTGCAAAAAAATCACTTAATGGCCCCAAAGCCCAAATAATGTGCCATTGGAGTTCTCTGTAGATTTTTTAATGATTGATGATTTTGATGAGTGAAATCAGTTACCTAAGAAATCCCACCTTAAATTCACAGGGACAGCTATTAATTTTTGTATGCCTTGCCCAGGACAACTTGCAGCCCACAGCTCAGTGTCTCATCTGTGTCCTCCCTCCCTTCTCTTCTGTCCAGCTTCTTGCTCCTGCACCATTGTTTGAAAAATTACAGAAAAAAAACCCTGCAAGATTTTTCTTGTCTTCCCTTCTTCACTCTTATTTCTAGACATGGTGGTTTTTTAACATTTAATTGTTCTAATTGCCTAATTATCTGTCTCACACAATCGTGATTCACAGCTGTAAAATATTTCTGATCTTCTAGATGAACATCTCATTCAATTGCTCTCATGGAAACCAAGATGAAGTTGTTTTCCTTGGATGGGAGGATGGCCAGTGGCCATCAGAGCACCAGTTTCAGCTTCAAAGTGAGCTGTATTTGCTGTAGTTTCTGTTCCTGTGGAGATATCCCCAAGACCTCACGGGCCACAGCTCTGTGTTCCACCTCTGCAGGCTGGTTGGAGATGCAGAAGGGAGGAAAGTTTGGGTGCAATAAGCAAGAGACAACTGCAGTATCCCTTTGCCTCCTGGCAGAGTCAGACCTCCCTGTGCAACATTTTGGGGGTCTACTGTCTATAGGGATACAGGCACAAGCTGCTCAGGGCTTAAGGAGCAGAAAGGTTCCAGAAGGAGTAATTCCAGAGGTGAAAAAACATGAGAGCAGGCAGAGCTGAGGTCCGTCATTCCTTTGTATTCTCAATAAAGTCAATATCCAGCTAAATACCCAATGTTCTTTTCAGCAGCTCCTGAGGGCTCCATTAGCCATTTGAGAGACTTTGTACTCCTATGACTCAATTTATTTCAGAGTCTGAATCATGACCTTCTGCACCACAGCACAACAGGGTACATTAGTGTGGATCTTAGCCTTGTGCTTTTCCGAAAGCAAGAATGGTGTCCAAATCTGGTGGTTTGTTGTGGTGTTGTTTGAGGTTGGGGGTTTTTTTGTTTGTTTGTTTGTTTTTTGTTTTTTTTTTTAATTATTCCAAATGTTCCTATCTTGAAGAAAATGTTTGCACTGGGAAATAAGTCATTATCAATGCAAATGGCAGCAACCTTGTGGGACTGGCTCATCCCAGCAGCAGGGACACTTCCCAGATAACCCAGATCATCTGAACTGTGTGGTTGAACCGTAATCCAGCTGTCACAGTTTTGTGATGCTTTTAAAGAGCAGAGTTTTATCTGCTCCAGCTGACTGTGTGCAGCGAGGTGTTTGGCTGGTGACAGCAGAGGTGTTTGCCTCTCTCCCTCTATATAGTATTCAAGTTAAAGCTGTCAGAGTTGTACATAGAAAAATGGCTGTTTATAGTACTCGACAGAGTGAGCAAGTTATGAAGTAAAAGCAGACAGTCTCCATATGTTCATGTAGTGACTAAAAGCCTGGGAATTGCTAGACTACATTTTTTGTAGTAGGCTTTCCATATTTATGTTTTCCTGGACTCAGCAGCTAGACTCAATGTATATGCATTGGATTTGCTGAGCTTTTGCAGTAAAGAAGATGCTGAGAATCCTTGGCTCAAAACTGTGGGGTTTGAAGTGTATGGTAGAGACTGAATATGGCAGGTGTCAACAAATGTACTTAAAATGTGAGCAAGTGGTCAGTCCTGGGCAGGCACATGGCAGATGGGTTTGTTTTTCCATGCTTTTCATCTCTCTTTCAAAAACATGATTACTCATAAGTTAAATAAGTTGCCACACAAATACACCAACACTCTGCTATGTAGCTTATGTATATGGAAACCAACCCATAAACCTTGTAGCCTGGGAGTGGTCAGCAGATGAGAAATGTCCATGCCAGGATATGACTGCACTTGGAGAAAGGGCAACACTAACATGGTACAAAATTTAAAGCTGGCTTCTGAGTGACAGAGAGATGCATTTGGAGGATTTGAAATTCCAGCAAGTATTCCCCAGGCAATGCCCATGCCTTAAAGCAGGCCAGTGTCCTGTGCAAATAAAATGCTGTAGCACTGACTTGCCTACCCACTGGGGCATGTGGGGAGGGAAGGTTGCACAAGAAGCCTTTCACTTCAACACTGGCACTTTTTTTTTTTTTTTCCGCATGGATGTGCACTGGACAATTTCTTGCACACCCTAAATGTCTTCCCCTTCTTCAGGAGGACTAGGCACATTCACATCCAGGAACACAAGAGCTCTGCTCTTGAGCCAGCACTACTGATGCTGCTCCTCCCTTTCCATACCAGCCCCATGCAAGGGCTGATCTCACTTAATATGCACAGAGCCAAGGCTGGGTTCAGAGCTGCCACATCCAAAGTGCCTGAATAGGAAAATGAGACCCTTAGCCACTCTGAAATATGAGTCAGCTCCAGAAAATTTACTTTTTATTTCCTTTTTAAATTTTATTAATGAGAAAAGAAGGAGAAGGCAGAGCTGGAGGGAGAGCCCGACTGTGTAGCTGGGGAGCTCTGCCTCTCGGAGACCACTAATAAGCAACAGAGTGGATGTGACAATCCCTCTTTCAAAGATGTGCTCTTGCTTCTGTGCAGCATCACTGGCCCTGTTTGTGGAGCTACAAGAAGCACAGCCCTGACTCAGAAAGCGTCCCAAGGGACTGGGCTGTACAATGTGTGTACTGGGAGATGCCTGAGCTACTGGCCTTGCACAAAACCCCAGGATACCTCTGTGCGCTGACTGAGACGCCTCTCCTGCATCCCACTGGGCAGCAGGCATCAGTCCCATCAGCAGCTGGTAGTGGTTGTGTGCTTGGGTCAAGGCCAACCAGATCAGGGGAGGTGGGTCATGAAGCAGGGTACACAGTGCTCGCCTGGTTTTAAGGAGAGTGGGGAGGGTCTGAGATGCCATTGCTACAGTCTATGGGGATGTGTGGGGCCGATCCAGGCTGCTCCCTGGGCTGTGCAGACATAGAGTACACAGCTGTGTGGTGTTAGATTCATCAGAGCTATATCAAGAGGCCCTTTTCAGAGCCCCTTTGTTTTTGATGCTGTGCAAAAGCCACCCTCCCCAGATGCACATGCCAGTTCCCGAAAGACTTGGGAACACTCATACTGGGCAAAGAAAAAATAAATTAAAGAACTTTGCTGCTCTGGAAATGGTTTGTAAGCCTTCTAAGGGAAAAAAAAAATCTTTCTGAAATTGGAACCTGATATCCTGATAAATTGGTACTGATATCTCTATTACCCTCATGTTGCATCACCATGAATGAATTTATGACCTAATGTGTTTTTATGTCTTCTTCAGCACAAGTTTAAGAGCAACATTTATCTCTGATCTCACCAATTCTTGGGTCAACTTGGTGGCAAAGGTGATATTTGTTGTCCTCATGCCAGAGACTCCACTAATGAGGCCGAGTGTTTTATTCATTAAGGGCAGGGAAATCTGGAGCTTTATTCAAGAGGTCCCAGTGGGAAATTTGCATGAAAATTTCATGCTGTTCATTTGCAGGAGCCCTGCCCAGCAGTGTATGCCCTTCTGTGCCACACTGCCCTTTCCCTTATTTCAGGAAATGGCCTCGCTTTGCTTCAGCAAACCTTTTAATAGAAATATAACATACAAAGGGGGGTTTTGTTGTGTTTTGTTTGTTTTGTTTTTTTTTTGTCTGTTTGTTTTGCGAAAGTCATGGGACTGGGAAGCTGTTGTCTATTTAAAAAAAAAAAAAGTAGACCTGAACTTTGGAGACCTGGGAGGCCTTTTGACAGCTCTGGCCGTGTTGAAACACTAGGAATTTGCACTAGTCTTATTAAAGATTGAAAAAAAACCTTCTACAAGCTTTGAAGATGCAGAAAAGCAGCTTCCCAGTTCTGAGCAAATGAGTGGATCAATCTGGGCCAGCAGGTCTGTAGTGTTTGGACATGAAAATAAATCTGAGTTTAATTTACAAAGTTTGGCTTCAGATTGTCAAATGGGATTTGCTGAAGCTCTGGTCATGCTTGCATTTTATTTGACTGTGTCCTGCCTACTTGACTAAAGGTATTGCAGGCATTGACCAGACTAAATCCCTTTCCTGGGGTACACTAGCATCTATTTCAGATAACATTCTTTGCTTTGTTTCATGGATGATGTGGGAAACTTAAACCCATGCATGTGTCCAGGCTCTATGCTGCTCCATGCTGTGCTGTGTGATGGTGGCTGGACCCTGAGACTTTCCTTTCCAGCCCTGCCCCCCCACCCCTGACTGCCGTGGAAAGGGAAGTGAGGTATAGGTACAGGTACCAGATCTCCACTGGCCACAGAGAAGCCAAGGGGACAGCTGCACTGAGATGTCTATCCACAGACATGCTTGTAGATAACTCAAACTCTACACTGAGGATTTCACAGACATGAGCAGCCATAGGATTTTTCTCTAAACCCTCTGGATAGAGGACTTTGCCTCCTCTTTTGTTCCTAGTGATGCCTCCTGCGACGTTGGACCATTCCATGGTTATCCTGTGGGTCAGGCGGATGGTGACACTGCTGTGGTGGTGCACCTGCATGGTGCCAGGACTGTCTCAGAGCACAAGGGCACTTCAGACACACTCAGTCAGGCTGTGACTCTGCACTGAGACAACCTTTAGGGTTACTTTTGGAGGGAGGAGGTGATAATGAGGAGAGAGGGGTTTTTTTTACATCATTACATGATAGTGATGACCATAATCCCTGTAAGCATGATTTTCTGTGAGACTGTGAGCAATACCAGCTGGACAGTGGGTTGTGGATGTTTCCCACAAATGCTTTCTGCCATGAAACACAGCCTGGTGTGAAGGAACTGCAATTGCAGCATCCAAAACAGTCCCAGAAATTTCCTTCAACAGCAGCAGATGTTCCTCTGCAGCAGGAATAAATTCTTCTGTAACATTTCAGGGGAGACCGGTCCTGTGTCCTGTGTCCAACTTTTCCTAGATTTTTATTTATTTCAATGTTTTGAAGCTTGATTTCCTCCTTTGCTCTTGGAGCCCCCAGTCATTTCAGACATTGCTCCTCTGCTCTCATTTCAGAATGTCCCTTTCCACCTCTCAGACACTGTGTCCCTCAGGGAGCTCCATGCTTTCTCCTGCCCCTTCCTCTCATGGGGACAGAGCCAGGTCAGGTTGCCCTGTACGTGGGGTTCACACCCTGGATCTCACACTACAGAAAAGTCCCCACAGAGCCCAGTGAGTAAGACCTGCTTTCCATTCTCTTGTGTTTTGCCATCAGGCTTTTCCACATGGCTTCTTTGCTGTCTCATATAGTTCAGCTCAGCCTTTCCTCTTGATGAAGAATAACATCATCATCTCCTGCTGGATGCCTGTTTTTCTGAAGTTTGCAAATACCTAATTATCCTTGAGACTCTCTTTTTCCAGTAGCAAATGTCTACTGGGTATATATCTTATTCTGGGTATATACCTTACAATGGTTGAGCATTGGCGATATGCCATCTGCTTCTTCAAGTACCTTATTTTCCTGTTCCCAGTGCTTTGCAGGAGGATGTCACAGGAGAGAAGTTAGAATTAAACCAATCTTTTTTTTTTTCTTTTTTTTTTTTAATGGGAAAAAAGTATTGGCCCATAAAACACAACTAGCAAACCAACACATGGTCATTGTGATTGAATCAGTCCAACTTGGAAGCCTGGCTTTAAACAGAGGGGATGTGATGTATGAACCCCAGTGGAGGGGATGGGTCTGCAGTGTGAACGTGGCCAGGCATGATGTTTGTGGGACCTGAGTCCATGCATTAGCCACTGTGCCATCTGGTAATTGTAACCCCGACCTCAACCCACCAAGCAGCTGACCACAGTCTCTGGTCTTGTCTTCAGCATCCAAATGCCATTGGGAGAGGGAAGTGTCTTCAGGAAGGAAAGCCCAGGATAGTTTCAAATGGCGGTTCCTTGCTGGAGAAGTGATTCAAACTGCTGGGCTTTGTCACTTAAGCAAGTCTAGCTTGTGTCCTGCATGGAGGGTAAATTTAGGAGTGCAAGCTTTTGGAACTGTTGATTAATGATTGTTCTGGCAGCCTCTCAGAGTGAGATGTTGAAGCAGAGACTCCTCCAAGGGTTGTAGGGGACTGCACATAGCCCCTCTGAGCGTTGCCACTGAGCTGCATGCATCCCTCCCTGTGTGTGGCTCAAGGCTTTAAGCTATTTTTGAGGGAGAAGCAATTTTTCTTCTTGTTGGTGCTCCCAGCACTCCCCATGCCAGCTGCCCCGAAGGCTTGGCTGGCAACTGCGCTGCTGAAACTCCTAAGTAATTGATACCTTCTAAAATTGCACCTTCGAAGCAGTTGACTGGCTCCTGCTATGAGCTCCTGAATAATTGAAGCAATATTGGTGGGTTTTGCACTGAAGTACTAACAGCTGTGGTATGTTTTGATATTTATGAAGCCCAATAAATTATGGATTAGTCAGTGCAGTGAGCCCAGCGTGATGCTTATTACTGCTGGAGTGCTGGAGCTGATGATGTGCTATTCATCCCATTTTACTTCCATTGTATGGCTGAGGATGACTGGTATCTATTACTGGACTTAATAGAGCTTGCTTGCAGGTTTAAGTTCCAGTCCCCGAGAGCCAGCAGTGTGTTTTAATTTGTTCTTCACTCTACAGATTTTAGAAAGACATGCTGGGACTATATTTCAGGGTCACAGGGTGATCACATCGATTCACAGATCACATCACATTGACTCACAGATGTGGAGATGATTGTTTCTGCGGTGGTGGAGATGGGTGTTAGCAGAATTAGCAGCAAGTCTTGTCATTAAACTGGAAATTATACAAAACCCAATCTTCTTTGCAAGCTGATCTGAGGGTAAATATCGTATATCTTCTCTGGGATGCCTCTTTCATTGCAAAACTTTTCTTCATAACTGAGCCAGTGCTTGTGAGATTCAACTCTTCACTCTACTTTCTATTATCTGGCAAATTTTGTTTCATGGTTGAAAAAATTTTCACTTTGCAAATTATCCAAACTTATTCCAAATTTCCCCCCATCGGCACAAGCTGCCTGCTGCGAATGGATAGGAAGGGAGGAAATAACCGTTCGGAGCAGCAGATGGCATCCTACCACTCAAAAGCTTCCCTGGCGCTGTAAAGTATAATAAATAGATAAGAGCAAGTGTCTGTGCTCTGCTTATAGCTGCAGTAAGCAATTTGATAGAAAATTGAGGGGTTTGTTCGTTTCTTAAAAGTCATTCCTTTACAGATCTAATGCTTTCTTTGTTTTCCCTGTCTCCTCTGGTAAAAAAGAGGTATCTATAGCTCATCTGCTCACCCAGATTTGCCTGGTCCATGCAGCCCATGCAGCACCTGTCATCCCAAAGTGGGCATCTGGAGATGGTGGCTAGATATATTGTGCCCTAAAGTGCCTATTAGTCTTCTGTAAAAAAAAAAACCCAAAACTATAAAGAGGGCCTAGATTGGATGTCTAATCTATGGAGATGTTCAGTGTAAACATTTACATTTCAGCCCTGAAAACAGCTGACACTTGTCCAGAAAAAACTTTGTCGTGCTAACTTTTTCTTAAAAGCATCTTGGTACAGGTAACCCGGAGGCTTTGCAGGCAAAGTGAGCCTTTGCATCCAGTGAAATGCTTCAGACAGGGGATTTCTTGCTCTTCTTTCTTTTCTGAAGGTGCTGAGGGAATGAAGGATATTTTTTCTTTAGAATCCTGATGTAGGAAAGGGCAGTGCTTTTCCAACTGCTATTTGTTGAGCCAGAGTTGCAGATTTTTTTCAGGGAAGTTTGGGCTGAGTTTCTGGCTGCTGTTGCTGTGTTGCATGATGAATTGTTTACAGTCTGTCACTAGAGGCAAGTGAGACAAGTTTCTCCCATCCCAATTTCCTTGAAAATTATATAATTGAAAGAATCATCACAGTGAAAACAAAAGTCTACTGGATCACAGATAAATCCTACGCAGTTAATGAGGTTTGAGTTTAATGTTTCCAGGGCTTCAGTCTTCAAAAAATGCCTCTTCAAGAAGAACTGAAGCCCACTGTGCTGAGTCAAGAAGGGTGAAAAATACTGACATAGCACTGGCTCTGGTTTCCACTCAAGGCTGGGACACTAGTTGCTCTTTTCCCCTACAACACCATCACCACCAGCAGCTGACAGATGCCTTATTGCCAGCTCCAGTATTGATAACTGTGATTTTTGTTCCTGTTGCAGCACCAGACCCTCTGTGGCTTTCAGTACAACTCTTCACGGCTGACGTGGTTACTGCTCGTATTGCCACCACTGATTTCCTCTGTGACCGTTAACTTTCATGAACACAAGATGCAGGATAAAAATGCAGGCATGGCTGGCAGCTTTTGGGTGAGAAATGTGTCCCTTTTTGTTCCCTCCCAGCGCTCTCATCATCATCATGGGTGCAGCACTTCTTGCTCCTGGCAGCTCTGAGAGTGCAGGCTGTGATCAGCTACTCAGAGCCTCTGCCTCAGGGGAACAGCTGGGAGCCAGATCTTAGCCGTTTTCAACTCACTTTTTGATTTCTATACTACTAAAAATTTCCCACTGAGGCTTGCTAGCTAGTAAATTTAAGATTATTGGTGTTAGGTTTGCTTTTCTCATCTGCCTTTTGTGGACCTCTCTTAAAGCACAGACTGAAAATGTCTGAGGTGGAAGGTCTCTATGTCTTTCGTGGGCATAACCCTAACCGTATCAGGGAAGGGACCCCATCTCAGGATGGACTATCTCATCGCTGGGCTCTCTCTTATCTTTCCCCTTTCCTCTGCAACACTTTTTAATAGGTGGCAAACTTTTGGGTACATGCCAGACTCCTGCAATGGCTACATTGCCTCATGTAATGGCTATGTTGTTTTGATGAAGAAGGAACCAAGTACAGGTAAAAGAGCATCCTGAATTTCCTGCTTTCTGTGCATCCAAATGTGAATTTACAGGGAACAAAAGTCAGCCAGAAACTACTGCAATGGACTGCCCTGCTGAGCTCCTGAGTCTCCACACTCTTTTCCCATGGTGTTTTGGAGCAGAACATGGAACAGAGGATTTGCCTTGTTCAAGTTTTGCTCTGGGTTTGGTTTTCCAGGTGGAGGACTTACCCCACTTCAAGAGGCTCCTAGATGAGATGGTGGGAGCAGGTACTTGGGAGCTTGTGCAGGCTGGTTACCAATCCTCACTACAAGTAGTACAAAAACATTATTGGAAATACTCAGCACAAACTACATTTCAGGACGTTGAAAACAACTGTTGCAAAGACAGTGTAAGGCCTTTTTCAGCAAGGAAGAGAGCATTCACATCAGCTCAAAGAGTTGTTTCTTTCTTTAAAATGACTGAAAAGGTAAATTTATTATGAAGGAAGGAAAAAAAAAATGAAGGAACCTTGCTATTCCACAGGAATACTGAATCACTATTTACTTTTGTGCTTTCCTGGGGCCTCATTACATCTATATTTGCCTTTTACTTTTCTCTCTTGGTCATGGAAATGGACATTTTGATTAAACCTGTTATCCCAGTGAGGAGGCAGAATGTAGCTTCATTTAATATGAAGCTTTTAATGAATGTCTTGAAGCAAAAAAAAAAAAAAAAAAAAAAAAAAAAAAAAAAAAAAAAAAAAAAAAAGAGAAGAAAAAATCCATTTTACAAAGAAATTTTGAATCTTTCCCTTCACAACTTCTGACACCACAACTGCTGTAGCAGAAATTGTTGTTTACAAAGGACACCAATTATTGTGGCCAAATAAAGGACCCAAGACCACACTGGGAGGGTGATTTTACATTTGGCCATGCAATGGGGAGAAGCTGGTTCCTCCATCCTGGGGCAGTTCCAAGACTGGGCTGTTGGAAACCTGTCCCCGTCTGCCTCACATTGGTGTGAGAGTGGCAGCAGGGGTAGTTTCTCCCTCCCACTGGTCCCTGTCCCCAGAGGTCACTCCATTTTCATTCTGTCCCCTTTGGAGTTGGTCAGTCAGGGTGATCCCAGCTGAGGGTGATCAGAAAAAGGATGTTCTCAACCCGTCATTTCTTCAGCTGTGATGGAAAAGTCAAATGGTGTTTTAAGGTTGTTACAATCACACCAAAAAATGCACAGACAATAGTTAACTTTTGGGGCTTGTTTTGGAAATGAAAACTCTGGTTCTTCTCTAAACGCCTGAGTGCCACACTGGGATGTTTTAATAATAGACACAGGGTTACATCAGTGTCGTGACGTTGAGACAGTTGAAGATTTTCCTCTGTTAATGCTTAGCAAAGACATTGGCAGCTGCTCCCAGAGAGCAGGATCATTGCTTACCCAGTTTTCCTGTCATGCAGACTAGACATGTCCTCATTTCCCCTTGGCTCTGCAGCAAAATTAGGTGGAAGATGCGAAAAAGGAGGAAAGCCGAAGTCTTGTTTCCACGTACATGCTGCTTGCTCAGTGGCTTGTGTCACTATGGAGGTGAGCTCCTGATACCTGCTGTAAGCAATGGGTGATGTCTTGCTCAGAGCTATTTCAAACTGATGTATTCTTCCAACAGCAGAGGCATGGGCGCCCCTGGGTTATAGAGTCCCATCTGTCTGCACCAGCTGCAGTGAGCAGTGGAAGGGTAAGGTGGGATGCTTCACAACTTGAAACACCACAACTGGACACACTGACTGTCTACAGGCCTCTCTATGCTCAGCCTATCCTTTGTCAAAACATGAATATTGTGATATGGTCTCCCATCCCTCCCAAACACCCCTGCTTTTCCCTCTGTGAGCTGCATGATTCTGCACTTACCACAGGCTGCAAGGTGGATGGAGGGCTGGCTGGCTGGTGGGAGAGCCAGTCCAGCACATGTCTTCATATCAGGAGGCCTGGTGCAATAGGGAGGACAAGTAATTAACCTTTGGGATCTTCTCTTCCTTATTCCTTCACAGCAAAAGAATAAGCACCAAGCAAAGGACGCTAGCCAAGTATGAATTAACTATTAGAACAACAAATTTATTTTGGTTATGGCTTATTGGGAGAACTCACCATGATGCTTTTATACTTGTCTCTTTCTAGTTTCCAAGGGGGTGCTGGGTTTGCTCTCAGACTGTAACCATGCTGAAAGGGGACAAGACAGAATGATGGAGGAAGAAGAGACACGTTTTAGCAAGTGCCCTTAACTCTGCTCTGAGCCTCCAGCCTGAAGCTTAAGTTGGGAGAACAAAACAGAAATAAGAAAACAGCTGCCTCAATAAGAGGCAATGACTAAGGAATTGGCAACTGAGATCTTAAGCTTTTTCTGCTACCTTTTCCATTTTTGCCTTTTCCTCCTTTGCAAATGGAAAGCAGATAAGTTCAGGGAAGAATGAGCACCAAGGTGAGCCAGCATTTATCCAGGGCAAGGAAGAAGGTATCCTCAGCACTCACGGAAGCATGCCTGGAAGCTTCATGGCAGCCCCAGGAAGGACTGCAGGGCAGATGTGCCCTACGACCTGGTATGCGAAGTTAAAACATGCAGTGCCTTACCTCTGTCAACCTGAGCAAGATTTGGAGACACAACATGAGCATGACAGCAAAAGCACTTCTCCAGGTACCAGCACAGCTCCACAAGGATAACAGCATCAGCCTCGTTGTTTTGGTCTCTCCCACTAGACACCGATTTTTCCCTGTTGCTAACAGCACTCTCCACTGGTCTTCCCATGGGAAAGGTTTTGTGAGCATCCCACATACCCTTTCTCCACTCTTTTTTTTTTTTTTTCCTTCATACCCGTCAGAGATTTGGCATTTATTTGGCCCAAGCTTGTGGGCAGAGCTTGGATGGATTTATATGCTCCATGCCTGAACCCATAGATGATTACAAACATGGCTGGCTGCCTGGCTTTGTTAATTAGCTACCAGCAATGCCTCATTTTTCCCTTTGTGGTTTCCTTCTGAACTAGTAGGGCACTGCTCATTAGTTCTCTTCCGCTTTAGGATGCCACAGTTGAACATTATGGCATCCAGAAATGCTTTATTTGTTGGGACAATAAAAAAAATATTAGTTACATTTAGGTAATTAAGCAAAATAACAGCAAAGCTATTTTGTACTGGTACAATCTGCCTGCCCTGGACCAGTGCTCAAGCTTCTTGCTTCCTGATTTGTTGGCAACAAAGATTAGAGTAAGTGTCCACAACAGTTTCTTGGTTTTGCTGTGAAATACTAGATCTCTCTTCCTGTGAATCTGGTTCAGTCAAGTTGGTATCAGCTGATGGGCCATCGCTCTGGACACTGATGAGGTGCAGTGAGCCAGCAGGTGCCATTGGAAAGCATCCTTGTCACCCTTTACTTCCAAGTGGCAGCTTAGCTTCACAGCCTGGATACATGATTGTCTTTTAGGGTTAAAAGGTATTTTATGTCTTTATTAGGCCTAGAGATATGGGTGTTTGTGCAGATTTAATTTTTTTCCTGAAGTTATTGCTTGAGATGAAGAGGACAGTGTATTGTAGGGTACAGTCATAGCCAGGATTTTAAATTTGAACAAAAATCTCCATTTTCCCAGGAAATCTATGAAATGAAAGGATTTCCTTTCCAGGTGTAAAGAAGGTGTAGGAACATCCAGCTGATCTTGCAGTCCACAAAGTGCTGTTACAGACGACAGCGAGGGATGGCCCTAACTTGTCCCCCAGCTGTTTCATTCTGGGATAGTCACTCCTGTCTTCACAGCCAGCGGAGTAAAATGGGCACATATTAAAACTGCTGCTTGTTCAAAGGAGGTGTCTGAGGATGGCACTGGCAGGTATATGGCTGTCCTCTTGGCTTGAAGGGGAACAAATATCTGAATTTGGGTGGGATGACTCCCTCCTCGTTTGCTCCTTTCCTGATAGAGAATCATCTGCAGAAAATCTGCTACGAAACACTTGGTAAGTTTTAGTGCTTTGTTCCCACTTCATAACCCATAAGTGACCTTCGGGAAAAGGGACACTGGATGAAATGGCAGAAGTCCCTTCGATCAAGCTGTGGTGTCTGGCTGATGCCCTTAGGATGCCTGTGTGCCAGGTCAGCAGGCAGAAAGGGAGGAAAGGTGCATTTTTACCAAAGACTAGAGGGTCGTAGGGGTCTTCTCATGAACTGCTACGTTGGCCTTGAACTCACTTTGTGCTACTTCATGTTTTCCTCAAAAGCAGTCACCATTTACCATGGTGACACCATTTATCAAGGTTACAGGCAGACTAAATGGTGATGTGTATTCATTTATAAAAATTGGTTTTAATTTTTTTCATCTGCACCCTGGAGTTGGGGCTCAGTTCAACAGGAACAGCACTTCCAGCAATTCGATGCTTATTTAAGTACTTAACACTAAATAACAGCAGTAGCAACCAGGGTGGTAAAATAATGTTTTATTCCATGAATGAAGAAACACTACCATGCCACATCCTAAAGTTCTTTCTACAAAAGATTGTGGACAGAGCAGATTTTTACATTTCTCAAGTCAAGTTCATTTCAGGCTTTTGAGCCTGTTCAGTGTAGCAAAATCTGGACACGCAGCATTCTCATTGTCTATTTGGCATTTTGCCGGATAAAGCAGATTTATACTGTAGTTCTTGTTCACACAATGTCGATGCACTGTAAATTAAAGAGGATAATCAAAACCAAACTAGGTAATTTCTATGGTTTATCAATATATTTTTCATGATGGTCAAAGTACAACCAACATTCAAAGCTTAAAATAAAGATAATAAAAAAGACACACTAAAAGCCACAATGGAAACATCATCATTGCTGTCAGGATGTGAGTTTACCCACAGTACTATGTAAAAAGTAGAAATCGGTATTGACATTCAAGCTGTCAAAACAAGAAAAGAAATTACATTAATTGTTATAATTCCAAGCTAGTACTTCTAAAGAGTCCTGATCAGCAAAGAAGTGTTATCGCATGCATGCTGAACACAAGACTAATATTGGATTGGGGACCTGACGAATAACTGACTTACATTCCTTTATATACAACAAAATGAAATATACAGTATTAATACTGGCTGTACATTTGGTCAGAATATTTTACAAGGAGCGACACTAGTCAATTTTCTTACGATGTGGTAAGTGGAAGTGAATGAAGGTTGGCTTTCTTTCTGGGAGTTGCATGTTTTCATAATAAGCTTTAAAAGCTGCTTTGCACTGCTATAATGAAGTGTTAGATATTTTAAAGCAAAAATGCTCCCCCTTTTTTTTTTTTTTTTTTTCTTTTATGCTTAGCAAAACTAGTGTGAGCAGAAGAGATAATTAAACGTGTTTGGAATGTGCTAATCATTGACCTGGAATAAAACTAAGCTGCAGAGAGCATGTGAAATAAATGTCTGCACATTGGTTTTGTTTAAATGGTTTTATGAGATGATTTGCGAAGTATCTGGTACAAATTCCTGCTCCCATAGCCTCATCTAGCCTTTTTCCAACAGGCTGCCAACCAATTGTTCCAACACTAAACAAAGAAAAAAAACCTGTGACTGTCGCCTATTTTTCTGTAGTACAATAAAAATATCTCAATGTTAAGCTGATTTAGCTTATTTATGTGCATATTTTTCAAGGCTGCCAAAGAAAATACTCAATCTTGCAGGCAAAGGCTGTGCCAGGAACATGAGAGTGAGATTTCCTTTGCTTTAGTCTAATAGATTTTTTTAATGTCTGGGTACCTCAACCCTCATTGCCTCTTTTAGACCCCTAAGGTCTAAAATGAGTTGGTTAATTCAGTGTATGTTTTTTCCCCATCCAGAACAAGCTGAGAAGCTAATAAGGTAAGCATGAAAACCAATGAAAACAGAAGTAAAAGCTATGCAAAATTAAGAAACAATTACAGGAAGGTAAAGATCGGTGTAACTATAGTGATATTTTGTACAACTGAATTTGTGTGTTCTGTAGCAATGAGAAACCTTCTGAACATGGGAAAGAGCAGGCAAATATGTATGAATCAGTATCCTTCAAAATAATTGTGCTGTAATCTTTTCCATGTATTAGGTTAGATTTTTTTCTGCACAGTGTGATGCTAACTATAGTAACCTTAATATGGATGATGGATTTCACTGTTACTGCTTGGTTGCTTGAATGCAAAGAGACATTAAATCTTCCAGTCCTCAAAGCAGTTTCTTGGGATGTTCCTTCAAGTTCAATGTCTTGCCACTGTCATGCTAAAAGTCACTTTGTGGCCAACAGAACCAAAAGAAAATAAAGAGAAAAAAAAAAAAAAAAGAAAAAGAAGATGTTGGTTGTGATGGATTAATTTCAGACAGCAGTTTCTGCTGAGTTCACCATGCTGAATGTTCTTCCATTTAGGAAGGAGTTGCTGTCAAGTAAAGCAGATGAGCTGCTTTCAGTTTTCTTTAAATACATGCTAACAACGTAACATCTCTTTCTTCAGGAAAATGATCCAGTTGCATATTGTTAGAGAGATCTGCCTTGTGCTTAGCACGGACAAGAATGGTTAATCGTCATCCTCCTCCTCTTTCAGTGGGGCTATTGGGAGTTTGTCCTGAACTTGGAAACATTCTACAAAAAAGTTGATGATGGAGTTGTACAAATGCTGCTCTAATGCTGCATTGCTAAAGTAATGGCTTTCATCAGGGTAAATCTGCAAAGAAACAAGGAAATACACAGCATTAGGAGCTTAAAGTCTCAGGACTGACCACCTGTATCTGCAATTTGTGGTGGCCTGCAAACCCGTAACTCCTTGGCACTGCATGTCTTCCCAGGGAGGCACATGAGCTCCAGGGTAGTACAGGAACCACAGCACTCTCTGTGCAATTTGGAACTTCCTTCAAAAGGAACTTTTCTGGGGATGGGTTTCCCATTTAATTCCATTCTGAACAAGTTCAGACTAAGCAGAACCAGACCACACTTAAAAATAATGCTTGCTCCCTGTGAAGACTGAAAAAAAACCCAGTGCAAATCTGTGGAGAGAAATGGCGTCAGGTTTTACTGACTAAAATGAGGGTTTTAAAGAAAAAGTCATTAAGTAAAAAATTAAAATAAAGCTTACTGGACAAGTAATTAAATAGAAAAAAAAATGTGGGCAGCTAGAAATGAAGTAGTTTAAAGACAACAGGTAACTTTGCACATGTTGAAGGAAATGTGAGAGTATCATAATGGGTTGTCTAGACTGGGATATTGATGGGGGAAAAGAGTTTCTAGGGCTGGATGCTTGCAGACAGAACTGAGGTGCTCTGAGTACCTTGATACAAGATGTAGATCCCTCCCTTCAGTCCTCAACTAATCTTTGATGTGCATCAAGCACATCTGTGCCTTCAGGCTCCTATGTATAACGCTTCTGCATTGGGGAATGTACCGAGGAACCTGTTATTGTAGCGCTGACCAAATCTGTGATGGGCTCATTGCTTAGGTCCTGTGTCTGTGCTCCATCCTACCTGTCTTTGGAGCATGATGGAGCAAGCATACCCATCATATGAAGCTCTGCAGAAATGCAGCCAGAGGGAGCTGGTATTCAGTAAATCAGGCATTAGGAGGATTTGGGCACTGCAACACAACCGTCTATACTGTGAGCTGTAGCACAGCTCCTGGCATGGATTGAGACTGAGCTAGCTGCAGTCTCCTGGTTGTGGCTTGGGATGTAGTAGAGGGTAGGGACCATCCCCATGGCTGGTGGATGTGTTCATTTAGGAAGTTTTGATAGCTTGGATATGGGCCATTCAGCAAACCAGAGATGTAATTGGGTGGAAAGGGGCTTTCTAGACCAGAGTATGTTGTTTCCAGTGGGTTGTCAAATTTGACATTTCTCTCCTTAACTTTCCTGGTTGATTTAATTTAGATCCCTGTTTCCCTGTAATTCATACTAAATTTGGTCTGTTGTTCCCAAAGAAAGTCAACAGGCATCAATTTCCTAGAGATATGTCTCTTAAAACCTAAGTTACTGTAATTTAATAACTGTTCTACAACTGTCCAGACCAAAACAGTGGTATCAAATAAGCATGGGAGTATACAGAAACACATCATGTGCTGGTGCTATTTCTACTGCCAGGCTGTGTTTGCAGCTGGGTTTTCAAAGCTTGTTTCATAACAGCAGTTTGAATTCAAACTGGGAAATAACTGTTCAAATATGAAAAAATGAAACATACTGTACCTGCAAGCTGTAATTAGCCTTTGCCCTAATTAGGTGTGTGATAAGGTCTGCAGTATGCTGAAAATGGATTTTTTCTGTAAAAACAGATTACAATCATTAAAGAGGCAAATTTAATTAAGAAAAATCAAAGCCAAATCAAACATATAATGAGCTCAAATGATGGGCTAACTTACCATCAGCAGTAGCATGAATGATCAAAAATGTCTGTTCCTTCAGTAATGAGACTCTGTGTGCTAATTTGGTGATCTGTGAAGGTAAAGGTTGCAATAAGATTAAAAATCTCGCTAGAAATTAGCAATTTATATTGGAGAAAATAGAAACACTTAATTCCATTTGATACTTCATCACAAGGATAACAACCAGACACCAGTACAGCATATTCTCTTGGCTACTTCAATCAGTCTGGAGGTAAAATAGAACCCACCCTTCCAGTCTCAGTATGAGCAGCAGGAGAGGTCAGAGACCCTCTTCTGTTCTGCTAACGTTCACCAAAAGCCTGAACTGCAGAACACATTGAAAATGTCAAAGTGAATTTCCAGTGAATACAAAACACCGATGAAAAGTGTGCACAGGTGCCTATGCCCAAGAACTCTCCTGAGACCTGAAGTGACTTTGGTGTGGTTTGAAAGCCAACCTCAATGAGCTCTGACAGCCTAGGGGAGGATCTGATACTAAATTCAAGTGTCCACTGCTGAGAATGCCTTTGCCCCTAACTGTCTTTCAGATGCACAGGGGAAATACAAATCTGAGTGATGGCAAATGGTACTGGGTAAGAGAAATGAAGGACTTCTACACTTTTTGCTGCATTATTCAGAAGAATGCAAGTGTCAAGGAGACTCCAAAAGTCTCCAGAATAGTCTTGGAGTGGAAAAAGATATGTGTGTCTCATAATCACAGATGTTACTGCTTTATAGGAGGGCAGGAAAGAAGCTGTCTCAACTTAAATTCATGTTTCCTTCACTGTTTAAATGCATGTGCCCTAGCTCTGTTTTGCTTAAATGACAATGTATTTTTTAGTTAAGACACCCTTTTAGCAATCCTATCTTTTACCCGTTTTCATCTTCCCACTCTCCTACATGGTTTCAACAGAAAATAGACAAATGCATCTCCAAAAGAAACAGGACCTTCCATGCCTGGCTATGGAGGTCAAATTAGCTGGCTAAAAACGGTGGCATGTATTATTAAGTTATGGTCACTGTCATTTTACATTACAGGTATGTGTATCTCTCTTTGTTTAAAAGATAAAGCAATTCTGAACATAAGAAGTGGGCCTGAGTATTTCTTTGGTGCTAGAGGTAAATTTTTAGAAATTTTGGTTGATGCAGGCCTGTTCTGGCTTTCTTGAAGCTCCACACTCTGTATGGATGTCGAAAGTGTTTGAAAATTTTAAAAGGGTGCCCTCTTATCTTCCCTCTATTGCTGGACTTCATTAATGAGTTCTCTCATCCTCAGATTGCTGGCTGTGATGCTTAAGTCTCATGACAGTGTAGACACATATCTTGCACTCTGTTCTCCCCTATATGGCTCCTTCCTTTCTGCTCCTTCAGTTGTAACCTGCCACACAGCAATACAGCTTTTTAGGAGTCTGCATCAAGTCTTGGATTATGTGACCTTCAAACAGTTCATGTCAGGTCCATGGTTAGGAACAGTTCTTCTCCGTAAGCAACTCATGGCTCAACTGTGGCATGTAGGAGGTGTGTTATCAGTTAGGGTCCTACCCAGAACAGTGCCATGCTCTGCAGAGAGCTCAGGTGCTGTTCCTAGCAGATAATCCCAAGTCAACCAAAAGTACCACTATTTGCTTCGGCCAGCTTTTCAATGCACAGAGCATGTGGCAACACAAAGCTCTCATTCTGGAATATTTTCCCTTGCTTTCACCTCTTCTGACCTGCCTTCAAATTTCTAAATGGATTAAGAGAGTTTGAAACAATCGAGAGATCATGAGTGCAAAATCTGAGAGACAATGAACTCAGTATTTAGATAGCCAGGAAAAGCTTTCCCTGCAGGGGCAGAGGGCGCAACCCGCCTTCTCTGTAGGAAAACAGTTTCAAACCTTTGCTGCCTTCGTGTCTTCTAGCTGAAGACAAGGCTTAGTAGGCATTACAACGCTTTCTGTTTAAGCAAACATTGTTTGTGTGACTGTTCTTTATTAGGTTTTTCCTTCATGTAATTGAAGGAAAGAAGACGCCAATCCTATCACACATATTAAACAATATCTTCAGTAACTGGTGCCATGTCTCCTTTTCCATGTCCTGCTCAACTCTGGCATAGAGTTCTGCCTACCTGAAATATCACGTCTGTGCTTGCATTGAAAAAGTCAAGAGAAGCTGATCTTCACTTGACTTTGGGTCAAAAATTATACCTCAGAGAGAATCAAATTGGCAAGACCATTCGGATGAACTTTAAAGGAGATTGTGACATTGTGTTCACTTGGGCACATGAGAGTAACTCAGCTTCAGCTCTTTCAATCTGTAAAACTGGAATAACTGTATTTACCCAATTTAGAGAGGCAGACATGAAGACAAATCAATAAAAAACAAATCCATCATTACTATTAACAACAAAAGCAGTATGCAGGCTAAAGGACACCTTCCTGCCTTTTAAACATAGAGTTTTACTAGTGAGTGCATCTTGTATATCCTTCTCCCTCCCCAAAAGAGAACACATTGAGGAAGAGTTAAAACCCTGTTCACATTTTATTAAGGAACTGTAATGTCCATGCAGTTACCTCATATGCTCTGTTATCAATCCCATGCAAACCCAAGTATCTTTCAGAAAAGGCTGAAGCTTGAAAAGGAAAAAAAGAAAACATCTCTTTCAGTCATAAGTGAGTATACTGATGCTTCTGAGTCAAATACTGCAAATGCTAAAAAAGATCTTATTTTCTAACATTGCCTTAGTTACATAGGACATATTTCTAAAAGTTTCTGAAAATGCACTAAGAAGATGTACAATACTATGGTCTTTCATTGCCACCATGTACTTACAGTTTCTAAATAAGTCACAGAAGAGCTTTTTGGGTTTTTTTTACCTAATGCAACCCAGATATGAGAGAAGAGCACTATCGTGTTGTGTCCTTTCTCTTTTAACACGGGACCATCTCCATCAACAGTCTACTGCAACCTCCCGTTGGGCTCAGGGTTAACTGTACGGGACCTGAAGGCTGTCTTAACATCACTGACTTTCCCGGCAGTCCCCTGATTTTCACTGGCACTAAGTGCAAAGGCAACTGGTGTCCCTAAGAGAAAGGACCACCATATGCAGTGGAGTATTGCCATCAGAGAGAGGATGAGGCCGGCAGGCTGGACCACAGCTCCCACGGATGGATGGTTCAGGCAAAAAAGAAGCACATTCAAGGCAGTGGTACAGGTTGGTGTCCTGTACCACTGGACAGGCTGGAGGTGTTTAGAGCTAATTCTCCTTTATTTACAAGGAGTGAATAAGAGAAGTTATTTTATTACTCTGACCACCATGGTTGGTCCCTCTGGTGCCAGCAAAATTGCTCTTGAGTGGGATAAAAAGCTTTATAGCCCATCCTAAGAACACACACATAACAAAACAGGCAAGATCTTGCAGAGGGAAGAGAAGCTAACTGGGAAAGTTTAGGGCAGAAACATCATTTGCGGTCAGCAAGAGGGTTTGTGGGCTCTGGGATGGGGTTTACCATATAGTCTGAAGTCTGTCAGTGGGGAAAGAGCAGCTCCACAGGCGAACACCTGGTTCTCTTCACCGGCTGGAAGCATGTAAGTGCTCAGGTAGCCACCATAATCCTGGAACACAAAGTGGGCAGGGGCATCAGCAGTCCTGCCATGAGGCACTGCTGCTTCTGGATACAGAAACAGGGCAGCTGAGACCTTGCAGCAAACTCTCAGCCATTATAGAGCCCTTAATACCTTGCCCTGAAAAAACACAAAACAAGGGACACCTCCCTGGCTTTGGCAGATGTGGCTGAAGATGAGCTCTGCACTCACTGCACTCTCCTGAAGGCAGGAGGGTTGTGTGCCCAAGGGCTTGCCTCTTTGCATCCCACTTTATGGCTGTTGGTCTAATCAGTTATGTTACCTCTCCAGAATATTAACCCAGTCTTTCATTATTTAAAACGGACATTACAATTTCAGAGTCTGCCATCAGCCTGTTAACAATTTCCTGCAGAGATGCTGCTGTATGTACAGATCTCTTTGCCCACTCTAAGCCTGTATCTCCCACAACAAACAATTTCTACTTGCAGGCCCATTCTCATTTCAAATGCTCTGTACTTTGCAATTACTGGGTGCACACTGGGGTGCGAATCAGCCTCAGAAATCAATGTTGTTGTTGTAACTTGTAGGACATGCGCTAGATCGACCTACATCCCCAAAGACCTTAAGGGACAAGATGAAAATGAAATGAAAGTTTGCAAGGGGAAAAAATAATTATCTGACAGCGTTTTTCTGACAAATAGTCACTTTTTGTACTGGGAAGTTAATTAAAAAAAATAGACTAATACATTGATAAAATGAAAGCTTTCATCTTTAACATCTCTGAGCAAGAAGCAGTCTATCTAAAAAATAAATAATAAAAAAGAAGTCACCACTGACATATTCAATAAATCAGGATTTAGCTCAGCTGCTTAGTCACATCAGCTGACATCAGCACAGAGCAACAACAGGAAAACATTACCTTCCCAAACACACCGACTCGCATTTTATCAACGTAATGCTCCTTCAGCATTGTCCTAGAACATGAGAGAGGAGAAACAATGAGTTAAAAATGTTTTTCCCTTAGATATAGCAAACCTAGTGTGACTTTTATCAGCTTGAATTTGGGGTGGCCACAGAGAAACGGTGTAGACAATCTATATTCACACTGCTACATGCTGCTTTCACATGAGTCTCTGTTTGATTTAATCTTGCAACCTGTTGTGCTGGATTTGACCAAGCAATGGAAAAAAATAACCTGCACTACCTCTGAGTGTCATAATGAAGCTCATGCTATTTCATTATTCTGATAGCGGTTTTAGCATGATTATGTGCAAAATAAATCAAATATGACAGGACTTAACATTTAGGGTTTTGCACTGTTTTTTCTGTTTTAAAAAGTTTAAGGGTTTAAAGATGGATTTTTCTTCCAACTACCAGAGCAGCAAAAAATTAATGTAGGAGTTGATATTGAAGCTTACTTGTTTGTAGCTGTATGACTGTACAGAGCTAAAAATAAATAGGCTTTGAACACGTGATACAGTGCTCTAATTTAGCTCTGTTTAAGGCTTGTTTTTCTCCCTCTGCACTGTCTGGCATGAGCTCTCTCTCACAATCCATCACTTGGTCACAACTGTATGACTACATTGTCCTTCCCTCCCATCTCCTTGCTCTACCCCACACACCACTAAAGCAGTCAGGACTAATGACAGTCTTGGGTTAATTATGATTAATGAATTAATTTCTTTGATAACAGTGTCATTCACCGGACAGCTTCCAACTGATCCTTCTCTTCCAAAAGGCCCAGTCTCCTCTTAACCTCGTGCAATAGCTTAGTGCCTTGGAAGCCACTCCCGCGGCCGTCGAACTTCAGCACGATGGCATTGTGAGAGCTGACCATGACGCTTTCCCATGTCACCTCGAATCTCTCTGTTACGATCTGGCTGCCAGGCGTCCCGTCTCTGAAACAGAAACAGGCATCAAGCAAAGGCAATGGCACCAAGCACAGGCCAAATCCCCTCCCTGGGGCCAAGAGCTTGCTGTGGCAATGGGGACCAGCAGCTCCTGCATGCACCGTAAGGCAGAGAAGATTTCAAGAAGGGGAAACCAGTCTCTGCAACGATGATATGCAGAAGGCTGGCTGTGTGGGATAGGTTTTGAGGCTGGGGTGGAGGGTGCAGGCTGGTTTCTGCCACCCCCCTTGCACAGCAACTATTGCTGTGTTAACTGAGTTTTGAACAAACCTAGCAAGCATATCACTAACCAGTCAGGATTTCTCCTGTGAGTAAACCAGGGCAGTGACGCAGAGGTCAGATGATTTTTCCTCATTTATGCCTGCTCTAATCTATAGCTATTTTCTACAGGGATTTTTTCTGGTGGAGGGGTTTCTGTGAGGAGTCTGGCTTTGGGGAGTGCTGGCACTGCCAAAATATGTTGGATGAAACTTGCAGACATCAGTTCTCTTTTCCTTTACTGGCAAGCACTGGGGTTTCATTTACTGCCCACATTCACCCAGTCCAGATCTTCCCTCTCCAATGGGCTTCTCAACAGTGGCTGTAGACGGAGCTGCCAATCACTTCTGTCACCACTGCTTCACACAAGTACAGAGGGAAAGAGTGCTTTTAAAGTGATAAAACTAACAGCTTAAAAATGCCCGGGCTGGCACAAAATTGGTGGGTAAGGGTAAGGGTAAGGGTAAGGGTAAGGGTAAGGGTAAAAGGGGTGCGCAAGTCTCACTCTTCACCCTTCTGCTTAGAGCCCGGTCCTGCTTTATTCTTTAGAAATATTGACCCCACTTCACCAGACAGCTAGGAAAAATCAAGAGATGATAAGTAATATTTTAGGATGGGGATTACTGTAGAGCCACTGGCACTTCCATCTACTTCTTGTCCTTTCTGGGGTTCTTGGAGACATCAGGCAACTCACTGCAGGATTTTAATGTGCATGTGACTTCAGTCATTTGCATTTATTCAAGTGAGACCCAGGCACATCCAGCTTCAGAGGCAGCCTAATCAAGTGCTGTTAGCTTGATGAGTACCAATCTTCCTCAAGCACTTGTATAATGAAGTACATTTTCTCTGCAGTAATTTTGTGATGTAACGACACACTTATTGCAGTGTTTTTGTCCTTCATGGAGGGATGTGCAGGATGGTGTTCAGGCATTCATCAGGGATCCATCCCTCCTGCATGAGGCTTCTCTCTCATGGGGTGCTCCCTGTCAGGGAGCAAGTGATGCAGTGGGACGAAGCAGGGCCAAGCAGGTTCTTCCAAGGTCAGTGACTTCCCTTCCTCAGCTTCTTTCCAAATTGCCAGAAAAAACCTCAGTAATGTGTATTATTATTACTAAATGTTGCATAAAGAAATACCCATCTGCTACGCCTTCCAGGAGAAAATCCTACTGACCTAATATAAATGCTAACACTGTGGAGATCTTCAAAGGTTTCTAGCTCTCTCTTTACTGTCACTTCAGGGAACACCAGCATGTACGTGGGAAGGATTGCTGCATGAGGGCATCTAAAATTTAAGCTGTAGTAAGGCTGACTGCATCCCATTCTAAAACTACCTGTTAAGCCCATAGTGAGTGCCTTAAGCATTGTAACAGAAAGTCAACATCCATCTTTTATTCGTCCCTCTCCTGTTTCTGCCTCCAAAATAATTGAATTGAGAGTGTATGTGGAGCAACTTTACAAAATCCTACAATTTACTCTTCAGGATTTCACTAGGCACCTTCTTGAAAGCTCAAACATGGAAGAGAGAAAGGACCTATGCATAGCCTCTCCCAGCTCTGAGTTGAGATGGGGGGTAGGGGCCAACATTTTGGACTTAGGTGCTAAAGTTGTTGGGCATTCATTGTACAAAACATATCTTCAAAGTCTCTGATCATGCCCAAGGTTTCCATGCTGCCCTAACAATGTGAACAGAAAGAAAGGACAAGGGAGAACTTACACAACCAAAAGCAAGGGGTAGTGTGCGGTGTCTGAAAAAGTTGCTGGCTTTAAGATCTGCATTGGCAATTCTAGGAAAAAAAGCACAAATAACAACATGTCTTCAGTGTGGGAATGCTGACATAACTAATAGATTTTTCTGGTGTTTTGGCCACTTAGGAGAAGGAACAAAATGGCATTTCATCAGAGGCACTAGTAAATAACACCTTAGAAACACAGATGTTGTCAAAGACCCATATTATGATAGCCGAGGTGACAAGAAATGTAAATCGGGAGTACAGCGCGAGCTGTTCAGTCATGCATCACTTTTACAGCATTCAATTAACATCTGGCAATAGCTATAATTTTCTTTTTTTGGCAGCTGGATGAGTGACGCAGCCAGGAATCAATATTTCAGGGCAGCAGAGAAGGGGGAAAATTGGTGATGAAAATGATAATTTAAAACCTAATTAAGTATGGTGGCTGGGGGAGAATAGGATTATTTTGCTATAATGGTGCAAAGACAGATAGAGAAACATGTATTTTAATCCTAACTTCCAGAGGGCTTAATTGTGCTGTAAAACAGGAGGCAAATTGTGTCGAAGCCCGTGTTGTTATATTAGTACGGAACCAATGTAAGTGAGGGACATGCACACCAAAACTTCATTTAACTGCTTCCTATGGCTTCATATCGATAGCCAAAACCACTGCCATACAAATGCGTTCCGCATCAATGAGAGAACACATTTATTTTTAAAATGTTAACTACAATCCAGATTAGCAAAGACCCAACAATTAAATCAGTATTAGGAGCATTTTCAGTAGATTAATACACAGATTAACCACGCTGTTTAAGTGGTTTGCTTTGCAATTATTGTCTGACACTCCACCTAATTAGTTATTTCATCTGAATGCTAATAGCTGCAAATTGGATCAATGGCCCAGGGACAGCCAAAAAGGCCATCGCTTGACTTTAAATATAACTAAGCACTATGTGCAGTGTTCCCAAGGCTGTTCAGCCCAAAGTTTTGAAAATACAGGGAGGGCACAGAACAGCTACATGGCTGCAGCCAGCTTGTATTTATTACACATGTATGTATATATTTTACGTTGAATGACCAGAATTGCATTTCAGTGATACCTGCAGTTGAGAAATTTAGCATCAGGCTGAGTTATTTCTAATAAGATGACAATGCCACTAGGGATTGGCTCACAGTGGGGATAGATCGTGGTTTTTATGCCAGGCTCTTTCCCCATCTTTTCCTGCCCATAAGGCCTGGAAATGCATGCCTGTTCTTGTTATTTCATGCACTGGTTTATGTTCCTAATGCCCATGTGGAAGCAGAACATTGAAGGGCCATTATCCGTTTTGAATGGCAACTGTCTCTCAGCCTTTGCTTCACACTTTATAATACCTGGTGTTGGTTGAAATTAGTAACCTGCCATCTATCACACCTCGCTGCTTTTATTTCACTGCATCCAACCTGAGAGGTGTGCTCCTTTTCAGCATGGGAAATACTACAGGTCATACTTTGAACCCAGGTTCTTTGGTGTTTTGGTTTTTTTTTTTTTTTTTTTAGAGTTGCCACCATACGCAGAAACTGGGATTTTTGGGAGCCATTACACAAGTCTGAGTATGTGGATTTTCCACATATAGGTAAGATATCTGCTTACAGCCAGAGGAGATGCTTTTTAGGATGTTTCAGGTACAACTACAGAGACAGTTGGAAAATGTTTACACTTTGGCTGTTTGCCACTAGGCTTTTCTCTCTCTGTCATACAGATATATGGGGAATGCTTATACAAGTGGTACAAATAATGCACCAGCTGCAGATATAAACTGCTCCAAGTTTCAGCCTTCTTTACTCCAGGTGAAATCTCTTTTGGCTTTTCGCATAAAGCTGGTTTTTTTCAATCCTATCAAATGATATGGCTTTCTCAAAGAATCCTGAAAGGCTCAGATGGGCAGTCGTTGGCGACTCATCTTCATCCACTGCAGTTCTGTATTGTATACTGAAAGGCAGCCACAGCTGTAGCCAGCAAGCACATACAGTATCCCACTTCAAACCCATCTTAAATAATACACCAGTCCTGCTAGGGCAAATGACTGAACAATGGGGGCACCACACCATGTCATTTCCCAGTGTTTTTTTCTCTATGAACAAAATGTTAAAAGGAAAAAAAATCCCAACCCTATCATTTTGCCTTTTTTCAGCAGCATTCTCATCAAATCCTGTCTCTGTAATAACCTCCTTATGTAGCACATCTTAAGAGAGTGCTTTGCAAAGTGTGTGAGTTTATTGAGAGCCAAAGTAATTTTTCCTCCTGCCAGTCTAGCCAAGATGACTGTATCATTTCACAGCAACAGCAGTGAAAAAGAAAAATAAGAGAGAGGAAAGGTGCTACTTACTGTAATCGTCTATCCTGATTTCCATGTATTCTACCTTAGGCATTTGCCTGTCATTTACAGTCAGCTGCACATTTTCATTTACCTCCAGCTCAAACATTTCTGAAAGAAAAAGGACAAGATCACAGAAACTTTTGGCATTGTTTGTGAAAAAGCATTTTAACATTTTATAGACACCTTAGTATTTGTTACACAAGTCTCCTTATGAAAGAATTTCCTTCTAGTCCTCACAGACATCTAATTCAGTTAAGTCTTTGAAACCTCTTCCAGGTTCTGCATTGGCAAAAAGCTATATTTCTGAAATCAGTGACATTCAGCTGATTTACAGCAAATGGGAATGTGATCTGTGCTGAGACAGCTGGGTCCCAGTCAGACATATACCTGTCATGCAAAGCTAGACATCAAATGTTATCAAGTCTGTGCCCAAATTACACATAAAGAATGGGGAAAGGGATGAGACTGTGGAGGGCTTCAGGACAAGGTTGTGCTGCTACACAAGAGAAAATCCATCAGAAGGAAAGCCATGGGGAGAGAAGAGTGAACAAAGATCATACCAACCTGCAACATCAGGTTTTAGAGCAGTCTTGGCTTTCGGAGTGTTTCAAGAATTGTTCATTTTGCTTGTGTGTCCTACCCAAGAACTCTTTGGGGCTGAAATAGAGGATTCCTTCCTCCTTTCCAGGATTAAATTGTTATTCCCCACATCCTGGCCATGTGCTCTAGCCACAGAGCCTCTTCTAGAAAAAGCAGCCACCTCTAACATCAGAAAGAACAAGTCTTTCCCAGCTGGTAAGGAAGGGGCCCATCTTTACGAGACATTTCAGGTTGTATGTCCTAGGTGGTGGGAAATGTCTCCTGGTGATGGTGAGGCTACTGAGCCCCATGAGGGAGGGCTTCAAGGGCTGGGGGGATCCCACTGTGGTGATGGTGAATCCTGGTCTGGGGAGCCCACTGCAGAGCTCATCCCCATGGCATGAGGTTGGGTTTGAGTCAGGGGAATTCAGGGCATTTTCTCTGCCATGTGAACCCAAGGAGGGTTTAAGGTTTCACACCAAATTATGTGTTTTGTTGCCTGTAACTTCCCTTTCCAGGCACACTGATAAATAGATGTGTAACCCCAGCTGCTCAAATACTACTTAGGGTACCTGGTTATCATGCTCTCATTGCCCATCTCTGCTGAATAGGCAGGCACAGCACAAAAACATGCCCTTCCCAGTTAATATATTTCACAGATCTTTCAGCAATAGTATATTGATTCAATGACTATTCACCCTGCTTCTGAAAAGCCTGGCTCATCTCTATTGAAACTACAACCCCCACAAAAGTGCCAAAGCAACAGCCTATTACGTTTAGTTAAATATTAAGATTCTCATTTAATTATGGCACACACAAGTAGCTTTATCAGCAGAAAGGGGCTTGCCACGTAGGGGAATTTAGTCAAGCCGTTTTATTTGTTCATATAATTGCATTCACATAAAGCCAGGAAGACTGTGGATGAAATAAAAAAGATTGGCATATCTCCTAAAGGACTCTCTTTTCTGCTTTAGGACCACAGGGAGCTTGAGTCTGTGGAGTACAAATGGTCATTGCTTAATTAAATGTAAGCACGCTATAATATTCAGTGCAACTCACTATTATCAGATTATTGCAGAATATAGAGGCAAACTCCCTTTATAGAGTAATGGGCTCATATTAAATAAGTAAATTCAGTAACATGCAACTGTCAGTTGCCCTTTATTCAAAAGCAGAAGAATGAAGGTAAAAAAAAAGGAACCAGGGGAAATGCTAATCATATGCAGAAAATCATGAATTTCAGTAGCGGATGTGTTCTGTGCATGACTAGATCAAGTTCTCTATGTAATAAATGCTACACATATATATCTGTCAAAATAAGGTGTTACTTTTTCAAGCCCTTCATTTGCTGCTTTTGTTTTATAGTATCTCTTATTTTATTCACCTAAAAGTATTTTATAAAAACTGTACAGGAGGCTGTAACACAGTCCATGAGAGCACTACCCTCTACATGCTGTTATAACCAGTCAGTCATCCCCACGTCTATGGCAAAATTAAGGCATTGTGTTTAAGGGGGAGGAAAAAAAAGAAAGTGACTTTGGAGCTGCAGGTCAGAGATAACTCTCCTGGCCCTGTGGCAACATCCTCTGTGGGTGGAAGACCCTTGTGGGCATCACCAGGGCTGCTCTGCAGCTATGGTCAGCAAGGGCACTGCCAAGCCCTGGTCTGCTGGGAGGAAGAAGAGCTGACACACCCTTGTGCAAAGGCTGAGATATGAATGGTCACTGATGCAGAAAGATTGAAAAGCTAGGAGCTTGCAATTTGCTCTCAGTATTATTAAAAAAGCGAGACTTGCATTTTTGTAGACAAGAATAGCTACAAACGCCAACTTCTGCACATTTATATCAAAGAGTTTCACAAGGGATCACATTGGCACATGGAGCTATACCCCTATCCCACTATTGCCAACAGCAATAAACTTGGCTTCACAATGAGAGCCCTCCTCTGGACAGCAAAATCTGTCAGCTCCATCATGGCAACTTTTATCCAGAAATTATAGACCAGTGGGGAAACTGAGTCACGAGGAAATGAAATATTTATTTCATGGTCATCCTGGTAAGCAAGATGATGGCAGATGGTCTAAGACATGTTCCAGGGTACGCTGATGAGTGGAGACCTCTAACACCCTCTGCAACTACCTGAAAGGAGGTTGCAGAGAGCTGGGGATGAGTCTCTTTAACCAAGTAACAAGCGATAGGACAAGAGGGAATGGCCTCAAATTGCTCCAGGGAAGGTTTAGACTAGATATTAGGAAGCATTTCTTTCCAGAAGGGGTTGTTAGGTGTTGGAATGGGCTGCCCAGGGAGGTGGTGGAGTCCCCATCCCTGGAGGCGTTTAATAGTCAGTTGACACAGTGCTGAGGGATGTGGTGTAGTTGGGAACTGTCAGTGTTAGGTTAATGGTTGGACTGGATGATCTTCAAGGTCTTTTCTAACCAAGATGATTCTGTGATTCTGTTGTGCTGCCTTGCTTTGGCAGCAAAGATCTCTCTTGCTGCCCTTATAGGACAGTCATGCAGCAGTATATTGCTTTAACCTAACTTGTTCCAGGATGCTGCTAAATTTTATGCATGTCTTCTTCTGCAAAGGAACATTTTAATTGGAAAAAAAAATATGGAAAACAATGGAAGGATAGATTACAGTTAAATGTACAATATATCTCATTAACAATATGGGACACTTGACACTAGATGAAACACTACTGAGCATTTCTATTTCAATGGCAACAAATCAGATCTTAAATTTGATTTTAAAAAATTTCATCAGAATTTGGGATTTCACTTGACAGATCCTGCTTTACAAGCAAAACTGTTCTACCTGGAGTAAGGGCTTGAAATGCGTGTTGCCAACAGAAACTGAAAAAACAGAATAAAACAGGGAACACACAGAAACTGTATAAAGCAAGATGGATCCTATGCTTCTTTCTTACATGTCCTGGTGCCACAGGATTCCTTCCTTTGACACGTACCATCTTCAGTGGGAAATGAAGCAGCTCAGCTTTTCACAGAAAACCTTTAGTTTGAGAGCCAAATTCTCTGGTTTGCTCTGCTCCTTTGCAGAGACAGCAGTGTATTGTAAATCCAGTTAAGCTAAACTGATACCTGATAAACTGGCCACATATAGAGCAGCCATAATAAAGGTGTTGCTTATTATTAGGATACTAGCAATGCCTGAAGTCCCTAACTGCAGGCTAAGGCTGGGTTAAACGCTACATTAAAATGGAAGGTAAGGGTCAAAGTGACGGGAGCAGGTAAATCGTGGTTTCACATAAGACTCAGTCCCACACCCTGCTATGAAGTCTCCTGAGATTCTTGAAAGAGAGAAAGGGGCACCTTGGTTTAAGACCCCTGTAGAGAATGAACAGAGAAAGGCTTTCTATCTGAGGCTTCCTGCCACCCTGACTTGGGGTAAAAACCTGATCTTTCTGGATAATTTTTGTTGTTACAGGTGTGAAGGAGGAACCTGAGAAAATTCATGGCTCACTGGGCTCTACAGAGAGTCCTAAACAGTCTAGCAATGGCTACAGCCAGTACCAAAGATTTTGAGGGAAAAACCCCTGTATTTGGAATTATTCCAGCTTCACACTGGTGTAGATGTGAATCATTAGCATGAAAAACCTTACCAAACAGTAAGTGCTACAATCCCATGAACAGATCAGGAAACCAGGCAGAGGTACAACTTGTGGGGGGTCACTCCTCTGTGTTATCTCTTTCAACCTGGTAATCCATATCAGAGTGATTATTTTTGAAAATTATAGATTAAGCAAAACATTTCTTATTTTTGAGTAAGACACAAATGAATGTTTGTGAAAGACTAACAAAAAGAGAGAGAGATCTGGACTGTGCAGTTTTTAAGAAAGTCGATAATAAACATCATTCCCAAACCACTGTTTTCATACCCCAAACAGAAAGCTTTTGTGATGGCAGCACAACAGCTCTGCAAGTCCCTCTGACTTGCAGACTTGCATTTAGGCAGACTCTGGGCTTCCTGCTAGTCTAAGTTTACCAAACAGCAGCTACATCTCAGTGTTCTGCTTGGCTACTTTTCTCTGAAGAATTGCAAGGCTCAAGCCCATTCTTACTCTGTGCATCAGTTGCGTTGTGAACAGTCACCATCGGGACTCGGGGACCTTGAAAAGAGGAAGAAAAGAACTTGGTTAAATATCTATCGAAGCACACACAGACGCATATGAACCTGGTTTTGAATTCCATGGAGCTGAAGACTCCTGAGACTTGCTTTCCATGCAAGAGTAATCTAAAAAGCAAATCACCCTGGTATTAGAGTCTATGAATAAATGACAGTACTGTAGACTCGAAGACATGCGAGGTTTCAAAGCCCTTTCCCAACGGACCACTAAATGCATCTTTCCCTAATTTGTAAACATTAAAATTAGCACAAACACAATTAAATCACTTGATTTTAAAATTATTCTGATGACAACCCAAACATCAGAGCACAAAGCATTTACATTTTGTATGCTATGAATAACTGTTGCTGTTTGGCAAATGCTTTGAGTTTTATTTTATTTTTTTATTTTTAAATGAATTAAACACCACTTTTGATCCCACATTAAAAAAGACTACGTATGCTGTCCTAAAATACACCATTTGGGTATCAAAATCCGTCAGTATTATACAAAGAGGATTATCATTACTATGCAGTGTGCATGTGTGAACCAAAGAATTCACTGCTGTAGGATGCTACAGTCTTTAGGATGCCAGAGTCTTTACTACAGGGTGCTAAAGTCTTCAGTACAGGATGCTGTAGGATGCTACAGTCCTTAGCACAGTGGTCTTGATTCAACTTCTTGTTCAGAAAGTCACCAAGTGGCTGACCAATAGAAAAATGGGATGGTACATGAGATTAGGTTCATTTTGTATTTGTCAGCTTCTTTCTCTCTGTTTTCCAATTATAATCTGTTGACTGCTCTGGGAGACAGGACACTGGGCCAAGATGAGCTTCAGTACAGTCAGCCATATACACTACCGTACCTGTCCATAGCTTCTCTGGACACATTCCAGCCCCTCAATGTCTTTCTTGTAGTGAGGGGCCCAGAACTGAACACAGGAATCGAGGTGCGGCCTCACCAGTCCTTTATGGCAGGACTTCTCTTTCGTATATACTGTACTTTTAGTTCAAACTTAACTATGCGATGAGGGTGTGCAGCTGGTGGGAATGGAAAAATTTGGAACCATCCATACAAAAGGCCCATGGAGGAAAGATTGTTAGGTGTGTTTACGACTTTCTCAGGCTCCAACAGTCTGGTAGCACACTGCTGGCATGCAAGGGAAACCTGCCATTGAACTACATTGAATATCAAAACCCCCCTTTTTTAAGCTTCAAAATTAAGACAGCTTAAAGAGGCTTGATATTCACTGAGATGCAAGCTTCTTTAAGATATTTTGAGTCCTTCAACCTAGAAGCAAATCCTGCATGATGACCAGTAATGTGCACCAGCAATTTGTGTGGGGCTGGCTGAGAAAAAGTCCCTGAAATGCTATAACTGATAGCGTGCACACAAATGACAACAGGCTACTGTGAGCCATCCATACTGGTTCAGTAAGTGAAATACATTCCTGAGAGCAAGAAAGACTTTCAGCCAGTATGATTGTGTCAATGGCTTTCCCCACGCTGCCAAGAAAGCACATCCCATTGCATACAATCAAGAATGTTTAACACAGAGCTTAGCTATACAGAGGCAGAAAAAGGTTTTATTTATAATTAAGCTGACCAATGGGGCAGCCTGACTTTTGTTTCCTAGTGGTTGAGAACTTTCTTCACGAATAATCCAATTCCTTTGTTTGCAGCATTTTCTTAGAATGTAGATAGTGAGTATAATGCACAGAGGAAAACCATGCTTTACTCACCAGGATTTAGCTGAATTTATCTTTCTACTACCAATATACATTGATATGCTGACCATATTTATTCATAAATTTGCCCTGTCTTTTCCCTGCAGTCCCAGAAGCCAGTATGCTGGAAAAGCAACAAACCTAATAAACAATTCATCATGGGCCTGATAAAATCATCACTGAAAATAAAAGGAATCCTCCCAAATGACTTCAACTGGAGCTAGACCAGTCCTTTAATTAACATTAAAATGCCCAACAAAAAGAAAGGGATAAAGTGAGAAATACTATGCATATAATAATTTTATTTTCTAATTTATTTTTCCTTTTTGTGTTGGCACTGAAAAAAAGTGTGAGAAACTAATAAAGAAAAAAGCCAGTATGTAGTTTATAAAATTCCATGTATTACACATTGTTTCCTTAGTCTCTCACTACCTTACTGTCATTTCCCCACATCAATATTTTAAAGGTCCCATACAAAGTTATTCAGTTTGAGATAATATCAAATAAAAATATTTTAAAATATATATCAGTATCCTTGAAAAGGTAGACTTTTGCATTTCTCAATTTTTATTTTTCAACAAATGAGGAAAAGTGGCAAAATCAGGTTTGTGAGAAAGATTACTCTTGATATTAAACATTTCCAGTGATGACATTCCAGTTAAACAATGCATTGCACTCATGAGTAGGTTGGAAGTCATTAAGAAAAAATCACTTTTTTAAGGAATTATGTAAATTGCTTATCTCAATACCAATTTTTAAAGTAAAGCAACCTAGTTAACATGCTAGACTATATGTTTTAGTGCACACACATCAAAAGTCTTTCAACACATACAAGTTGAGTGCCTAACACCTGACAGGGACAGAACAAAATTCTTGAAATTAGAAAGTGTATATTCATTAGCTGCCTCCCGTACTGTATTTTTAAACCTATAACGGTGTGACAGCCCCATTACACATGCCATCTGGTAAATGCCATCCACTGTCATTTGTGGATCTGAGAGTGAAACCTAATTTGTTCAATGAACTGCTGGGAGCTGACAGAAGCAGAGCGAGGACATCCTCTGCTCCATGTCTCCTCTCTCCAGAGCCCTTCTAAACGGGCTTTGATTGGGACTCCCGAGCCCTGGCACATTCTGCTGCTTCTGTTATTTAATCAGCACTGATGAGTGCCTGTGTCTACCCGTCCCCCTTGGAAACTTTGCAAATGCTCTGCCTCTAGCTTACAGAGGTCCTGAGTGCATATGACCTTCAGGTGCAGGCTGGATTTAAGCATTTGGTTTTGCTCCTTGCAGATTAAAACACGAAGTGCTCTGCTTTAACTAAGTAAAGCAGATACCAAGCTGCTTTGCCCCTGATGTGAAAAGGTAAGAGAAACCCAGCACATACCCCATAACCTGGGTGACTGTTCCCAAAATCATGCACTTGCCTGCATGATGACGGGATGGTGTTGATGCTGTTGGATTTATTTCCCTGGCTGCGGATGTATAGTGGTAGTTACAAGTAGGACAGTGTGGCACCTGGCACTGCTGCTCCTTGCCACCGCCCCCAAAATTTTTAGGATGCTGGGTGACACTGTCCAGGCTCTGTAACCTCATTATCCTTCTCTGCATCCCTTTGACAGGAGCGAGACAGGGTGCACTGGAGTGCTATCAGCTGGAACTGCTTTACCTGGCTTGCAGGCTCCACTGCCCTCCGCTCAGCTCCAGCATTGCACTAGCTAACCCCAGTAACTTGACAGCAGTTTTAATGCTGCTGCTTTATTTATAGATTAAGAGAAAGGTCCAAAATGACTGATAGGAGAACTTCTGTGTGTACAGACATACTTCATACATTCCTGGATAAATGCATAGTTAATAATGGTGCATAAATCTCTAGTTACAGGAATGAGATTTTCAATTAATACAACTAAAGGTCTGGCTTTGTCATAAGGCCTTTGACTTTAAAAATGTTACTGTCATTATCCATGCTAGAAGTAAATTAAGCCATATCAGTATGACACAGGCAAATATATCATCAAGGAAGTGCTACCCGCCGTGATCTGAAAGTGCACTTTAACTCAGTGCCTCAGTAACTTGACATGAAAAAGCATTGGCTATGGCTTGTCATCAATTTTTTAAGCAGCTTTCATTATAATTTCCAAAAGGGTTCTTCTTAAAGACTATCAGAAAGAAGCAACTCTAGATATTTAGGTGGTAAGATCTAGGTTTCCAAAATAAAAATGGAAAATAATACAACGTTGAACAAAATCTTTACCAGATTATTTGTTTTGTAATACTTTTAAGACAATATTCCACAGGATTCCCCATGTTTTCATGATCTAAACAGTATAGGGAATTCTATCAGAACTTTAAAGTGAAAGTAGTAAAAAAGAAAAAGAAGTAAAATTGCAAAAAAATGTAATCAAAGTTGTATATATTTAAAAAAAAGAAAAAAAGAAAAAAGAGGAATTGTCTTATTCTTCTCATCCATATTCTCAAAGGCTTCAATGTGGCAGATAATTTGAGACCAGAAGCTAAATTCACAGTGTGTAAACAATGAAAATTCAAATGCTCTCTGCCAGCACCACCAGCATATCTCTTAAGCACTGATGAATGATTTAAAAGAGCAGCTGCAAGCAATGGGAGCTGAGAGGTCTGGCTCTGCACAAGTGAGATAATTGGTAACAGCCATCTCTGTGTACAGATTCCAGATCTCTTTATTTGCTAATCCATGAATTATTTATATGTGCTGCATAAAGTTCATATGTTGGGGTGATATTATCAGCCTAATAAATAAAGACATGGGGAGTTCTGTGAGCCACTGCTTACAATTAAAGTATTTTCCCATTTACAGTTTTTTCCAGTCTATGCTACAGACAGATGTTCGTGATGTTTGCTTTGGCAACCTTGTTGACACAAACATCAAACAGATTTATGCTGCTATTCACCCTCCCCAAGGCATTTAATTCTTTAATCTAATCTTTACTTCCTCAAATGTAACTTGTCTTGTAAAATAATCAATACCGTCTTGTTCCTGGGCAACACACAGGATTGCACAAACCACACCAATGGTACTGCCCCATCTGAAAACAGTAATAAATTTTATGCTTAATTTATATAGAGCAGAAATAAATCTGGTTGTTCTGACATGGTATCACCTTGCAGTGTCTAGAGGGCAAATGTCCTTAATTATGCTACACAAAATAGGTCTGATGAGTTCTTAAAAAAGGTTGCTCAAGCGAAAAAGCATGGTCACGTCCTCAGTACATTCCACAGGCTTTGGAGAGGTACCTACAAAGAGAGATGTGGGAAGCTGGGCTGATGATAATCAGCTCCATCCCACTGTGCATTCTGTGGTCACTGAAACACAGAAGGACATGGGACCTCTCTGTCTGAGAATACCCTCCCTTGCTTCTTCAGGTAATTGTGTATTATTTAAGTTTTGACAAACACCCTCTAAATATAACTCTGTTTTCACTGATGTAATTCCTACTGGTGTCTTGCTCTCCTGATAGAAGCTGCCTTCTAACTTGAAGCTACACTGGCTGTCACTCCAATTTACACCTTTCTGGGTTTGTTCCAGCAACCTCTTTTCTTCTAATCATGAGTATTCCCATTATAGTTAGAGCAGTCATGTGTCACCAAAACTCTCATCCAGTAGGATAAACTAGATTATTTTAGCTCCCTTTTTTAAGACAAAGTTTATTTTCCTCTTACTCTTTAATGCAAAAACATTCAGTTCCTCCTTCCTGAACAGAAATGACCAGGACTCTACCCCTGATGCAGAGGACATCTTAACGGGTCCTTATACTGGGAAACTGTTTGCCTGATCCATCCTAAAAGAGCGTTTGCCTTTTCCATTACCACAGCCATTAGATGGTTTGCAGTCACCCAGTGATCAGCATTGTATGTCCTGGCACTCATCCGCTCTTCTGATGCATTTGTAACTTCTGAGCTTCAAGCATACAACACAAATTCTTGCCCTGAGTCACCGTGTACTTAATTTTGCTCTTTGTGCTATTAATTTCTCCTACTCCAGCCCGGCAAGACAATCAGCTTCTCCAGTATTTCTCTGTCTTCTGACGATGCTTATCAGCTTTGTTGCCTTAACAAATTCCATTAGCTGCATCCAGCTTTGAGTTCACAGGCTGCCAAGGAACAATCTAAGTAAGGTCATTCCCAAGACCAACTCCTAATGAACCTTGCTGCTGATCTCCAATTAGCCTTATATTTCTCTTCATCATAATCTACTGCCTTCTTTCATTTAGCTGGTACTTAACCTTCCTGTACAATTCTTTTGCTAATCCCCATCCTCTCCTTCTTAATTAATATCATCCAATGAGGTATCACATCGACTGGACTGAATGAAAGCATTTCCTTTCTTTCATGAGGCTTTGGCTAAGGTTTTCAAAAGCTAAATGTAATAACATATGTGGACGGTTTCAAAGAGAAATGTAGAAAACCTACAACCTTCAAGAAACATTGCAGCAATTCATCCATTATAGTGGTAAGATCAGCTGTAGAAAGGAAGTAGGTTAGGAGAATTAGCTTGCAGAGTTCCTGAACCTGGTAGTGCACCATGACTGTATACCCAGAGACGTAAATACCGGAGATAGGAGGAAACCACTCCAGCTCATGTGAGGATCACTGACTTCCCAAAAGGCTAAGGTGTTTTGTTCTAGTATGCTGGTTCAGATCTATGGTTGGAAGAACTGAATCTGAACAGAGAAATCCCCATAACCAACACTCTTTTTTCAATTTCTGTTCTATTTGCTGTTATTTCTAATTGAATTCTTCATTAATTTAATTTCTTTCACTTCAATTTTAATTCAGGCTTTATGAAAACTTTGAAAAGAGAAGAAAGCAGAAGTTTAACACTTGTCGCTATTTTTAAAATGTTAAGTTTCTTACTGGGTTAGTAAATGCTAATCCTAAGAGAAATACTGTATGTGGAGGAACATGCCTGACATTTTCTGTATTCCCTGCCTACCTTGGAAAGTCTCTTGTGGTACCTTCTGTTTGCGTAACTCAGGATGCCCAGGAAGACTGTGCACTCTCCATCCCTGGAGACTCTGAAGACAAGTCTAGACACAGCCCTGAGCAACCTGGTCTGATTTCTTCTCTGATGCTGCTTGGAGCAGGAGGTTGTACTAGAGACTTCCTAAGGTTCCTTGCAACCTGAATTCTCCTATGATTTTGTGATTCCATGATTAAAAAGTATCACAAATGGCAGTACCACCATGCTGGAGACACTGTGTAGCCATGTCCTGGTAAAGCTGTAGAAGGGGAGGAAGAGCATTGCAGTCCCTGTTACTCCTCCCAGCTCCTCTAATAAACATACATTCAAGGGAAAAGGATATTTCCTTGTAATAGCAGCATGAAAGAAAACACTCTCTTCTCAGAGCCATTTACAACTCATTAACACTGACAGAATAAAATCCCACTTCATAATTTCTGTTTATTCCACTAAAAGCCTAGTATAAATTGATTTCAATAATCTTAATTTATTCTTTTTCATAAGTAAAATTCTCTTGCAAGAAAATAGTGGTACCGTAGCTAGTTAAGTAATAACTGATGCTGGGTATTAACTTTAACAAAAAAACACCATACAAATAACATTGCTTCACATTTTCTAGTTATTAAGCTGTTTTCCTCTCATGAGTTCTCAGGTTTTAACATATCCTTAATGTACTGACTGCATTAATAAAGGACTAAACAAGTATCATGCAAACAGAAAACAAAAGCCAGAAATAAACCTTACAGCTGGTCCAGCTGGCAAACAAGGTGAAAGAAGCAGTTTTCCTTAGAGGAACCTTTAAATCTTGTGGGATGGTAACATCTGTACTATTCACTGCAGAATAATGAGTTCAACCAAGGTCGCTCATATAGCTGGAAATAACACACATGCACCCTAGACTCAACATGCAGAAGGCCACTGCCTGATTTGTGAAGCTTCATTATTTGAAGCATTGGAGGAAGCCTGTTGTCGTGGTCATTTATCTCCTATGAGTGGAGTTCAGATAAAATTTTATATGTGCAGAATGACCGAATGACAAGAACCCTGGCTGCAAGCAGATGATAGATCACCGTCCTCTGGGCAATGCCAGACAGCTCATATTTATGAGCAAGAGTCCAAAAGAAAACAGGATCAAAGCATGTAAAACCAAGGAACACATAGTGCTTTGCAGAATGAGGTAATTTTAAAGGCGATAGGAGTTTCACTTTCATTCCACAATCGGTGTTTTTTCCATGGTACGATCCGTTTTTTTCCAACTGGAAATTACAGGTGTTTTATTAAATACTCATGCATATTTTTTTCCGCTTGTTCTATGTCACTGAGTATTTATGGGTACTTTACACCTCATTAAAGATGTATAACAATACAGTGAAATATTTTATAACATAAATGAATGGTCTACTTAAAGGAAGACAAAATGTAACTGGATACCCACAAAAGCCACCATTTTAATTAACCTCAGACCACTTTACTAACGATGTTGCTAACAGCTGATAGAAAAGAACTTATATTTCAAATTCCAAACAACTAATAGCATCGTCTCTTTTTCTGGAGAAAAAGTTTGCATAAAAAGCATTTTTCATATCAATCTGCTATTTTGAAGTTCTACGATCATGTGAGGGAGCGAGAATGAGCTCTCCCCACCCCAACCTGCATTTACCCATGGGATTTCTGACCCGTGAACTGCACACAAAAGAGTTGAGATGCAAGAGCCAACCTCGGCTGTTGAGTAAGAAAGGGAGTCAAGTGAATGCAAATGTGAATTATATAGTAATTATAATATAAATAGGACCCAGAGATTAAGTCCGTGCATGCTTTCAAACAGCAGAAACTAATTTAAGCTTCATAAGCCTCAGGAAAAGTTCCAAAAGGTCACAGTTTGCCTGGAAGCACTAATTATAGCCTCCCGCTACTGGGTATACAAAAACCCAAGTGTTGTTGTAATCATGCATGTATAGGAAACCATTCTGGTCACAACAGATAACAGTCACCCAGTGACCTAATATGTGTTCCAGTCCTTGTGGACATACAGTGCTGTGGTCCTCCAAGATGTATTGATGGAAAATGCTCTAAAGTGCTTTATAGGTAGTTATTGCAGTTCATAGCAAGGCAAGGTGGTGCACAGAGAGGCACAATCAGCCGGGAGAGCAGGTAGAAAGCACACCTTCCCCTGAGCCTTCTCCTCCTGGGAGCTATCACCACCTGGGAGCTATCGCTTATAGCACCTGCAGTAAGGAAAGTATTTAAAGTTGGCTTCCAGCCTTGGCTGGGGTCTTCAGAGCTATTGATATGACTATGCTGAAGTGTGGTGCATACGCCATTGGTAAAATCTGGGAAGCAACCTTTCACATTTGTTTAAACCAGAGCGTGCCTATTGCAATTCTCTATCTGTAGGCTCTTGACTTGGTTAATAAAACCCCTTTCCAGCACTAGTAGTTATTTCAGCATCCAATTAAGTCTCTTCAGACTACCTCAACAACGTCATTTACTATGATCCTCACCAAAGGTCACCTGAGTTGCCAGGCTCTGGCCCTCTTAGTAGGACCAGCTGCACTTGAAAAACATTTACTTGAATTTCAGTAGGAAGTGCTTTGGAGACTCTAAGATGCTTTTCCATTAGCATGACGAGTAGTTTTATGGTATTATTAGTTGACACTAAACCCACATGCTTCAGAAATATTTTCAGGCAGCAGGCTTTTTACATAACTAAGTGGGGATTAAATGTAGGTATTTCCTCTGTGTGCATTTTATTTCCTCTGTGTGCATTTAATGTTTGTTTCAGGCCCTGGAGTGAGATACTTGTATTCACAGCAGCAAGTTTTTCCCAGACATCTGCCAGAGATGCTCCAAGCCACATTGGAGTGGTTACATGGAGAGGCTAAATAGGAGCTTCAGCTTCTTCACCTCTCAAAAGCGAGAAAAAGAGTTTCTACCATTTTAACCTGGGTGTTATCAACAGAAAACACTCCTAATGAAACACCGTCCCTGTAGTGTTAGACAAGCAAACACTTTTTTCCCTGTTCAAATCCTTCTTAGAAGATCAATACTTTCATATCACCCACAAGGAGCAAACTGCACATACATACATATCTAAGGACCCTCCAAACCAAAAAGTCGCAGGATGATATCTCCCCTCACAGCTGCACTGGGTCTCCTAGTTCCTGACACGCTCACAGTGCTGTAAAAACATATAATACATAACGACATGCTCTAAGCCAAAATGGGTTATTATATTTTTCATAACTGCTTTACTGCTGCTATAACTCAGAATTCAATCCCTTCAAGGGGTTGTTGACTATCTAAAGACACTGAGCAATGCTATGGTGGCATGGGAGGTTGGTCTTGCTGGAGTCCCATCCTGTGACATGCCAAGGGGCTCCCTTCTGCTGCTCTGGGTACCTCCGGCTCCCGCTGTGGCTGGTGGGATTTAAGAGCATTCAGCACCTGGGAGAACTGTCCCGGCACTTATTAAGGCCTGTGATGTAATTACAGACTAGTTATTGAATTGCGATTGAGACGAAACATCACACAGTGCTGTGAGCTAACAGCAAACGTGTGCAGCCATGCCTTGTTAACTCTTCACTCCGGTATGATTTAATCACTTTACATGCTGGTTTTGTTACAGGAGTGCTCTCCTGCATACTAATAGCTGTGTTTCTGCTAGGAAGGTTTCTCTGCAGTGAATAGATTGAAGATTCACTGAATCTTTCAAAACCACTCTGGTAATTTATTCACCTAGGAGCCTCTATGTCCCTTATTGTCACTGCACATCTGAGCATTGCATTGCAGTCAGTAATGGATTTTATTTTCACAACATCTCTAGGAAGCTGGAATTACAAGACCTGTTTGGGATCTCTAAAGGAGCTTGTGACAGAGAAAAAAATCTAACATGTGTCCTAACTAGCATTTTGCAGCTAGTTAGGACTTCTCAGACCACTGTTACCAAATGTGTCTTTGAACTCTCCATGTCTAGATACAGACCAACAAATTAAAACAACTCATACAAAAACCACCTGTTTGTAAGTACATGTATCATAGGTGTCCACATTCAACTCAGGATTTAGAGAATCCAACAGTGCTATACACATGACATTATTATTTTGTTATAGAAAGGGAAAACAGAAAGCAATACCTCTACTTTTTTCAGATACATTTGCCTAAATATTAAGTTGTTTTATAAAGAGCCAAACAGATCCAGGGAAAAGCTAAGCTGTGTGCTTTCATTATTGCTTGTGCTGATGTTTACCTGAGCATAACAACTACTAAGAACAGTCTGGTTCCAGGAATGCTGTTGATGAGACTGTGATATGCAAGATTTCTATGTGATATGTAAGGCAATACATGAGCAATGTAGTTGGGTTTTATGGACAAAATGTTGCTTTATGAACTTGTGCTGTATGAATGGTAGACCTCTCGCATCCCTTTATGGCTCCTGGCATCTGCTTGTCTATAGTTAGGATAAAAAAAATCCTTCTCTCCAGATTTTCCATTGCTTTCCAGGGATGGTAGGTCTGGCCCAAATGGCACAGGTTAAAAGGTCTGATTAAATGAAGGAATTGAGAAAGATGTAGCAGAGGTTCATTATTCTCCTGCCTGAAGGCATGAGCCAACCTCTTATTGCAGGAGCTGGGCAGACATGTCCCTGATGGGTACATTATTGCAAAAATCCTGAAGAGGGTAATTATGCACCATCCACTGATGGAGACAGGCTACAGAGCTAGAAACATTTCTGGTCTGTTCCAGTAGCCAATGGTGCTTTGCCTTGGAGTGCTGTCTTGCAATATGAGGAAGGAAATGGGGGTCACAATACTTGACTGAAGATGTGGCCATAGGCGAGCCACTAATTCTTGGTCTACCTCTGCTCCCCACTTCGTAAAAGCATGAAAATGATCATCTGGGGCAAGGTTGCAAAGGGCTTTATACATCTTTCCATAACGCAAATTAAACACTTCATGCAGTATTTATTTTACCAACAATAAAACTTCTACTCCCTCTTCCCTGTATCCTGATAAATCTCAATATAGAATTATCCTGAGATATTAAAGAATATTAAGCTCTTCCTGTTAAAAGAGACATAGATGTACATATTACTGCCAATAACATCTCTGCAATGATTCCATGGCCCCCTCATACTAATGGAGAAACTGAAGCAAAATATGATTTGATTCACTCATGGTGAAAGACAATGTCATGATCTTCTTTACTGAGGCAGAAAAGATTCATACACTTTTATTCAGAAAGTAAGCCCCTAGCAGTAGAAGTACCTGTTTTTTTATGATGACTATTATAGACAAAAACCCCTCATGAGTGCTATTTTAGAACTGATTAGATTTTTTTGAAGAAATTTGTTGATTAAAACTCATACCTCTAGTATTTTATGGGATTTTTCAGGGGAAAAAAGTCGCCAAACTCAGCATTATAGAGGGTGCAGATGAAATGGACTGATTCCACGAGAAGATGGGCATGTTAAAATATTACTTTGTTACAGTGAAATTCATCAACAAATCCAAGCACTTTATCGGTTTTAAATTAGCTTTTCTTTGGAACACATTCAAGCGTTCATAATCCCACAAGAGAATAAAACCCTAGATTTTCCAAAATATCTATCTCCTCAAAAAAGACAAAATCTTCATGCAGTAATGGCATCTAAGTATAGCCAAAATACTAGAATCAATGCCCAGAATTTTATGTTTACCCACATTTAAAAAAAAAAAAAAAGATGGGTTTATAAATCCTTGAGCTGAACTACGTCAATGTCAATGGTGCTGGATGCTCGTGTTTCAAAGGATGTTGGCTGGGCTTATCTCATGCTGTAGATATGGGCTATAAAGCACATAAGACAGCATTAATGACTCAGTTTTCCCACTTTTCTGACAACCTCCAGCCTCCTTTAAAAGTTCTTCTGCACAGGAGTGCTGGGTAGTGTTTCTTAGTAAAATTCCCTTGCCACACTATTACAAGAAATCAGAAGAGGTGCTAACTGGATTTAGAAAGATTGCACTGATCAAAGGCATGAGCCCTGTTTTGAATCCTGGTCCCAACAAGCATAAATGCTGAGCTGATGCATTCTCCTAAAGCAGCCCTCATTATAAATTAATGATTTCCCTTAATGTCTTTTGTAACTTTGACTCACCTACTCTAAAAATTTCTGTGTATATGGCATCCTTCAGAAGTGTAAACATACATTTCAGACTTGTATCACCTCTGTGGGTAGGAGCCTGTGTTGCGACCATATCAGAGGGTAGCAAAGTCTAAATTTGTAAAATGATTCCGAAACGTGGTTTTAGACCTCTCCATAGTGGAAGGCTGAACTTTGATAAATCATGCTCTGGATTCTATGGTGTTAAAACGTGATTAAAAGTTAGGTCAGGACAACCTGCCACAAAGCAGAGCCAGATGATTTGATGAAACTTGGTAGTGAAAGACTTTACTTACTTCAACAAAAGTCTGGAAAATAAAATAAATGTAGAATAATAAAAGGACTTTTTAATGCTCAGAATAAACCTAATAAGTGAAAGCAGCAAGTAATGCTCCTAAGTGTTCTCATGTCCAGATGGTGTTTCCATATTCCACCAAGAGGGAGAAAAGATGATAATTAAATTCTGAAGAAACAGTTTAAGGAGTTGAGAGATTTACAGTTATGTGCTGCCTCTATAAAGAATAAACTTGCAGCACTTGTCTTTAAAACTCATAAATATACAGACAGAATGAATTACATGTACAATGGTATGAGGAATTTGATTCAAATTATCACTAATTTGGTTGTGTTTCTTCTTCATTACTATGAATCGCTCTCAAAGGGGATCCTTAAATTACAAAGTTTTCCTACACCTTGCTTTTGCACTACTTGTTCTCTGTTTAGGGGACTGAACCAGGATTTTATCTGGCAGGACCTAAGAGCTATAAATCCTATTTTAAAAGATTCCCCAGACCTATAGGCATCCTTCACTACTGTGGAGCCAGAAGTGTAGTTACATAGCTGTTGTCTTCATGGTTGCTGGCTCAGAGGACATACCTGAAGAAAAGCAGACATATACTCAGATAAATTCCTTTCCTGTCACTGCTTTAGGTATTTTATCAAGCACAGCTCAGTTACAACATATCATTTTGCTCTACAGCTACAAAATTTCCTGCTAAAAACAGTAGAAATGACTTCATTCCTGTTACCTGTGATTACTGATCCACAGCATCTAGGCTAAGCTACTGATAACCACAGTGGTAGACAGGACATCCAAATCAGGTGATAATACTTTAATGTTTTTATTAGAAGACTCAATTTTCCTTTCTCCAAAGAGAGAGACAGGTTTGAAGAAATTTGATTTGCACAATACTGACAGTCAGGACTACCAGTAAACTACAAACAGAGGTTCCAGTAGAGATAATCTTCAAAGAGCTAGGACAAAGTATAGTGATTTTATGGTATTTTGAATCAAAACAATCTTACTGTTTCTGGAAAAGGAGGAAGGACTTGAGACCTGTAGGAGAAGATATTGTTCCCTGTTCTGTTACACTGTTGTCTCTTCGCAAAGTGAAATCTGAATTTTCCCACATTGGTCAATGAATGAAAGGATAATACACAGTACAGTGGTAAAGGCACTTCTCTATCACCAGCAACCATGCCAAGCATGAGATAACAGTTTTCTCTTAGCCCTCATTACAGTTCCCTCTCCTCTGTGTAACTACCAATTTTCTTTGTGTCATCCCTAAAAATGATTAATCCCTTCCTGATAATGCATGATTATGGAGAACTTTAATTAGCAGGCTGGTAGGCATTCCTTTAATTAGCAGGCTGGTAGGCATTCCTACCATTCCCAACGACACCCCCCCTATCATTTTCATCATGTATTAAGTGGCATTAATTGCAGTAATGTATGCAAGTGCCAGAGGTCTTCTCACTATTCCTCTTGTCTCAGAGCTAGAAGGCATTAACCCTTTGTGGGGCAGCTCACACCTCCCCACATGCATTGAGCTGGCCAGGATCCGCTTATGGCTGAGGTCAGTTGATGGAGACTGAGCAACTAATGTGAAGAATGCTACAATGCCGCTGTCTGCAACAGCGAATTGAACCCCAGGATCCGGAAAATCTTTGCCAGTTCTGTGTGTTCAAGCAAAAGTCTCAGTGACTTCACAAATTTTTTAAGAGAGTTGAGACACTGTAACCAAACTTGCTACATGGAATGTCAGAGTACAGGTTAGCCTGCAACAGAAAGGGTTGCATGTCCTTTCTTCCTCCATGAACAACCTCCTTAGGACGCAAGTTTTAATAGTGATGGCAGGTTACACCAGGGAGCAAGGGAAGGAGCCATTGAAGACAAGGTACATCTATTTAAAATGGAAATTCTAAACCATTACACAGCTGACTACAGTGGTAGTTGTTTATAAGGCTTCATCCTTCATGTGAGAAGGAGCTATCACCTAAAAATGGTCTTTAGTGCTTTAGTGGCTCAGTGTCATTCAGCCTTGCATGGTTGTGTTGGTACCATGGTACTGCTGGGTAAAAAAAATGGCTGGATGGCCGGTCCCAAAGAGTTGTGGCGAACAGAGTTAAATCCAGTTAGTGGCTGGTCACGAGTGGTGTCCCCCAGGGCTCGGTTTTCGGGCCACTCCTGTTTAACATCTTTACTGATGATCTAGACGAGGGGATCGAGTGCACCCTCAGTCAGTTTGCAGATGACACCAGGTTGGGTGGGAGTGTTGATCTGCTCGAGGGTAGGGAGGCTCTGCAGAGAGACCTGGACAGGCTGGAGCCATGGGCTGAGCCCAACTGGAGGAGTTTCCATAAGGGCAAATGCCGGGGGCTGCCCTTGGGCCACAACAACCCCCAGCAGCGCTACAGGCTTGGGGAGGAGTGGCTGGAGAGCTGCCAGTCAGAGAGGGACCTGGGGGTGCTGATTGACAGCCGGCTGAACAGGAGCCAGCAGTGTGCCCAGGGGGCCAAGAAGGCCAATGGCATCCTGGCTTGTGTCAGCAATAGCGTGGCCAGCAGGGACAGGGAAGGGATCTGATCCCTGGACTCGGCACTGGTGAGGCCGCCCCTCGATTCCTGTGTTCAGTTTTGGGCCCCTCACTACAAAAAGGACATTGAATGACTCGAGCGTGTCCAGAGAAGGGCAACGGAGCTGGTGCAGGGTCTGGAGCACAGGTCCTACGGGGAGCGGCTGAGGGAACTGGGGGTGTTTAGTCTGGAGAAGAGGAGGCTGAGGGGAGACCTCATCGCCCTCTACAGCTCCCTGAAAGGAGGCTGCAGAGAGCTGGGGATGAGCCTCTTTAACCGAGTAACAAGTGATAGGACAAGAGGGAATGGCCTCAAGTTGCACCAGGGAAGGTTTAGACTAGATATTAGGAAGCATTTCTTTCCAGAAGGGGTTGTTAGGTGTTGGAATGGGATGCCCAGGGAGGTGGTGGAGTCCCCATCCCTGGAGGTGTTTAAGAGTCGGGTTGACACAGCACTGAGGGATCTGGTGTAGTTGGGAACTGTCAGTGTTAGGTTAATGGTTGGACTGGATGATCTTCAAGGTCTTTTCCAACCTAGACGATTCTGTGATTCTGTGTTTAAGCCCCACTAAAGAAACTGGAATAAATTGCTTTCCACAACCAAACCTTTTAATTTCTTACCCTTTTCTCTATGCAATTGAATTTTACATCTCATTCCAGATGAGAAAACCCCATCCACAACTAAATTTATGTAAAGTAGCAAATCCCTTCTATCCAGATCTTATTTCTGTTTATCTTAGAGGGAATCAGTGGTAGTGCCTGTGCTGGTTTATGAGAGGAGACAGAAGTGTAAGCCCGTATTTTATGATGAAAATGACAGTAGGACTGACCTTGCTCTAGCACATATTGTTTTTTTGACAGTGTCTAGAGGAGATAGACAATCTAACAGAAGTCTGCAAAGCATCATGTTTCCTTAGATCCTGCTATGGTAATTCAATTATAAGCATATAAAATTAGATGAAAAATAAGGTAACTAGCCTTCTGGGACTAAGTGATTGCAATAAATGTTGCCTCCTGACAGCAAGCATTACATTGTCCTCTTAAAAGAGAGGTTACTTTTTATTACAGCATACTTCTCTCATTTCAGTCTGTGCCAGGCAGCACTGCTATTAAGCACAGTCTGCAGAACAGCAAAAAATACTTTAAGACAATTATATGCTGCCTCTAAGGTACCAAAGCAGTGAGTAGAAAACTTCCAACTCTCGACCTTTGGGATCAAATGAACAATGGAACAATGCCAGACTTTTCTTATGTGGTTGTTGTTTGTTTGTTTGTTTTTTAAAGATATGTTTTTGCTTTCCATTGCCTTTCATTTAAGTATCACTGAGTACTTTATATGCATCGGTAAGTAAGTAAGCCTTGCCATCCATTTTAGATAAGTTAATCTGAGCAATAGTTGGTCTGTGTCTCTAAACCTAGCAAAGTTTGCAGCTGATCACAAAGCAAGTTAATAAAAGCAATGGAGTGAAACTGAGGTATGGTGGAGGTTAGTCTCTAAGTGTCAGTACAAAAATTCTTTTCAAACCAGAGATACTTGCCCATGCATCTGTCCTGTGGACAGCTGAGAAAATACATTTTTTTAAATTATTACAGGCTTGACTGTAGTAAAATCATTTATATTTATCTACCTTTGAAGATACATATGTGTCTGATATAAAGTCATACAGCAGTTACTCCTACAAACACACACTTTTGTAGACAATCACAGAGTATACAGCAAGCTCTGGGTGCTTTTATACAACATAGGTGGAGAAGAAAGCATCAAACAGCAATAGTACTGTCTGCTACTGTCTGATCATTAACATTGACTCCAACAGTGATTTTCTGGGGGAAGCAGAGGTGGGAACTCCTGACAGAAGCCCCTGGGTAGCAGATGTTGCAAAAGAAATACTTGGCCAATCTGGTGGGCTGCTGCTGCTCTACCTGCTTGAACAACTGCAGGGTAAGCAGGGCTCCTTGATACATGCTCAGTCAATAGCTTTTCCATCTATGTATTGTATGTGTATATGAATAAATAGGTTTTTCTGCTAATCAAAAAGATACTAGAGTATGATGGCTTATGAGCAATAAAATAATACCCTGAGAAAGTGAGGCAAGGCCAAGCTTTGTCTAAGCAGCCTGAGGAGCTGTGGAAAAGGAAGTCTCCTATTAGTGGATCCACCAAATCACAACAGCTCTACCCTAGTTCTCTGACCAAAGTCTTATGGGATGATTACTTTTATCCAGAAGTCTGCATTTCATCCAGAACAGATATTTCCACTGACATGACTCACATCAGCTGTAACAGGAACCAAAGGGAGTTGTCTCTGCTGTAAATGTACTCATAGTAGGTATCTGACGTTAGATGGATCCTACATGAAAAGTGCTAAAAACAAATGGTGTTTCTGTAAACTGCTTAAAAGCAAAGAGGTTGAATGATGTCTCACTTGCAGTTATGGAAATAAGGAATAACTCCACGAAATGTAATGGACTGATATTTTTGTAAAGTCTTTAAAAACAGAAATCTTACCAAGATCTCTGTATTTTCTCATCTATACATATTTTGCAAAGGCATCTGAATGGAGGCATTGAAATTAGCTCCATAGTTCAAGCTGTGCTGTGTTTGTGCTACTCTGAGATTACAGTTTGACAATTTAGTCCTGTATAATGAAAATTCAGACAAAGATATACTCAGCAGATGTAAACAGATCTAAGTCTAATGACCTTACAATGGAGGTACTGTTTACAGCATCTGAGAATCTGGCCCACAGCTTGTTAGGCAAAATCATTATGTTCTATACTTGGATTAATGTAGACACTAATAAAACTCATTAATCTCTTCAGATATCACTACAGGTTTCTGTGAATGAAATATGATGTTATCCAAACATATCACCTCATAATTGTTGATAAGACCCTTTAGAAACCTTTACCTTGTTATTCAAAAATGCTTCTAATTATGGTAAAGCAATTATCTTGGCGCAAAGGCAATAGACACTGTCTCTAGTAGCTACGGACAGCTTTTCTTGAAATGAAAACAAGAGGAAAAATGTACAGGGTTTTTCTTTTAAAGAGACAAACTTCATAAACATAACAACATTTACTATAGACCTGAATTTTTTTGGGGGAAATGACATTCTTCTGCCTATGTCTGCCATAACTACAGATTCAGAGATTTACAGGTAGTCTGTTGAGTTAATTAGTCCATTGTACTGTTAATGCTACTCTTATGTACTGTATTTCCAGGTATTTTTTAGAATACCTGTAAATGCCCCCAAAATACAGTCCATGTTCCCTCCTTGGGGCAGAACATGTTTTTACAAATATCCATGTCAAGACATATTGCTTGGTAATATGTTAACCATTCTACTTCTCCATTTTATTATCATCATTTTATTTGTTCACCACAAACAGCTACTGGCACCAATGAATACTTGCCAGTCAGAGAAGCGGTAGTCCATGCATTGCCAAACAGTCTGATAATGTTCAGCAGAGACATATATAGCTGCTTATGACAGCACAGATTTTATGTTACACACACGTTTGTTTTCTCCTGAGCTGTTGAAAATAAGGCGTTTCTTGTTGGCTTGCTGCTTTGCAATGCTTGTTTTGGAGGGCATGCAGCTATTCAAGCAGCTTCAGTCATAGCAGTGGACAACTGGTGTACATGCATTACGTATGCAATTTAAGATAATTAAGCAGAATTAAATTATGTAGTATTAAAGGCTACGTAGTTCTGAATTTATTCTTAACAGAACTAGAGAAAGCTGACTTTTATGACTCTTCTCCTGAAACATCCCCTACCCTTAGCCTTTTGGATACTCTAAGGCATTTTCAATGAAATCTCTGTTGGATCCAGAGATTACTCCAAGTTAAGGTAAATTTATGATGAACGAGCAGTGAAACACTAGATATCCTGTACTCACATTGTCCATTAGGTAGCTTTCTGCAAAATGCCTTTTCTTGGCATACTGTCTTTTCATTGTAACTTACTCTGAATCCCCTTGTTCACAGTACTGGTACAAGCTGATGCATTTGGAACTCAGTCCCAATCAACCACAGTTAATCCCACCTCACTGGTCTATCTCTCTCAAACTTTCTGATGCTTTATGGCCTCTAGGTTTTGCTGTTACTTTAATTTAAGTACGCTTGGAGTGGCTAGAGGAATGTACCTCTACCTTCAATAGTCAGATATGTACACATCTGCTTTCTAGTTAAAAAAAAAAAACCAAAACACAAAAAAACAGAAGAAAAAAGAAGAGTTAAAATTAAAGCTTTAAAAGCAAAGTGACACAGATACTTATGGCCAGTCTTTCAAAGCTGCGCACAGGTACACACGACATCTAAAGTTATCAATTCTGGCTCTAATTCCCATCCTTAGGCACAACAAGTGCAATAGCACAACCCAACATACCTTCACATGTCAGTAGGAAGTATTCCAGATTGTGACTGAAGGATGCACTGAAATAAGTACAGTTTTCAATCAGATCACAAGACAGACACCGTCTGTTGAAGTTTCCATTTGTGCTTGCACTGAAAGAGTTAATACAAGTCCATGAAGGTCATTGAGTAAATGTTATCTGGAAGAAACATTACTTGAACCTTACTGTACTGTACAAGAACATAAATATAATCTGTCCAACATTAGTAAGAGACAAAGCATTTCCATTTGGTTGAGTTTAAATAGCAGTAATGGCTTTCTTTTTTTTTCTTCCAGAATGGAGAATATATAAAAAGATACTGATGTCTTTTTTTCTTTTTTTGCAAGGTCAGGTGGTTATGAGGGAAATTATAGTTTTTAAAAGAAAATGATGGTTGCAATTCCACAACAGGAAGTAATTTGGTGAATGAAGGCATGAAACAATGGAGCGGTATTTCTACACCTACAGGCAATAAAGAGCTGGAATTGTTTTCTTTAAGTTTCTTACTGGTTGCCCCACTGGTCTGATTTGCTAGCAGCTGCCTCACAGGCCAAAGACCATTTTGGTTGATTAAATACATGCTCTTATAACATCCAGGTAGAAAGGAAAGATTGTATTTAGGGATCTGTTTCTGAAGAAGGTAACATGGCTTCTCCATATGCTCAGAAGTGATTTCTAAGAGTCTACTATATACTGAAGAATGAATTACAGATCATTAGCAAATATTAATAAATAGTATTTTTGCACTGCTAAAGCATTTTGAAACTTCAAAATGCTTCAAGAATATTATATAATAAATCTTTCCAGTATTACTGTAAAGAAGATGAGTGGTTTTTGCTACCATTTCGAGGTAGAAAGAGATGAGGCTGAGCAACCTGTTTAGGGCTATCGACTGAGCTGAAGAGCTCTCATGTTCTTGTTTAGGGTCAGAACATGTCTCTGACTTAGAACCCATTTAAGGCTTCTAAATCAGACAAAAAAAGAGAAAAAACCCAAGCAGATCTTCATCTGATATAAGCTGTCTGAGCTCCAGTGGAGCTTTGTCAGTGAACATATGCCAAGGTTGCTGCTGATCTGACACCTTTGGGCTGGGATGAGAGATGGTCAAACTACCCAGTGCAGGAAATCAAATACCTGATGTGAGGCCAAGATCCCTGTGTCATCAAAGTAAGGTCAAGGATGATGACATGTTGGGCATCTCTTTCCCTGTTGCCTATGTGGGGAGGTGAGGTTAATGAGGCACCAGAGTGAGCTGCATGCCAAGATGCTCGAGGAGTGGGAAGCACTTTGGCTCATGCCAGCAGCTCTTGAGCAGTTCTGCCTAGACTCAGCTTTTAAAATGAGATTTTCTTCCCATTTCAATAGAAAAGAATGGTCAATATATTTTTTGATTTTTTTTCTTCAAGAAAATAAACATTGAGCTGAGCTACTCTCAAAACACTGTGGAGTGCAGTGAAAGGAAAAAATGACTGAATTACATGTAATTTAGTTCACTCTCGTTTCCTTCCCACTGAGGGAAAAAAGGTATGACATATGTTAGAGAAGAAAAATGTACTGATTGTCCCTTATCAACTGATGTTATCACCAGCTCTGCCCTTCATTGCAGATGGTGAGATGACAGTGGGGTGTTTGAGAAGAAAAACAGGACGAATGCAATAATTATTCCAAAATGATTATTTAAAAGTTTGGATTTCCTCCCCTTTATAATCTGCTCTCACGATACTTCGCAATAGCTACACTACCAATAGCTTACTATTAAACTAGCCTTTTACTTATCATACAGTTAGGGAGAATACTAAAGTCATCTGGAATTGAAGAAAACCATTTGCAAACATAACATATTGTTATTTCTTTTCAATTTTGTGAAGAGGTGAGATGCTATCAATTTTCCAAGAAAACTGCTATCTAGAAGTATGTTTATACCATTAGTTTATGCAACTCTGAATTCTTTCAAGTGCTAAGCAGTTCTGTCAGAAAGTTTTGGGACAGTTTATCAATCTTGAGACCAATTTAAAATTTGCAATAAAATGAGAAAATCGCTAAATGTAAAACATTTCCAAATGTCAAGCGATTTTTTCATTATTGTTATGCTCTTCTGTCTATGCCAGTGACACATTGAAAGATATTGCAATGCCATTAAAGACAAACACATAAGAAACTGTTTCTATTGCAATTGCTTATATAATGATTCACATAAGACTGAAAAAATGGGAAATTCTCTTTGTGAAGTTAGTAAAACACACACCTGTATAAATGTCGCCTTCTTGGCAAATCTTCTGTGCTGTGGAAATAACTGGGGGAAAAAAAAATCAGAAGGCAATTGTATCATTAGAAGGGTGTTTACTAACATCTTAATTCACATCACCATTTTCCTGATTTTGTAAATGCAAGCAAAATTTCAATTGAATTAGAAAAACATACAGAGGGACACATCACTGCAGAGGCTCAAGCAAATATGTTGCAGGCTGCACTGCAGTTAAAACAAGGATGGAAATGTTTGGGTCCTAGACTGGCCAAGTTAGTGGATAGAAAAGGATCAAGTGGTTAAACGAAAGACCTTCACATTTTTACCTTAAGATTTATGGCTCAGAATTTTCTTCAAACACCTTTCTTTTTTCTCTAGAACCAGTTTCTATTTTTCTGACCACCTTTTATTCTTTGCCCAGATAGACAGCTAACTGAGGTCTGATGTGAAACCCACTGAAACATCGTCTTTGAAAAAGGGAATTGGACTTCCAGGGAAGACAGGGTATGAAGTACTGAATAATACTTTATTGCCCTTGTTTTGTGCTGAGACTGTGGTGAACTCCTTTTCTGGCTCAAAAGCGAAAGCCCTGTTGTGTGGTGACAGGTTCTGAAGGTAATAGGTACTGCTGGAGGTGGCCGGCCTCAGTCCAACATGCAGGGTCCAGGTCGATTCCCCAGATGCATTTCATGTGAATAATGACAGACCACAGGAGCAAACATAATGTTTGTGGGTTGAATAATGTCAAGCAGAATATTCAGCCCTGCCAATTTGCTTCCAATAAACTGCACTTGCCTAGATGTATATTTTGTCTGCACAAATTTTACGTCGTATTTTCTGCTTGACTGGCCAGCTAAAATGCAAATAAGACTTTGGTGCTAGTTTGCTACTTAGCTCTGCCAAGTGCTAAAGTCCCTTATATCCTACTGAAGCTATTGGTAATCAAGAGCATTCAAAGCCTTGAAGGAGCATTGTGCTCTTAATGATCATTCAAAGTTTGTCATATACCAGAGAGTTTTTACTCAGCTGTTCAGTGACCTGAAGAAACTGAGAGAGTATTGTATCCACTTGAAACTTTGACTGGAAAGGAATCTATATGGTATTTGACTCCAGAGAGCCTTCCAAACATTTTCTTATGTAATTTCTTGAAATGTATTTTTAAAAGTAAACATTTACAGAAGTTATTTTACAAGCATAAAGGGCAAGTCTGAAGAAGTGGGGTTGGTTTTGTATTCTAACTAAATACTTCTTTCCTGGTGCACTAGTGTTTTTGCAGGTCAATAGAAGATTCTTTCTAAACCTGGTAGTCAGTGAAAACAGACCTCTTTCTTTCAGAGGTTAATATCAGAAGTTGCGGCAAGAGAAATCACTCCTCTACACAAATGTATTTAATAGTCACAGAAAGAGAGGCTTGAACTATGCAGAGAAAGTCAAAATAAGACAAGATATATGTAATGGTGTGAGAGGTTAAGACAAAATGGAGACAGGTTCTCCTGCTCTCTTATCTCCATCTCCTTATGCTCATACATCTCAGATGCATCACACCATTGTAACTAACTCTATAGTCCAGGGCTAAACAAAGGAACACCGATCTGTCAGACCAAACCTTACTTACATTTTATGCCTCTTTTCATCATATGCCAATAACTTTGTCACATCCCAATCGCCAGATGTAATAGACTTTAAGTTGTCGCTGCTACTATTGGGCTGACAGAAAGAAAAGAGAATTAGATTACTTTATGCTTAAAAGAAGATCTCTGAGCAAAGCTTCTCTTCTGAAGAAGGGAGCTCTTTCTACTCCATTGCCTATTAAAAATAAACCATGCATCTGCAATTTCTCCCCCTCCCCCTGCTATTTCTTTGAATCTGTAGGGATAGAAATAATAGAGAGTCAGAATCACCTTAACCATAACTCCACTGAAGATAATAGGATGAATTCAGCACAGAATAGCTTCAAACCCCTTCCTCTAATCCAGCGTGCCCATGAGATTCTGATTAATCCTTTATGGCAGTGCAGGGATTTACTTATTTATGTACAACTAAGGCGACATTAAAAAATAAACCAAAGAAGTTATATTGTTTAGAAAGAGACAATTGGTTGACCTGTTTCTTCTAAGTATCTCACTTGGAAATTCATGTTATCTTATGCCCAGTAAAGCATCACTGAAGGTCTGTTTTATGCAGAAGACTCACATTCTGCATTTGCACCTTCCAGTCTCGCTGGTACAAGCACAGATACTACTTTTTATTGCTTGCTGCATCAGGTGAGGCCCAAAGCAGCAGCAGTGAGTCACCTGTGATGATGACATGGCGATGTGGTAGAACTTCCCACGTCCTCCCTGGGGAATGGCTCGGACAAAGAAAAACTTTCGACCATCCTTGGAAAAAATCGGCTCTTCATTCTGTAAGCAGCAAATTTAAGGGTTGTATTACTGTTAATTTATTGTATTTTAAATTGCTCAGCCCTGCAAAGCCCTGTGAAATTAATTCACAGTGAAATAGAGAGCGCTCTTCAACAGCAACCTGAGGCAAACAAAAAGCCCACTGAGTACTGGAGAAAGTTTTTAAGATTATTGCTTCTTGCTCTCAGGAAAGCAGACAGCTTTCAGCTGTAGAAAGACAGAGAGACAGGTAGCAAGGAGAGTTCCTTGCCTATAAAGTCAATTCCTGTTTGCAAAGCAAAAAGTACACATACAGCTGACTTCTTGGGGCAGTTGGAATAAAGCTTTCAGAAATGGTTTGAACCTCACTGACACAAGTATGACAGAGCCTGTTTGCTCTGCTGGAAGAACTGATCTATTCCTGTATTCGAGGAAACACAACTAACATCATCTAACTGCTGTCTTTTCCTGTCTTACAAATGCTTATTTCACTGCATTATTTAAAAAGGGGAGGACATCTTGCAAAACTGTCTTTGACACAGAGCTCCCAGGTGAACGTGATGATTGGCTTTTATTGGGTGACTAGAACTTTCAACCAGGGATAGAAGAGACTCAGCAGAAGGAAATCAAACACCACATATGGTAAGCAAGCACTTTCTAGAAGGGTCTTCATCTTCTTTTTGTACAGGAACCCTGAGGCACATGGGAAGTCTCCACTGCAGGAGTTGCTGAACAGCACATTACAAGGGAAAGCAGAAGGATGGGCCATATGGTGTGACACAGTAGCACTGTACCAAGTGAACTGGCTAGATGAAACTCCTCTACTCTGAATCTTGAATAGCTGGGACTAAAACAAAACCTGAACCTCTGATGAACCTCTCCTGTGATATCAGGCTTTTCTGTGGACTGGCTGAGCCCTGCCTTCCCTGGCCCAGCTTTACGTATCCTTCAAGGGCAGTTAACAGGGAATCTGTTGCTCGGCCTCTTCTGGGTCCTCCTCTGGGTCGGTGTTAGTCAAACACCCTGGCTTTCTGCTTGGCATGTGTCAAGATATCACACTTGAGCCAGCAAGAACTTAGTTGTGCAGGGAGATTTATGGCTAATGCAAACACCTACAGCAAAGAAATAAACATTTTTATTTCTCATAAGCTAACACATTATTTTTACTGTAAGTTACTTTGCTTCCAGTTTTTCACTGATTAATTATTTTCCACTATTTATCAGATTTATCAACACTGTATTAGGTGTTCAAACTGTTTGGTTTTCTTTTTATTTTCCCCTGTTTAGGTTTTTAATATATTTTAAAATATGCCCATTTACAGCCTGTTGCAGCTCTATGAAATAATGGTTTCATTTGTTTCTCACATTGTTCTTGAACCTGAAACATGAAACTCTGTATTATTTCCAAATGTCTTTCAAGACAAGAGAAACCTCACTAAAAAACCACTGTGATTGATAACTTGGGTAAACCTTCTGCTCGACAAGTTTTCCTTTACAGAGGTAATAGCAATGAGTTCACCGTACATTTCTATATTTGTGCCTACTTCATTATATATTCTAGCAATACATCTCTGCCAACGAGAGCAGGCATCGTGCAGATTGGTTTGAGCTTCATTCAGAGTTACAGGAGAAGGAGGGACATGGCACAGATGACAGATGTGAGGTTTTAGTACTCGGCTGATATATAATGAGACAACCTGTTTGCATATTCCTGTTGCTGCAAAGAAAATGCATTAATACAACCAGAACTTTGTTTAGATCTTCACAGAGATGGTGACTTATCCCAGATAGCAAATGGGGGGAACGTCAAGCTGAAAGGCTTTTCGAACAGGTTTTTATACTCTAGGGAGCTACACTGGGCACATAATTAAATACTCTGCATGTGATACAATTTGAGCCTTTAGTTGACTATTATCAGTGGCAGTCCGGTGAAGTTCCCACTGACTGGAAAAGGGGAAACATAACCCCCATTTTTTAAAAAAGGCAAGATCATTGAGCTATTTGGGGTACAAGAAAAATAAGGAGGTGATTGGTGACAGTCAACATGGCTTCACTGAGGGCAAATCTTGCCTGACAAATTTGGTGGCTTTCTATGATGGGGTTACAGTGCTGGTGGATAAAGGAAGAGTAACTGACATCATCTATCTGGACTTGTGCAAAGCATCTGACACTGTCCCACATGATATCCTTGTCTCTAAATTGGAGAGACATGGATTTGATGGATGGACCACTCGGTGGATAAGGAATTGGCTGAATGGTTGCACTCAAAGAGTCACATTCAACGGCTTGATGTCCAAGTGAAGATGGGTGACGTTCCTCGGGGATCAGTGTTGGGACCAGCAGTGTGTAACATCTTTGTGGGTGACACGGACAGTGGGATTGAGTGCACCCTCAGCAAGTTTGCCAACAACATCAAGCTGTGTGGTGCGATCAACACACTGGAGGGAAGGGATATGCCATCCAGAGGGACCTGGACAGGCTTGAGAGGTGGGTCTGTGCAAGCCTCGTGAAGGTCAACAAGGCCAAGTGCAAGGTCCTACACATGGGTTGGGGTGATCTCCAGCACAAATACAGGCTGGGCGATGAGTGTATTGAGAGCAGCCCTGTGGAGAAGGACTTGGGGGTACTGGTGGATGGTAAACAGACTATGAGCCAGCAATGTGTGCTCACAGCCCAGAAAGCCAACTGTATCCTGGGCTGCATCCAGAGAAGTTGGGGTTGTTCAGCCTAGAGAAGAGAATGTTCTGGGGAGGCCTTATAGTGGTTTTCCAGTACTTAAAGGGAGCCTATAGGAAAGATGGGGAGGGACTCTATCAGGAAGTGTAGGGATAGGATGAAGGAAATGATTTCAAACTGAAAGAGGGTAGATTTAAATTAGATATAAGGAAGAAATTCTTTACTGTGAGGGTGGTGAGACAGTGGCAGAGCTTGCCCAGAGTGGTTGTGGATGCCCCCTCCCTGACAGTGTTCAAGGCCAGGTTGGACGGGGCTTTGAGCAACCTGGGCTAGTGGAAGGTGTCCCTGCCCATGGCAGGGGGTGTGGATATAGATAATCTTTAAGGTCCCTTCCATCCTTCTATGATTATTGACTGGATCCCACAACACTAGAACAGAAGATCCCTCCTTGAAAATCACAGGAGACTGATTTAATGCTCGTAAAAAACCCCACCCTTTCCTATGTAGCATGTAGGGAAATTCTGGAAATTTTTGACACAGGAGGCTTATGGAAGCCTCTAGTATCAGAAGGTGTGAAAAGCAATTGAACAAACTTATTATTCATTAGCAGATCCTAAAGGGAATAGACACAGATATAATCTCAAGTATCTGTGATCTTTTTATTTTAGGTGATGGTGAAATATGAAAGGACTAGTCTGTGGAAAGCAGACAGCTCACACACTGTCCTTAAATACCATCAACCGTTGTGTCTGTTAAAGGCAGAATGATGGAGCAGAGGAAGCAATGGTGAGACTCAGTAGGGCACTTCTTAAGTTCTTATGGCTCTTGTCTTTTTTGCTCAGCTAGATGTCTGTATTGAGACAAATGAATTCTATCCAAAGAGTCAGGGTCAGTTTCCAGAAATCCTCTGCTTTGAAGGCCAAAGCTGTCCTCATGTCAGCTACATGTAGCAATAACTCAGTGCTCTCAGACTCAGGTATAAGGGGAGAAAAAAAGTAAGGTAACTTTTATGATAGGACATCAGCTTAAACAGAAGCTTAAATCTGACTAAGTAAGTGTGGGTCCCCAGTCCCATTTGCCTTTCTGATGCCTGTGTGAACAGACAGTGGCCTGGTTCAGGAAGCAGATCTATCCAGAGCTGCTCACCTGAGATGGGTGATAGCCCCTGGATGGAGGAGGAAGGAAACAGGTGGTTGGAGCTGAAGACTACAGAGTCATCCTCAGAGTTGAAGGAATAATCACTAAACAAAAGATGACCCTGTGGCTGGAGAAGGAATTTGGGTTAACCAACTTGCATTGCTATCAATAACAGAAAGAGGAAGCAACTCCATTTCCAGCAACCTGTTTATTGCTACGTATCAAAACGATGCCATCAAAGACTTCAGTTTTGGTGGAAGAGATAAGGTGATGGGAGGCTGCTGGAGAGCACTGTGACTCCTGGAGGGATCAGTGCTGGAGTTCAGAATTGTGCAATATAGGTCACTGCAAATGGTGAGGAGAGGGAACCAAGGAGTGCCTTGGAGGTTTATCCCAAGTTTGGCAGAAACAGGATGAATGAGGGGACCATGCTAAATGCAGTCTGAACTTCTACAGGTCTTAGAGAAGGGCATGAAGTCCTGGAATAAGGAACAATAAAAAACCCCAACCAACCAACCAAACAAAAAAAAAATGAAAAAGAGTGTATTTGGTTGTGTTTAGAGAGGGATCACTGAGCATCACTGGATCTGCAGCCACCTGAGGAAGACTCCTTTGGTGAAAGAAGGAAGGGCAAGGTGCATACAGGATTGTGGGGAGTGCAAAAGTATCTCTGATCTTGAGGATTTCCATGATCAAACATCCATTGGGACAAACATTAGAAAAAGAAAGTACCCACTTTATGGTGAGTCAGAGTGCATGAAAGCCACGGGGACCCATAAGTACAGCACCACCAAAACCACCCACACATTAACATGGGTCAAATACTCATATTGCAGCACCACAGGCTGCATCTCCAAACTGGTCTGTCTGTGCTCCCATGGTTCAACACACTCCCTACCTTCTGCTCTTCTAGAGTACAGTGCTTCACATGCTTTTGGCTGAACTCCATGTGCTTCCTCACAGAAACTGGTGGGAAAGCAGATTCTTTGAAGTTTGGTTTTATTACTGACTTGATAATTATATTTCCACAAGAATTACGTTTTCCTGGTTCATCCTCAAGTTTTAAAAAGGAAACCAATTAATCTGAATAACTCAATCTTTTTCTCTGATTCTCTGATGCATTTTTCCTTTCTCAGCAGTCTCCTGCCCTCTCTGTCTGATCCACCTTTGCCCATGTCCTGGGTTTGAGTGAGTGGTGGGGGGTTTTGGAAGCAGGAAAGGGGGCTACAATGGTGGAGAAGCCTCTCAAATCTCCCCTGGCTCTAAGTCAGACCCACCTCTGTCCAAGTCCAAGCCAATTAGTGACAGTGGCTGAGCCTCTGTGATAGCATATTTAAGAAGGGCAACTTGGGAGGAGGAGTTGGAGTTGTGAAGAGAACATCTGTGCTAACACTGAGGTCAGTGGAAGGAAGGAAACGCAGAGAGGAAGGTGCGCCGGGGGAAGAGATCCCCTGTAGCCTGTGGTGAGACAGCAGGGCCACTTCCCCTTGCCACCCATGGAGGTTACCAGTGGAGCAGATGCCTGCCTGCAGAGTGCCCCACACTGGAGCAGATGACTGAAGGAAGCCGGGACTCTGTGTGGAGAAGGTGTAGTTTGGCACTGGGAGGACTGCAATGCGCAGGGGTGACCCATGCCAGAGCAGCTAGGGAAATGCTGCAGCCTGAGGGAGTCACTCACGTCAAAGAAAGTTTGTGGAGGACTATCTCCCATGAGAGGGACACCACACTGTCAGAAGTTTCCCCACTGCAAGGTGGAAGAAGCAGCAGGAATGACTGCGCCCCGCATTCCCTGTCCCCTGTGCCACTGGGACAGATGAGTTAGAGATATTGGGAGCAAAGCTGAGTCTGGGGAGAAGGGAGGGGTGGGGGAAGGTGTTTTCAAGATGTGGTGATGCTTCTCATGGTCCTACTCTGTCTGTTACGTGTTGTTGTTAGTGTCTATATTAAATTTATGTTCTTTTTATTTTCCTAACCAATCTGTCTTTTGCCCATGACTGTAACGGGTGAGTCATCTCTCCCTCTCCTTATCTCGAAACTCAATCATTTTCCTTGATTTTCTCCATCCCAGTGCCTGGGGGGAAGGGGGGAGTGAGCAGCTGTGTGGTGCTCAGTTGCCCTCTGAGCTCAGACCATGACACCCCAAATCCCAGAAGTAATGATTTTGCTCCATAGGTATTTTTATTTCAGGGCAACGTCCTGATACTTTAAGTGTCACAGGGCCATAGTGCTGATAAACAGGTATGTGTGACATGAATCCTTTTAACCCTTTGCAGTTTGGTAAACACTTCACTGAAATCTAACAAAGTGTTAAAAATGTGCTTTGGCTTTACTGCAACAATGAAGACACCTCCTCTTTTGGGCACAGGAGGAAGATCTCTTTCCATCCCCTGCCACACTCAGCCCCTGGGGAAATGGGGAAATGCTGAGTTTCATCCTCCATCCCTGTCTCCATGCTCATATGAGGTTGGGTGCACGACACCAATGGCCATCTCTGAAGCCAGGGTACCTGCCTCAAGACACAGGGTCATCAAATGGAGAGGAGACCATGCTTCTGGGTATCAGTCCTCTCCAATGGATGAAATCAGAACTCTTCATTTAAGCACCAAAGACTCTCTTTGTAGCCAGAAGCTGCTTTGTTAGCTCTGGCAGATGAATTTGGATGTTTGAACTATGGGACTCCATGTCCTATTTCTGCTACATCTTTTGTCTTTAAAGTAACATTAGGTCAGTTACAGGTTGTCACATCATAAAAGGGCTTTACAGGGTGAAAAAGCCAGTTTTGTTTCTAAGGTTCTCTGAACTCTGTTTTTATTTTTAAAATCTCTTTTCATACTACCTATGTGTAAGAATCATTACTGGGTTATCATGCTGTCAGAATTAAGGCAAGCAAGTTGTAAAAGCAAAATGGTGTGAAGTTTTCAACATCTCAACCTTCTGACAGAGAAAATATCTTTAGTTTCAGACTGAGGTAATCTGAAACACTAGGGAAATAGAACTGGAAAGAAAAAGTCAACCAGAAGGAATTGTTATCAGTGGAAGCCAGCCGGCCCATGAAGGCAGTTTTGGAGGCTTTATGTCTCTGAACAATTTTGTGGTAATCTCCTGGTCTTGTCAACAACAGTGTCAAAGCCTATAGCCTTTGATGGAGTTGTAATTGCACCCTGGTTTATAATTAAATTTGTTCAGGCCACATTCACAATTAAATAAATAAACCAATTAAAATACCAGTAAAGTTTTCTTCATCAGGTGCTCAGAAATTGTCTTATTTCTCCGTTGCTGACTCATTGTCTGCATATGACCATCACTGGCACTATTGGAAAATGGCTTCTTCACAAACATTGAAACAAAATTGTTTACAGCTATAATTACTGTTTCAAAGAGTTTGTATATTTAAGCAAAAGTATGAGTAAAGTTCAGTCTGGCTCTTACGCTCAGAAGTGCACAAGCAAGTATATAAATAAAAGCAGTAAAAACTTCCAAAGTCCCTAGTCAGTTTTGGTGAACATGTGCTTGTTCTTATTTGTGCGTAAGGTTTGAAAACACTGGCTATATCATCTGACAAGGAGCAACAGATACTTTCTAGCAAAACCTGTGTAAATTCTGTTTATTTCTCATTATACTTTGAGTAATTTATCCTATTTTTCAGCTACACAGACAGTGACAGCAGTATTTTTCTTTCCATATGCTGGAAAGATACTCTCCAAATATTTTGGACTTGAATAAAATAAATTCATAAACTTAAGCCCAAAAGGGAACATGAGATCATTTACTATGATCTTCCATACACAGACTATTAAATGTCACTGAGTTACCAAACTACTGCAGCAACAACAAAATTGGAATTCATGGGTCGTATGCCCTATCTCAGAACTTCCAGTATTTCAGACAGATGAAAAAAGTCAACCCTGTCACCCCTGAAGACTCCTTCAACATCCTTGATCACCTGATGCTGATGCTTTTCTCTTCTCCTGCTGCCTCCCAGTCTACGGTGAAGCTTGCTCCTATTCCAGGAAGACCACATGCTCTTAAATTCCCAAGAAAAAGGTAAAGGTCTTGTATGCTTTTCAAACCAGGTGTATGGATACTTTGAAGAAGTACTCTAAGCAACGAGGCAAGCAGTTCAATTCTTCCATCCTAGTGATTTGAATTGGGGGTACTTCTCAGAAGGAGGTTTGGCCAACGTAGCATAAAGAACAAGTTGGCTAACCAGGCAGTGGGTGTTTCTTCATAGTGGGCTGAATTATGCTCAAGGTCCATTGACTGTGTGACCACACTGCTCACCATACTGGCTGTGTACAGAGGGGAATTGGGTACCTGGCTCATATAAATATACCTATATTAAAATGTCTCAACCAAGGAATCTTCATCTTGAGCTGAGTCACACTTCTGAGCTCCTTCAGTAGCTGCCTAATGTGCAATTCATCTCCTCTTTAAAGAGGTTAGGGTATTCGCAGTAGCATTTAACATTTTCACATCGTTCTCATAGTCCGACACACATGCCATGAAAATAACTTTCCAGTTATCTAGATTAATGTGTCATAGAGTAAAAGGTAAATACAGAAAATACAATTATCCTAGTAATTTCATATTCAATCAAAACTAGAATTTTAAGTAATTTTGTTGTCAGAATACAGGCAAAAGAGCTCTGTAATTCTTCAGACTCTTACAAAAGCTTTTGAAGAATAGTATCAAATGTCTCCAAAGTCCATAGCAAATGCTCTCTTAGTTTAGTGCTGAGATGTCTGACTCATTTGGCTGTAATGAACACCCTTCTCTAACCTCAAACTCAGTATATGATGTTTGGAGATGCAGTAAAGCAAACTATATTTCCCTGGAGCAGGCCTGTTAGAGAATGACAGATCAAGACAAAGCACCAAGCTTGTCCGTGTAACAGGTAAACGACTAAAGAACCACAGCAGTGTAAAAACACAAGGTCTACTCTATTGTGTTAATGGAGGTCCCTGTAAATAGCACTGAAAGGATTAAAACTATCCTTGGATTTATGAAAGAAATGAATCCTGTGAAGTACTAGTTTTTTAGATATAAAATATGAGCACTTTCATTTTCTCTTGACTTGGCTTGTCTTTGAAGCTTTTCTTTTCTACTCAAGCCAAGGCTGCTCTTATGTATGTAAAGAATACTTCAGCAGCATTTTTACTCTATACCTGAGTATACCAGCAAAAGATTATTTGAAATGGTTGGAGCACAAAATCTATTTCCTCAGTAAAATAATTTTTTATCTGGATCAGACATATCCCATTGCTGTAGGACAGCCACTGGAACAGAGGAGATCATTGTTCTTGCTGTGAACTGATGTACTGTAGTTTCTAGAGGTTCTTGGATCCTCTGAACAAGCTGTGACAAAAATATGAAATGCTTTAAATCTGGACTTGGAAGAATATAGTACAAGATCTTTATCTGACATGCAACTCCCTGTCTGCCATTCTCATATCCCATGAAAAACAGTTCACTGCCGTGGCTGAATTGGTATCAGCAGCTTCTCTCTAAAGAACAGCTTTATCAAATCTGAGGTCACTTCACAAACTGACTGCTGGGGAAGTGTTATAAATGATCTTCCAGAGATACACGTGCTGGAAATCTAGAGGTTTTATATAGACATATGTTGAAAAAAAAACCCTTTTAAAAAAAAAAAAAAAAGTATATATAAAAAGAAAAATCCCATCAATTGAAATTTGTTGGAGGTTTAAACTGTTTTTTTTTTTTTTTTTTTTTTTTTTTTTCTTCCCCCCCAGGATTTATTTTCATCTTTGTTCTATTTCGTTTGGGGTATGGGAGCACATAGTGATACAATGTAATAGTATTATGTGCAAGGTATGGTTTCAGAAGAATTATGTTTCACAGCTGTCTGTTAAAACGAGGTATTAAACTGCGCAGTTTCTCTCCATTCTGTGCTCCACATAAGATCTCATTGTTTCAATTGCCCAATCAACACTTTAATTTTATTTTTTACCTTTCTTACATTCTTAAATAATTTTGTCAAATTGATCTTAAATTACTTATAAGTCCTATCTGCATGATTTTGTCTCTAAACAGACATAGGCACATTTAATAAAATGACCTCTGATCTTCTGTTTTCAACAGTGGACTTCTTTCCTGTCTAGAAGACCAGAAAACAACTATTGTACTGCTTAAAATCACCATCAGTCTCAACATATGGTGTGAAGGACTACCTCTGAGGCTGACAAGTCTCACACAGATACTGTCAGTGGGTGAATTTCCACCAGCATCAGATTTTCACCTCTTTTAAATACCATAAATTGCAGGCAATGAACAGTGGGACCTACCAGAGAAGATGGCATCTTCAATAAGAAGAACTTGTATATTACTGTGAAACTGTTTTCTATAATACAAACCATGCCATCTTCCAAGTATCTTTCTCAGGTCTGGAAATCAGTTTTTCTCTTTGGAGGAAAAACAAAGAAAGAAGAAAACCTACAAAAAACTTGACCACAAATAGAAAATCACTATTACCTGTCTGTGCAGCCAGCCTTCACTTTCATCTTCATGTTTCTAAAACAAAACAAGATCATTAAATACCATACTTCGTGTGTATGACGTTTACTTATCAGTGCAGGAAGCAGTTTGATTTAATCTGAAAAGTTATGCAGAAGCACAAAGAAAACTGCTTAAATACGTGTTTAGGAGTATAATCCAGTGACTGCTATCCTTGGCTTTCCTCTCTGATGAATAAGCATTCACTCATTCAAGAAAGCATTTTACTCATACAGACAAAACACATAAATTCACAAGAGATATTATTCTCCAAAGAAATAAAGATTGTTAAGAAGTAAATAAAGGTTGAAATAAAAGTCGCTAAGAAAAGATTCTGCACTGTGCTCTATGCACTGTATTGCCTCATTTTTTCAAGGGATAGATATATCAGAATACTCTTCTACTGTGCAAACACCTATGCCAATTTAAAAGATGGTATCTGCTATTACTTACACAGGTTACATCAATACACTCTTTATATTAATATGTCTATAGAAGGTGTATTACAATTAACTAAAATGAAATCGTGGGTAGATGAGTATGAGACATTTTTAATGCCATTAAATATATATAATGCCATTAAACTGGAATGTTGCAAAAATATTCAGGTTACAAACTGTTGATGTGTGTGTGCTTGTGCATGTATACAGTTATTTCAGGACAAGTAACCACTCTCTTACACACACACATGTACACACACATTGTGTGCAGAGACATACCATTCCTGTCTTTTTAGAAGGTGTAAAAAAAAAAAAAAAAAAAAAAAAAAAAAAAAAAGTAACTATTGCAAACATTGTTTATATTCTGTGCCTGCCTAAGTAAATGAGTGCCAGCTGACCTGTCATCACGTAAGAATACTTTCTCCTTACATGGGTTATGAAAACTGATGGTGAGTGACCATTTAGCTCATCTCTCCTACCTTTGTGCAGACTCCCGTAGTGGCATCGCAGAGCGTCAGGATAGACACGTTCTGGGCCCTGTTCAGCCAGTTCACTGCCACCTTGGTGCTGGTTGCCCATTTCACCATGGTTATGTAGTAGTCCCTGTAAACACAGACATACATGAAAAAAAATCACAATACTGACATCCTCATGAATTGCCACATGGCAGAGCAGTCAGTCAGAGGCTGCTGCAGGCAAACGGTCCAGGAGACATCTCTGGTTATTAAGAATGTTACATCTTGATGTCTCTTGGCTTCCTTATGTATGGATTTCAACCCCTAAAAATGACATTTTTAGGGCTGTGAAGGTGTTTTATCTGCCACTTCTGAAAGTAATTTTCAAAGAAGAGATGAATGCAGAGATAAAGAATCTTTCAAGCTATTCAGTCTTCCAAGAAGGACTGACATGCCTGGAGCTACAAATTTATGCACAGGTGGAAAAGAAACTGCAAACAATTTCCATTCTGAGCACACTAACTGGCTGACTCAGACCCATCACTGCCAATGGTTGGATTCTTTATGCTTATGAAGAGTTAGTGGCCTCTAAATATACCTACTACACACCAAAATATCTACAAATGTTGCATTAAAAGGAAAATAGCAAGAAGGATCGAGTTTAGAGAGACATGGGGTTTTTGTAAAGCAGATGCAGCTGGCTGTCATAAAGACATCAGCAGAGATGTGACAGTTTACACTGGCAAAACCACCGTCCCAGACTCCCTGTACCATCCTCTACTGCTGGACATATTCAGGTTGTGATAATACTTGGAGGAAATCACCAGTGTGGGCTGCACATTCCTGTCATCAATATCTTGCTCAAGAAAACATGGGAAAAGGCCTGTGCAGTAGTGAGAAATGGAACCATCTAGGCTGGGCTGGGCTGGGCTGGAAAACATGGGCTTACAAATAAATACACCAGTGGTTGCCTTCTCGGAGCCAGTCTGCAGTGGTACTCACAGATGGCCACCTCTGCAGCAATTCAGGGCTTCAACACTTACCATCTGTAGGGTAAAACTCTCCCTGAGATGACAAAGCTGGTGATGTTATAATATACTCTGGGCTATGCGGGCCAAAGACATGCTTAAATTATAATATGACTTTTCACAGCATACAGTCTATAAAAAATTTATTAGTTCATTTGTTTGCTATAAAATATGTATAAGAAATTGTTGCTCTCATCGGAATTAATGTGCTGTGTCACTGGAGAGCACTTTGTGTTCTGGCAAGCACTCCTGCATATACTAAAGAGAAAGGGCAAAAGCAACAAAGGACCGTTTGTCTAGCAAAATAACAAGTTGGAAATTGATTTTGTAGTTTTCAGTAATATTTAGTGCCTGAATTTGGCTGGGGAAAAATAACAAAAGATCTCAATGACTGCATCCACTGCACTGGAGGGAAACTTACTTCCAGGTGAGACAACAGCAGTCTGAAAATTCAGTGCCTGAAATAAAATTGTAATTTTACTCTTTATCAGCAACATCACTGGCCCTAAGAGGAAAAAACCAACAAAGCAAAATTAAACTGTATAACCATCTCTTCTTTCTCTCCAAAATTAACTGAGCAGATTCAGCCTCCTCAGAAAGGAATGTGAATTTAGTACATACTGTGGCTTGAAGCCTTTTTTCCATAAATCCAATTTAAAGTTTGAAGGTAATATATTAAATTTGTACATCCCTCTCACAGTTTGAACACAGGAGCCACAGTTCTTTTTCAGGAATTTTTAATTATTATTTTAGGTCAAACATTATCTTCCCTGTCACCCCAGAGATGGGCATGGAATCTCAATTTCTCTCTGAAGCCTCTCCCAGCCATCAAGCCCATGGATACCTCAGCCAGCAGACAACTGCAGATACTTGTATAGCTATTATTCTAGTCTCAGCATAGTGTGGAGTCTTTAATTCACATCTCTTCTGTAGGACAACCAAGTTTTATGCTTCCCATTTTGCAGAGGAAAATGAGACAATAAGGTGTGATTCATCTCAGTTAATTTTAAACATCTGCAGCTCCAACAGCTGCACTGGCTGAGCAGCCAGCAGAGAGAAACAGGGATTCAGTGCGTTTCCCAAGCTCTCTTCCCACGACCTGCCCCAGATGTTATACAGAGATGATTTGAGGAGAACATGTTTCTTCCCACAGAGTGAAATCTAAATCAGGTGCCCAACAAGTTTGTGTGTAGATATTCACATCAGAGCAGGTTACATCCTCCCAAAGGAAAGGAATAGCTTGTCTGAGTCCCTTCAGGAAGGGTGCAGTGATGCTGAGCTTTCAAACCCATTTCCCCTCCCAGTAAGATGTTGATGGTTGGGTTTGTAATCATCCGAGACTGGTAACTGTGTATCGCCCTTATGCATACCCTAACTTTACTTGGCTGCTTTCTGGAAGTATGAATCTAAAATATGAATACTTAAATTATGACAACAGTAGTAAAGCCATAAACACCACAAAGAACAGACAATGATATATTATGTGGACAAATGACAGACAGCAGCCCAGCCCACAGTCCCTGGGGCACAGCTGGCTCCTGCCTCTGATCCACACTGGAGTTGTCTGAGTTTCTCCATTATTTATTTGTTTATGACCCATGCAAAGGCCAGTGCTGATTTCTGCACATAGGGGAGATAACATATTTCTTCAGTTTGCCACCTGGGATGCAAATATTACATGAGAAATAAGTTGAATCATGGTCTAATTCTGACCACCTGCTGATTTAAATCTTGGGGTCCAATGGTTTTTACCAAAATAAAATATGCTGTCAGGTATTAAGTGTTACAACACTTTTTTCTTTCCCCTGCAATTTCCACATCTTCCTTTCACTTTCTTTTTCTCCCAGAAAAGCATGGAACTGGAGAAAATCTGGCAAAAATGCTCAGAATGACAGATTTTTAAGAAGGAAAAATTATCAAAATTGTACATTTCCCTCAAAAATGTTTTCCCATCATCAGGTTTTATTTGGGCTTTTTTGTTTTGTTTTTGTTTTGTTTTGTTTTGTTTTTTTCCACTGAGAAACATCCCAATTCTGTGGAAAATTTATGACTTCCTTTAATTCTGAAAGAAAAAAGACCCTGGCATATCTTCACTTTATTCTCAGCTTTATTAATTGTACTAAACCACTTTGCTCCAGATAAAAAGAACACAAAGAAGTGCTGCTCTGTCCATATGTCATCTGCATTAACAGATTGAGCACATTGAAATGCTTTAGATAGGACTGCTCTGCTTGAAGATCCTTACCACCAGCTTCCCCTGCTTCTTCGAAACTCCCTTCTGTAACTAAATGTACGGTACATCCCTCTTGTCTGTTCTAATGAAATGTTATCACACTAATCCTCCCATTTCAGAAAACATATGCATAATGAAAATGCACCCCTATTGCTCTAGCAGCACTACTTATATCATGCCTTAGGGATGGAAACTGCCATGGTTCTGATGAAATATAAAGAGACTAATTAATTATGATATATTTTGCATCATTTTACAATATTGATTGCAACCAAATAAATTACAGCCACCCATAACCACATAGGACAAATTTATTAACAACACTTGGATCCCACAGTCTGAAGTTACTACTGTAATTAAAATGGTTTTGAGCCTCTGTGTCTACAGAGTATGCTACCAACAGAGAAATTATATTGCCCAGGAGCTGCAGTTCTGTGATCAGACACTGCGATGGGGATACCGTGATCCTGAACTGCTGCCTGCTGTATACAGTTCTGAAGTTGTTTTTTTGAAAGACGAGTGCAGTTACGCCCTTTCAGTTTGGTCACAGGTCATACATCTTTTGCTGCATAAATGGATTTGGAGTATTTTAGAATTATTCTGTGAAAACGTGTTCTGAGGTTGGCACCAGTTTTCCTAGCAAAGAAGGGCAACTCTCACCGTAAATAATTCCACTAGTTTAGCATCCTCTCATCAGATGACTACACATTCTATGCACAGGTCTTATATATTTACCATGCACAATGAAGAGCAACCCTGCACCCTCTCCTACCCTCCAAGCTGTCCTGTTTCATTAGCTCTGTGCTGTACCTCTACCTTTATTGGCACTGGAATTACAGATCCAGCAATCTAATTTAGCAATCAGTAAAAAAAGGTGAGCATGCATGTTGGTTGGATGCTCCTATAAGAACAAGTGAATTGCTGGGAGGATTATTTTGCAGCATTGCATTTGGAGGGGTCACTATGGATACTTGAGATTTCATTGATACTTGAGACTTGATTTCTCCCGGCCTTCAATAAAGCTATTTCAAGTTTAAATCAAAGTTACAGAAATCTGGATTTGGATTCTGATTTTTGCAGGGGCGAGTGCTATGCATTACCTAAAGCTGCTTCTTTCCTGAACAACGTGATCCTCCTTTCAACTGTCGACAGACCCATAAATGTAACTCAAGCTTTGACCACATGCTGAAGACCAAGCCAAACTTTCAAACTCTTGCTGAATGCAGACCTAAGCACTTTCTTAATTAGAAATGGGTGTCTAAGTAGTTGGCTGAATTGCAGGCCAACTTCTAAAATACGCTTGCCCTAAAAACAGCAGAGAGCTTGCTTTATTATTTTTAATGAAGATTGGGCAATGTATTTGCAGAATGTCTGCTTGGTTTCATTTCTATGTTCCCATCACAAAGCTGTGAGCTCATGTTTGCGATGTTATAGAGCTGTCCCGTTTCTGCTTCACGGTCTTTCATACAGGCTGCAGACAATATCCCTCCTACAATGCCAGTGATTACATATGAAATGAATGTGTTCTTATGGATTTAAAGTCCCATGAGAATTGGGGTCCAGCATATCAGGGTAAGAAAGCACCTACCTCATTCTCTGATCATCCGGGGGAGTCATTTCCAGGTCATGGGTAGGTCCGTTCAGACCAATCACGTGCAAAGAAATAGTTGGATTTTCCATTCCAGCCTGGATTTTAAAATAAGAATAAATTACTGTATTTTATACAACATAGAATGGTTTTGCTTTATTACATCCCCCTGGATTGTAAAATGCATTCCCACTGTATGGGTTTACAGTCTGGACTGCTGCGGTAGTTCACAGGGAAATTGTGACTGTAGTGCTGTGGCACAGAAGTGTGGAAAGGCTGGCAAGCACATTGCAAGGGGTAATTTTAGTTAGAACATCTCTAGCCTTGGTAAAAAATAATGCTACTTTTCATGGCAGCTAGAAATACTGCTATTTATCTTTTCATAAAAGGTTGTCTACCAGGATGATGGTAAATATAGTAAATCACTGATTCATTCTGTATTGTAGGAAAGGGCATCCCCTGCTGAATCATTGTTACTTTCCACAAAACCTGCATATATGTGGATCTCTCTCCTGTTAAATTATGGTTCAATTTGGACCAACATGCGAGGTCTTAGGTAATCAGTGCATAAAACGAGACACCCATAAGAAATGACTGCAGCACAGTACACTCCTGTACTGTCTTATAGCAGAAAATTACAGCAATAACAGCAGCAGTGTATTAATACTGTTAGAGAGCTGTGCTGGTGCTGTGTACCCACTGCAGGACTTCTCTACAGGCCTCTGCAATCAGGGGAAGATTGGCTCTTAAGTCTTCTCTGTCTTTCACTGTATTCTTTGCAATGTTCAGGCACTATGTGTCTTCAAAACCAGACTATTTTTTCTGACATTAGGTCATCTCGGATATTCTAAGGAAGCCCAAATACTACATTTTCCTTCTATAGAAAATAAAATTTATCTAAATGCAGAAATGCTGGCTTCCAAACTCTCAGACTTCTATCTAGCATGGAAGCACAAAACAGATTTTTAAAATTTTATTTTAATTATATTTAGAATGACTAATTCTCAAATCAGAAAAGGGCAATTTTATAAAGGCAACTAAAGTGTAATGAAGACAACATACACTGAGGAACAGCTGATCTTCCCTTAGATCTGTTTATTTTCATTGCTTATGAATGTGCACTATTAGTCTCCTCTCTGAACCTACTGGATTTTTTTTTTTTTTGATAGAATAACAGGACTGTTTGTTTTATTTTCCCTTACCTTTGGATAATGATAGGTTTTAACAGTAGGGTAAAGGCTGCCAGTGTATACTGGGATTTCCATGGTGGGGACTCTGGAGGCATTAATTGTTGCATATGCTAACCTGGTGCCATCAGGAGACCACCAATGAGCAATATGCGTCTTCAAGATCTCCTCTAATTAAAAAAAAAAAAAAAGAGAGAGCGAGAGAGAGAACAGAAAAATGGCTATTAGACATAAATTACTAGTTATCAATAAATGAAGCAGCTTAGATATGAAAATCCCAGTCTAATCACAGCACAGGGAAGATGTCTCAGGAATATCAATTAAAAATGCTCATTAAATTATTCCATATACACAAATGAACACAACTGATAACAATTACTGTGAATATATAGGTTATTAAGCATAATTATCTTGCTCAAGAAACATCGAATTATTCATATTAGTACACATATTCACGACAGCATAAAAGGCTCTGCTGCTCCCACTCTGCATCCTGTACATGGATATGTGAACATATAGAGATGCACACGTTGGCAGAGCTTGGATTCCTACCTGCCTGATGCTAACACAGTCGATGCTCCCTCAGGGCTAACAGAGCACTGTGATGACTGAGGTTTTAGTTCTCCTCCATAAAGAGTTCACAAAGTCATACCAGACACATATTAATGGATTCAAATAGCATTTATACCTAGATACAAGTGCTTCAGCTACAATTTAAACCTTCCTAAGCACTGTTGCCAGTTAGGAACAAACAAAAATAGCAATTTTCTGTAAGTGATGCAGTGCTGGAACTTTGTAACACTGTACAAGGCATCAGGTTTTACAGTCTGTGGCCTGGATATGATCTTGACTTTTATCGCTGTTTCATGTAATTAATCACTTTTGCAAAGCGGTATTACATAAATAGCCAGGGTCAAAGACTGATCTTTTTTACCACTGAATCTGGGGATTCCAGATTTTCTGGTGGTTTGAATAATGTAGTTGCTATTGAAACGGTACTCAGAAAGATGCCAATACAAATGTGTCAGAGTTCAACTATTTAAGGAGAAAACAAGATTGCCATCATAAGAAATTATTTTGAAACTAGCAGAATCTAAATCTCGTTAAGCACAAATTCAGAAAGAACTCTGAATTTCTAATACCTTTTCTTATAATTTAATATTCTTCATTGCAAAGATGACCTCAGCTTATAGATATCCAGAAAAGCTATAACATTTACTCTTTGTCCAAAGTCTTTTCAGTTACTGACATTTGGAAGACACTAACTTGGCTTTTTAAACCTCCCATTTTGTGGAAGGCAATAATGTAATCCATTTTCATTAAGAGGCTTAATATCATGAGTCATTCCTATTTAAACCATAGCAGAAGGACTTCCATATGCTGTACAGATTGATGGGCAGGAAGACAGGTCCCATTACTTTAATATGAGAATAAAAGAGGCTGCAGAGTGTTCCCAAGCCTTCAACACTGAAGTCCTGCTGAACAAGTCCAAGCAGCTCCAGTGTCTGCTGTTATCGCTAGTCATTGCAAAAATGAATGAGGATTTTCAGAGTTCAGACCCATCATGTTTGTACACCACCCTATAGTGACCCCTCGATCCAATCAGAATGTCCCTCTGGTCAGAAGAGTAGAAACTCACCAAAGACTGTTTTATTATTTTAAAAAAATCCTGGATGAGTGATCATTGGAGAATAGACAGACAATTATATTCATCATAGATCAAATGAACATGTTTGTTACTCCAGACTTCGATATAGCACAGAGATAAAACTCAAGGTAACATTAGAAAGGGTGCAAGGGAAAATCACCCTCAATAGTTACGCCTGCTACAAATAACAAATTAATACTTCATAGTAACATCTAAGTGAGATTCTGGAAAGATGTCTAGAAAGTTGCAAATATTACATGGGAAAGCACATCTCTGGCAAATTTGCTTTGCTGTGTTGTCCCACCTATTGTGTGCACATTTAAAAATGCTGCTTTTGACTTTTGTTGTTGTTGCTCTTTAAAGAGATAATTAAAGAGTATAAAGGAAAAGGAGCAAAAACGGCAGATGAATCCTTGACATTTTAACATTAATTAGGAATTACTTTATTCAGCAAACATTTTCTTCAGGATCTCAGACTTAATGAAGCAGTTCTCCTGAAGGTCACATGCCAAGAAAGGGTTTAGTGCAGGTTTTGTGGTCCTCTGTTAATAAGATTTAATTGTGTGAACCTTTGCCTTGAAACAAAGCCAGGACCTTGCCATTTTCAGCAAACCAGAGAACATCCTTATGAAATATAAAATGTATTAATACCAGAAAGTTTCAGCTGAAAGTAAAATACAATTTGTAGACAAATTGTTCATGGGGACACTTTAGTTTCTGCGCTTGTGTTTACCACATGCTCAGAAAAAACAGTTGCATCAATACTCTTGGGTCTTTCTAAAGTCAGTTCAGAACCCACTTCGCATATAAAAGAAAACAGTTTCTCCTTAAACACCAAAGCCCTTCTCCACATATACCTCATAGCCTCCTAGTATAATGTAATTATATTATAATTGATCAAATTATAATATTATAATTGATCTAAACTTTGGCTTTCTTCCTCAAAGCTTGCAGTTGCTTGGTGCTACATGATGTAGGGATGCTGTGAGTTTGCTGCAGAGATTCCTCACAGTCTGGTGGCTCACAGCCTGGTCACAGAGTTGATGGCTCTGTGCATCTTCTTTTTCCATAGCTTTGCTTGCCAGCCATCACACTGGGGTGTGCAAACCCTAAAAATAGTGAGAATGAAGTGTGCAGTTGCTCTAACTAAACAAGGACTGTTCACTCTGGGCGGCTGGAATCAGCCACAGTGTCTGAGACAAGTCAATGCTTATTCCACTTTAGCACACTCAATATTGAATCACTCTGAAACAGTTGGATGACCTTGCTTATAAGGTGTGACTTTTTGGTGGGGACATGCATTAGACAGCTGGTAATCCAGTGAAATGTTTATGCTCAAGAAGCGTTACAGTATGTGTATAGCTGAATAAGACTCAATTGAATGATCATTTCAAAGCTGTGTGAAACAGTCTTCTAAGTTAATCGACCCTCAGGAGGAGCATTTGAAGTCCTAGGCTGGAGTATATTCAGGGACAATTGGGTATATATCCATTTTAGAGACTTTAATATCACTGGATGAGAAAAGAAAGGAGACAATAATACAGGTGTGACAAGAGGCATCTTCCCTGAGCTGAATTAAAGGTTACTGCATTCAGTGTGTTACATAGGTGGTAGTCTTTGGTATCAAGACCTGAATTATACCCAGAGTGAATCAGGGTGCCCTCAAGCAGGAATGCCATCTCTTCAGAAGAACGTGTTTCCTGATAGATGCTTTCCTGACCATCATTAGGAAGCAGAAAGGAGGAGTCCTTTGCTGTGGTTCTCAGCTGTCAAGTAACAAGATGTGACGAACCTCAGTTTAACATGTAGCATTTGGCTGTGATAGCATAAGGGCAATCTCTGGATGGACTGCACAGTTGGTCAGATTGCATGGACACTTCTATCAGGTGCATTATCCAAAACTAGCCCAGCACGTATATACAAGGAAAGGAAGCATCTGTTTATTTCAAACTGTGAGTTTATGCCAGCAGTACTTGCAAGAGCAGTGAAATGGGCACTTGTATCTTACTTTAGGTAACAAACTTCTCAAGGAATCATAGTAAATAGGGCTGGAAGAGATTTCAGCATATGATCTGGCTCCCTCCTTCATGGACTATTTATCCATCCCAATCATGTAAGAATCTTCGCAAGTGGATTTTGCTATTCCTTTTGATACTTGTATAGCACCTTTAGTGGAGGTCTGGCCATAGAAATCAAACACTTAATTTTCATTTCCATCTCTGTTTAAGCACTTAACAGACCCACTGGAGTGCACCCAAACCTCTGCTTTTTCTTACAGAGTCAATGCAGGGAAAAGTATGAGCACTTTATGTTCTGCAACCTCAGCGGCAACCAGCAGATTCTGGTTAAAACCTGTCATATGAACCACATTTGGAAATCCACACAGATGGTTTTAATATTCTGAACCATAATCTGCCATTCTGGTATTTCAACAGACATTTCTATGATAACTCTACTTCTCAGGCTTGTGCTGAGTTCTAGACTGGCAGAGATACTCTTTGTTAATAGGTACATGTAAACACCATGGCCATGGGGTTTCTTCATGCATTTCTAAAAATCTAACTAGTTCTTTGTCCATCCCGAGTCATATTTGAGAATCAGGCCTTTCTGCTGAAGGAGGTAAAGTTCTCGCTTGCTTTTAGGGAAATGCCAAAGCCTTCACCAATGACTGCCTGGGAAATCCATTGGTAGCTTAGTGCTTTCTTTCAGTTTTTGAAGTCATCACAAAGAACTTGTAACTTGCAAGTGTGAGTTAATGGAAACAGAGACTAGCACAAGAAGACAAGGATGCTTGGACAGACCAGTCCTCTGACAGATACTATTGCAACCCCTTTCTATTACTTCCCCCCAAAAAGAATGAATATGATGATAGGAGGAAAAACTAAGAAAAAATAATAATGAAATAATTTTCAGGTAAAAAAAAAAATTTGTTTTTCTGTCATCACAGTTAACAGAGGCATATAGCTGTATTAGCTGTATAATTTACCCACCAAGGCTATATATCTACTAGCATCAATACCCCAGTATTGTACAATATACAACAAAAACAGCTGGAGACACCACCCTGATCAGCCACTTTCCTTTGGCTGCCCACATGCTTCTGCTCTGTACAAGGCAGGATCCCGTCACTCCACAGCCATTCTCCAGATGTGCCCGTGCCCATGTGTCCATGTTGCCACCCCTAGTTGGGAGCGCAGTGGTGATCAAACCAACACAGCCCCACTGTCAGTGGTACACAAAGCCTTTCTACAGGAGTGAACAAGTCAGTGAAAGACTGGTCCTAAGAGCTTTTCAATCTTTAACTGCTAACATCTTCTAATAAGGCGGCACAGGAAAAATATTACAATGAATGCAAAGAAATTAACCTTTTATCTTCCAAGGAAAATGTTACTCATAGATCCATGCTGCAGTTAAAGAAGAGATCTTCTGGAGATCTGAATGGTGTGTACAAGATGTAAGTGGTGTGTCCACCCTTGGTGAATCCCCTCGTGTTAGCTGATGAGCTGCAGTTAACAACTGCAGTGTCATTAACTTCAAAAAAATAACTTCCATTTATAACAACTGAGAAGGTGTCCTTCGAGACTGAGCAGAAAGGGTTTTTTAACTGCATCTAGAAGAGTAGAGGCTTTCTGCATCTCAAGAGGTCAAAATAAGGATGTAATGGATACAAGCACTTAGGAGGTTTTACCTATTAAATAAATCAATTTCTTTTGTACAATTAAAATTTTGTTCTTGTTCCAGACATTGCATTTTCTTCTTCAGTATGAAATAAAAACAATATTATTAATGTTGTGCCCACAGAAGATAAAACCAGATAATAAATAGTTTGATTCTCCTCTGAGTAGATAGATACATGCGTACACACACAAACATCTAATTTTCTGTTAATAGACCCATTAATTTCAGAATACTTTAATTTTTTAAAAAAGTATTATGCAAGATCTTCTCTGACAGAGGGAACTTCCCCTTCTATGTTATTTATTGCTGATGTGGCAAAGTGCAGCAATTCCAGGAAGCATAATCAGTGGTTTAGTTTGTGCGGTGTATTGAAGCTGGTGCTCAGATCATTAAGTATTTGGTGTGCTGAAGACATTCTGCTGTTTTATTAAAACTGTTAATAAAAAGGAATTTTAAAGAAAATGAAATTAAAGCCTAACATAAAGGCCATGGCTTACATTAGGAAAGAAAGCTCAAAAGAATTTGTCAGTAGGAAGCGTCAAAAGAACATAAGAGGAAGAGAGATCAGAGAACAGGAAGGGGGTCTAGGAAAGGAGAAAACAAAGACTTCTGAGACAGCAAAACCCCAAGGGTTCTCATAGAAACATCAAATAAATACAAATGCTTATTTGACAGCTGCCATCTGTTTTAAAATCAATTACTAGATCATCTCAAAGCACCAACCACCCTTCCAAATTGATTACTATTGTATAGTTTGAAAGCAAGTATTTTTGCCCAGTTAGGGAAAACATATTGTTCATATCGGCCTTCACTGACACGTGTTTCAGGGATGGCTTTAGAAGACCACTGTGCCATCTTTCATACACACACAAGCAAATTTTTCTCTCAGTTGCTGTAGTGTAGATCTACACCAATTTCCATTACGTCATTGTAATAGGTATAAAATGGATGTAAAAGTAGTTATGTGTATGCAAATAGTATAAAACTGGTTTATATTACTATATACAATCTATATTTGCCTGTGTTGACATTATTTTGTGCTGGTGTCAGCAATAGCCCTGCAGCACTATTGATTTCAGTGCAATTAATCCTCTTTCACAGTTGTCTAATTGAGTCAGGTGGAAAAAAAGTAATTTTGCAGGGCCACTAAACAATCCAACTACCTTCTGTGGAAAAAAAAAAAAAAAGTATTTTTTCGGCTGAGCCCAAACTCCAGGCTCAGCCCAATCCCACAGCCCCTTCATGCAGACAACAACCATTCTCAAGTTGTTTGTGGCATCATCCAAGAGATCCTTAAGAAAACCCGAGCTGCAGCACTCACACCAGTGACCCTTCACTCCTACGTGAAACACACGGCCTCCTCTGCCACTGACAGAGGACAAGCTTATGAAGAGTAAAGTACTACTTGCTTTTGTGGCATTTTTGAGGACATGCTTTAGAGAGCATGTTTTAAACATGAAATCCTTGATCCAGGAAGCTCACCACCTGATGGCAGCAGCATTATGCAGCCATGGAGCTGAACAGATGCGGGAAAGAAGTTCCCATGTGTTCAGCAGACAGAAAGAAGTGGCAGCCTCTCATCTTGGGGAAAGGAGGCCAGTCGGGAGATTTGCATCTCCTCAAGCACTGGGAAGGTGTGGGCTGCAAGTGTCATTTATTTCCCCTTAGTCATGCAGTTTAATTGCTTGAACACACGTTGTTTTCCACTCACGCAGTCGTGCACTGTGTTGAGACAGCGAGAGAGGGTTTGGCCAGTGCTTTCTGACTCCCTCTGCCCAGATGCTGGGGACCTGGAGAGAAGCTCATTTTGGGGAGCTGGTTCATGCTGGGCACTGAGGACAACTGCATAGGACTCTCCATGCATTATGCATGGTCAACAAGGTCGTGTCTTGCCTCCACACCTCTTATGTAGGCCCCAGAGCTGCTGCATGGCCTGAGCCAATCCCAAGCTCAGCAATGATGGAAACACCATGAAATGAAATCTGAAGGAAAACGGGCTGTGCTCCACCTTTGCTTCTGTGAGATGAAGGGACCCTGTGTAACACCACCACAAGCTGCCATGCTCCAGCAGAAGACGCGTCACCCCTGGATGATCGCTGATACCTGACAAGGATCCCTGAGGGAACAACACAGAGATAGGGAGTGTCCAGCAGAGCCAGAGCATGCACACCAGAGGCAACTCTGCCAGCCAGCCTGGCCAAATCCTGACCAATCCAACCTGGGCTCCTTATCCATAGTCCCAACTACCAGTAATACCCACCATTGTTTCTCTGAGGACAATCTTTAGGACACCTCTCCCCATGGAGGAGGACTGAGATCATGTTAGTATGGCATCAAGTTACTGACACAGACTTTCTGAGGCTACTCGTGTCACCGACATCAAAACTGCTGGTTTAATGCTTGAGGTTTTTTTTCCTTGGTCCATTGATTCTTCTAATTTGTTGTGTTTCCAACAGTAAAGGATTCTGTAGTTGTTATATGAGTCAGGGCTTTGGGGTGTTGTTTACAAGGTTATTGACAAGTAGCTGCCAGACCTTCTTTGCTCTCTGAGTGCTTGGAGGCTTCAAAATGCTGGTGGTATTGACTACCAGCCTGATTCTGTCCTCAGTTACATCTCTGCAGTTCCTACCAGGATACATGCAGGAGGCCAGGCTCAGGCTGTAATAACTAAGAAACCACAAATGTTTAAAATCTCCCTCATTCATTCAAATGGATTTGTTGAAAAGAAAAAACAAAACAGATTCACTCAAGTGTGTGATGTCATCTGAGAAGTGCAGGCGGATTCTCACAAGTAAGAGAAGAATTCAGCTATTTGGAAATGGCTGCTGGGGCTGGGGGCTCCTCCAGGCCATCCTGACACACTGGGCACACTCAGCTGTACAAATCCCACTTGAAGTGCAAAAAGCCACGGAGAGGAACCGTCCCTCAGACCTCACATGAACCCTGTGTCTCCACCAGGAGCAACAAACAGCTCCCCAGGAGGTCTGGATCCCCATCCAGAGCAACCAGGGCAAGCAGGCAGGGTTACCACATGTCATAGACAGTGACATACTATTCTGAGGACACATCAGTATTTTGGGGCCTGTTTTGAAACAAACACTGTCTTCTTTAGACAAACATGGCAGAACAGCACTGAGTTGACTCCACATCCTCCTTCTGCTCTTTTCAGAAGTTTTCTTCCCTGTGATTCTGTCTTTTTCTCCCCTGTGCATCATCCTTAGCAACCCTTAGTTGTTTGCTTTCAAAAGCATTAAAAATTAATGCTTGCAATAGCTACTAACAATTACCAAGTTTCCTCCTCTGGTAGTGTGAGTCAATCTTGGCCACAGTAGAAACTTCTTGGACCATGCTGGCTAGATGGACATGCAGACATTTCATCAACACAGGCAAGTATGTGATCTGTCAGAATGTCCAGATGTAATAATGAAAAGGGGGACTGAATTATCAAAGTTGAAATATTACTTAGAGATCATATTGTCAGATATTCCTGTTTCTAACACTCACTCCAAATTGCAAATGCATCTAGAAAACCTGTCCACAGTGTCACACTACTGTATGCCACTAATACATAATAAGAATGTATTTTTCCATCACCTGGTATAAACATAGACCCACAGCCTGTTGTCAGCTCTCCATGAAAGCCTCTTAGCTAGAGGCACTAAATCTGTAGAAACTTTTCCTGGCAAAAGCCTTCTAAGTAATTTGCACTGTAGCTCACTGCTGTGGGAAAATGTTCATTGCAAGGTCGTATTGTCCCTTTTCAATTGCTAAGGACCTAGACAAGGTAGAATTCATGTTGCCCAATTGACTGGATGCAGTAGGGCTTCTTATAGTCAAGTCCTTTTTCTTTTCTTTTTTTTTTTTTTTTCTTCCTCTGCCATTTAACAGGTTGCTGTGGGTGGAAATACAATTTGCTTATCTGTGCAATGCAGTGAGACAAATCAAGGCTTTCATTATATGCTGAATATTACTCTATTCAAACCTGCTCAAGTAGCTTCCACTTCACCTTTCCTTTAAATTAAAAGTTACAGGTTATTCCCAACTAATCTATGGGTTTTATGATAGGAGGAAGATGGACAGCCAACCTTGACACAAGGGATCCATTTCAATAGCTACAGGCATATCAAGAAAGTTAGTGATCACAAAACCCTGTGAATTTGACTATCAAAAATTCATTAGATGATTGCAATAGTTCAAGAACACAAGTGCCCAAAAGCAATCTCTTTTAATGTTTCATAAAGAAATATGAGAGATAAGAAGACTGAACAGGCTGACATTGTTATTAAAGAACTTGATTCTTCAACCCTATGGACTTTTATCAGCACTTGTGCGAGTTGCCTTTCTCTGAATTACTTGCATGATTTATTCACCCTGAGCAGCACCTGCTAGTCACCTAGCATGAGTGCTAATAAGCATCTGTTAATATTGCAAAATACAGCCCTGGTTTATAAAATGAGAACTATGGCACACTGGCTGAATACAGTTTATCTCCAAATTTTTTATCGAGTTTAAACTGTTACAGTCATTGAACAGTCATTAAAAACCCACTCAGAATTTATATTGCCCAACTATGGCAATATTCCCAGAGGTTTCAACCTGAACAGTGTTTCAGGATCTGGCTGTCTGAGAGATTTAGCTCAATAATGATTCAGAGGATGAATCTGATTTTACAGTACTGAATAATCAGAGGAATCTCTGAGATTATAATAGAGTTACCCAGGAATAATAAAAAAAGAGAGCAGGATAAAAACAGAATTCAAATTAGCTTATAGCAACATTTCAGAAAAAAATATTAAGTAACAGAAACATTAATTATTAATGAAGGTAATGGCATATAATAAGGCTATACCACTGATGGATCAGTGTGGTTTGATTGTATTTATCAGAGTGGTGGTACTTGCACGTCGAACAGAAATTCTGCTCTTTCCAGGTGCAAGTCCTGAGGGACCTCTACTATGGCCTCATGTAAGCACACAAAAAAGACAAACATACCTGTACGATTATGTCCACCTATCAAAATCTCTTTTATCTCTACTGCCACAAAATACTTATTTTTTCAGTATTTTTGAGCTGTGGACTGCTGTGTAATAATTCTAAATCTATTGGCAAAAGCTTGCATAATCACCTTCCTTGGACCACTTGCAATTACCCACTTCTCTCCAGGGAGCTGCAGACTTCAGGCTAAACCCCACTAATGCTCAGAAGATACTTACAGATGTTTTGGGTACAGGTGATGTCTTCAGCTGCACTATCACAGGAGGGAAAGCTGTGCGGTATCCTGCACCTAGGGCAAGGGCACCCAGTCTGTGTAATTCTGATCAACATCCACAGCACAGAAACTCTCATAAGTGAGATAGATAATAAATAAAACTCAAGTGTTTTGCATATGCATCATGTCTGATAGGGAAATGCTGGCAAACCATAAATCAGTTTGCAGCAAACGACATTTCTGCAACCACTGCTTAGAAGCCCCTTTACATTAAGGTGATAAGCACATGCCCAGACAAGGAAAGGCAAATTAGGGAAACCTCTTCTAGTGAGGTGGAAGGAGTGGAAAGAAAGCTATTGTGAGTTGTTTCCATTCACATTTGCAGAACATGAAGGGTATGAAGGCCTCCAAGGGCCCTGAAGGGGCACTGGTGGGGTGAGCAAAGTGGTATCACCCAACTCTTGCTCATGAGAGGGGAGCTGCCAGGAGTGCACAGAGTACTCAGTGCCTTGCCCAGTGAAGGTCTGATCCCTGACATGTTTCTCATCACAGGTACTAGCCCCCATATGTCTATATTCACTAACATTTTTATTTTTGAATTTATGACAATTTTAATTTCCTTGGAGAGTCCAAAGTTTACGTCTCTAACGACTACTGGTTTTCTTTAAAGCTACAACAATTAAAGTCTTCTAATGAGAGTTTTAATTGGAATTCCAGAGATTTAGAATTTTTTTCTTTAATTTTGTTGTATTGGAGTTTTTTACTCCCTATTGTATTTTGTTTCTCATAGTTGTACACTGATTCCATTATTTTCAACTTTTTAATTTCAGCTGATAAAAACCCCATCCATAAACCAGCATATAAAAATTTCTAACCCCCCCCGAAATGTATAGAAATGTATATATAAACACCACACACAGAGCCACGCAGTAACAGAAAAAATAAATTGTCTGCATAATTGGATCTAAAACTGGTATGAAAAAACCTTATTAAAAATGAATAACATAGAAAGGCAATTAAAAATTTTAAGGAAAAAAAACTGATTAATTAACTGCAAATTATAAGTATTACTTTGAATTGCATTGTACAGAACAGTATCAAATTACTAATTATCCTTGCCCGCTTTGTTCAAAGATCATGAATGTGCATTTTAATTTACACTGGAGTAAGCTAAATATACTGAGAACCAATATATAGAATTTTTCAGAAATCGCTGGGGATGAGAGGAAACTCCCCCATTACCATATAAATGACATGCACAGAGTTATAAATGACACACACTAGATCCAGCTCGTATTGTTCCTTAGGATGTAGCAGGCAAATACCAGAAATTATAATAAAGCTTATAACCTACCAGATAATAAATGTAACCCATACCCCATAAATCCCCATCTACCAAAGATAATTTTGTCTGCTGTTTTTTGCTGATTAAGAGGGGCTTCATAAAAAAAATACTCTCCCCCTTTCCCCTCTTTATCTGTTGCATTTATTGGCAGGATGGAGGTGGCTCCATTTTTATCTACCTAACAGCTCACAATAGCTAACGTAGACTAATCTTCATTTCCAAGGCCCTCATAGCCTGCTTACCCTTAAACACTTCCTATTAGTATCGAGGACAATTCCCACATAAAAAAAGACTCATTACAGCAGCTCCTTTTTCCACTGGTATATTTTTACCATGACATCCACGATGTTAGCAGCACTGCTGTGTTGAGATCACAGCTGACTGATACTATTGCCTGCAGCGGTCTGGGGACTGGGTCTGGTTTTACTTAGCACTAGACACAGTTATGCCATAGGACATACCCAGCTGGCAAGTACTTTCACACCACCAGACTATGAAACGTGTTTTGAAATGCCTCAAAATGTTTGGAAGGCAAACATTATCAAATTGCAAAGAAAATACCATTGTCCTTGTTGAGTAGGACCAGAACTGCTGAGTTGTACTCCTCACCCTTTATTATTTATCCCTAAAAAAAAGTAATTTTCTAAGTCATGTTATTCCTGGAGTATTCAAATGTGGGCGACACTCAGAGATGCCAATTTTAATATATAATGTCCTTTCTTTCTAAGACTTCCTTGGATACCTTTAATCTTTTCTAACTTTCCCCCTGGAAAACACAGCAGCTCTGGGCTGGCTGGACATCCCTTCCCACTGATGACGCAGAACTGCGGCAGTCCCTGAGGTGGGTACTCTGCCCTGCTCCTGTGGGGACAGAAACCCACGTGTGGGAACATCCATCAGAGAGGGAGGCTGTGATTTACTCTTTGGGCTTCTTCAGAGTGATGTACCTCTGTCATTCCCTCCAGCTCCTGAAGATTGTGTGCTCCAGTCTGTGGCTATGTCACAAATAGGTTGTTGGCACATTATGTGCTAGGTTTCATATTCATCGGGCTTAGCAGGATTCCCCTAGTATGTGAAAATACTCAAAGTATGGTTACAACATGATTACACAGTTTTTTACTATTTTTCAGAGCGAAGAGCATTTCTTTAAGAGAGATACCAGGATGTCTGGTTTCTGTTCTGCAGATCTGCATTCAAGAACTGAAAAAGAGACCTTGATATACTGCTATAAACACGACCACCTGGTTGGCTAATTGCCTGTAAATTACCTTTCTGTGCCTTGTGTACTCAGAAACCTGGCTTAGTGCAGTTTTAAGTCCAAATCCATAACTGGTAAAAATAATGTATCTAGTGATGCATACTAAGGATCCACTTATTGATTTTCAGTATAATATAAAGAAATGTAACAGTGTTATGCTTGGTCCACTAAGGATTTACATGTTCAAAGGAGACAAATCTACTCCTTTCATACCTGTGAGTGTACTACACGATTCATTATTTTCCACTTGAAAACAAAACCAGACATTTACTGAAGAAAACTGCAGCCAAGCAACTATTTTATGCTTCCTTCCCTTTTTCAAGCATTCAGCAAAGTGCACACTGTTTCCACCAATCTAAACTACAAGCTTAAAGTGAAGTCAGACAGGAGAAGCGACATTTGATCTTCAGGCACGTTTTAGCTGCTGCATTGAAGGCAAAGGGCTAGTTTCTCCTCTAAACCATCTCTCAGCTGTGCTTTCAAATGCATACTTTGTCCTAGAGGAGAACAGGTCAAACATGAGAGAGCACTGGGCAGGGACAGTCTCTGGATGTCCCAGGAATGTTATTTTGCTGGAACCAAAGCCAAATGCTTTGTGATCTGCTGTTTACTACCAAGCACTTAGTGGACTTGTGTCTGTAATTTCTACACAGTCCAAGCAAACAATTCATGCAGGTGAACACCAGTTCTGGAAGGGGACCAGAAAGTTTGGCTGTTTTAAAATCAATATGCTTAGTTAGGGACAGTGCTTGGGCTTTGAGCAACATGGCTACATCCATCACGTTGCCGATTTCCTCCTCTCCCTTGGAAAGAAGCTGTGTCAGGACTGGATTCTGTAGTTGCTGTTTTGAAAACTCAGTGGTGTGGAGGAAAACATACCTCTTGGCTTCTCCACTCTTCCTGCAACTTCCCTTCAGGCTGAGGTGCCATTCAGCAGTACTGTGCTGTGTGATCTGCTCATTAAAGATAACCTTGGACCTCAGTAATGGATGGATCATGTACTACAACACTTCCGAATGGCAGCTCACACTAGAAGAAAATTGTTATTACGTCTGCATTTCTGTCTTACTACTCCTACCTCTCATCTGGCACTGCATGCTATCTGCTAATGAAGCCAGAACAACACCGTTAATGTTATCATTTCTCTTTTTTGGTGTTATTATTCTGTCTTTCATAATTTTAAATCTCACAAAAGCATTGAAACATTTCTGATGCATATAAGGCTTTCCTGGTTCACTATTTGCCAGGTTGAGTTCTCACTAGTAAGGTCAAAATCAGATGCCCAAAATTCACAGGTAGGCTCTTAAATAACAGATGTCTCATATGCAGATTCAAGGTGTTCTTACTCAAACAACGTAACATTTCAACTGAGCTCAGCATTTCCACAAAAGGGTTTTTTAAAAGAACCCTGACTCTGTGAGTGGGCAGAAGTGAACTTCTTGTTCATTTCAATGCGTTGTCACTCGAGCTGTAGAAGCAGAAGAATGCCAACTTCTCCTACCACTGATCTAGGTCTGGCGTTTATCAGCAGTGTCCATGAGCCAGAGCAGCAGCCTCACTGACAGACCTGGCTAAAATGGGGAACCCTCCCATCCCACCAGTTTTCTTTTATCCTCAACAGCTGATGCAACCTCCACAGCTGTACCAGATGCCAAATATTAGAGAAAAGAGCTGAGAAGCAGGAAATAAATACCTTCATTTGGCTAGAAAATTATTTCTCCTGGGTATCATTGCACATAATACAATCTGGGTAAGTGGTAAATACAAGGGCTTTTAGACCTTTATCAAGAGCCTGCACATATACAGACCTTTGGGCAACACACAGAGTGTTGGGGGAGAAGGGTTGAGAGGAGAGAGAGAGAAAACAAGATAATTAATTAATCTTTTCCCTCCTCATGGACTGCAACTTTGTGCCGTGCCTCTGAGGGGCAGCACAGCCTCAGTTTTCACACCTGAAACTGTTCAGATATTGGGGGCACAGCTTTTACCTCCTGTTTTATTTTCATGATTTCTAACCTGCTGGTGATACTCCAGAATAATACGTAACAGTCTCTGGGTTAGTAGGGGTCAGTTCAATAATCAAGTGAAGTTTAATTTTTAAAATGAGATATTGAATCTTTCAAGTCATCTCTGTGCCTACAGTCTGAGGCAGGCTGGAAAATCAAAACAAATGCAATAAATACAATGATCTCCAGATTATTCCCATCAAGTAAGATTTATTTCTATGTCTGTTTTCAGACTGTTGCCTTCAATTTTCAAAGCACAATAGCATGAAAACCTAATGTTTTGCTTTTAGGAGCTGTTTTTCTTCAGTTCTATTTCTTACCAGTTTCTCAAATCTTTAATCTAGCTATCTTGAAAGCCTCCTTTAAAGAACTGCTCTTGATCTAGTCTTGCACAGTAGCAACCGATGCTGGTGGTTGGGTTTGTTTTTTTATCTGCTATTGTTGTTAAATCAAATACAAGACAATGACTCAACTTTGAGGAAAAACAAAACTAAGGTAGGAGGCAAATGCTTGTGAGTCATATGCGTAAAACAGGAAAGGACTGAGTGATCTGCTCCTATTTTCTGGGATTTGCAAGTCAGGTAAGAGCCCATCAGCCCCTCCACGATGCAGAACAGAAGTAATAGCCTGCAGAACTGGGGCAGCTTTAACAGCAGATGTTTGCCTTCTGCTCATGGGGTGCCCCATGATGGACTGGAAAGGTTCCTGCTCCTGGTGAAATCACTTGGGACCAGGCCAGCCTTCCTGCAGTGACTCACATAGACAAATCTCTCCAGTTGTGCATCCCTCATGCCCTGTGACCAAACCTGAAGAGGACACGCCAGGGGTCAGTGCTGGGGGTGATCACAGGAATGTGCTGAGAACAGCCAGATCTGGGTCTTTGTGTGATGCTCTGCATTTTATTTGGTGTCTGGGGGCCAAGGTGAGACTCTCACCTCAGTTTTGTGGCCTAATTTCTCTCATCTCCTCTAAAACCAGGTCAATAATTGTGCCTCAGTTTGCCTGTTTCTAGAAAGATGGTAATAATTCCTATGCCACCAGGACATTATGTGAAGTTTTATTAATTGATGGTTGCAAAAGGCATTAAGATCAAGACAGAATAATTGCCTCAGTGAAGGTCATAATTAGACACGTACCAAGAGATACAGCTGAGCATCATCTGCAATGCTCATTTAATTTCATTCTTGTATTTCAGCTACAAGTGTGTGGGTGCTAAGGAGGAGAGCTGTTCTTACAAAGGTGACTGCTGTATTTAGCATGAAGTTTAAGCACTTTGATACACTGACACCTGAACAACCCTGTGCAAGTGATGTTATACACATTAGAGATGAGAGAAAGTTTCACAGTGAAGACAAGAGACGTACCTTTCAGTGGAGTAGGACAGATGTCTCTGAAGGGAAAGCGAGTGAGGCCACCAGCAATCCCTGGTCTGGGAGGAGAGACTTGCCCAGCTCTCCTTGGCTGCGGGTCAGCTCAGGGGCCAGCGTTAATCTGATCAAAAAGGGGATTGTGAAAAACTTATCCGACTCAGGCTGTGAAATCATGCTCTTGAATCCTAGTAATTTCTACAGTAACCTGTTGTCATGTCACGAAGAATTATGATCTAAAGTTGGGGGGAAAAGAACAAGCTGACACACTTTCGTGAATCCCAAATCCTGCTGTAGGCAGAACTGGAAGACTTCCCGTTTGAAAATACTTATATGTCTATATAGTATGCCCTAAAAAGTTCTTTGTGAAACACTAAGGCTTATATTTCTAAAGGTGACAGAACTGGGAAGCATCCCAGGATTATCAGAGAATTTGAGAAAAATGAAAATTAATGCAGAAACTTTGGAGACGATTTCAAGAAAACATGCAGCAGAATGATGGATTTTTGTACTCACAAAAGCTTATAAACGACATCATTTTAAAAAGAGAACTTTTTAAAAAAAAAATTCTGCACTCAGCTCACTTTTCTTTTTCACTGAGTATTTTATGTAACAGAGTATTGAATTAAAATTCAAGTCAAACAAATCCCCCACAAACACACCGCCAAAGAACCGACCATACAAACTAATCACAAGCAAAATGGCATTTCAACTCACACTGCTTCTCTCTCATCAGGATGTTATTTGCATACTATATTTTTCCAGCAAATCATGCAGATTTCTGACTGCTTGCTGCACTCCTATCGAATCCTGATAGTGAAGGTAGCTGCTTCTAGCTCTCCATAGTCTTACCACATGGTGGCAATATAACTTCCACCTTCCTGCTAAGGAGTTGAGCTGCCTCCGATTTCCTCCATTACTTCTAACTCACTCTAATGATCATATTTGTAGGTGCCAATTAGAGTCTTCTGAGTTTCTGCTTTCCATTTCCTCTATAAATTTAATAGAGTATTGTTGGGTTTATCCTTCAAGTAAACTCTGCAACATTTCCAAGAACATTAAATCCTGTTCTATAAGAATTTTTCTTTCAGCTAATGCAATATTGCACATTTCTCGGATCTCTAATGAAGTTTTGAAGACCACTCTGGAATAACTCCTTTTTGCCGACAAGCATTCACATGTCCTTCTCTATTAACTCTTTCTCCCCAAGATAGTACCTCTCTCCTTTAGTCTACGTTGCTTTTGTTGTCTCATTGGAATTGGAAAGAAAAAAAAAAGTCTCAAATGATTTAAAATCAGCTTAAAAAGAATACGTGAAACACAAAAAAGAAAAATTAGGAGTATGTACATAGCAACCACAACAACAACAAAACAGCGAAAGATTCAGCCTGGAAAGGAATTACTGATGCCTAAGAAAAGGTGATTCATCAAGAGGTGATTCATTCAGATCTTTGTAAACCACAGTAAGGACTAAACTTGTAGTTTTCATTTTAAATGACTGTGCTACTGAGAAAATGAAAAAAAAAACACCCCACATCTCTTTGCTACTACTTCATTTTAAAATCAGTATGTAGAGATAGTCTAGATCTAAATTATGATGTAAACCTTTTTTCTGCATTCTTGAATAAGCATTGATACTTCTCAGACTGGAATACAACTATTACTATTACAAAGTCTCAGTAGAAAGGTATTATTCTCTTGTCCCCAGCCCAGGCACCACAGATTTAAGGCTTAATTGGTTATATGCAAAAATATAGCACTATATAAGTCAGTGGAAACACTCAAAAAAGAAAAAAAAATCTTGAAGCAAAACTCAGAGAAATTTAAGGATTTAAGGATCTACCTGTTAGAGGTATCAACTTCTGCTTAAATGTGTAATTTTGCTCTGGATCTAATATATAAATCAGAGTACTGTACTTACTAAGTGAGATTGTAATTGTGAATTTTATATCCACTTTTCTGGCACATTTGTGTGAATTATGTGAAATACTTTTGTGCTAATAAATTGGAATTCAAATACTCTGCCCAACAGACTGCAGTGGTTGCCCTTTGCTGTATAATCACTACCAGGTGAGACAAAGAGTAAATGTTCTCTTGGTGAGGCTTTCATCCATATGGCCATTTCAGTTGCAGAATCATCTAGGAAACCTAGCTATATCACAGGAAATTTTATGGATAAAAACAGAGCACTTGTTAGTTTGCTTTGGTACTATATACTGCTTCCACTCATTAAAATCTCAAAAATGCTTTAAAAGTGAAAAGAGATTCCTTCAAAATCCACAGTTAAGAAATTTGTTAATAAGAAGCATTTTAAATTATAAATAAATTACAGTATTTAACTCTTAGCAGCATTTTGTGTTGCCATGCTGTTTGATGTGATTCAAAACAATAGACTAAAATTTTCCACTGCAGAGTGACATGCAAGAACTTTCATGGTATTAAAGCTTCTTATGTTTGGACATTAGAGCATGACAATTTTTCAGTCACTATCCAGAAAAAAATAAAGAAAATAAAAGGTAGTCTAATCGTAATTTTCTGGTATGCAAACAATAGCTTGTCAAGCTGGTAGCACAAATTGGCTGAACATATGATCATTCAGCACCAAGATGACACAGATGAATGTGGAAATGGCCATGATCCTTTTAGAAGAAAAGAACCGGGAAGAATGGCATCAAATCCAGCTCTACAGGGCCTGGCTGTGCTGTGGAAATATTTCTCAAAGTAGGAAACACAGTTTGCAACAGAAAGAAAAGAAAGCAGGCAAAGAGGCTGGGGAAAACATAAATGGTTGGCACTGTTTTTGCTGGAGGTGCAGATCTAAGCAGATGTAGAAACACTGGTTTATCACTCAGTCTTATCCCCAGTGCAGTAGCTATGGTCTGGCTCTGCCTTGGTGGGCCGCAAAACATGTCTCGTGACGTATAACTTCACCTCCAGACCCTGAGGAATCCCAGTTTATGTGGGCGAGGGCTGCAGGGAGACAGGAGCAGGGTGCAGGTTGGAGCAGCGCCTGCCATTGTTTGCCATGGATTTGAAGGAAAATATCTCCTACTGGTTACAGCATTGCTTGGTCTCTGCAGTTCTTAGCCTGCATCTCAGGATACCAGGATGAGATTAAAGGCTTCTGCCATCCACCTGGATTTGTTTCCTGCTGTCCCACGCTGGATGCTTTGCACCACTGTGGACCAGGAGCAGCTGTAACCTCTGCAACCCACCCTGCTGCAAACACACGGTCTTTGCAGGCACCTGGTATCCCCAGCCTGGCACACAACAGCCAGTACCTTCCTGGCCACTTGTACTTTACTACTTACCCATCTGAAAGTTTTAAGATAATCTTTAAAATATGCTATTTACCTCCACTATTCTAATTACTGTTAACTCTGTGGCATAGTTTCCCCTGTAGACCTGTACCCATTGAAGACTGGAAAACAGCTGGTGCAGAAGCTATGCCATATGGTAGTTACTTATAGCAACATAAACTAATTGACTGTTGAGGGTGATATAATCCCTGGGTACTTTATCTTTTAGAAACTGCTGGTATGTCAACCTGATCGCTTTAAAGATCTGCCCTAGTTCTTCAGTTCTCCTGATCCAGAGCAAAACCCAGGTAGAGTCACCTCCATGTCCTGGTTGGTATCAACATTGCAGTCACACTGGGCTTCTTTGCCCCAACTTGAAAAATACTGTGTACTGTAACACCCACATCCCTCATGTCTGAAAATTCTGAGGTCCAGTGGAGAGCTGGTAGCTCAAAACACTGGTGCAAAAGAAGTCTTGTTTTTCCAGTACCAGGATCTGAGCACATTGGTTACCATTCCTCATACAACATCAAGCACATGCAGCACAGATAGGAATATTGAATGTTGTTTTTCACATATCAAGATTTAACCTCCTGCTTTTTCTGCTAGAGGAAACGGTGGACTTCAGCTCTGTGGGGACATCCCTCATCCCCAGCCGGCCCTTGGCAGTAACTCACCCTTTTGGGTTTCACAGGTCATTTCCTCCTCTGCTCTTCCAGGCAAAGACCCGCTCTGACCTCTGACTGTTTACAGCTGGTACTAGGATCTGGAGTTGTTTTTTAACTGCGCTTCAGTTTGGTTTTTAGTCTTTTTTTTTTTTTTTTTTTTTTTTTTTTTTTTTTTTTTTAATTATTTCTGATACTCTCTTGATTTTTATACTATAATACAGCAATGGACAGGCCAACTCTCCAGTGAGAATCACATATCTCAGCAGAATTTTCATCCCTTTCATGTAGCTTTTACTTGTTCTAATTTGGACAGAGTACATTTATTTTTGCTTTTTTTATTTCTCACAGCAGATACTCCTTATTCAGGCCAAGGAGCAGTGAGACAAAGAGGATAGCTATTTAAACAGCCCATAGTTTTTGCACTGGCCTCTGAATTTCCATAAGCAAGACTATACCAAGGAAGAACCGGTGTGGCAAGAAAAAAAATGACTAAAATTTATTTTTCAGGTCAAATTGATGGAATTATGCACTAACATAAAACTTCTATGGATTTCTTTTAATTTGACTGTTCTTTCTATCCTTTTAATAGCTTCTTGACTGCAGCACTTTAAAAATACTAACCTTGGTCTTTTTTCTTCAAAACGTTTTTCAACAAAAAGTTCATAAAAACCCTCAGAAGAAGAAAACCACCAACTTCCCTTGGGGGAATAATGAGGCAAATGTAAATTTATCACAATAGAAGGCTCCATTCTCTACACCTATCTTGTACAAGCAGTTTACGTGGGTTTACCCTGCTGTATATAAAAACAGGTATTCTGTAACTTCTGAAGGGATATTCCAAAAGCTTCTGCAGTCATTTTGTAATCTCAGAGCCAGTATGTCTAACTGCAAAGAGATCACAAAAAGCCATCAAAACTACACATAATTGTAGGTCTAGAAGAAGCTCAAAGAAATCTTCTAATCCCCCCCTTGCACTGAAATAGACTGATGCGTATCTCAGCAACCTATGACAACAATCTGTCTAATTCACTCTTAAAAATCCCCCAGGACAGAGATCCCTACAGTATCCCTGGGCAACATGCCCTAACAGATATATTTTCCTCCAATATTAATGTACATAGTTTTCATACAAATTAATGCAATTCTTTTAATCTTCTACAACATTCTGCAGCCTGGAAGATTCTAATGTATGTCACAACCCACAAGCTCAGTTCTACCTACACAGAAATTATGCATTTTTCTTTTATCTGCAGTGAACCTGACCACCTAAATGTATTCTCTGTGCTTTATCATATCAAACAACAGGTATGATTTTATGGAGGAAAAACATAGCTCTCAAATTTGAGTGAATTTGCAAATACTCTTTAACATTCACACTATTTTTTTTTTCTGGGAATAATGTCAGTTTAAGGTTGCAACCCTGATAGTGGACATAAACCATGAATATTACAGTGAGACATTCAGCACCCTGGTGCAGATCCAGAGCACCACCATTAAGTTCTGTGGAGTTATTCCAGACTTCAGATTGGCATGGTACAGGTCAAAATCTATTCTGCAATATTTAAAGTGGTGGTATACTAATTACTTATTAAAAATACCAGCCTAATCAGAAAATGGGAGCAGAGATCTCCAAGATAGTATTTCACCCACAGCTACTGTAAATGACTTTGGTGCAGAGAAACAGAACTCACATACAAGCAGAAAACCATAACAGCTCTGTTACACAACTTTTAATACACAATTAAAAAAAAAACAAACTTGACTCTGTGATACACTGTCTCTTTTCAGATACCTACCAGGTGCTACTTTCATACTCTGCTACTCTTCTACATATTTTATTTTTAATTTTTATTCACATACTCTTGCTTCAGTAGAACAGTAGCTAACTGACTGGGTTTAGTTTGGTTGCAAACTGGGTAGCTCTTTTCTCACATAAGGTAATTCAAGAGGTAACTGTACACCTGACAAAGCAGTGGCAGCGAAATAACAGTGGAAAAGAGAAGCGATTCTACCACAGCAGCTGGTTAAATTTTGTGGAAAGCTGCACATTTCAACTAAATTGCAGAGATCAAAAGACTTACTCTGGATTTAAACTGCTGTAACTGAACACAGTTTATGCTCTCATGTTTGCTATATAGACCACAAATCTGTTTTCAAGAAAAGCTTCATATAAATTTCAATAATCTCTTTAATCACATAGCCAAGCAGACCTGAACAAGTCAGTCACAATTTGTTGCAATGCAGATGAGTGTTGCCTTTCTGAAAAAGATTAAAATACTGGCAACAGCAGAGTATGACATTTTTATTTTTACTATTACTGCAAGTATATAGAAATCATTGAGTGATGATTGGATGATTTAATCCAACAAAGAAACAATTTCATCCAGCAAAGAATGAATTGCAAGAGACTGCATTGAACTATAAGAAACTACCTAAAATATTATAAAAACATTTCAGACTTATTTAAAGTCTTCCCTCTGGCTGTGACCAGGCTGGCATTATATCTGGAAGCATAGTACCTAATTCTAGAAAGGAGAATTTTCTTTTCCCTTATCAGCCTAAGCTATGCTAGCATTGAGGTCCTGCCTCCAAGCATGATGCCAAGAGAAGCATCAAGGCTCAGAGCTCTTCCTAAAGAAATGTACTTTTAATAGGATGTCTGTGAAAGAAGAGTGCAAGCTTCCGGGCAAACACAAACAAATTTGCTCACTGAACACCTCTTGACTTAGAGTACTGTCAGCTGCTGGCTGACCAGCGACATCAGGACGGACATCTGGCTTCCTTCCACCACCCCAAGGAGATCAGTAAATAACACTCTGTTTTCCTTCCAAAAGCCATCCCGAAGCCTGAATGATGGCAATCCAAAAATTAGAGGATGACAGGTGTTGGGGTTGGCTGGCAGCCCCTTTCCAAACAACCTTCTGGAAAAAGGGAAGGTTAAAGACTGGGCTAGAGCTGGCAAGGTTTATTGTGGTGCGGTGCTGGATCTTGAAGCCAGTCCAGATAACAGCACATTTTAAAGTTTTCAGGAGCTTGCTGATTTCTAGGCAGGCATTCTCAATGTGCATTGTAAATGGTTCAGTTTTTCCTGACCTTAGCCAACTGAGAAGGGCCAGGAGCCTGTTCCTGGTGATGCAATCTATAATATGAACTTCCCTATGGCAGGGCAACCTCTGCCAAAGCAAGAAGGTGAGGGAATTTCTACTAAACCTTTCATAACATAATCTGGTGAAATTTAGGGGTCTCTTTTCCTCTGCTTTAACATGAACAAGGCAAAACAATGTTGCATCTAGTTCATCTTCCTTGCAACAGAATTACGTATGGTGGAAATAGCCACTTCAAACACATGGCTGAGGCCAAGAGCTGCTCTTCATTCTTATTTTGACTGCAACTGAAATGGCCAGATGTTATGCACATTTGGTATAAATGGGCATGCTGATAAAGGTGCACCGAAAAACAGTCACCTACATTTTCAACAGGCAGCCAAATAATGGCTCACTTGAACTGTATGGCCCCAGGTGCTACACAACAGCTGCATATACTGAACAGGCAGCACTGAATGACCACCGATATGCAAAACAGAGGACAGCTTTCTATTTTAATATGATGACAATGTCACTGAAGCACCACACTGGCTTTGCTACTTCACCTGAACAAGCATAGAAGTGAGGGAACAAATTCAATGCAACTTCCCTAAAAGCCCTGAATAACATCAGCATGTACTTGAGGACAAACTAGTGAGTTTTAGACTTGGGGTGCATTTTTGACACTATCTGATGCCATTACCCAGTTCCACATGTTTCCCTACCCACCTTTATGACATAGCAGATGTGTATAACTGCAAATTTATCCATGTCCATGATTTTCTCTGTGACTGAATACGTGCAAGTTGTTAAAAATGAATTAAAATCTGCATTCACTGTCCCAATGATTCTTCACATTTTTCATCAAAAAGGAAACATCTGTAGTCCTATTAGTGCTGGCCCCTTTTTATTGTCTGGAGCCCTGGCTTTAGCATTCTTTTTGCAAGAGATTTGTTTATCCAGAGTATCTTAAAAAATTCAGTGATAACTCAGTTTAATTCTTCATTTCATCCTCCCCAACCAGGCCTTGGAGCTACTAATTACTGGGAAAGGTTAGACCTATACTGTGAAATATTAGGATATCTGATCTCCTTCTCCAGTGACACTGAACAGGAATTTTAGGAGTTACTTGCTTTCAGCCTAATTATGAATGTCCCTTTTTAAATTCAGGTATAATGTGATCATCAAAGTTCCTGTTTCCAAGTAGAAGTTCAGTGTTCTCATATTATACAATGAAAAATTGAGCACACAGACGAATTAGGTAAGGCACTGTTTCAGTAGACTTATCTATCATTTTCTCAGTATTAAGATCACTTCCAGAGTCACAGGATTAGTACTTCTAAACTTAAGAAATATATCTACATCACTTGCTTGAAAGACTATAAGCATAAAAGATACTGCTCAAAATAACTGCTATTTGATTTGGCAGCTGCTACCAGTCAATGCACCTCTGAGACCAGCCATACATGTTCTAAATATACCCTCTGATTTTTGTGAGTTGCTGATTATATTATGGAAAAGATTTTTCTTTTATTGTGTTCTCTTTCCTCTCTTTATAAAGTCTAGAAAAGGAACAGAACCACTATTAGCATGAATCAGCCAGTAGCTTTGAATGTGTAGTTCCCATAAGCTCAGGGAGAGTTTCAGGGAAATGCATGTGAGGGGAAATGGGGAGCCTTTACTAGATCCTGCAGCAAAAAATTCTGCAGTTTCATTGTCTTAATGACGATGACATCCTGGCCTCTCCCACCAGGTGTCACTGCGAAGTCACATAAGAGGGTCTGTTGGTGATAACGTAAACGCAGGCCGAATGAAGATTAATAAGGCATACAAGTCATTGCTGAAAAAGAGTTTCTTTTCACTCATCCTCTTGCTCCCTAGCCAAAAATAAAGCATAGCAGCACTGCTGTGCCTTAAGCTCAACAGAGTATTAATTTTAAATGATGGATACATATAGCTCATGTTGCATAAGAGCTTTAAATGCATGCCATGTGAGCTGGGGCTGGTGCCTGGCTGCCAGATGTGGTTCTTGCTGATGTGAGGTTGAGGAGACGTCCAGATGTGATGTCACAGCCATGGTGTCAGGACTAAGTCTGGAATGGGATGCTCACTTTGAGATGATCTTTAGAGACTTACAGGACAAACCTTTTCTGATTTCTCTGACGGCGACATGAGATTAGGGAGTAACTCAAATTCTTCTTTTTGCAGTCAAAGTCCCTAAAAACCAAAGTCCCTAAAACCCAAAAATGTGTTCTGCAGAACAAGTTGCAAAATAGCTTGCGTATTGATGACACATGCTGCAAAACACAAGGAAAACCGTGTTTCACACTCTGTGAATGGGATAAGCCCACACATAGGTGAAAATCCTTCCTTCCACTCCCACTAGTGGCAGGAGCACACACCAAAGTGTCACATCCTGCTTTCCCATGGTTTCCAAGCGCACACTTAGCAGAGTGTAACTCCAGAAGTTATGTACCTCTATCTGTGAACACAAACTTGCTCAAAGGAGATCATGCTAGGACTTGATAGTAGCGCAGCCCAGAAAGGTCCGTGTCCTGTTCAGCAGAGTCACGTTAAGGGACCCTGAATTACCCTGCTAGGGTGTCCCCGGTCTGCAGCACCGTGCCAGCACAGAGGAAGGTCCTCCTGCCCCATTCCCTACCATTTAGCACCACACAATCCCAAACTCAATGAGCTTCCAAACTGCAAAGCAGAACACCACAATCTTTTCTTTGCCATTTAGCAGGATCACCTCTGGCAGACCCCCTTGCTGCCATCCTGTCTCACAACATCTGAACAGTCTCTCCAAGTGCCTGTAGCAAATTAAGATGCTTTAATTACACCATGACAGAAATAATTTCTGTTGAAGAGTGCTCTAACAAATTAAGTGAAATGAATTTTACTTGCACTTCACTTTTAAAAATGTACATTATTTCTATTAAAGTACTATACTTACAAAGAACATATAAATACTCATCCTATCTCTTTGAAAGTACTTTGTGCTATACCACCATTTGCTTTAAAATTATCTTTAAGAGTCATTGTTTCTAAAATGTATTCTCAAACCAACAACAATCATACAGCAAACTGAAATATAAAACACTCTTTTCTGGTGCTATGCATTTAAATGCTTAGCTGTTTTCAGCTGCAGAACTTTTAAACTCTCTTTTATAGGATATTACTCCATTTTAGTGTAAGCATCTATCAGGCACAGCTCTGAAAATGTTAAGTCAGACTATGAAAACATTGTCAACGCTTATTTTAGTAATAAAAGCCATGTTTAATCTATGCATTCATGTTACAGTAATCTATGTAGCAATCTATAACCTTCCAGCTAAATGCACTAAGTAGATTAAGCTCTGATTGATTTGAAATGTTTTTCACTATATTACCAAAAGTCTACAGATCAGCATAAATACCTCAAAGAAATTTTTTGCCCTTTGGCAGATTTACAAAAGTAGAGATTAACTGGAATTGAAATGAACTTCTGCATTTTTCCAGGGCAAAAAGCCTGTCAAATCTACTCTGCTTCCAGACTTAGTAAAACCCGTGATTAATAGTACAGTGCATCTATTCTGTCGTGACAAAAGCAATCACGTTATGAAGAAAAGTGTTCCCTCTGGGTCTACCATTCATATGAAGTGTCAGGAGTTACCCCAAATGGTGGCACTGCTGGGACTGCCATCTGCATAGTGTGCTGTGCAAACAGCTCTTGGAAAGGGTGGGACTTTTGTTGATGCGCTCTTGCCAATTACAATAAAGGACTTTAAAAATTGGCTTCCTCAAATAGAAAACACCAAGTTTTGTGGGTTTTTTTTGTGCTGTGTTTAGGGAAAGTGAGAAGCAGGTCGTGAGCTGTCACAGTAATCTGGTGGGCGCTGCAGGGAGGCTTGGCTGCCACTGCCGGAGGTGGCGAACTTCAGCAACAAAAAGAGCATGCAAGGGAAGAGGAGTGAGCTGAACTCTCTGTGATCCCGTTTCAGCATTTCTCGCAGCTTCTTTGCAGACTATCTGCTGGAGACGGCTGCACAGATGGAATGAGATTTCTACATATGCTCAGCATTCATCTTGGTAGCTCGCTGAGACGGCGACAGCGCAAACAAACATGGGTCTGAGCATCCTCCCCAGCTCTGTTAGGGAGGTGGAGAAGACACATCTGTAAATGTCTGTGGGAATGGGGGAAGAGGAAAAATAGCCTTGAGGTGGTAAATCCCGATCCTTGCCCAGACGTCAAGTGATTCCAATCAGGTGAATCTGGATTTAAAATGTTGTTTGTTTATCCTACTGAAGAGGAGGCACCCCAAAAGAGGAGAGAATTTAGAAAAACAATGGTGCCAGTAGCAGTGTGTCGGCAGAGCATCTCAGCTGCTGCTAGGGTAAAACTTCAGCCTCACTGACAACAATACCTGGATTTCCATGGACTCCAGTGGGGGGATGTCATCCATCTCCCAGCAGTCCTTACCCATTTACCACCACACAATACTCCATTTCTTCTTGTATCCCACTCCATCCATGCATGCAGAGAGCCAACATCTGAACACTGCAGAACCATACAATCCTGGGACCCCACAAATCGTTCATGCATCTGCCATGAGTTCTCAGTGCTGATTCTGGTCCCAGATTCACCTCCACAAGGACTGCCCAAGTAACGTAGTGCAAGAAAAGGAGCTCAGCTCACACAGTCCAGCTCTGGATTTAATTTTGGATTCTGCACCCCAGCACTTGGGAACATTTATATGTCAGGTTTTACTGTGGGCCCTTCTACACCTTGCTTGTGAAGAAAGAGAAGTTTTACTTCGATATAAACTGTTCTTGGACACAAAGTGACAATTCCAAAGGGCTGTTTTATCCTTATTTCTGTAAAACGTACTCCCAGTAAATAGCAGGTTCAGTGGTCCTACTCTACATGCTGCTGAGGGGTTACAGAACCTTGCTTCATGCATTCATTTCTTATCCCAACACATTAACATAAAGTTAACAAGGAAGTTGTTCAAGGACAAACCTGAAAGACAATGTCAGCCAAGAAACTGCCTGAGCAATCCCATAATTGAATAAAAATATGCGTCAGCAAAACAAGTGTCATCACAGGCTTGCTGGCGTGCTTGGAGTTCACCAGCTTGACAAACTCCTCTCAGCATGGTGCTGTGTGGGGACTCTATGACAAGACCTTATGTACTAAATGATGTTTATCAGCAAAATACAGGTACTAATATGCACCTTTGACCTCCAGAGCGAAACAGGCTTGCCCGCAACTTCAGCAACAAATTAATAAATAAAATTAAAGAAAATAAGCATTTTGTAACTTCTTAGCCACTCCTGTGGTTACAACATGCTTCACAAGGAGGACATTCACTTGCAAATATTCAGTGGCATAGTGTAAACACACATGTAAATATCAAAAATAATCTAATCCATCTTATTTTTCCACTGATGCGTTTGATGAGTTTGTATACTGGTTTATGGGACCAGCTTCTCTGGGAGTGGCAAACAAAATAGTTCATTTTAATTCCCCCACTTTTGAGTCCAATGGCCTCAGCTTAGCTGTGATACAGAGTAATTTATGGAGTGATTCATATTTTTACACCATTTAATGGCGAACAGCATTTCACAACATATTCTGTTCCATTAAGCCTCAAGGAAGCTGGGAGCAGGCAACAGGGCAGAGTTAACAGACGTATCCAGACATTTCTTTTTCTAGAGATAAGAAAAGCTTGGGACTGTGCTGGGACCTACAGGAGAAAACTTTAGAGGGAAAATGTGTCACAATACGTTGTGTGCATGTTTCATGTATATATATGCTATATATTTTTTCAAATTTTAATTCAGAAAAGTATTAGCTTAAAAGCCTATAATATCCCCCCAAAGAACTGAGGATGGCTGGGATCCTTTCCTAAGCTAGTGAGCAGGTGAGATTATTTTGCAAGGAGCTGCTCACAGACACCTAAGGGACCATTTGCCAGCTGAAAGGCCCAAAGTGAAGCAGTGCTCCAGTGATGACCCTATACACCATCAGGCCCATTTTCAAGGGAAAGAAGCCAATTACTGTGAGGACCTGTTTGCTTTTTAAAAATTTGTAGGCAGCAAGATCTGAGCATCTTCCAGAGCCCACCTAGTGCTGTAGAAAACAACCAATCAAGTAAAATTCTTTCCTCACTTCTTCTTTTGAAATAAAACCTCTTTTCCTCCCCATTTCTGTCCTTTTCTGTGATTTGAAACTGGCCCATCTATGAGTGATTGCAGGTGCCATTAAATAATGAAGCAGTTCTGTTCATTAAAGCTTGGTGATTTATTACCTTTGGACTAAGGGAAAGAAAAACAGCCTGAAAACAGAATTCTTACATCATTTCACATTATTTCCAGTCCAGTACTTCAGACAACTGTCAGAATAGCAGATTTTCAGCTCCGAGGTCCACCAGTCCCCAGAAATGCAATGCTGAATGTCTAATTCCAGCCAGTTCTGTAAACCTAGAGTATAACGTAAACTCATAACTAACTGCTGCCCTAAATGTCATGTCCTACCTTCATACAGCCAGTCGCTGAGCCCATTGAAAATAACACCTTCCTTTCCTGTGGAGACCACTCGGATGGCTTGTTTCCCCACATGGGCACAGTAATAGATGTTATTCTCAAAGATAAATATCTGATTTGAAGGGAAAAAGAAAGAGAGAACAGCATTAAGCAGTGGCTCCATTATAAAATGTTGCATTTTGCTTTTACAATAATTGGCAGTACAAAATCACATATCACATTTTTATAGCGTATTTTGTCAAAAAAGGATTTCCACAGCTTGCTTCCAATGCCATCAACTAACAGAAAGATGATAATTTACAACAAACTGAAGCCTTGGTCCTTTGATACAAGCTTTATTTTTCTTGCTCCTGTCTTCATTTCAGAAATTGAACAGTGCAGTTAGAAGGCATGAAATGAAGAATGCCATTGCTCAGCATTTTGAAGAAGTGGTCCAGGACACAGTAGCAGTTTGCAGAGCTGATGTTGATGCTATGTGGTGACTGAACTGACTACTGGAAATTGCTTCTTGCTTGTTTCCAGCTGCTCCTGCTTCCTTAAAACACAGCTGGCACTCTATTAAATAAATCTGAATCCAATTTTTAACGCAGATCCAACAAGACAACATGTATTATTGAATAGGGGGCAGTCTATGTGACTGGAGCACACTGGCCAAGAAAGCACAAGAAGGCTGGTCTTTCAGCTGGGGAGCAGGTGCCACATGCTCCATGGACCCAAAGCGATGTGCTAGACCTTCCACCCTGCCCCAGTCCCCAGGTCACCTTCCTACAGGAACCAGAGTGGATGGGAGAAAGGCACCCTTGGGGTCTCACCTCCTTGCCAGCATGGATGCAGCTGCCATAACTCCCAGCCTATCTTTGGTAATCTTTCCCCTCCTGTTGCAAAAATCTAGTGGGTTCAGGTTGCTGAAAGATTACATAACCAAAATGTTACAGGACCTCACAGCTCCTCGGGAGGCCAAGGGCGGATCCACACCAAGGATCACTGTCAGGTACCTGAGCCTGTCTCTGCAAATGCCTGCTCACACCCCTGGTGCTGTCTCTGGGAAAGAAAGTGCATCTTGGAGAGGAATTTATAAATTTCTTACCAATCATAAAAATTTCAATTCAAGATTGTCAGGAAAGGAACCTAACATAAGACTCCCAAATAAGCCTTATGGGTTTTTTTAAAGCTAATTTCATGCAAGTTGTTAGATCTACTGTTATGAGAATGCTTTCAGGAATCAAGTTGTTTATTTAGTTGTTGAAGTGCTGATCAGTGAGAAAAACTTCAACCAGATATTTAAAAGAATATTGTTCCATGGCATCAGCCTTTATCATCTGGTTAAATGCTTTATTCTGTGTTTTGCTGACATTGATGACACAGATCCTGTCCTCCTCTCATCCCAAAGTGAATTGCATCCTGCTCGAAGTAGCACTCTTGTTCTAAAATATTTTTAAACTCCATTCATACTGCAAAGAAGTACTGAAGAGGGTATCAGAAAGCCATTTAGACTGAAAGAAAAACCATTAATATTATTTAGTAGATATTTACAGATGGGGTTTTATACACTTGAAGATATTGGAATAAATGTTAGGTATCTTTACCATGATACTAGAATGACATTTCTCATGTTACACTTATGACAAGACAGAACTGGGAAAAATATTTGCTTTCAGCTTCTGTTTCACATCCTATTATGGTACGTGTTTCACCTAAAGATGAGCTGGAGAGATTCCAGAAGAAAGTACATATCCTAATTGAATTTTGGCAGCAGTTATTGTGAGTTTGCCTAAAGGTAAAAAGTGTGACTGAAACTGTAGCTTGCTTTTATTCCTTTTAAACTAAGAAAAATTGCATCCAATTAATATTTTTTGAAAGCAAAAACATGTTGTGGAAGATACTACATTCTCCTTCCTACCTTGATTTTCAGTAAGCAAAGGAGCCAGAGGAGGGATGCCAAGTAAAGAATGTGTTAGCTAGTCTGCATATGGGAGGGTTGTTGAAGCTTAAATGCACATAAAAATCAGGAGGACTAAACAGAATTAGATACTTCGGACACAGACAAATCCAAATCTGTGTCCAAGAGGTAAACATGCTGAGGATGCTTGGGTGGGGGCTCTTCTGTGACAGGCACACAATCAAGTGGAGTTATTCAAGTGATGCAACCCTTCCCTTGCCCAGATTCTCACAGCAAGTGAGGGTTTTGCAGTATTTTGTACTGTATTCAATTTTAAATGAATTAACTGGAAAAATAAAGGTGATTGACAACCTGTTCCTGTCCTTCATTTTGTAAAGCATTGCAATGTTTTCTGTCTTCACTGTTTTGTCTTTCAAAGCTTCATTGCACTAATCAGGCTGCATAAGGTATCCAGTAGCTGCAATGGAAAAATAATACAGTACTCTAACTTCAAACTGTCTCCCATATAATTTGGAGTCAAACTGCAGCACCTCATAGAGAATTTAAAATTATCCTCCCAACTACAGTGCCTTGTACCCTAAAAATGTCAACCATAATCAAGATAAAAGATAACTGAAGCAGCACGAGGAATATTTCTGTGTAATGTATCTTATAAATTAAGAAAAAGCTTTTGAACTTGCGTTATTCATCAAAATGAAATGTCTTTGGATTACATCACATTCTGGGTTAGAAATACCTACATAATATTTTGTACTGTTTTGGTTTTATGACATCAGAGCAGTGCTTTCTATCAAATGATCACAATCCTTTCAGCTAATGAGAGGATAAGAAAATTTAGCAAAGAAAAATAATTTTAAAATGCATGGACATCACTTTCCCATTATTTTATGTTTGCTTTAGTTCTAGACTGATGTAATATGACAATAGAAGGGGTCAAGCTCAGTTTTATGCCTCTTTGTACAGGAGACAAAGACCAGATCCAAAATTTCTGGTGTCTTCTCTTTTGGTGTGCGTATTTGAGCAAGACTTTCCCCCCAACATTCTTGCAATATATATGCCTTTTATCATGGACAGCACATGAAGTCCAACACTGCACACAGCTAATGGCATGGAAAACACCGTGTCTGTTTTCATCAGGACACTTTCAATGCAGAGAAAAGAGAAGATATTCTGAAAGAAGCAAGAAGGATGGAAACATCCATACATAAATTGAAGAAACTGAAATTGCTAGTTCCATAGCATAAACAAGGAAGACAAAAGCTCTGCAAGATAATGCAGAGGAAACAGAAATTTCTCCAAAACAACAAGGAAACCAATGAAACCTAGAAGAAAGCTGCTTGAAAGCGGATAAAAATATTTTTCCTAATGAAATCAGAATTCATGCGTGGAACTCCTTGCCACTGGATGTAACAGAAGACAAGAATTTCACTCTGGATGCTGTAATAGATGCCCAAAAGATGAAATACCTCACAAAAATAATTGGAACATCCAGGGGGATTAAGATAAAGTTGTTGTTATTTAGTTGTTGGGGTTTTTTGTTGTGTTTTGTTTTTTTTTTTTACCAAATGCATTCACTTAATCCAAGGGTAATAAAAATCAATGGGGATTTTGCTGTTGGCTTTATGTGGCTCAGGATGTCACCTCAAACTTCCAGCATAAGATACAACCCCTTTAGCCTCAGGTATCAACACATCACTAACTCATGTAAGCTGAGAAGAAATCTCTGCCTGTTTGCTACTTGTACTAGAACTGATTAGTTCAAATCATTTGACATTCCTGTGTGACACAACTAATATTGGAGAAAAAATACTAGACTGGTTGGACCACAATCCTGAGACAGGGAGAGAATTTTAAGTCAAAAATTAAATATTTATCCAGTAAGATAAATTTATACAGTAAGGTAAATGTTTAAACTAACAACAAAATAAACTTAATTCACTTAAAATATACAAATGCCTTAAAAACACTGTTTGATTTAAGGAGGATTCATTTAAAATGTTTTTGCAACTGCTTAAGGGCTTCTCAGGTAATGTTCTCTACCAAACTGACCCAGAGTGGTATTAAGTAATTATGCTACAGTAATAAAAATACTATTCCTTTTAAATGGATTAATTTATGGACCTTTTCAGGAATCTAGTGAAAATAATCTCTTTAAGACCACACAGTAACCAAATATTTTGAGTGGATGAATACTACACCTCCTTTTACAGTTCAACCCACCTTCCTTCCAGCCAAAGAGGTGAGTGAAAGTCCTATTTCTTCACAGACCAAGAGAAAATAAATTCATATATATTAACCTGCATTTTTACTCCTTCTATTTATTTTCCCTCTGTAGGGTGGAATTCTAAGTATATGTTCTCTTTACCCCATCATTTCTAACACGTATAACTTGTCAGCTGAACGAGCGGCATCACTCAAACTTAGCATCTCCAAGAATAAAGTTAATGCCTGGATGCTTACTACTTTAAATTATTAGCACATTGCAGAAGCATGAATGTTTCCTACACATTAGAAAGCAGCCTTCCACACTACAAGGCCAGCCCACAGAATTTAACTATGAGAGAACAGTTAACATGGAAAGGTTGGCCATTTAATGTGGAGAGTTTGGTCAACAAGAACTGGCCTTCATGTATAGACAGGAACAAAGTCTTGCCTTGACACTGTTTTAAATTCCAAGTCAGTCCAACCTTCCTTGGAGTCTGAAAAAAACAGTCACAAAATGTGGGGAAAGTGAGTGGGGAAATGTAACTACAAATCAACATGCCACTCTCTCCTCATCCAACATAATGTACTTTATTGTCTCATGTTTTTAATGTTAAAGCCTTCTGTTTTGGTTTTGTTTTTTGTTTTTTGTTTTTTTTTCTCCAAGAGTAGAAGTCTGCTCTTTTGCTGGCAAACCAGTTTTCCTGAGGGCATATTCTGCAGAATAAATAACAGATTCATTTTATAATTCTGTGCATCTCTCAGAAATGCTTATATTTAGCTTGCAGAATCTGTAAGAAATATCTGTGTAAAGGTAATTATCCATGGACTTCACTGTTGAACAAATGCACAGAGAAGACAGTCCCTACCCCACCAGCACATCATTTTAATAGAAAGAGTAGTAGTATTGTACCCATTTAACATGTAAAAATGAGAGACCAAAGATAAGACTCAGTTGTCCAAACATAGAGCCATTTTAAGCCCCTTCATGAATCTAAAACATCTGGCAGATATGATACAAGATATATGGGAAACCTTTGCTCTCACAGAGTAGCATCTAGAAGCCACATACTTTTAACACTCTTCAGCTGAGTTGCTCTAGGAACCTGTGTTTAACCAGGCAAATCCTATTTTAAATATCACACAGGAAGACTGGCAAGACCATGAGATCAATTTCAAAGCCTTAACCATAAATCATCCTTACTGTAATTTTTTCGTATCAGGTAGACTATTACAAGTTTGTGAAGACTGGGAGAGAAGAGTTCCAAACTGTGTATTGTCCTGCCATGAAGTGCATGTCTAACTGATCCATTTATTGGCAGAGTCATGGTCAGCTTTAATGTGATACTTACTTGAACTCCTATCTCCTTCTGCAAACGCAGACTACGGCTACTGTAAAATCCCTTTTCCTGAATAATAAAGCAAAATAGTTCTTGTATGTATCTCACTTTGCACTTCTGCCATTGCATATTCACAGTGTACACTGGTAGGATTCAATACTGCCTCATCTTGTGCAGGACTTTTTGTGGCCTTTTGCAGATGGCATCATCTAGTCTGCCTTAGAGGCCAGGTAGACTCAGCAGAGATGCAAGTACCAATGAAGACACAGAGGAAGATAAAATCTCCCTAACTTCAGGGATTATCCTCCAGCAGCTTTTGCAGTGTGCTGGGTACTCTGAAGTCCAAATAAAGTCAGACAATGCAGTTCATCTAAGTTAGGTATCTTATCTACCCCTTCCACTGAGTACAAACAGCCAACAGCCAATGTCAGATGCCTTCATCCACTCAAACTCTGCTCCATTAGCTCTTTGAGGGTCACAAGCATGCACTCAGACCATCAGTAGATTAACATGGGAATAAAAAAAATGAAAAGCATGGTGAAAACAATCTTGGAGAAAAGACCATCCTCCCTCCCAGATTTACTGATAAACCAGACTCTGGCTTCCTCATGCACATCCTTCAAAGTCTCCGAAAGCCCTCACCTTCTGCTGCAGGACAGTGCAGCCCCAAAAGCAGGACTGTAGCATATGTTCAATGACTATCACCTTGATGCTGTTGCTCATAGTCCCAACCCCATCCAAGTCCTTGGGCTCTTCTATCTAAACCCCAATCACATGAAATTTCTTAAGCAACAGCCACCCATTTCACCACATAAGACCTATCAGAATATATGCGGGCAAATTAAGTTAATCATTTTAGGTAAATCCAGATTTCTGTAAGGTTAGGCAGTCCTTGAATGGTGCAGGACCACATCACTCTGATATATAAATGGGGATTCAACTGCTTGAAATCAATCTACATACAATTTAAGGTTCCTACCTACTTTCTGTCAATTATCTCTTCAGTCAAGAGTGCATGTGAATATTTGTATTGGGTTTACATGTCAAGTTTTGGTAGCAGCAGGGGAAGGAGGGCTGCAGGGGTAGCTTCTGTGAGAAGACACCAGGAGCTGTCACTGTGTTGAACAGAGCCAGTTCCAGATGGCTCCAAGACAGACTCACCGCTGGTCAAAGCTGAGCCCAACATCCATGTTAATAGTGTCTTTGTGACAATATATTTATAAAAGGGTAAAACCACTGCAACAGATGTGAGAGAGGAGTGAGAAAATGTGACAGAAACAGCTCTGCAGACACCAAGGTCAGTGAAGGAGGGGGAGGAGGTGCTCCAGGCTCTGGAGCAGAGATTGCCCTGCAGCCCGTGGTGCAGCCCATGGTGAGGCAGGCTGTGCCCCTGCACCCATGGAGGTTAACGGGGGAGCAGAGATCCACCTGCAGCCTGTGGAAGCCCTCATGCTGTAGCAGGTGGGTGTGCACTGAAGGAAGCTGCAGACCCTGGGCAGCCCAAGCTGGAGCAGGCTCCTGGCAAGACATGTGGCCTGTGAAGAAGAGCCCAGTAGGATTTCTGGCAGAACCTTAAAATTTTTTAACTTCCATTCATTTTTTTGTGGTGTCAATAGGAACGTTTTGTGCTGAACTGTGTATTAACTATCTAGATATTTATAAGGTGTTAATATATCACATTGGTCTGAAAGCCTCAGGAAAATATTTCCAGGGTTTCGAATTTTCATATCATGACTATAAATCGTTTTGAGCACGATCAAGCTCTTCCTGAAAATGGACACAGAGGAGACCTCTTCCTTCTCCCCTCCATTTCTAGCGCTCTCTAATTCCATACAAATATTTTGGACATAGCCCTTCTCAAGCCAGTTTTGTTCTTCCATTGCCATACAAAACCTGGAAGCTGAGGACAGTGAAAATTAAAAACTGCAAAGAGAGAAAGATTCCCTGCTGTTTTGTCCAAGTTAAATCTTGTCCTTACCACATGGAATTAGCATGCCCATCCTTGTCCATGCAGCATCTTGAAACAGATATGATAATTGTGTTTTCACTTTGAAATATCAAGGAAATCTGACAAGCATTGTACCGGAAAGGTCTTGGCATTTTGCAGTTATCATTCTTACATCAACTGCAGCAGAAAAATGTGTGATCAATTCAAAATCACTTCTAAAGCTTGTTGCTGATTGACTATGCATTATTTAATGAATACTCTGCCAATTTCTTCTTTTGAATCTCATAAAATGAAAAGTTTGATGTTCAAATAGCTAAGTTCTTAAAAAAGGGTAATAAAGCCATAAACTGCTTCTCACCATCTTACATAATAAGAGCTAGTATTTTAATTAGGCTTTTTTTTTGGTTGCCATTTAAATATAGCTTGATAGCAAGTGGAAAAAAAATGTAAGACAAAAAACTTCAAAATATTTTCATTTTCTCTATCAAATGGTTCATGTCTGCAATTTAGGAAAGAGATAGATAACAATTATGATGGAGGAATGAGATGTAGAATTTTTAAATCAACTTTTTTTCTTTGCAAAACCAAAATGTCATTATTAGAAGTGGTGATGAAGCAATAAAACTCTTCCACACAATCAACACTTTGCAGAGAATCACATCTTGATAAATTATTGACAGAAAAGGCTACAGTTCATTTTTTCATACCAGGGTTTCTTTAATTCAAAGAAAGAAGCTAACTCCTTACCAAGCCAAGGATTTAGAAGACATAGCAGTTTCTGAAGGTATGCAACAAATAGATAAGGTTTACTTTAATTCAACTTTACCCTGCCCAGGGATGGGCAAAGGTGGCATACAGACCAAAGCAAGGCCTATATCAGTTTTAAAATGATTCTGCAGGAAGGCTTTCAGGACAACAAAACTGAAAACACCCCAGCGGACCACTAAAACCAGAGAATACAGTAGTACAGCTTGATGCATGTAACAACTGTGCTGATCCATAAACACATCAAAACCAGTATTCATGACTTCTCATTGGAGATCGAAGGCTTGTACGCATCTGGTATCAGTAGTATAAGAGATTAACTGCATGGAAATCAATACAGTGAAAGGAAATGTAATTGATTCTGCAACGGAAAACTGTCAGAGTTACTGTAAAAGACAAATGAAAAATCTGTTGCCTTCAGTGGCTTTGATTGCATATCTAGAAAAAGAGGTGCAGAAGAGTCATCACTTGTAGATTGTGGAGATCTCCCAATTTTAGCCATCTATCTTGGAAACTGCTAATATGCCTTGTAAAATAAACATTAAGAACTTAGTTTTGGTTTCATCGCACATGATCAGCAAAGACACTAGGGAGTCGGAGAGAATGGAAAAGCATTCTTTCATGCATAGAAATATCCTCTATTTCTATGAGCAGTGTCCTGGCCTCATTTAAGACCTCTTCAGAGAGCATATAGCTCTCCATGTCGGTTAGGAAAATCAAAGCTAGTCTGGAGCTGAATTCAGTGAGGTACATGAAGAGCAATAAGAATGGCTTTGTAAATTAGCAGCAAAAGAAAGTCTAGGGAAAATACAGATCTGCTGTAAGTAATATTATTTAAGTATGAAGTATGTTCTCCAACACCTATATATTGCAATTACATGTTAGGAACAGTTAAGGTTTTTCTAAGATTAGCAATCTTACTAAATCATGTTTGTGGAGTGTATACAGTATTCAGTAAAGTCTGGAAACCTTTTCTCCAAGAAATGATAAAGCTCCCTTTAGAAAGCTGAAGAGTTTGTAAGATCTTGTGGTTTTTACGGTCTTTAGAGACAATCCAGAATTGGCAAAACTGATACTCGAGATAAAAGTCCCATATAATGGACTATAGGAGTAATGACTGAATTCTATGATCTAGAGTCACATTCCGTTTAAATCAGGCACAGAAGAGATTTTTTTGCCTTGCTTCTCCCAGCTTAAGTCTTTAAGTGCATTAATATTCTTCTCAGTCTTCTACAAGCTTCTCCACATTTTTGACATTGCATCATTACAAATGCTGTGTATTTCCATTTGTATTCTGTGAGCAGGCTAGCCCACAACATGTACAGATTCTGATTGCACCTAGAATCTGCCAGAGTCCAATGAAAGAAGCAATTATCATGATTCTGGAGATCTGGAGATTTAAAAATATATGTTTCAATACGTTGTCCTATTTTCTGTTCTTCAGTGAGAAGAAGAGGGTTTATTTCACCTCAACAAAGAGAACCATGTCTTCTTGGATTTCCTTGCCCTGGACTCTAATGGGGTTATTTTAATTTATAACTGCCTTGATATATTAAAGAATTTATCAGTAAATGTACCATTTAGTATGGAACTCTGATTCTGCTTTTAAATTCTGCTTGATGGATTATCTTGTATTCTGTAACCTAGTATTGCTGATGGTTATGTAGGGCATCACTACAAATTAGATTATTTAATGTGAGATGACAGAGTCTTTCATTTTAAATATTTTATTGTGTTATAGAATGAATATTTGGCTAAGGAGAGCAGATATTACTTGTCAGCATAAAGAAACTGGCAGCTGAGATTCAGGGTTCCTCCAGGTACACATCTGACCTTGGACAGTCAGCTAGTCAATGTAATATTCCTTTTTAATACAATGTTTAGTAATAGGAATGATCAGCATGTATTCCAGGAGCTGAAGAGTAGAGCTAACAGAACTATTCCTGAAGCTTTCTCATGGGTCTGATGAATGGCAGTTTCTGGGGAAGGAGAGACCACTGCCACAAATGAAGGTGAGCTTAGGTGGCATCTGTATCCCTTAGATGGCACTGCTTAGTCCTGCTTGTCGTGCATCCTAACATGTATCACATAATCATACTCTCACCAATTACTAAAGTAAAAGGTAACTATTTTCATGGCACAAAATAGCACCTTTCAAAAAAACCCACTCTTCGATAAACAGTTATTTCAATGGACATCATCTACCAACAACCATTTTGTAAGATGCCAGAAACCCTTCTGCACAGACCTAAAATAGATGCTTCTAGCTGTTAGATCTCTGAAATGAAAAATGCCCTTAACAAAAGATACAGGTTCAATATCCATAAAGTACAATTGAAATTAAAGGAATATCAACATTTTAGACCTCTGTAATAGGAGGGAATTATTTGCAGTGGAACTCACCCTATACTAGAGTTGTCCTCTTAGGAATTTTGGATTTTATGCAACTGCAGTAGCACATAATGTAGTGTGGTAACATATAAAGGAAGAGAATTCAGCTTGCCCTATAGTGCAACGAAACAATTGCTCTAAGCTAGCAAGTCCATCAATGCATGCATCTCCTGTAGGTACATACTTGGTTTTCTTAATGCAGAGTGTAAATGTCCACAACATTTTATATATTAATGCTGTAAATCCACTGTAAGGTAGGAATATATTGCCATCTTCATGCTGTAACTTACCCAGAAAACAAGGTGACATGTATGAAGTCACAGAGGAAGCCTAAGGCACTCTGTCACCTACAGGGGCAATGTCCTACACCCTACATCATCCTATGTCTCATATTTGGATGTAAAAGCAGTAAATTTCTCTGATTTATTGGTAAAACTTCTATAGCAAACAATAAATTGCATTTTTTCCTCTGAAATCTTTCACACCCACAAAAAGAGCAACAGCTTATTTACAAGAAAATCACCTGTATCTTCTTTCAATAACATTTATTGTAGCATCTTCAGTTATCTTAAATATTTTGCTCTTTTGCCTCTGATGAAAATGCAGTACAAAGATTGCTGAGATGGGAAGGGACACAACTGCTCTCAGCAGAGCTCCATAACACTGACTAGGCCAAAGCTTCCCTTTGGTGAACAAGGACCAAACACATCAAGCCCACTGATGCCAAAGGAAATTACAAGGATGCGCAAAAATAAAAACAGGACACTACTGCCACTGTAACCAAAGAGCAGAGCATCAAAGGAAAAAACGGACACAACACTTTTCCAGTGGAATTCTTTGAATAAAATGGGAAGATAGAGAGAAGGGAGAATCCCTAACCAGAATAACCTGTCTAGGTATTCAGTCTAAGTGTAATATGTCTTACTGGGGTTTTCCTAAAAAAAATATTCTGACATTGGAAGAGGGGATGAGGGGGAGACAGCACATTGTTATTCTGAAACTCCTGTTTTCCCAGAATTCAGGGACCATGTAAAAAGCTGCCTGAATATGCTTCACCATGCTTAAATAGGGCTTATATAGACATTAGGAAGAGGGTCTTTTTCTTCCTTGAAACTAGCAAGATAACCAAGCCAGAATAATTACATACAGCAGACCACAGCTAAATATTGATTCAGATGTCATTGGAAAAATGAAAAGGTGAGAGAACAGCTTGAAAATAATGATGTAAAAATCTATGAAATAATGGTGGAGACAAATAGACCTACAGCAATTATACACACAGCAGTTCAAAAGTTCTGTTGGATTAGGAACAACAGCAGATGATTCAGTACCTCCTGTGAAAATGGTTCTCCTCACTTTATATCTATGCAGCCCTTTTGCCTAGAACTAAACTGGCATGACAGCACAAAATCAGGTGAGGATAAACCTGCTAATTAGAGGAGTCACTCCAGGTGTCATCACTTAGTCAGTTTTTTTGCATCTAGATATTCTAGTTGGCAAGACATTTTTCTTAACTGTACTGCACTTTTAAAACAGTAATATGTATGACAATAAGCTGTTTACCAGCATGAGCATTCACTGTTTGATGGCACCAGCAAAGCCCTAACATAGTAGGGGCTGAAAGACTTTTCCTCCTTTTTTCCCCAGCATTTGCATTTCACTGAGATTGAGATTTCTTAACGTAACCTCTGCACCTGCTTGTGAAACATAACTTCTATTACCTTTGAACCGATTATACACTTCATTGCTGCATAATCTACAGGAATAAAAGTTAGTATTGCTGCTCCAAAAGACTTGACACTGGAAAAGGTTTATTGACTATAAACGCAGGAGAAACCCATTTTGACCATTCTCTGGGGTTGCAGTAAGTGCAAGGGCATACAAAACTTTGGGCAAGTATGATCCTCTTCATGTATGTTTTTAGTACTTTAAAGAAATAGTGGAAACAGTAGAAGACTGACTTACCAGGAGAACCTCAAAAAAAATGTTTCTCTTTGCTGAAGAATAAATACTATGATCTATGAGAGAGGTTTTTTTGAATTATAACTGCTGCCTCTAAAGTTGTGCAGAACTGCTTCTCACAGCATCTGATGTGTCACCTTTATCATTAGTATCTGTCAGGGCTGTTACAGATTCTGATTTAGGAGAAAAAAATCGGAAAATAGCAGCACAGCAGAAGTTCTTCTGCTTTTGAAACTGGAGCTCAACAACTCCTGTGAACTGCACTTCAGTGCTGACAATGCAGGCAAATATTCACTGCACATTATTAGAGCAGTCCTACTGCTTGCTCCTTCTTTTTGACAATAGGGCCCATGTATATAACTAGTTTGTCCTTACAGTACATATTTTGAACCTGGATGTGCTCGTTTTGGGATAACTTACATAACAGCCTCCTGAAAAGCTTCAGGTTTTTTTAATTCCTTGAGCACTTCAGCTACAGATAAGCATTAGACAGTAGCAGTCCCTGACTTCAGCCATGCTGCCAAGCAAACCAGCAAAGGAAACCTCTTCACACTGTACTTATTTTTCTTGATAAATAGAGGGGTCCAAGACTGTCAGGCACACAAGTTTTGTGGAAACTGAGTTCAGGGTCATAGTAACTATTAACATTTGCGTCGATATTATTGGGGCAAATGTACCACAGAAAACTCATGTGAGCCCTCTGCATGTGGGCAGAACCTTGCTCTAAAAGATGTAATGTGATGAAACTGATAAAACATTCTAATAAGATTAATTAACAGAAGGTTTTTTGTGCCAGAATTGAAACTCCAAAAGTGGGTAGCTGTTGAGTCATAAATGGCAAGATGAGAAAAAGAGAGGAAGTCTAAGGAGTCAAGATTTTTACAAAGATAACCACACACAAATCAGGGCAAAGACTTAACCTTAAGACTGCTTTGCAATTCTATAATGCCACCAACATCCTCATATTGCTAGAAAGTATGCCACAGACTGTTTGAGGATAATACAGCCTATTCACTGAAAACCACCAAGCACCGTGCTGAATGCCTGTAAGCTGATGCCGTCAAATACCAGGGGGACACTGGGCTGTCAGGTGCACCATGAAAAGGATGGGTTTTCATAGACATTTTGCATAGTCATTTACACCCACAAAGAAGTGACTATATCACACTGCTATTCCAATTTAATTCACTCATTCTACAAAGGCATTAATGATGGCTCACGTCATAGCACAAATGAGAGGAATGAGCCTTTTAATAACAGCCACCTTTAAGAAACGTGTTCCCTCTTGCACTGAAGTTAGTGTCTCTCCTTCTGTTGACTCAGGAGCTCATACTGGTAAGGGCCCAATTCTTCCACCAGTTTTGGAAGATTTAATTTGTTAAGACATTGACTGAGATCTGAGAAAGGCTGAAGCATTTTTCTTAGGTGCCAGAGTGAGGGATTTTTTGCATTCTGATCTTCTGACATAGATTTTCTCAGATCCAATATCTGCCATTATTTATACAGCTCTGTTGGCATGTGTGGCATTCTGCAGGGTAGTAAGAAGTCAAGAACCATGCTCTGAGGAGTTAATCATCTAAAAATTGGCATATAACTTAATGAGTAAGGACAAAAGAAAACAAGATAAACAGAAAATTGCTCCTGGGAAAGTTCCATCGTTTATTTTTAAGCACAAAGAATGCAGATCATTCAGGCTTCTTCTGTTTCAGATTTGTTTCTTTTTTGAATGATTACACATGCAAGAAAGAAAGAGGTCAGACACAGTGACCAAAAGTTCCCCTAGGAAGAATGAAATAAAATTACAAAGGGAATAAAAAATTTTGGAACCAAGCCCTGTTACTCTCCTTTGTTTTGCCAAAGAAATACAAACCAGGAGATTTCAAGGAGAAAGCTTTTTATTTCCTGAAAATTTGGGTATCTTCAAGGTGATGCAAAACCCATGCCCCCTTTGCTCCCACCTTTCCTGGGAGATGTAGCATGCAGTTGGGCTGCAGACTGCAGAGGGGTGCTGCTGTGAGCACAACTGGAGCTGACACATGCTCGTGTACCTTAGGTGCAGTTGTAGGACCCCAACATGTGTTTGACCCTGTAACCACTTAGAACCAGGGAAGCTGACATATAGATCCCAGCACATTACTCCTTTCCATTCCACTTGACATTTTTTTCCCTCCTCCTCCAACAGAACCCAGCCTACATTTAGGAAGCACATTCACACTACAGACTTCAATTTTTCTCTGCCTTTGCACTCAATGTCCCCACAGAAGAAGACACAAATTTCACTGGAAATTATATTCTGGGCAATTAGTCCTGAAATACAGAACAGTGAGCACTGTATATTTTCTCTATCTCATTTATAATGCTTGTAGATATTTTTTTTTTAAAGTTTCTTTCTCCTCTGTCAATTATCTGCTGATCATTAGCTACAAATAGATTATACTGATGCATGCATAAGCCTGCTTATTTTATAAACTACACTTGTAATTTTATTTTAAGGTAAATGACTGGCAAAGAAAAGAGCAAAAAGACACATATGTTAGAGGTATGTAAGAATGCTTAAGATACCAGTGAGGTTCTCCTCACCCACCCTGATTCCAAATGCAAGAACAAGGAATACAGCTGAATTACATGCCAACAGATTTACATATTTGGAAGCTAAAAAAAAACCAAAAAAAAAACCAACCCAAAAAAACCCCAAACCAAAAGAAAAAAAGGAATATACAGAACAAATCCACTGTTGGAGGATATTTCCAAGATTCATATGGAATTCAATAGTAACAGGAATCTTTGAAGTTACTTCAAAAAAATCTGCCATGAGTCCCTCAGAAAGGACATGTACTAAACTTGATGTCTTAGGGAATTAAGTTTTTTTGATGTATATTTCTTAATAAAAATTGGTGGAAAGGGCTATCAATTATTTCAGCATTAAAGGATAAAGCTGGGAGTGAAGACACCTTCTCTTGGACTGATTACACTGTCTTGTTGTATATATAATTTGTCCATTTTGATATGAATATTTTTCTTTTCTATATAGTTATGTTACTTTGGTAGAGATGGCAATGGAGGAAGTAAATTGGTCATCTTGACTTTGGTATGAAAAATGTTAAATCTTCTTTCCAAGGTGGAAGTTAAGTACACCCATTCAGCTTGGTAAAATAACATGAATGTGAATCAATAACCTGCTGTGACTCAAGGTGCTGAAGGCAAAACTATATTAAATAGCAAAACTATATTAAATACAGGAAGATTCACTTGTGAGATGGAAAAAATCACCAACGCAACTCAATGCTACCTTTCAATTAGCAGGTGTAGCTTTCACTATACATTGTGAAGCTCAGTTTGCTAGACTTAAAATAGAAGGAGCTAGTGAACAGTGAATGAAAAAATGCTGGTCTCTTGCTTTCTCTGCCATGTCCTAAAGGTAGTCTCTAGTTTTGAACTTAATGTGCATTATCATCAATTGGCCACAAACCCAATGACAATATCACATCAGTCTTCACCAATGAATACAGAAAAAAAGAGTTTGGTCATGATCAGACCCCAATCCCTGTGAATCAGTACAAACTGCTCAGCAGTGATCTGTTGGGCAGAAGACTAAGGAATTTGAAATGGCATATGTAAGAGGATGAAAGTGGGGCATGTGTATGTGTGCAATGAAAAAAATTAACTCCTCAGAATTCATTTTTGCATAGAGGTAAAAAGCTGCTGCATCTCCATTCCTATCAGATTTGAGATCAATGATTCTCTCAAACCTGATTTTCCCAGTAAAACAGAGGAGAGACGTTTCCTGTTCCTGCGTGTTATGTTTCCTCCAACCTGACTTGCAGATCAGCAATTATAATGTCTCCTATTGCTGTTTTTTAAATCACAAAATTTGAAAACAATCTAGTTAAGGACACAGACAAAAAATCCCCAAGAGGACTGGGGACAGGAGACATGCCAGATTTTATCAGATAACAAACTTGTAAAGCTCATTTCTTGGTATAAAAATTCTATAGCAAAAAAAGAAATTGCCACTTTTTCTTTTCTTGTTACAGTGGAAAGAGTGTTTGGAATACGCAAAACCTTAATACTGGATTTGCACCAGGAAACGAAGCCAGGGGATCTGACCAGGAAATATGTGCTCTAAAAAATGAGCAAATCCAAGATGGCAGTGGCTGAGGGACAAAACATTGGAGATTTCAGGATTGTTGCAGTATGAAGGGCTCCATGAAACACAATGAATCCCTGACAAATGGGGTTTTTTTTTAAGCCAACTCTGAACGCTTTCCAGAATATACTCCTACTTTTGTCTATTTCACAAACAACTACAAGGCAAATTCAGGGCAACTCTGCTCTAGAGAGGTGCATTCTCCAAACAGAGCTGCTAATATTAAAATATCCCTAGTGCCAAGTCTGAAGATGCCCTTGTGAAGCAATGATATGCTAACTAAATCATACTGTCTATTATGTCTACAATCTGTCTGTCCAGCACTGGGAGAAGCAGTTGCATCCTCTCATAAAGTGTTCTTCCCTTCCATAAAGAGTTCTTTCTCTTTATTTTTAGATAGAATTACTTTGTAGTACATGTGTGTATTTGGGAACTTTATAAATAAATTACATGATAAAACAATGCCCAGAAAGGTGCTAGAAGTTACCACACAGGTTTCAAGAAAATAGTCAATAAAGAATTATTCTTTGTTTAGTTCCACATCATAGCAGGATGGTTTCTAAATTCATTTGCACACTTGTTCTTTCTCTTACCAGCTGTTGCCCTTTTGGACCCCAACCAGCATACTGAAGCTTTGCATTGCTGACCTCAGGGGGATACAAATTCTGGGGATCCCTGCAAAAAGAAAAAAAAAAAAAAAGATTTCAGCTTCAGAAATGTCCTTATTTCAGCTGCTTTGGAAATCCACCATGACCTCATAAGGTGTCTTTCAGCTGGAATCATCTAGTATTTTGTGCCAGATGTCAGTAGATTTTTTTAGCATAAGGTAAGCACTATACCACTAGCAAGCATTGGTAAGATCAAGTATTTAACTGACAATTTCTGTTTCTTATTAATATAAAGTTAAACACATTAGTTCCACTGCTGACTTGCCTAAGCCTTAAGAATTAGTCAAGGGATGGCAAACAAAGTAATTGTATTTATCAACACTGATGGTGTCCACAAAGGATAAACAATAATTATATTTTTGAATCACACTGCCATAAGAAAAATATAATTTCATCTTCTTCACCCTGTGGCTTTTATGCCTAATAATTTTCCTTTGAACATGACGGTGAAAAGTTTAGCAACTGTATAACAACTGCTATGCAGCCTGCCTTCGAAGGGAAAAGCTCCTATTAATACCAAGTACCTCATTTTTTTGGAAAAGAACATAAAAATGCTTTTCTTGTTCCTTCATTCATTACATTCATTTTGTAGCAGAACTTCAGTGAGACACAGCAAATGCAATATAGAAAAAGGAGGCATTTTTGGTAAAGGTCAGAGCAGCATAATGTCATTTTATCACAGACAGCATTGCCTTGACTGTATTTATACTCAGCACAAATAATTACATTACATATTCTGAAGTCACACTGCTATAACTCTGTGTATAGTAATATTCTACAAACAAGAACACTAATAAAGCCTGTATACAGTATGCCTCATTAGCAGATCTCAAACTGCTTTTAAAAGTAAGGATATTATCATCACTGGTCTACAGATAGGAATAACAAGGCAATTTCAGGCCAATATAACCCAAAATCAGAGAAAAGAGCCAAAGCCTGCCTAGCCCTTAAGCAAAAAGCGTTCTCTTCTTGTACAGTTTATTTCTTCATTAAAGGGAATGTTTTCCAGATCATATTTTCAAAACAGAACAAAACTAAATGCAATAATGAGACACTAACTGAATTCTCTTTATTGCCTGCTTTGTGACCTGGTACCGTACCACAGTTACACTCCAGCTCTGCCCTTTCAGACAAGAATTCCCTTGGCTGCACATTCCTGCTGCACTGGGGCTGTTGTAGCAAGTACAAAGACAGCAGCAAGAGGAATGTTTAGAAATTTTATTTTGTGCAGTTTATCCAACGTGCAAAAACTATTTTTTCCTGTTAACTCCTGTTCAAAGGCCAGCTAGAATCAGGGCAGACCCTAGAGGAGGACACCAATGCCTATAGTTTCCCCCTTCCGTAACTCTTGCAGTTGAAACAGCAACTTCTGCTCTCCTGCTAGAATATGTGTATCAGTGGTTATAAATCATAACCCATAATGTCTGCAAGGCCCCTGAGAAGGGGTCTGTGGAGCCAATTAAAATTAAAGTGGTCAAAATTACATCTTTGATGCAGATGGGATCCATTAGGAATGTGGAGGGGCAAGAGCAGTTTGTTAAGGGACTGACCCTTCATGTCTGAATGTACTGCAGGGTGTCCAGATAGGCTCTATAGGCAAAGTGTCATCCACAATTACTGATGGTGGAGTAAAATGATATCTTCTCATGGTCTTCAACTAGAAGGTGTTTTTGTGGGTAGCCTCAAGTAATTTTCTTAAGATATGGACAAGAGACAACATAACTCTCATACTGTACTCCTACAGATAGTAGTCACAAAATTCATACTCCAGTAAGAATACCTATACAACTTCTCTTGGATCTGTTCAAGCCTGTATGCATTAGCTACTTCAGTTTCAAGTCAGCTATTCCTGTTAAGACTCTCTGGCTAGCTGTCTTGATTATCTTAACAGAGAGTAACCTTTGAGTATAGGAGGAAGAGAGAAAAACAGTGAGTCAAATCAAAACCTCTTATGGGAGAATAAAAAAGTACTTCACTATTTGTCAAACAAACTATCTAGTTCTTGGAGTTTTTTATCTATGGTGAAGAGCAAGACAGGCTGAGAGAGTTGGGGTTGTTCAGCCTGGAGAAGAGAAGGCTCCAGGAGACCTTATAGCAGCCTTCCAGTACTTAAAGGGGGCTACAGGAAAAGTGGGGACGGACTCTATCAGGGAGCATAGGGATAGGACTAGGGGTAATGGTTTTAAACTGAAAGAGGGTAGATTTAGGTTAGATATAAGGAAGAAATTATTTGCCGTGAGAGTGGTGAGACACTGGCACAGGTTGCCCAGAGAAGCTGTGGCTGCCCCCTCCCTGGCATTGTTCAGGGCCAGGTTGGACGGGGCTTTGAGCAACCTGGGCTAGTGGAAGGTGTCCCTGCCCATGGTAGAGGGGGTGGAACTAGATGGTCTTTAAGATACCTTCCAATCCAAACCATTCTGTGATCTATAATTCTATGAAATTACAAATAGAGGGGGAAATATAATCCCTAAATAAACAGATTATACAAACTATAAGATTTCAAACCTGTAATGTTTCAGATAACACAGGTGGAGCTAAAGAACAGATAAATACAGCCAATAATTCAGACCAGAGCCCAGACAAGTTCTGCTCACTGCATCATCTTTCAGAAGAGAAAAACTAACACAATGAGAAATGCTGCATAAACCAGATTTGGTAGCTGATAAGGCAGAAGGAAAAGCACTCCATCCAATCTACCAGCAAAAAGTTCTGCTGCAGGCAAAAAAGCGAAGTCATCTTCCCTTTCTCTGGTACGGCTGAGGAAAAATAGAATTGCATCTCCTGAGTTCCTTCTTAAATTGTTCAGAATAGCTGAGGAAACTGTTTTGTAGCAAAATCTTGCTTGTTTGCCTTGAAATCTTTTAATAAATATGCAGATAGAAAGGCTGACTGATAGAATTGCATATTGTCTGGAGGTGCCTGATCTACAAACCTAGTTACCATAAACTGCCCCTATATTCAGCACATAACAGCATGAACATCCAGGTTGTGATGTAGACCACTGAAAGCAGATGGTAGCCAGGCATCCATCATCACACTGTGAGTTACTCTTTTTTACCACAAGCTATGATAGCAGTCTAAGATCCTAGTTCGCCCCCACAAACACTCCTGAAAGATGGACATTTTTCTCTTGGTAGATTTTGTCTTGTTCCTCATCTCTTGTGAAGAGAATCCTCTTCCCTAGAGTAGCAGCATTCACTCCCTCACCCGCAGGAAACTTCAGCGTCATGTGCAAGGGTATTGAGAAGACATCCCTCCTTGCCAAGCCTGATCTAGCAGACTTCAGAGAAACTGCAGCAACGATCTGGAGATGGGCCAGGGGAGACTGGGCTGTCAGTAAGCCTGAAGGTGGCATGAAAATAAAGTTCGCCTACTTGTGAACCTTAATGTGAAAGACCAGATTCCCATGGGTTATGTTCCTTGGGCTATGTCAGGTGCATGGTCTGAGGTGGAATACATGTGGACTCCCTCCCTGGCAGCCCCAAGCAAACCCCTTTACGAACCTGTTATATCACCTACAGAGAGGAGAAGGAGTTGTCTACACAGTTGCTCCAGTCAGGATGGCCACAACTCTCTACTGCTCTCCCCAGGAAAGCTCTTAGTGTTCCTCAAACTAAGAAATCTGTCTGGAGAGCAGCTATCGAACACATTTCCAATTACCTCGTACTATTCTGGACCGTTAGCTCTCCTTGGTAAAAATCCATTAAGGGAGTGAGACCAAATGCACACCTATATCCTGGGAGAAACACGTCCATCTTCCAAGTGCTGCATAAATGGGATCGCATGGTGGTCAGCTCCTTCTAGGAGGTATGTTATTGCTGATAAGCTATAGTCCTCCATAGCTATGCCCTTGCTTCTCCTCCAAAACTGCCTGATTAAAATTCCACTCTATTTTTTTCTTGAATCAATCAATATTATGGATCATCTCAGCCTCTCCAAAGAGCTAGTACTCCTCACAGACCCTTATAATTGGGGCTTGTTTGGATCTGAGGCTTCCCCTTGTGAGCTCATTTGTGCAAGGATGCTTGCTTGGAAATAGGTTATTCTGAAAGCAGTCTGTATCTCTTGGTTTTGGTTTGCATGAAGAACTACATCCTGCATCCTCACACCATTTTCACTATTTCCTTAAGGAAAAGAACCTTAATCTTCATTTCCAGCCAAAGAAATGGCAAGGACTTATTAAAGGGCTGCCATTGTTTCTATCATCTCTTAAAATGATTGATTTTAAACCCCAGGAAAGAAGGGAATAATAATGTTGTTTTAGGTCTGACAGAAGATGGAGCAGATGCTGTATAAACTCTTCCACGTTAAGATGACATTGTCTAGACTAGAGGCTGTTAAACTGTTCCAGACATGGGCATGGTTTTATTAGCACAATGTTCAAAAAACATTATTGAAGTAGTAAATTGTGAAATTTGCTCATCTAGATGAAGTTTCTGCCAAAAAGTCTCCCCTCAAAATTTCCAAATAAGGGAAATTCTTGAGTGCAATTAGTGTGCTGTCTGCCAAATAATTTTTGCTTGTAATTTAGCTCAGAATATATACGTTGAATAAAAGAAACTAATCAATTATATCAGGTTGCCTGGTTTTAACCTTAAAAAATACCATGACTAATAAGGAACTAATTTTAAAGAGATTGTATTGTTTCTGCTGAAATTTTTACATCTGTGTGTTCTCTCTTCTGACATTTTCTCCTATTCTGAAGAAGACCAATTTCCCTCAGAGACTTCATGGCACTGAGTCTCTTGAGCACAAAAATGACAAATTGTTCTATATTAAGTTCTTTGGAAGCAACTTAAAAAACAACAGAAATGTTCCACTGTAATTGAGGGAGAGGCTCCTTTTACTTTAAAAAAAAAGTAAATATATATATATATATATATATATATATATTTTATAATGCCAGAGTGAAAAAGTCAGAAATTGAAAAAAAGCAGTTAAATTCTGGGGTATGGTATGTTCTTCTAGGGTCTGTTTAAATAACTTTTAATTTTAATTTTAAATGCAGAACAATAGGATTTGTATGGAAATTCTTTGCGCATGTGATTAAAATTAACAATTTGCACCAAAGGCTACTCTGATGTGTCCATCCTCTAAACAAATAACCAACACTATGGATATGAGCTGGAATTAGTTCTTACGAAAAACTTTGAACCCCCTTGCTTAACTGTGCCATAAATTTGGAAAATATAGAAAGTATATTACAATTTCATTAGTATAGACAATGAAGTTGAAGAAATAAAGACAATTTTAAAAAAGTGTGGGGAAGCCAGAAATATCCCCTCTTGTTATTTTGCATCAAGCCAGCACTGACTATTCCCAGCCCTAAGCACATCAGCTCACAGTACTTTAAGCCTTTTTCGTGGTTAACTATAAAAAACTATATATCTGATCTATCTGTCTCAGACCCAGAATGTGGTGTCTTCCCATTTACTTCCAATAGCATAAAATCAGACACGGGCTTGCACAGATTTCTTCTTCCTTAGAAAGGAAAGAAAAGAGACATAAACCACCACGTAGAGAAGAAATCTGGAAAGGTTATAAAGAACTGGAAGCTTCATAATATTTAAGATCTTCTGAAATGTAATAAGAAAAAAAGTGCAATGGAGAAAATTTGTGAAAAGAAATAGAAGTCTGTAAAACATATGTGTTGATAAATGTACAAAGAACCACGGATACGTACTTGGAAAAAGAGGGAAAGATTTCCAAGAAGCAGGAATGCCATTTCTTGAGAAACAAAAATGCATCCTTAAACAATTAAATGACTTGTTTACTTCAGTATTTACCAAGGAGAAGAGGAGACAGGTGACATTAAGAAAATTGCTTCCCAGGAGATACACAGAGACTCGCAGTGAGATAGAATAAAATATAATACAAATGGGAATCAAAGACTTGCCAGAACAGATAATCAAGAAATCAGACTGTCAGAAGATGCAAATAAAAGAATCCTTCTGGAATTCTAATAAATGTGCTTAAATAGATGGGTAAGGCTCTTCCATTCATCTAGGCTTGTCCGCTATTGAATATTTAATGCACATACGCACACATACACATATTTTCCTTACAGCACTTTTCAGTGAACAAAAGTAGGAGAAGATAATGAAAGCAATTTTAAACTTATTAGTTTCAACTCCACATACACATCAGATCATTCAGTTGTTCTTAAAAACAACTGAGCTCACCAGCCATTTTGTCCAAGATGAATGAATTCTATGGATTTAGAACATAAAAAAAAAAAAAAAGAAAGAAAAAAGCAGGGGAACCTAAAACATTTGTCCATAATTTGGCAATGCAGTCAGATTCAAGCCAACAATATGAGCTCAGAGATCTTTTTGATTATAGTCTGCCTGTGTCTGTAGAGCATCCATCAATGTAATAATTGGTACTGGGCTCGCAAAACCTTGCACAACACTAATACCACTTTAAAATCAATCACTTGTCAGAAAAGGAGCCACCAACTGCCATTGGAAATTATGTAAAATGATGGCACAGGCTTGCTTTTCTAGAGGTCTACAAAAACTGATTTAAAAATGCATCCAAGTCTGGTACACAGCTAGGAGTCACGGTAATGGAGGCTGAAGGACTGCAAGCCGTTGATCAAAATCTTTAGGTTTCCCTGAGTAAGCAAACAGTGGAAATGGTCCTTGGATACTGGTAGCATTACTTTTAAAATGATGACATTATCATGTTTCTCATGTGACCCCTCTAAATCATAGATGACAGAGTGAATTTTTACTCCATTTTTTAAAAGAACTTTTGTTCCTGGAGTTGTATTTTGCTTCCTAAAGAGACAATGAGAGGTGATAGCATTCAGGTGATAAACACAACCACTTAAAAGTAATTTTCTCTCATGCTATAGAAGTTTCTCAGCCAGCTCTGATCTCAGAGCTACTCCAGGCACTGGATTTATCAAGATTTCAAGTCTATTTACGTACAACAATCTTTACGTACAGGCATGGTAAAACAAAAACCTAAATATCTGAATGCCATCAAGAGTGCTATTCAGAATTACAGCTAGCCAAAGTTCAGCCATCTAAGTACCAGAAAAGAACAGGTTGAAGAAAAACAGCCCAGTAAGTACTGAGATGTTTAAGAATTAACTGGGACAATCTCAAAAATAATGAGCCTGGGATGAATGCACATGGTTCTTCAGAGCAACTCTGCCAGTCTCCAGGAAAGGATGTTTGTGATGAAACCTTGGCATTTTCCATCCAGCTGACCTTGTCAGACTTCCAAACCCTAACAAAAATATAGCACCATGATGTGATGCCTGCAGAGAGCAATACGGGATTATTAGTACATAAAATGAGATACAGCTGTGATCTCCTACTATCAGAGCCAGCAGAAGTGCCTTGTTACAATATGACTTAACTGGACACTGGGTCACACTTTTAATTGGGGCAAGATTGATTCTTGGGCTTGTGTTCTAAACTAATCTAACAGTTTGTGTTAGTGGGTTTCAGACAAAACCAGAATGACTCAGTATTCTCTGTATCTTTTTGAAAACTAAGAGTCTTTGAGCAAACCTTATTTATTCTCATGTGAACAGGATGAGCTCTTGGAGGTTTGTGTGTAGGTTCTGAGGAATACTGAAACACAATACACTGCTGAACAGCCTCTTTCCACATAGACCATGTCCTCATCAGTTAAAATAAACAAGGCATACACTTAGTAGAGACATTATCTCCATTTCTCATCAACAGTGATATGATCACTTTTAAGAAATACCACTATTAGCCTGATTTCAGATACAGTTTAAAAGTGGATTGTAAAATACTCTCCTTATTTAAAGGACTAAAATATCACTCCAGCCCTACAGTTCTGCCCCATAACAGAGATGCATAGACTGCAAGTATACTGGTAAGAGGAAATGCTTATGTTTGAAATGAGGTGTAACTTTTGCCTTCATAACTCTGCATATGTGGGGTCCTTTCATTCTTCTATTTCCTTATCGTGTGTGACATGGGAAAGCAACCTTTTCTATTCCAGTCTTATCTCCTTAAATTTGTAGTGGAGCATTCAATAAATGGAAGGTTAGGATAAGGGATGAGGAGACATCAAGGCTGATGTGACACAGTGTGGGCTATCAGCCTGGGATTATATCATCTTTTTTATAAAGAGACTTTTTCAGTGGTTACTGTATCAAGAAAAGCCCTGGCTGTAGCATCCTTTCTCCACCCAAAGGTCCTTTCTTGCATTTCCTAAATTTTCCCATTCCCTTCTTCCCCATATGTTCTGAGCTCCCCAAGGGAGCAGAATGCCTGTTTTGGGATAACAAGAGATTTTCAGCCTATTAAATTTGATTGGTGTCTACCTGTGAAGTCATCACAGAACCAGGTAGCAAGGAGGAATGGGAGCCCCAGGACACCACTGAGGTGCAGAAGTGCTATGGCAGAGACTACTATATATTGCTCAGAGGTGGGGCACAGATCACTACATAGTCCTCAGTGACAGGGCACAGGTCACTATATAGCCTGAGCCTAGGCCCCATTAAACCCCATGACAGTAACAAAATGCCCATAATCTTGCATGTTTGATTCCTCAAAAAAAATTTCTTTTCTTTTCAGGTGCCCGCAAAAAAATGAGTCTGTGGTTTGTAACACGCAGTGCACATTTTTTTGTAATGTGTAATCAAACGACAACGCACTGAGTGTTTAAGTAGGCTGAAAAAGTTTATCACCCAACCACAGCAACAAATAGTCAAGGCCCGGGCTGCAGGGTGTCTCCACTGCTATCATGGCCCCCTGGGGAAATGCATGTTTCTTGTTCTTATTTTAGTGGAAATCTCCCCAGAACCTTGAGCATTAGGACAAAAATGCAAACCAAAAATTGCAAAAATGCAATCCCCACAATGAAAATCCACCTACAGAACAATTTAATTTCTGGGAAGGTGATGCATGGAAACAGCAACTGTACAGGCTGTGGTTAGCTGCCTATTTGGTACTATGTACCACCATTTTGTATGCTTTTATTATCCACCTTTATTTCTGTTTTCTGTCAAAACTGAATGTACTTCTGTCAAAACTCAACCTTGTTGTGTAAGAATAAGGAGAAAAACCCATGGGTATTTGCCAAGTTTTGGTAGTGGTCAGGTTGGGATGTGCATGTGGACTGCGTCGGTGTCTGTGGTTTGGAGGCTGAGCCTGGGAATTGGAGAGGTTCATTCACACTGGGACATGTGAACATTTCCAAATCCAGTGAAGAATATTTACTCAAGAATAGAATCTAATAGTAACCCTGCCTTCATTTCAGGTGATGCTGCCTCATGCAAATACTATGGGATTGCTTCAACCCTTTCTTTCTTCTTTTTTTTTTTTCTTGATGAGCCATAAGATATTGACCTTTTCTGTAACATAAGGAGGTTGGTTGCTGGGCTTTTCTCTGCTAAACTGTTAACATCTGCATCTAACTATTAATTACCCAAGAACTTTTTTTTTTTTTCCTTTTTCAGTCTCAGCAGTCATTACTCTAATTCTTAATAGCAAATTCTCCCATCAGGGGACTATTCGTTATTATTATTGCTATACATGGTTTCTAAGGTGTCCACCCACATCACAGCTGATTCAGGAAGAGAGAAGCATGCGATAAGAATTGCTTTGCCTACACAGGAAAGGAACATTTCACAAAAAAAAAAAATAAAAGCAGTGACCAACATGGGTGAACAAATGGCAAATCCCCTCAGGAAATGATATGGTGTTGAACTGCTGAAGTGGATTTCCTCCCACCGGCACAGCTGAGTCCTGACTGAATTGTCTTCCAAGGTTGAGCTGCTTTCAACATGCCACTGCTTAGAAGTGAGTGATGCTCAAATAACGGCCTTGCTTGATAAAATGCTGGCTCTTTCTTCTTAAAGAGGTACAAAATGTGTTTGCAAGCAATAAGCCAGTATGTGATTTAACCACTGTTCCAGTGATTTACAGAGTGTTTAATTCAGATTATTATAAAATGCAAGAAGCCCAACGGCTCCAACAGGGCTTGAGCCAAATGCCAGTAAACTCAACTAAAAGATTCCTATCCACTTCAGAGGATTTAAGGTCAGGTTCCACAATAAAGCTATCAAGTGTAACTATTTCAAGGGCCAGTCTTCTGCTGTCAAAATACAACTGAAAAAGCGTATCACATCATGAGGATGTTGTTATTTATAGTCTAACATAAAAGCCACCACACTATGTAGCAGAGGTGCCTTAATTAACTATATAAACTATGTCAAAAAGATGATAAAAACTATAGAATCATAATTGGTAAAGAGGGATAAGAGAAAGACATAGCAATAGCAGATTGTGAACTACAGAATACGTTTTTCTACTCATTTAACAAATTTCAAATTGTTTTGGTTTTACATACCTTTTCATAAGGGTTAATTTCAACCTCTATTTATCATTGTTGGGGGAAAATATTCAGCTTCTCCAAGTACAATTTAATTAGCTGAAAAAGGACTATTAATTACAGTACTTCCCTCTTAAAATAAAATGGGGGTTCTTGTACAAGTTTATAAATGTTAAAGAGTGCAGTTGTGCAGCACTCTCTACAGTTATTATTACATATTGCCTCTCTGTCAGGTAAACAATATTTCTTTCCTTGCTTTGCAGATGGGGACACTGAGGCACAGGAAGTTTCTCTAATGATATAGAGAAGGGGCATTAACAGGCCAGAACAAAATAAAATATAACAATCTTGGTCAAATGGACAGATATCTGCAGCAGAGCCAGTTTCCTGAAGTTTTTTTAACCATAATTCTAAATAATGAAACACATTCTCTCACTGTGAATATGGAAATAGGAGCATGTGCAAGGAAAACCTTGTTGTCTTGCAAAACATTATACAACAGGGTATGTACAAATCTGATTAAGTTTTCTTTAATTAACTTTAACCTCTTTCCTGCCAGTAGCTCATATAAAAGAAGGAGACAGGAACATTAGTGAGAGCTCTCCAGAGAGATCTACAGACATCACTTTGAAAATTTACTTACAGTGAAGCACAGGCTCTATTCCTCCTCCTGTTATCACTTCTGTGGATCTCCAATGTATATTTTGCACTCATTCAACTCATGGGACTTCTCTTGAAGCTACTGGGAGTTCAGTGTAGGAGATGCATGCGGTATTTTACAGACCTTAGCAGAGCAGGCAGGAAGAGCTGAACTCAGCTCTGCAATTGCTCCTGTGATCTACTTGCCATGCTCCTCTGACTACACCATATAAATTTGTGAAAAAATATGGATTCTGCTTAGGAGTAACTGTGTACAATTCACTCCTTCCCAAACAAAAAATCAATGAGGAGTGGGAATAACTCCTGATTTTCTCACTGATCCCTATAAGCATATTTGGAAGCTCCCATTGACACATCCCAGCTGGGTGTGCTAACACTGCTCAGAGCTCACAAGGGGGTCAGCCCTAATCCCTGTCACCTAGCTATGGTCAGAGGTAAACAGTTCATGCAGAACTGGGTGAGCACTAGGAGGTCTGAGGAAACATATGTTTTATGCTGGGCTTTATTTTGGGGAATGCAAACCGACACAGAACTGTAAAAACATGTAACATTTCTGCTGGTCAAAGCCAAAAGTTAAAGGTAGATGTACCCCCTTGAATATCAATCTAAAATTAGCTCTTGCTTACGACCTGCAGTGCCAGATCAAACCAGTGGTCCAGCAGCACACACTGGTGTGAAATGACCTTAACACTGGTGAGGGAAATCCTGCAACAAGGTTAGGGGAACACTCTGGCCAGTCATGGCCTGACCATGTAAACTCTGAACAAACTAAGCTTTTGTCCTTATTTCAGTGAAGGACATGACTGACAGATCATCCACACTGAACTCAGTAAGAGCAACATTATTAAAACCCACCAAAGAATAAACCCATTTTCGGTGGTTGGATTTCATAAGTAGGTTGTTGCTTACATTGTATTGCTAAATTTTAATTTTCCCAAGTTAAGAAAAATAATATTGGGAAATAACTCTATATGGTATTTGTGTTCCATTTTTTCCCAGCACGAGATCAACCCATTCCACATCTAGACCTGCAGATGCTATTGCAGTACCTATAAATTGCAACTAGCTGGCAATTACAATGTGGCAAGTGCAACTGTGGGGTTATGAGAGGAGCTCTGCGAAAATACTTATAATGTAGACGGCTGTAAGCAGTTATCAGCAGATATATCCGAAAAGCAGCACTGTTCAGAGGAAAGCAGATGGGACTGTACGAAAATGTTTGTACCAGGGACCATGAGCAGCAAACTCAGGGGCTTGTTCCACTAGATGGCACACAACACCAGCATCTCATTTTTGGGTGAACAGCAGGAGAAAAATGGGTGACATGCAGGAAAGCTGAACTGAGCATAACCCCCCTACACACCTCAGCCCAGGAAAATGAGATCTGCGTGTCTTAGCAGGCTCCCCCTGTGAAAACTAAAAACCATGGGCCATTGAAAACAGAAGGCAAACGTGGCAAAAGCGGTAGGGATTTCTACCCTGAGTATACCAAGAGACTCTGAGGAGGCTGAAATAACAAAAAAGAATTAAATCTGTGCAGTATCCCTGCAGGGATATTTACTTTCTGCTACTTCATGCTTATTTTTATTTTTAAATAAAATCCATTGAGTCTATGTCATTAGCATATATTAGTTGTCCTATAGAGAGACAAATTTTTTTTTGCTACTCCTTATGTGGGGAGTTTACTTCCACAATAGCTCTGACGGAAAAATGTTGCAGTGCTGCACCCTGTATAAAATACCATTTGTGAATGTATGTGCTAAGGATGTGCCCAAATTGGCTTGTCAAACTTATGAAGAGCTCAGAATGAAATCTGGGAAAATGACGTTATGAGCCCCTTTTGACTTCAGACACAGCCTGAATCTGGAGAGTCTGCAGAACACAGCAAAAATAATTAGATATTTCCCTTTAAAAAGCAATTTAGGCTGGCAGATTAATGTCACGTTATTTAAAAAGTGATGCCACAGTTAGATTAATTGGCTTCCTTATTAGTTAGCCTCAGCAGGGGTGTAGCAAGGGCATGAGTGGGTACAAGGCCTAAACCGTCTGGCCTTTCTGATGAGGCAGATCATAGTTGAGGATGAGGAACAAGGTAGAGAGAGCACAGGGAAAATGACACTGTCACAGCCTGCTTCTAGAAGTGAGTGACTGATGAGCAGGAGGGATATTGCCAGGGGGACGTGAGTTTGTTCCCCAGCAGTCACTGCTGATTTGGAGGTATGCCGAGGCACCCCCGACAGGGTGTAAAGCTGGTGTCTACTTGCAGAAGAGAACTAATGCATGAAAACAGCATTTGTAGAAATGGCAAAGGGACTGTTGCTCAGTGTCAAAGGCTTTTGACACTTGTGTTATGGTCAGGTGGAAGGCAAAGATGATGCCTGTGGGTTGCAAATTTTGTCATTACCATAGGACTTGGAACGTCAAACAGAACTGAAACTTGTGCTGTGTACGTGTGCTTAGTCCTGCCCTCAATCATCTTCATCCACATACATCTATTAGAGCAACACTCTTGTGTTAAATATGAAATAAATACATGATGAACAGATTTCTACCCCTTCACCCAACAGAGGCTCTACTTTCAGTTGCAGTATTTCATCACCTGTTACATCATGTTTATCTGCTACACCTGTCCTCTTTCTTTATGCACCACCATAAAACATATGTGGAACTCCAAAGGCACAACAAATGCCCATGTTCTGGGGAAATGGTAATGTGCCACCCTTTCCAACACTCACATGCACTATGATCACCTGAAAGATCAGTGCAACTGTTACTGTACCATGTGGTTTGCAGTGGCTGCATACCTACTTACAGCCCAAAATACTTCATAAATCATTCCTGCATCAACATGAAATGCAGCAATCCTTCCAAACCTCCTCCTGCCAGTGGTCGCCTGATCCATCACTATATCCTGCTGCAGGACACTAATGTCTGAAACACCTGTGTGCCTTCTGGCACCCTCTCACTTCCCAAATCTTCCCCTTATACTGGATACCATCCTCTGACACATCCAACCCTCCAACTGCCTGCACCACTGTTCAACCAAACATGAAGAGCAAGGCGAAACACAGCTGAGACTGCAACATAGCTGAAGCTTGGGGGAACAGAAGGTTGGTTGTCAGGGATGAAGAAAGATCATGTAGTAGTAGCAAACTTCCTGGACCACTGTATTGTTAATTTTTAGCGGGTTTAATACATACTATGCATGATACTTCTATTTTTTCCACCTCGGTTTTGTCTGGAATAGAACTATGCTGTCAGTCAAATGCTTTTGCTCTTAGCCAGGTTTACTACAGATAAAAAGCTTATGTGCTTATGCTGTGTGTTCATCCTGTTGCTCAACACCCTTTCAGACCACAGCCTAGTTTTCAAAAACTAAATAAATCCTGTAAGTTCCTGGAAAAAAAAAAAAAAAAGAAAAAAAAACCCCAAACCAAAAAACAACCAACCAAAAGTCAAAAACAAAGACCAGATTGAGGTGAGGAAGGAAAGAGACTGAGGTCTGGAGTGTGTCACACTGGAAGACCAGAGCTTTGACATGGATGATGGCGAGAAATCTCCCAATTTCTGTGTTCCAACTGTACATGAAAATAACAAGCTCATAATTTTTTTGGTGAGACAGTCACAAGATACAGGGAAGCAGGTTTCACAAGCTCCAGGGCTCACAGATTTTAAATCACGTATGTGTCTGCTACAAAATTTTTTGTACAAAGTATTGTTTCTCTGTTGCTAGGTAGAAGCCAAAGAAAATTACTTCATTTTTTTGTTGTTGTTTTGTGGGGGTTTTTTGGTTGCTGGGTTTTGGTTGGGTTTTGTTTTTGTTTTTGTTTTTTCTGTGGGTTTTTTTGGGGGTTTTATTTGTTTTTGTGGGGTGGCAATTGTGATGAGACAAATCCTTGAGGAACACCTGAATGTAACTAGTATTTTTACGGGGAAAAATGCTGAGAGATGTATTTATATTTTGCCATTGGATCTTCTCTATTGTTAAATCCACTGATGAGTATACCAAAGAAACTGGATTGGAAGGAAAGCACGGGACTCAAAAAAGTAGGTGTTGCGATGTCTGACTTCTAGGACTTTTGCCCTTAAAACACCATTCCTGTGTTAAACAATGATGTCCGTCCAGTAGGAAGGCTGCTGATCCACTGTACAGAGGCATAGTCAGGATCCTGCCTTCTCTCAGGGACAGGCACCCATGGATGCAGAAATCAAAAGGACTTTAGGACCTGCCCCAGTGTTCTCCTAAACCAGAGACACTAATCCATTTAATATGGTGGTATGGGTGAGAGAGAATGGATATAAACTGAAAGGGGAGGTTCAAGTTAGATATAAGGAGAAAGTTTCTCCCCACGAGGACAGTCAGTCAGTGAGGCTGTGCAGTTTCCATCCCTGCAGGTTTTCTAAAAGCTCTGAGTAATCAGCTTTGAGCAGGAGGTTAGACCTTGGAAGAGCCTTTCTAGACTGAGTCATCTGGTGATCCTATGATCATCCTGTGTATAAAACAGGCAGATTTTTTTAAACTTTACAGGTCTTGCCAGCTATTGCAAGGATTCAAAACACCTACTACCCATTTAGCCATAATGTATAGAAATGACAGCTTAGTGAGAAAGAATAGCAAATACTGAAATTATGCTTTATAACCAGAGTTGTGTGTATGTTCTATGGAAATGGCAGAACACAACTATACTGACCCTTTTTACCAGTCCTGCACAGTTATCAACAATATGATACTTAAAGCACAGTTTCCTGGCTTTTAGCTTTGTATTTACTAACAATGATTTGAGGAATTTTGCTGTGCAACTTATGCATTTCCATTGGTGCTATGTAAATGTCACTCTGAAACACCATGCATGTGTCTTATTGGTACGGTGGCATTCCATTCCTGATCAGTTGGGCCAGTCCTTAAAGTATATATAAAAAAGATATCAAGGGAAATGCAGGTAGAAACTATGGGCTAAACTCTAGAAAAACAAGACAAGTGAAATGAGCTGCAGGGTGATGGAGTTGGAGCTGCAGGTAACCTGCAGTGCCATAAAGACAAAGATGAGAAAGAGGGATTAAAAAAAACTGCAACTAATCAAAGCTAGGTGATAGAGTGAGTGCAGAGGAGGGCAATGAAGCTGGTGAAGGGCCTGGAGAACAGATCCTATGAGGAGTGACTGAAGGAGATGGGACTGTTCAGTCTGAGGAAGAGAAGGCTGAGGGGAGACCTTATCACTTTCTACAGCTACCTGAAAGGACATTATAGAGAGGTTGGTGCTGGTCTCTTCTCACAGGTGATTAGTGACAGAACAAGGGGGAATGGCTTTAAACTCCAACAGGGGACGTTTAGACTGGACATTAGGAAAAAATTTTTCACAGCAAGAGTGGTCAGACAGTGGAATAGGCTGCCCAGGGAGGGGGTGGGAGTCACCATCCCTGGATGAGTTTAAGGGTCATTTAGATGAGATGTTGGGGATATGGTGTAGGGGAGAACTTTGTAGAGTAGGGATGATGGTTGGACTCGATGATCCCAAGGGTCTTTTCCAACCTGAATGATTCTATGATTCTATTCTATGATTCTAAAGAAGGTTCCCCTCAAGCTAATTGAAGTCTATGTTAAACACCGAGCCTACCTCAGGACCTCCAGTGGACAGAGACCTAAATGAGGAGGCACTGTGTGATGGAATTTTGTTACTTGTAATGATACAAAACCTTCCATGCTACCTGCTTTAGGTAAAGCAATATCCTTTCATTAAGTTTGGAAATGCTGTGCAAAGCCTATGTGGTGTTCTTGTTTGTCTGCACTTACCTCACACTCTTCTCTGAAAAGACAAACCATAAACCCGAAGGCTTGCAGCTTCAGTATAATTGTGAGTGCGTGTATCTAAGCAGCATTGAGATCCTGGGAACAGACTAATGGTCTATCTGCCTTCAGATGGGATTCTAGAGAGAGCATTTCTATCAAAGGAATCTGCTGAGAGACCCAAAACTGAAGGGCGATGCCTCAATTCTGACCAAATATAAGGTACTAAACACCCCTGGATAGATCCTCTGACAGTGCTCTGGTGAGTGGCCAACTGCAGCTCTCAGCCAGACGCCAACACATCTATATTCCAGACAAAAACTTGAAGACTGGAATATGAAATTCATGTAGTCTGACTCTCCAGGGAAGCTGAGTACTTCTGTTTCCAGACTATGTCATCTTTTGTACAACGCAGCTCAGTGGATGCTATAGCTGAATGCCAGACCATTGCAAAGGGCTGTCACAGGAAACCATTTGTCACGATATACATTATTTTGCAGAATTCTTAATGGCTGAGTTTTTAAATGAAGACATTGAAAAATTGCTTACCCATGAGGTATTTTGCTGAGGACATAATATGCCGTATATGAATGTTGATACACCTGCAAAACGAAATTAAGAAACAAAACAGAATTAAAAAATATATTAGTAATTGTCACCTGTGTTAATAGGGCTCTTTTTCTGCAAAAACAATCTAACATTTATGGCTGGGGAGCTCTTATAAACACTTCAAAATCTGTAGTAGAAAAGAACAATCATTAATTCACCTAACGCTGTTGTGTGTTCTTTTCATCTTGCACTTTATTACAGTGTTTGGCAAATCGTATACATCCAGATGCTCTGTGTCGTTACCATGACTACCAGGTCTTTGATTAAACCAGGGGCACATGGTCTCTGCAAGGGCTAAATATAGAACAATCATTAATGAGGACACCTTGGTCAGCTGGAGACATTCTCCATCATTATAACTAGACAAAACAGGGTTATAATGCATACTTTTTTGCTTTATTCTCACATAAATAAAACAGGGAGTGATGCTGGGTGATCTCGGACCGGGTTGTAAGACCCCTGTCAGTCATCAAATAAAGCCTTATAGACTTAGGGCGTAAAGCTGACCTCATGTTTGTTTGACCTGCTAAGCTGCATCTTCATATCAATTTGCATTCTTTGAGCCTTGGGAAACAGCTTGTCATCTTGCATGGCAGATCATCTCAGAAGGGAGAGTTTATTACTTATTTTCTAAATAGCAAATAATATCACCAGAGTCAAGGTCAGCAGTTTAAGAGCTGGTGATTTTCCACTAGTGACAATGAAATCCTTAACAGTGATCTGTGGTTGCCCAAGGTGAGCAATGCTGAGCAACACGAGAGTCAGAGCACTAGTGTGAAAGGCCTAAATATGAATGTCTTTATACACATTTATATAGGCACTCACTTTAGCAATTCTTTCCTGTTACTGTGTGCTACTAAATAAATAAATAAATAAATATCCTACTTCTACTTGAATCTTTAAGTCATTTGCTCTCCAGTAGGTCCCATAAAGCATCCTGTCCCAGAGGACAAAGGAGGAACTTCTTGAATAGTTTCTTCACCAATCAAGTTTGTTCAAAATTATTTTTCCTAGGTACCTCTGGTTTTGCACAATTATTTTATTTTATGTATGCCAAGAAACTAGAGATGCCCTGGACGGTGCTGCTGCCCTCAGCAGTGGCCATCCCAAGCACATCACTAGTATTACAGACAAGTAAGCACTCTCGAGGTCAAGCCTGCATAACGGCCTCTGGAACAGGCTTATATCTTTTGCGGGCTCAGATAAACACAACACACATCATCCTGTAGATATTAAAACAAACTTCTCTGTTACTGTTTAAATCCAAACACACTAAATTCTTACACCACTGCATGGACCCCCTGAAGAAAGCTACCACCAAAGTATAGAGGGGAAAGCACTAGATTTCTGCCTCTGAAATTCAGAGACTGATGTCGCATTGATGTGATTCCTTTCTTCTGTGCAGTTCACTTCATTACAAGGACAGTATCAGGTTACATACCAAAATCATTTCCTTTTAGCCATTCAGATACATAAAGACTCCTCCAGCAAGGTGAGTCTTTGGTGCATCAATATCAGGAAAGGTCTAGGAACACAAGTGAATTTACTGTGAGCTAGCATTTATTTTAGTAAAGGTGTCCTTTTTAGATCCACCTGTTTGAGATGATGAGAAATACATTACCATTATCTCATCCACATCCAATCATACCAAAGAGCTCTTGAATCTTGTAATTCTGATGTTGGAGACCTGGCTGATGCATGTGGCCTTAGAATTTATTCCAGCTTTGGTGAAGCTTTAAAACTGCTAAAATTTCTTAAAGGAAATGCACTGGAAGACCAAATTTTGTCTACAGAGCTGAAAAAAACCTAATAATACATTGCTATTAAATACCGAGCAACTTCTGTCTTCAAATATACTGGCAGTAGATGTAGAAAATTATGTAGATATCTAAATTAAGATCTGAGGCGAGGACTTGTGTTCAAGGTAACAAGCCATGCTGTGTGGTCAGGTATCAAGAGGCAGAAGCCAGCCCCAAAAACGAGTTATAAAGAGACACCTTCAGAAGAAAATAGAAAGATGTGGCAGGCTGGAGGGAAAAGAAACAACCAGGGAAATTCTGAGCAGGATATCTACTGATGCCCCTACTTATGGTACAGAGTCCCCACAGCCATGATAGAGAGTTTAGAGCTGTCTTAGAGCCATTAATGGAAAATAAAGTAAAACATTTTCTTTGCCAAGAGGGCATAGGAGTGGGGAAAAAGAAAGTTGCAAGACTAAAAGAACTCCTTTATTTTCTGAACATCATTTGTCATCCTCTTGGGTCTTTAGCCAGACTCTAAAGTATCTCACATCAACTGTGCCTGTAGCATGTAGTCTTCAAAGGCTTGCAGCTGGCAGAGTTCATTCACCGGGGCAATACTTCCTCAGATAAATCCTTAAAATCAGTAGGTTTGTTCATGTAAACAACAACTACTTGTATGAGCAAAGATTTCAGGACCAGACATTTATTATTATAGTTCTGAAGGACAAGAGCACATGCAGCATAAAAGTCCTTCTTATCCCTACTATTTCAAACCTGTTTAGAAAAACACACTGTGAGCAACCCTTCTAAGCAGACAGGAATCCAAAAGAAAGATCACTTATTGTCTTCTGAGAAATGAAATGGCTGCTCTCCTCTTACATATGAAAACCAAATGAAATTATTTTAACTTTTCGAGAGGATGGCTATGTCTGCTTAATATTTCAACTAAAATTTCTGCTGGGGTCAAGTTAAATTAGTCCATTCACCAGCAGAAAAAAAACACACCAGGGAAAAGTGCAGGAAAGAGACAAGCATTCTTCTGAAAGCCAAAGCTAAGCCTCAGTGCTTACTGGACAGTGCTTAAAAGTTAGTATTCATTACATTTAAACTCTCTTTTTCTGAGGCTTAGACAACAAAAATAACTGTTCTGTGTTCCCCCTCTCTATGCAAGGAGTGCAGCAAAACCCATTGTACTTATTTGATGCTCTTAGCCCTGATTTTTGGCTGGATTCCAGAAGCACACAGCTCCTCTCAGTATAGAGGCATATTTGAAGGTAGCAGAATTTCTGGCGTTTTGCTCTGTAGACCCTTGTGTCAACATATACCAACATAAGTTCGAACAAGTTCAAGGTTGCTCTGAAGGGTTCTAGGTATTACCAAAATTGGCTCACAAAAGCTCCCATGCCAGCTGTGACCAAAGACTGCCATAAAAGTCATTATACTAAAAATGCTGTTCCAGAAACACTCTTCCACTGGGCTTTTCATCCCAGGTCCCAGCACAGATCTTGCTTACTTTCAATATATGTTAAGCTCTGCAACATATGCATGTTTACAGTGAAACCATAAAGGGTCTAAGAGACAGATTTATCTGTTTCTGCTTAAGTCTTGGAAAGACATTTATCTCTCTAAAATTCAGAAAAATACAGGACTAATTATCCAGGACAACACCTGAAGCCACTGACCTCATTTTATGTAATCAACAAAATAAACCTGGACCTGAACAGATGACAGCAGAAATGCAAACACTGCAGCACATACAGAAGCAGAGAAGAGTATTCACCTCTCCTCTGCTACCAAATTTCAAAATAACAAATAAATTGTGGTTCTTACAAGCTACAGAAACAAAAAGGAAGAAGCAATTTCTGCGCCACATCACTGCAAAGTATGGTGTGAATGGTAGAGTAATGTCTCCTTGAAAGCACTTGCTTCATCTCCAAGGATACAGGTCCTAGTCCAGTGGGGTTTACTTAAATAGAAAACACATGTCATTTAATAATATAATGGATCTGGACTCATTTATTCATTGTAACTATTCATATACTCTAAATTAGAAGCCATAGCTCTTGTTCTTGACCCAAAGCAACTGCACAGATACTTGATATAAGACCAAAAAGACAGACAGGTTCCTGGTTACCTCCCTACATCTCCCCTGGTTTTCACACAGACACAAGCTGGACAAACAGAGACGCTGCCTTCATTAACTTCTTGTTAAAAGTTTTAAATTGTCTCTACTATTTTCAGTTTGGCACTGCCGGTTCAACTCACACAGGATTAGGGAATGGTTTTAGCTGGAAGTTAGGGAATTTTTAGAAGGAGATTGTGCAATGTGTTTTCAGCATATTTTGGCTAGTATGAAAGATTGCACTACCTGCTGAGAATTTATCACTAACATCTGAAAAAAAGGAAGAGCTTAGTTTACACTACCATCTTCTGTGCTGGTTTCTGTCACACTTTGTGACATGCTAGCACCAGCAGTAATCAGCATTTAGCAAAAAGCTTTCTTTAATGTTCATACGAAAAGGTGCTGAATTAATACAGAGAGGCACATGCAGACTTTCTTCCAAGGAGGTTTATAAGCAAAGAAGGAGGGAAAAAGCCCTTAGAAGAAGACTCCCCAAATCAGCCCAATGCTCTCATCTTCCAACAGGCTGTTCTATCAAAACATCTAATTTAGGGTCTTTCCACTCAGCATATTAAGCAGTTCACAGATCTGAGATTAAAACCAGGTGGACTGGCTGTCATGATCTCATGATTATTACTTACTTGATAAACAGAGGAATAACACATCCTTTGCATCCAATTTCTAATCACTTCACAGAACCTTCGTTCATAGGTCCTTCATGCAGTAGTGTTATTTGCATTAAAGAATTATCTAGAAAACTCACAAAAAGGCCCATAAAACTTTAGTGTGAAAGGAAACAGTTACAGGACAGAGTAGAAGTGCAAACTGTGCTATAAAGCAGCTTGCAAGGCTTAATACAAAATTTGTAGTACGTAGTGCCTTTCTTCTTTTTCAAAATGACACATTTCATCCAAAAAGTCATCCCAGTACCCCTAAATAAAAATGTCCACTCTAAATAGCAATCAGAAATAAAACTGTACAATGGTTGGCTAAAGTCTGAAAATAGCAAGAATATATTTTAATGTAATTAATTATAAAGCACTCAGTAGTTGTCTGGGTAAATGGAATAACTTCTTACTCTCTAACAATAAAGTATATCTCCAGTAGATCCCCTCAGGATTCTTAAGAGACTCAAATTGTCTTTATAATCTATTCCCTTTTACAAACTACAGTAAGACAATAAAAATACAGCACCAGTGGCCAGTGGAACAGGAACTGCCAGATCCATTAAAAGGGTTTCCCAAGAAGAGTCTCTAAAAAGACATTTGCTGGAAGTAGATCATGTATAGCCCATTTTCTGACCCATTCTATGAGCAGACAAATCCCCAAATGCACATATGAATGTCAAACTGAATGAATAATCATAAACATTTGACATAATCACATATTCCACCTTTCAAAAATTGTCCTGGCACCCTTAAATGGTAACTCATGCTGTGATGCAAAATATGCAGGTAAAAGATGAATTGCCATTTGGCCTTTAAAATCTGTGATATTTAAACAGGCTCTGAAGTTGACAAATTAAGAGGGAAAAGAGAATGAGGTAGACTGCAAGAAGGCTGATGCTCTGCATTGGCAAACAGCTCACATATCTGGTACCCTGTTATCTAACAATGACATGAAAGGGAGGGAAAAACAAGTTCAGAAGGAAAATCACAAGCAAACGTTAGCCAGAGGTTGTGTTTCTTTCTATAACATGCACATACCATGCACAGTAAAGCATGACACAAGTCACTACCACGCTGTCACACTGATTCTCATATTGGTCCATCACCAACAAGAAAATATTGTGTTATCTTTACAGTATAACTATGCCATTCATACAAGTCTTCCAGTAGAGAAAAGGATAATTATTTGACTAAAAATACCTCACTGCCATACTTCTTCATGGTATTCTGTGGAGAGTTAAAGCAGGTCACTGTACGTGTTTGTAGAATTTTCTTCATTTTTGATGAAAGTCAACATCAAAGACCAAATTTTCACTTAATGAGTCAACTTCATTTGCCTTGATCAAAAATCTTTATGATTACATCGGTATTGTTGGGGCCGTACAACTTGAAAACTGATTAATAACTTGAACCCTTCTGTTCTGTTCAGAAATCTTTCTTTTCTTATTACTTGTGGAACTGGCCCTCCAAAGGGATGAAAAATCCATTCCCATAACTGACCACCAAATTTTTGGTAATGTTTTGTTCAGTTTATGATCTTTCGTTCTCCCATGTATTTGTGATTTAGAGCATAAGGGGTAACTTCTGGTTCAGGCATGGTCTGTGGGGAGTTAGGTAATGGTCTTTTCGTTTTTTTCTGTCAGTGGAGACAGACTGGTCAGCAGTATTCTCCCCAGCCCAGCTACTTTAGCAAAGTATTACCACCATTTTATTGCTAATAGGCACTCCATAGTAACCAGCCTGGAATTAGATTCTCTGAAAAACCACATGCTATCTATTCCTTTTGTGTCACTGTAATAAAAAAACCACACCAAAATCCATACTAGTATTTTGTACCCTACACTCAGTGAAGCTCGATTGCTTGAAAGAACCAAACAAATCAATAAAGCCATATAATTTGAGGTCTTTTCAATATTCTCACCTTTCAAATTCATTGCGATACTGACCTATTTTGTTTTCTTCTGAGACGGCAAATTCTCTTTTGTCTGTACACTGAATTATCCCTTTACACTTTATCACTTCCCAAGTAATGTACCTCTAATACAGTCTCATGCCGTGTGCCAACCTGTTTCTACATCCCTCCAAGGAACACTGCCCATTTCTCTTTGTGTCTCTAATAAATTAGGAAAACCATAATGAAATGTTATCAACAAGCATTTTCTGTGTATTGATTCAGCTGGCAGCCAAATAACCCATAGCTGTTATCAAACACCTGATTTGGGATGCTCTTACCCACTGCACCACATCCAGCTGAGCAGCCACAGGTGTAACATGGCCACAGACACAGAAAGTGCACACTGAGAGTGCTGTGACTCTTCGGGACGGTCTGGGGAGCTCAGGAAAGGAACAGAGACAGGGGAAATAGGTTTGAGTAGGAAAGGTGATGAGAAGAAGGGGTCTCTGGATCAACTGACATACAGAGCATTTGGCAACTGGTTACCTTTGCTATAACTGTCTCTGTTCCAGAGGAACTAACTTAAATTAACATTTGGGCAAAAGAAGAAAGATATATACCTGGGGAGTGCACATACTACAGTTGAGTTATGGGAGGAAACCATTTTTCTTGGAAATAAGAGGGAACAATCCCAACCCAGCAGCATAACTCAATGAAATTACATTGCCAACGCTAAGCAGTTAATGTCTTGGAGAGACCCAATGGGTCAGTGCCTCATCTCAGCCACACCAGTGTGAATAAGGAGCTGCTCCACTGCTACAAAATGTTGTAGGAAATCAAGGATTAGCAACTGGGTATCTCCAGAACCAGGAAAAAAAAATCTAGCAATTATATGGAAGAAGGGAATAAAATGTTATGTACAAGGGATGGAGAGTGGAAGAACACAAGAGGCAATGGATCATCAGGAAGAGTCTTTGCATGGTTTTGTTTTTCAAACCTTTTAACAATTTAATCTCTGAGATTGACAATTAAATCACTGCAATACGAGTCTGAAGAAGCTTTTCTCCATTAGATTGTCCTTGAAGCATAGAGGACAACCAGGACAGCTCTCCAGTCATGCAGTGCTGCAAATACCCTGTCACTCACACTGGAGAGGCTTCCTTGGAGCAACAACAATCTCACATCAAGGTGACATCAGGAAGGGGCAGCACATTCATGCCACAGGGACTTGCATTTTAGAAGCATTTGTAACTCAAGCTCAAGCCAATTGTAATAGGGTCATGTGCTGCAGGCAACATGCATGGTTAATATGTAAATCTCTCCCACAAACATACAGGGGGAGTGCTGGGATTAGAATCTGATTTTCCAGCCACCAAACCAAAGGCTTCTGAACCAGCAAAGCCAAGAACTTACTCCTTCACAAATAAGTGTCATCTCTAGTTTGCAAAATAACCATAAATAAACTGTGATGACAACATCCACTACAGTAATAGATGGATTGCAGTGTTGTAAGATAATGCTGTTACTTCATGTTCCACAAACTGATTATTTATCTCAGTTGTTTCATGATAATAACTCTTTATTAAAAGATTTGTTTCCAAATTACACTTTTGAGAGCCTTATACTGCTGACAGAATTTGAAGGCCAGCTTTAGGATTTATCACTTTGTGACATGTTGGAGGTAAAGTGGATGCTCTTTTTGTTACAAATGCAGCTCCAGAACCAACTTGGGCTACTGGTATTAACATACAGTTCGTGTGCCAGTTCTCACCCCTAGGAAAGCGTTAATCCAATCTGCCAACTGCTGCTGCACTCTAATACAGCTCTGCCCTGCCAAGCAATTACAAAAGCCTCCTTTTGCTCCTGAGCCACCTGTCCCTCCCAGCGCTCCACTGGCACCAGCAGCACCAGCAAGCACTTACAGTCACTGGCTTAAAGGACAACTGCTCCGTTTTTAACTGGTAAATACAATGGCAGCTACAAAATTTCCTTAGCAGGATTTTTGCACCAGCCTTTGTGCACTTGTTGATCAGGTTATTGGAAAGGATCTGCCATCATGTTATTAAGAACTATGAGTGAGGTTTATGAATAATGAACTCGTTATGTTGTTGATCTTGTTTTTAAACTTTTATTGGTATTCACACCACACAGTATAAACTCCCAGGTTCCCCTCCCACTCTGCAGCAGGTGTGGTGTAAGACTAATTCTCCAAGCACTGTACTTGCCTGTTTTATAGGCCTATTCAGAAACTTGGAAATGAGAATTAAATTATCAAGTACAAAGTTAATGTTGTAATTCTAACATACCAAGCAATGTTTATCTTTTCCTTAAAGATAAACAAATAACATTATTACATAATAAGTACAAAAATAGCCTGGGGCCAAATAAAAGTTTTAGAAGGAGACAACAATTATCCCCAACCCAGGAAACACAGAAAACCTTCAAATCCGTACAAACATACACAAAACATACAACCCTGATTCTCTTGTAATATCTGTGGTCATGATAATACCTGTATTGAGTCAGACTCAAAGTCCATGCAGTTCACTATCCTGGCTCGGACAGTAGCCCAAAGTCGACTCAGATAGAAGACTGGAGTTAGCTTACTTACAGTCATCCTTCCCTCAAAATACTTTTCCAGGCTCTCACAGTTTGCAGCTTGGAGTCACTCTCCTTGCAGCTGTCTACCTTGAGGGGTGTCCCTGCCATTGACCTCTCCAATCATTCTTTACAAGCATTTATACTTTTTGCACTACAACCTCATGTAGCAACACCCTCTTCCCAGACAATGATGCCAAAATCCTGTTTGGGGTCTGATTCCTCTGACCAGTCTTTGGTGTCTGTTTTAGCCTTAGATTTACACCCTGGAGTACACTGATTATAAAGGTAGTCCAGGGTTGATGATGCATCTACGTTGTTTACATCTACATTCCCTTGACTGACGCTCAGCCTTGTTAACTCTGGAGTTGCAAGTCTGAGGGCTGAAGGACAGCATGAGAAATCAATGCTTAATAATCAATGCTTTTAATGAAACATTAGATAATGCCTTCTTTAAATGAAACATTTCTTGAGCTGAGCAGACCAAATGTGGAAAGATACTAAAAACCGTTTCTGTGAAGTTTACAATGCAAATGGTGCAGCTTTGTAGCAATTATGTGAGAACTAAGCCATGAAAATGAGCTGAATGCTTAGTATATCTAATTAATTTATTCACTTTTAAATAATCCACTTTAGCAGCAGAAATTAGCAACTACAGAACCACGGCATATGTTCTTTGTATTAAAATTTACTCTTAGTATATAAAAAAATGCTTTTTCTACTACAGCAGTTGAGAAGGTGAATACTACACAGCAGTTAGCACTATGACTGAAATCTTTTATGATGGCCATAGGCTCTGGGCACTCTTAGAAGACTCAAAGAAAAGAATCCAAGACAAGAAAGATTAGACCTTCAAAAAGCATTAGAGAGAAGCAATTTAAGAGCACTGAAATGGATGAGAAAGGAGAATGAAAGTATTCAGATACATGCCAGGAAATCTTGGTCTATCATCCTCTATCTGTTCAGTGAAAGATTCATTTTCCTCTTCTGTACGAGATCAGAAGACCCTGACCCAATGTACATGTGGATCTGAATCACTGGGGGTGGCATTTTTATTTTCTGACATAAGGAAAAATAAACTGAAATCACATATGAAACAGCAGGACATTTTGTTTGTCATCCTTGTGATGCTGTGGACATCTTCCAAGGGATAAATGGCCTGTGGTGATGATACGCATCTCTTCAGAAAGTAAAGTGAGAGCAAACAGGGCAGGAAGAAGCACAGAGCATCCCCTGTTCCTTGCCTGCTGCACAACCTTTCAAAGCACCACCATCAACATCATCACTGTGTGGGTATTCTTCCACTCCTGCACACAAAAATATGAGGACTCACACTTTTAAAGACCTGACTAAAGCCCTATGATTCATTTCTCTTTTCAAGAAAGAGCTTTTTGAGCAGAGAAAAGAAGAAAGGAGATTAGAAGATTCCATTTTCAAAACTGGGTCATTAGCTGCCCAAGGAGGAATGTTAATTATTGTTTTTAACATAGCCCTGATAAAAACTTCTGCAGGCAGCTAAAGAGGTAAAAGGCACTTGTTTAGGGTAAACACAGAGCCACACACTCCTTGAATTTAGGCATGTAACTCAGCTAAAGAGGAGAACATTTGCATCAGAAGATTTGCATTTCTGAGTACAGGAATTTCATTGGGGTGCTCTGCTTAGTAAGATCTGATTTTCCAGAAGAGGGCACTAAATATGTTTTTTTTCCTATTTCAGTGATTTAAAATAAATAAATAAAAGAGACTGGAAATCAGAATAATTAGACTGTAAACTCCTGCAGGCTGGGACTGCTTTATATGTTTCTGCATAGACACTAGAATTAAACTTTCTGATTTTGCTTTCTAATGCCTTTTGAATCACTGTTGTTTTCCCATTTTGCATTCTATTCTTAATATATTTCTTTCCTTGACATTTTAAAACAACTGTCTATACTTATCACAGTCCAGCACAAAATGGGATTTTTATTGTCCCTAGAAACTTAGGAAGCAAAAATATGCTAAAAACAGGAATGCACCTCTATGTAATTTTGAAGCCTCAGTATGTTGCAAGAAACCTAGTTCATTATTAAGTTCTAATTTCTTTTAAATAATTTTTATATAGCTACATTTATTTCATTCCTCTTAAAGAAAGTTCCCCTGTGTTTCACTAACATGGATTCCCATATGAGTGCAAGAAAAAAAATGCAATAATTTTACTGCTGACTGTCTATCTGATTTTGACTATCTAGGAGACCTTGTACAATCACCTTACCTATGTTTTATTCAAAAATAAATTGCAGGTTATTTTTAAGATATTTTGTGAATTTTGTTAGAACATTAATCTCTACCAGTCTGTCTGTTCAAGTTAGCTGATCTATACACTCAGAAAGGTAGAATGAAAAATCTAATCTTATCCAAGCAAAGAAAAATTGGTTATTTTTGTATCATAGTGTTTTGTCTTGAGTCTTTTTATTTTCCCTTCTCTGTTTGATGAAAATCTCATTTGCTAAAGAAAATATTTACAGAGAAAAGACTGCTGATAGCTGATACCAATACATAATATACCTATGTACTCTTGCATGAAGGCTAATTATTTCTGACTTTTGATATTACTCTAGTCTTCCCTGGAACTGTGGATTTGCTTTTTGTTTACTGATATATATCTGTGCCGGTGAATAAATGTAGGATACAGGTTGTTGGCCTCTGCTGTCCAACTTGGTTTGAAATATTTTGCACTCAGTCATGTCTGTGTTGAAGTCTCACAGCTCAAATCAAGAGGTTTAAAGTTTAGTTCTAACTCCATTTATCTATATTATCAGAAGAGTTTAATCCCTTGTTTTTAATAGAAAATAGTTAAAGCTCAGTGCCCAGCAGCTGAAGTCAGCATACTCCGTTTTTAATGTACTCCATTTCACACAGTAATTTTTTTCAATATTTTTTGCAATAAAAACACTAAACAACACTCCCTGGAATGGGGGCTCAGTAAGAAATTGAGATTCGGTGCAGTTTTAACTGAAACCACTGCCATAAAGGGAGCGTGCATTAGCAAAACTGGAATGTGGAGACTGAGGACTGCAGGAAGACTGGCTGGGCACAGCTTTGCTTCCTAGCTCAGGCAAATAGACTGTATTGTGTTTTATGAATGAATCATTATTTCAGAAGCACAAACTTCCTGTTGAAAACATCCCCTAGTAACAGGGACCAACAGAACTAAGAAAATGGGATCCTAATGGGGTTTTATTGCTTGCTCCTGGAAAGAGCTGCCGGCCACAAGTAAGCATAGTGGTTACCCATGGTAAATTCAGGGTCCCCACCAGTTCCTTCAATGTTGAGATGATTCCATTTCTAGAATACCTGCTGAGGACATGACGCTGGGGTGAGTACCCATTCCTTGCATTTAAGGGGTGCAATTCTATGGATAATAAACACATGAAGTCTTCACCCACCCATTCCTCTTTGCTGAATTCAGTGCCTATCATTTCCCCCTTATAAAGAATGAAAAATAAAGAAGTATGCACATTTGGATATGTCATTTCACTCCACATTTTTTGTTACTGCTTCTATCCATAGTTACAATGACAGACCCTTAAATTTAAGTAGGAACCCATTACCCCATGGCCCAAGGAACTTTACCAAAATATTCCTGCAGTTGATGCACTTGAGTGCCTATCCCCACTCTAACTCCTCGTTTAAGCTGGGAATTTTTCTGTAATTAATTAAACTGAGCTGTGCCAAAGCAGAAGGATTTCTGCTGAGAGCAAAGAACCATTCAGGCTACATAAAGGAATGCATTTTCTGATGGAGCTTTGTAAGGATTTGAAATGAACCATGAGGCTCCACCAAACCAAATAAAATAAAGAATAGGTTTGACCTCTTTTCTTCCCCTATGCTAGTCCAAAATTGGTCCTGAAAGCTACCAAGACGAAATTAGCTTCTGTAATTTCTTCTTCAAAAGGGAGCTCTAGGATTAAACTTGTCACTAATTATTGCTCCACTGTACTGTGCCTGTGTCCAAAAATTTCTATTCTAAACACACAATGTGGCAGAAATTGGACAGAGAGATGACTGCTGAGCAGTAAAAACAAATATCCCCACCACCTGATAAAATGTTTACTCAATTAAAATGGGTATCCACCCTCCCATAGCAAGAATTAGTAATTTTGTAAGCATGTGCAGCAGAAAAATATTTGGCATCAAAATGGCTCTGCTGTCGAAGGCACAACTGAAGACACCTGAGAAGACAGTGTTTGCACAATGCTGTAATAGAGTTTTGAAAACCCATAAATCCCTCTAGAGTTGTGTGGCAAACTTCCCTCTCTCTGTGCCACCGCAGATATCAAATATTAATTAGGCTGAACCAATTACTGATACCAAGACACGACAGAAAAACTCAGCATGTTGGTATGTGTGACAGAGATATTGCTACTTCTGCCTAAACTGAGATTCATTGTCAGGAAAACCTCCTAGCTGCTCAGACTTTGTTTATTAGCAGCTTTGGTTTATTTAATGCAAGGTGACCGCAAAGTGCTGGTGTCCTGGGTGAGCTGCACACCTCCAGGTCTGACAGAAAAGCAAATGGAAGTGTAGAAATGTTTTTGAATCAACCTTCTCTGATGCCTTTGAAAATCCTCTTTTGTCTTGTTGCTGTTCAGCCCACAATGAAAACGGCAGATTAGGGAATTTATTCATGGTGATTTTGAGATTAGAAAAGATAGGCAGTCTTTCACAAAGGATATTTTAAGTAGACCAGATTCCTAATTAAAAAAACTCCACAGCACTCTCCTTTTAAAATAAATTATATTCTCTACATTTTGTCAAATAATAACACTTGCTTCAGTTTCAAATCCAAAGTAAACTATCACCCAGAAAATTAACCTCCCCTATGTTCTCAGTACTTTCTTGTTAATGCAATACTTCTGGACACACAAACCTTAGCCTTTGTTATGTAAATATAGCCGGATCATTTCTGTTCTCCTTATCACTACAAATAGGATAAAAAGCACATTATTAAACAAGGATATTTACCCTACTGATCCTGGATGTTGTAATAATATGACTCAAAATAGGACTCAAAAATATGTAAGAAGGACCAAAAAGGTGGCCCCCACTTTCAGCCTTGGAGCCCCAGAATCACCTTGCTAAAACCCACACAGGCATGCTCATAAAAATCGTGCAGTTTTCAGAAGTTGTAAGCACTTAGCTGAATGGTATTAGCAATATTTATTCTATTCAAAGCAACCGAATATGTTGTTTTTGTGAAAAAGACCCAAGATTTAGAAAATCATCAGATTTGATGAGTAGTTGATCTATCTGGTTCCACTAATTCATTAATAACTTGACTTCTGCTCATTACAGAAACACTGACCGACTACAGTCCACTGGTGAATTGAGAAAAGAGAAGATAATTTGCTTGAAGATACACACAGATATAATAACAGAAAAACATTTTAACTAATATAGACTTACATTATTAGGACTGACTTTTTTTTTTTTTTTAGGAAGTGAAACTACAGTTATTTAGCCTAATAATGGGTAACTTAATTCTCATAAGTAAACAAAGTTACAGTGCTTTAGGCTTGAACGTATTGGGAAAATAGTTTTAGTCCCTAGCGTTTGATAATAGTCAACGCTGCCCTTATATTGTGCACTTTTACAGTAGAGATGGAGTCCTGGTTTATGAGAAACAGAGGTGCAAAACTGCATTCACATGAAAAAAAGGATATGAAAACTATAAACATAAGCTTTTTCCCTCAAAATGCTCCACTGAAAAATTCTACTGGTTTACAACAAACACCAAAAATTAGCAAATCATTTCAACCACGTAGCATTATTTTATGGTACAAATGTTCTAACTGTGCTCACTTTACATAGTGTGATCACTATACATTTTCATTGATCTAGAAAACAACATTGGGAGGAATGAAAAAAGTAAATTTGAAATATATTTATTGCCACAGAAAGAAAACAGGCTTATGCAAATTTCTAGCACTGGTAAATCCATTTCAATTAAGTAATAAATATCATAGCTACAATATTAGCAGTATTAGTGATGATAGTTATGACAGTGTCTAATTTTCAGAGGCATATTTATCATAATAATAGTTCTCACCTAACTCAAAAGGATGTTGTGAAGATTCATTAATATTTATACCCATTAGTGTTTTGGAAATAACAAGCATTATATTATTTTAATTTTTACATGACTAATTAAAGCAGTCTGAAGTTGTAATTGGAACCATAAGCACAAAAGCTGTTCATTCCACATAATCAGACTTGGACAAATATTAAAAATAGTAACAACAACAATAATAATATTCTACTTCAGATTAATGCTTTTTTACTTCAGTCATGCTCTAAATACAAAGTCTGGGGTTTGGACTGGGTTTTTCTGAGGTCTCTTTGATGTCACCACTCCCATGAGATCTATGACAACAGGTAGGGAGAAAAGAATTACTAAACTCACCACATAAACTAGTCCAATAAAAAAAAGTGGGGCCTGTTCTAATTACAATGATGATTAATTCTTTGCAGCTTTCAGCATTATAAAAATGCATTCCTTTAACTTCAAAATAGGTAATAGCGTTTGTTGTATCAGCTATAAAAGTCTCTAAGCCCTAATTGTTGTACAGAAGACTTAGCAGTTTGGTCTGTATTAATCAGGCAGGATTTCCTGTGCGTAATTGCTCTTAACTAGCTCAAACACAGTAATGGACTGGTAAATTGGAAATGAAGAACAAACAGCTTTAAGAAGATTCTCGGCCACTTTATTTCCTCTCGCATTACAACAACAGCTATTCATAATAAAGTCAATTAAATATTCTATTTAATGTCTCACCATGTCACTCAAGAAAATCACTTCTCATTTATTTTCCTCTATTTCTTCTATTCCCATTACACAAACGCCACTGGTTAACTCTGACTACCACAGAAAGCTACACGAGCCCGTGTGGTTTGGTTACTCATCATTATTCTTAGCCCATCACTTTTCCAGCTGCAGAAATGGTACTGAATTTAAGAGATGGTTCGTCACTTGGCTACTTGGGAAATCCCTTTTGGAGACCAGAGAGACCCACAAATGTGATTCCAGCCCAAACACCATAGATCTCTGTATCTCCCTGGGATGTGTGCAGGGAGCATGGAGCTTGTCCAGCAATGCTGGTGAAGCCATGTGCTGGGCAAGAGTGGCTTTGACCTGGCACCACCAGAGACAGCCTTGACCCTCCGCATACCTTCTGCTGAGAAGTGGTGGCTAAAATTCAATTTGCCTATGTGTTTTGGGGCTACTGAACTCTATAGCCAGAGCCCCACACACTTGTTTTGGTGAAGGATGATTTAAAATCAGTTTCTCTATGGGTGTGTTTATTCCCCAATGCTTTCCCAAAACTTCATCCTGTGGTTTCAGCCTCAAGTCGGACTCAAGCCTCTAGTATAAAGAAACAAAAACCAAACCAACAACAGAAAAATTGCAAGAATATTTTAAAGACAAAGAAGCCTGGCACCTTCTCTATGACCTTTCCAGAAAAAGAACAAATTTTCTGTGTTCAAGGTTAGAAAAGCTCCTTATTAGCACAAGGCTTACCCGGAATATTGCTGCCTGAAAGATTAAACTTCTGTAAATATAAGCACTGCATTTAGAATGAAACTTGACAGCCCGACTAGCCACTATGTACCCATGCCAGTCTCACAACTGCCTGCCAAGTTTCCTGGGAGAAATATATTTTAAGGATCATTCTTTAATTCATCCCCTAAGATGATGAAGTGATACAACAGGAAAACACACATTAGTTGCCTCAATATCTTTGCAAAATAGGTGACTGCCAGTTCAGGGCTGCGTTATTCCAATGTGGGTGTCAGTGCTGTTACCCAGATCAACACTGAGCAGAGATGTTTCTGTGCAAATAAAAACCTTAGAATAAAGCTATTACTGGAAGGAAATATCTTTGTAGCATTTTCCTTAAAAATATTTCACTTCATCGGAATGACACACTATGTTTTTCTATTTTGATTTTTATTCCTAGCTGGTATTAAAAATAGAGGCTGAATCCATTCATATTAGAATTCAGATAAATTATTAATTCATATGATGTATATTAAGATATTATACACATACGTAAATGCAGCATAACTCTATAGTGTTAAAAAATGAAAACACCTATACTCATAAAAAATTAAAAGACAGCTTGTCATACTTTTAAATGGCAAAAAGCAAAACTTTGACACCTGTAAGTACACAATAGTTTGAGTAAGTTTCTTCTTTGAAAGTATTTGTAGAATTAAACTTTAAACAAACCTTTGCCAATAGATTCCCTGAAATTTCCTTTTGACTTTGCAACAAGGACAACTGCCCAAGGCTTTGCTAATCAATTTCTTGTGTTGCAGAAAACAATGTAATTTGAATTTTATCCAAGAATACAATTTAAATGCAGAAAATGTGAAAAGCTAACTAATATGCAATTATTTGTAGCCACAGTCTGCATAACAAGTGAGAAGAAAGCTGAATAAGTAATTTAACAGTTATTGCAACTTTAATAAACGAAGAGCCACCCATCATGGCTTAAGGATGCAATATTCAGGAGTGAATCTTACTACCCCTCTATTAGTATCCTTCTTCAAAAAGATATCTTTGTATCCTTTATAAGCATCGACCTTAAAGGAAAAAGGAGGGCATTTAGTTTAGTTTAGTTTAGTTTCAGAAGTCTATGTCAGGAACTCTAGCTATCATAAACTCATATATGAATACTTGAACAGATTGCAATGATTTCTTTCACCAAATACACTTCACATCCTGAAATATTTCCAAAGGTCATGTTTCCTGCTTGTCACCTTATGTCTTCCTTTCTGGAAGAAGACACGGTGTCAGGAAGGAGCACCTGGCTGTGTGCTGCTCTCTCTTCTCCATCCAGGCATGTCAAGCACCACAAACTCCATTTTGCCTGTACCTCAAACCCACAAATCTGCAAGCATTGACATGCAGAGAGGAGGATGAAGAGGCAACACATCCAGCCCATCTCCTTCCATCCTTCTCCTCCTCCTCCACTGCCTATATCAAGCATTCCTCTGCAGGCTGAAAATGAAGTCCGGACTGCAAAAGCTCCTGTAACTTTGCTTCTTGCAGATCTGGGCATGCAGTCCTTTTGGTGGATGAAGGTTGAGAATAAAAAGTGAATTTCTTACTACTGCTTTTTAGGAATGAAATTTTAAAGACATTTTTCTTTTGTTCTCAGAGGAACTGAGGAAGCCCTCTCTCCTCAGGGCTCTTCTAGACTGTCCAGCGCATCTGAGCAGTGTTGGCACAGGGCTACCACAGCCAAAGCCCAGTCTCCACTAAAAGAACTGAATTTTACAAAACACCTCTGGCAGACAAGACAGGAGGGCTTACAGGCAAGGGCTTTGCTTGCTCAGTGGCCATTAGTTTTTCCCCATATTTACATTTAACTTAACACTTCTACATGCATCTGTTTAGAACTCTGTTAAGTTTCAGGCAAGTGAAGTTGCACCAGTAATGTAATGATATCCCAGTGAAAAAAGTCTTTAGGAATTACCCCTAAAGTTTCTGATGCAGATTTATTTGAACATTTTCTATAACCAGGCATGGTTGTCCTGACTTTTATAACACTGTGAGTCAGGAATAACTCCAAAGATAATAGCAGATAAATCAGATGAGCAACAGAACCACAACCTCTACTACGTAAAGGACCAACAAATTTCCTTTGGCTAGCAGCTGAAACTAGATTTATTTTACGGAAGAAGAATTACAGCTGCAGGTGAATGAATTATTTTCGTTTTGAGGAATTGGTGCAATTCTAGATTATAGAAACAAAATGTATAGGGTTATAGTTTATCCAAGTAGCACAGCAAAGCTATCATTCAAATATTTAATGTCTTATACCATCAGAATTTTAAAAGAAAATAAGTATAATTCATGCCAAAGAACTGCTTCCCATGTGTTTGACTCTATAGTCATAATTTAAAAATGACTCATTACACTTTTCTCTTTTGAAGTTTGGTAGAAAATTCACCCTAATCTAAAACTTAGGAGTAACCCAGTGGTGATTTCTTACAAATGATTTATACCTAACACTCTGAAGAAAAGGATTTATAATGAAAGTGATAGCTCAACTCTAACTGCAGCGCTGGGAATGGTGACACCATAATTAATGTATTATTTCAGTTGTGGGAGACACTGACAGTTGCTTTTTGTTCTGGGGAAGAAATTTATAGTGCAACTGAAAAAAGCACCATGGAAAAAAAAAATAATTCACAGAAGAGGAATAGAAATCCCTGTAGCAAAGACATGTCCTTACAATCCCCCTCCCAAAGACTATAAAATCCTGGCAATGACAATGTTTCCTCTACGGTGCAATTTATACCGTTCTCTTCTACTAGATGGCAGTATGACATGCTCTCAGAATATGTAAGTGCTGGGGAGGGGGGGGAGAAGGGGGCGGGTTTCTTTCTTTGTTTCATAGGAAGCAATTAATTTAAAATATAATTTTACTGGCATAGAAGCGACAAAAAAAAAAATATCCCGCCACTGGCTGTGTATTTTGAAATCAAATCTATTTACTTACTGGTTCAACATTAAAGGCAAAAAGTGCATATTCCCGGTCAGGTGATACTTCATATCGAATAGCCTTTAAGGAGACCTAGAAAATAAATCAAACATTGAAATAACTGTTTTTCAGTTTTCAAGCCAATGACATCCAGAACTAATTGTTAAGACCATCTTTCTAATGATAAAGAATATTGCTGAACTAAGTGTTTTGAAAATTAACACATCACATCTCTTTTCAAAACCCAAAAATATTATATCCCATAAAAGAAAGCGTAACGGCATTGTGACTCAGAGCAGGCAGCTACCTCAAAAATCAGAAATTTCCTTACCAAGTTACTGCACAGTGGCTGGTGGGGCAGCTGTGGGCAGCAAGTAGTTGAAAACTCTGATAAATGTTAATTTATTATTTCCTTCTTATTCCCTGCAGTCACTGGCCAAAGTGCAGCACATAACAAACAGTAAATACCTGCTGAGGAAAATTAGTATAAAACACACCACTACCTCTCCCAATTAAGACAACACTGAGGAAAATTATCCCATTTTCCCCAGTTACAAAAGTCTGTGGGATGCTGTGGCGATCCATCTTTCCAGGCGCACCCTGACCTGCGTTCTGCAAAAAGCTACGCTGTCTTACTCAGAAAAAGAGATGCCAAAATATCTCAGTCCTTTTTCCCTCCTTCACTTTTCATTTGTATAGGGCAGACATTTCTCCTTTCCAGTGTGTTTTCATACAATACACTGCTGGCACACATAGCACCAAGGTCAATGAGAGGTGCCACTAATGTGCCACTCATCCACTGCCTTTTAAATCTCACCCTCCCACCTAACAAATTAGATACAAGTCCTTCAGAGATTCCCATGGAGCAAAATGGAAGGGGGAATTTGGGCTGCGGGGAAATGCAGAGCATCTCACTGGGAGAGTCCTCCCCAGGGTCAGCAAGGCTGGAGGCGGTGCAGTGGAATCCAGGGGACAGCCAAAGGCAGAGGGGATTGATCGCAGAATGGTTTCTGTTGGAAGTGACCTTTGAAGGTCATCTAGTCCAACCCCTCTGCAATAAGCAGGGATATCTTCAAGTAGATCAGGTTGCTCAGAGCCCTGTCCAGCCTGACCTTGAATGTTTTCCAGGGATGGGGCATCCACCACAACTGGGCAACTAGGGGGGCACCAGGGTAGAGTGAGAGCCAACAGTGTCAGCATGAAGACAGATTTTATTTACTGTTATATTAATAACATGGATAAAGGAAAACATGCAAGGGCAGCAAAAGTTTTTTCTGACCCAGGGCTGGGAAGGAAGAGGACAAAACCAATGTGCCTGGATGAAATGTAACAGTGGTTCTTGTATCAGAACTTTTTGGATTAATGTGGAGGTGATATTATTAAGATTTATTTAATGAGAAGGCAGAGGAGCAACGGTAGAACAGGCAGTAGGAAGGTCATGGCATGGTAAAAAAAAAAGGATTATCTTGTAACACCGTGCTTTTCTTACAAATAGCAAAAATTAAAAAAACATGGGAATAAACAGAGATCAAATGGAGGCAGTCTGACTTCATCAAAATTCAGCATTAAAGGAAACCAGCCCATACCTTTACCCTTAGTAGAATTGTAAAGAAAGGGGTTACACTCTAGTAAAAGAGAATTGCTTATGTGATGTGAAGATGATCAGGGGGCTGGAGCAACCCTCTCTATAAGGACAGGCTGAGAGAATTGAGGTTGTTCGGCTGGGAGGAAAGAAGGGTCCAGTGAGACCTTATATCAGCCTTCCAGTACTTAAAGGGGGCTACAGGAGAGATGGGGAGGGACTCTTCATCAGGGAGTATAGGGATAGGATGAGGGGCAACAGTTTTAAACTGAAAAAGGGTAATTTAGGTTAGATAGAAGGAAGAAATTCTTCACTGTGAGGGTGGTGAGACACTGGCACAGGTTGCCCAGAGAGGCTGTGGCTGCCCCCTCCCTGGCAGTGTTCAAGGCCAGGTTGGACGGGGCTTTGAGCAACCTGGGCTAGTGGAAGGTGTCCCTGCCCATGGCAGGGGTTTGGGACTAGATGGTCTTTAAGGTCCCTTCCAACCCAACCCATTCTATGATTCTATGATTTAATGTAGCAAAGGTTGATGGTTAAATGGCAGCATGTAATGTTTAAGGTTGGGTCCTGCAATAATAATTCAGTGATGAATTATTTCTCTCATTAAAAAAGAATTAATAGTGTACTTGAGCTTTGCATGAGTCATATAGTGCAGAATAAAATCAACCTGGAATGTGGTCTTATAGTTTTATTGTAGATTTACTTTTAGCTTTTGGGTTTCTAAAGCTGTTTTCTGCAGATCTTGGATCATTAAGATAAGTATCTGTTGGCTATCCTCTGCTTTTGTAGCTTTGCAACGATACAGTACCACAAAACCACCTCAAGTTAGTAAAAATTTCTTGCTTTCACCAACAGGTGCTGCGTAAGTGACAATTTACCAGGACAGAGTGATTCATATCTCATTGTCAGAGTAAACATAAGTGTATTTTACTTCAGAAATTAACCTCTTACAGGAAATACTGAAAACACTCTGATATTATTGTACTAACTTCTGTGACAATGCTGGCTTCATCTACTACAAAAACCAACGCTGCAAAACACTTTAATCATTATAAATAATACTCTGTATCAGCTGTGAATTTATTTTCTTTTCATTCATTTTAATAACCACCTACTTCTTTTCCTAATAATTTCTTAGGGTTTCTCTCATATGCAACTCCACTTCCATTCATCAACACTATTCATTAACAACACTGAAATTACATTTCAACCATTAGGCAAGAAAAATCAGCAAATGCACAAATTAAAAAATAAGTATTTGCATGGAGGAACATGGAGAATGCTACCAATAAGCAGTAAATTATATCAATTGTTTTTTCTATGAAGCACACAAAGATGAGAATTATGCATCTTTCAATTATATATGATATGCAAGACTAGCTTCAAATATCTATATGGTACTTTTCTGTAGTATGAAAGAAACTGAGCTTGCAGAATAATAACAAAAGCTGGAGTTCAATTTCACATTATCAGTCACTGCGTAGCCCATAGTATTACCGCTGTATTGCTTTTCCTTGACAATACATGAAGTTGAAACTCAAGTCATTTTCTGCTTTACTGATCCAAGTGCAAGAGAACTGTGAAATTCTGCTCCTTATTATACGAAATACTTACAATTTTTTTGTTTTCTATTAATATTGTTGAATTGTTAGTTTCGACATTCCTCAGAATCACTGTGCCATTCTGGTTTCTATAAATGAATTCATTATCTGCAAGAAGAAAAAGAAAAGAACATTAAGGAAATCTGAAATTGTCTGTTTGCGTAGAACCTAATTATCGATTTGAACCAAAAGTACTGCTGGGAACTTCCCCTAAAGAACAGAGATTTTTTTTTTTTTTTTTTTAACACACATTGCTGTGATGTTGAAGTGGCTTCCAGGACAGTCATTAAACAACATGTTTTATGTTTTTCATGTGTTTATTCTGCTACACTTTCCCAGAGCTGAATGCAAGAGGATGACCTGTTTTGAATGTACATACACAACTTGCTATATTGTTAGTGTAGAAAAAAAACAGGTTGAAAAACATTCCTTATGTTTAAAGGTTTCCATGACCCTCTGTGTCTGTAGGAGGTTAATAAGCCAGGTGCTTAGAAGGTCTCTGAAAGTTAAAGGCAAATCACCCTCTAACAAAGCAGATTCTGGAATCTATTACTGTGCAGATCTTACAACTCTGCCATGCAAACTTTTACCAGAATGATACGCATGCAAAGAAATTGCCGTTTTCACATGGGACAAGACTAATCAGCTTGTCCCTACTGCACTTTGGGACTACTCCAGCACTCAGGACGTCTGGACAAGGACAAGAATCCCCTCTGGTAGCTGTTGTACAGGCAGGTGATAGTCCCCAGCTCTCAAAGCTCAAAACCTACTCGACAGAAAGGCTGGGGTAGACATATGAAAGAAACTCCAAATGAGGGTTGGGTGGCAGGTCAAAGGTTCAGGATGAAAAACATTACAACAATAAAGGGTTGTCATCCTGTCAGATGTCATAAACTGAAGTTCAAGTGCTTACGTGCACTGCCCCACAGATAAAACATGAAACATACATCTCAAGCACACTGCCATTAAAAGATTCAGCAGCTTTTCTTGACACAGGAGTAGGGTTAATGGTTTTTTTTGCAACCTGGCTAAACTAAGATTGGGAACTGATGGATCCTACTGAGCTTCTGCCTCCAGTTTCCATTAGGGAAACAATTCCTCACTGCCTACCTTTACTATGACTACCCCAGTGTGGTTATCATGGTGCATCCCACAAATGTTAGGGACATATGAATGGTTAAACATTACGCATGGGTTGTCCTGGGATAAGTCAAAGGTGAATTTATATCCTGCAGGATTCATACAAACACAAACTCAACTCATTGTAACCACAGAAAGATGCGCACTGCCGGGCTCTGGGTAACTGGGACAACACAGGGTCCATAGACCCACTTCTTTCAAAACTTTGGTGTACAGACCTAGTATACTCTTCCTTATCCGTGTTTTAGGCATCTTTTATTTCTAAACTGATGATGACAATCCTCACCGCAGTCATTAACCATCTGTGTAAAATGCTCTGAAAGTGCAGATGAAAAGTTTCTACACTCTACCTATTACTATCAATAAAAAAAATAATCTCCTACATGTTACAGTTTTATATGTAAGCATAGGAAAAAGAGGTAATTTCTAAGATTCTGTGAGGCAAAACTGTTTCTGCAATACAAATTATCCTTGCCAAACAACAAGATTTCTGAGTTAAGATTCTCAGTGTGCAAATCACAGCAGCAGCCCTTCAGACTCATAGGCAAAGCTCTCAAAGCATCTCTTTCTTTAAATTATGGAATAAATTTTATCAACACCTTTGATCCTGAATAAAAAATGCAGGATCTGAAGTAGATTAAGACTTGCATTTGAGACCAGAGTAATGAAGGAAGTTCCTGTTTGGATTTAACAGTATTAAAATTTTGTCATTACTAAAATTTTTGTCATTACTTCTGGAGTGTTGTCCAAGGGTATGGCATTTTCATAAGCATGTCTGATTATATTCAGGCCTTTAAAATATTGCTTCATACAATTTATGACTGAAAAAACTAAGATTTTTAAACCTGGGAAAGAACTGATTGAACAGAACTAGGACAGAAGTCAAAAAAGTCATAAGCAGCATGAAGAAGATAAATAATGAATACTCATTCCTTGTCTTTTCCAAGATAAATATTGGGAGGCACTAAATGACACCAGCCAGTGACAGGTACACACAGAAAGTAAACAAGCTGTGGAAGTCACAGTCCCAGAGTAGAGCAGATGCCCAGACGGCATGTGGGTCCAAACAAGAATTAGAAAAATTTAAGAAAAATCCATCAAAGATTATGGGTCTTGAGGGGAAATTCTTTTCAGAAAGCCCTTGAATCTGCAATTGTCAGGGACTAGAATATCCTGAGTTATCATCTTGAGAAATTCACCTGCGTTTTAAAATCCTCCCTGAGCATTTACTCTTGTCCTGGGCCAGACAACAGAAGAGATGATCTCTGAGGTCTGATTCATGACTGACTGATTTATAATTTTAACCTCCAGCTTCTGTGTCCAGATCCTTGAGAAATGCTTTCATGTGAACAATTTAGGAAATGATACAACAAAAGGTACTAATGCTTCCTCGCCTTTATATCCTTAGGCCATTAACGCTGAAGCATCATTTGTTGTATTAGGAAAGCACACAGTCCAAATTTTTACTTTCAGGTATTCCAGAACAGGAATAACTAAACTGAGAGACAGAATATTACCTAATTATCAGACATTTTGAAAAAGATTACTGCTTTAATAATCACCTTATGTCAGTAACACAGAATGTTTTCCAATTACATACATACTAAGTTCTAGACAGAAAAATCACATTTTAAATATGGCCAGCAAAGCATTTGGATAATTGTAAGACTCTCAGGGTATTTCCTAATTACAGAAAAAAAAACTAGCAATGAAACTCAGCTCAAAGTTCAGTACACAGGTAAAGTAGCTTATTAATCTAATGAGTCTGTGGGGCTGTTAATATTTGGTAGCTGTTTCTTGAGCATTACATGAACTGATGGAAGTTACATTACAGCCCATAACGATATTGCTCTAAACTTTTATTGCTCCCTACACTCCAAAACAACATAACATTTTAATAAACTGTGAAACTTCAAGATGATTATGTAAAAGTTGCTCCATAGTTGGAAGTAGAAAATGAAAGACTTTCCCATTATTTGTTAAAGTGTAACAAGTTTGAAATCAGGTGCTAATCTGCTGCATGTACTTCTGGTATGAATAAGGAAGAATAAATGAAGCAGTGCTGGTATGTTAGGGCTGTAAATCTTGCTATTATATTCAATACAAGCCATCAACACAGCATCTGAATTAATGAACAGAAAATTGGTCTGCTTAAGAGAAGAACAAATTGATCTGCATTATATTCCAAGCAAAACACTGTGAGGTTTAGATGGTCTGTAAGTCGTATTATCTTAGTCCTCAAAAGAATCAATGACAATATTCTGGACTTCTGTTTTGAAATGTGTGATTTGTTCCAGTGCAAGAGCATTTATTTAAACGGGACATACCTCAATCAAAGACAAAAAGCAATGCAGCAATCTCTGTCTGTAATGAATTCTGTCCAGCGAGCTGATGAGAATTTGCAGCCTGATTTATAGTTGTCACCACAGCTGATAAAGGTCATCACTGCATCTCATTTTTTATACTTGCCTTTCTTTGGGGTTGCTGTTCAGCGTAAATGATGCTGAAAATTGTAACTTTCAGGCATAAAGCCATTTATTCTATTTCTTTAACATCAGAGTTCACTTCGCCAGCTCCTCCCCTTCTTTTAACTTCCAGGAAATTGTCTGGTTGGTAGAACATATTACGTGTCTGTGAGTGTAGACACAGATATGTAGTCACGCTCACAAAAGTGACTGATTACAGAAAGCAGTGATTACTAGAAATAATGGAGCAGCCTTGGTGCTGTACAGAGTCAGCATAGAGGAATGGAAGAGCCTTGGCAGAAGGTTTTAAAAATCTGATAAGCAGAACAGATGAAATCAGAAAACCCAAGACCAATGATATACTTGCAGTGTCAGAGTTTTCCAGATTCTTTGTGCACAGCTTTTTTTTAATTCAGTCAGGAAATATGCAAGCAGAGAAAACGGTTCTAATGACAGAGAGCTCAGGTCCCTTGCAGTCACTGAGCTCTCACCAGGAACAGCACACATGTAGATTCACTTAGCCAGGCAGCTCTGCCCTCTGGCCTCTTTTTTAGGGTGAAACAAGATAAAATGTTGGGATTTTTCTTAAGAAAATAATGCATTATACACTGTGGCCCCAATGCGGGTTTTGCATTTTCAGGTGTGCTACCTTGCAAACCCTTTCCAAGGTTTTACCATCAGAAAAGGCATGGGGTCTCTGGAAACTTGCCCACTGGTGCTGCTGTGGTGCTGAACCTGGAACTGGCAGTTGAAACTCAGGAGAAAGATCATAAGGCCATCACAAATATCATTTGGGACTCCAAATCATCAGCTCAATATGAAGAGGCAGCCTAAACAGCCAACAAAATGATGGACACCATCAAGAGAGAAAGAAAGCATTGTTCCTTTGCCATGATTTAAAACATGGGAGCACAAAAATTCATGGACAACTGATAAACTGACAAATATTAAAGGAAATAGGTGGGATATATCATCTATTATCACTAATGCAGGGCTGCCTCATTATGGACTTCTAAAAGGGGCCAGGCTCAAGTACAACACAGCATCAGCTATTGCTGTGGTTAGCTCTTGTCTGAGTCAACACAGCTTTTTACATTGCTATGTGTCAGACTGGGCACGAGGATAAATAGCTCATCACAGTGGACTAGAAGGTCTGGGACAATTTTGCTGCTAGAAAGACTAAGTTTGAGTGCTGATGGTGCAAAGAAGCTGAAGGAATTACATCCACCTACAGGAACACAGATTTGCATTAGCGTCAGTGCTCATGAATTTATTGCTGTACAGCTTCTCTGACGAGACTAAGTACAAACCATCAGAGAGACTGGTTTATAATAGCAGGACCTATGTGCTTTTGAGGAGAATTTTCATTATTTTTCTGAGATTATGGAAAGCAGAAAGCAGAACTATGTGATAAAAGATGGGAAAGAATGAGAATTTAAATCCAGATGTAAAAAAGAATTTTAAATGAAATAGTAATTTTCTATCAGTTTAGCAACTGATGAATGAAAAACAGAGGGAAAATAGTTATAAAATTCACATGCATCAAGTCTGTAGTAAAAGTTAATGAAAGGCATAAGTCAGTATCAGGACTGTTAGGACAACTCCACTCATTTAAAGCCACAGACTCAAAGGAAAAGCCAACTTCTCAAGTACTGTAGTATCAGATCAACAGACGTGAAAGATAATTGAATGAGTCTCGGTCTGATGAAAGTCAGCATCGAGGGAATTATTGTTCTCAATCCCTAAGATTAAGGGAGATTGGTGAATAAAAGAAATTTAAATCCTAAAGTTGTTCTGAACCCTTTCAGCTAAATGAGCCTCCGGATACCAGCATGACTGACAAGGCTGGCAAACAGATTATGCTGTGTCAAGAGAGCAGAAGGCAGCATGCCCCGTGAGAGCCTGCATTGCTCCCTGGGGACCGAGGTCACACTGCACCAGGCCATGTGCACTGCTGAGATGGAGCTCTGTGCTGGCACAGCGAATGTCACAGGGCCACCAAGAGAGGATTGGAACTCTTCTGTTATTTCTCATCCCTGCTGCTGTAGGAAGGTCCTTGCTAGACCTGACCTCGGGCATGACCCACGGCAGCTGGCAGGCAGTTTGCATCTGATGGGCTTTACAGTGGTGTTAGAAACCCGGAAAGAGTTCTCTGAGCTTTCCACTATATTCTATTCAACCCCAAGAAGCCAATTACTGCAGCTGGAAACAAGTCAAGAGCCTGGTGTTATCACCTTCTCTCTTCCAAAAAACCAAAAAGCTGTTGTGGGGATTTTAATGATCCAAAGCAGTCAGAATTTTAGGATTTTATCTTACATCTGAAGGATGAGCCTTCCACCAGCCCTGCAGCACTGTCCACTGCAGTGCAGGGCATCACTTAGCACTCAGCCAGGCTGACACCCCTTTGCTGATGCAATGGCAGTGCCTGAATCAGCTGAGGGTTTCTTGGAGTCCTCCCAGGCAGGTATTGATCAGACATAACTGGTTAGCACTTACCAGATAACAAGATAACAGGCAGGAAGGTTGCAACAGTAGGACAGGTGTTTTTTCAGACAGAGTTGGTATTTTTAGACTGTCAACGGCATGCACTACAATCATATTTATTTGGAAAAATATGTGAAGATGAGGCAGTGGAATTAATTTTTTAAAATATCTTCTGCTTTTTAGTATTCCAGAAAGTTTTCCTAAAGGCCAAGTGAGCCCCAGCACAGTGGATGGAGACTAGAGGTGAGGAAAGGAGTGGGTGCTCCTCGGGTGGGCTTGGGCATGCCACAGCACACACACACTGAGGCCAAAGAGAAGGGTCTGCCTCTAGAAAGTCGACCTGTGGCACACAGGAAGAAAAACACTGGCTTACAGCAATTACCCACATTTGCAGGATTGGGAGAGGCTGCCAGTTCACACTGAAATACAATATGTCTCTGCTGGAACAGCATCATGACTGAACCGGGTACCCAGGCAGGCTGCGGGCTCAGCAGCAGGGAGTGTTCACCGCTGTGACTACCAGCATTCATCCCTGCAAGCCAGCCCACGGGCAGCAGAGCCCTGAGGGGAGAGACAAGCCCGTCACAGACAGGCTGTACTGGGTCTGGCTGAACTGGAATTGTTTTTCCCCTGTAGCAGCCCTCACGGTGCTGTGTTTGATGCTGGGAGCTGGCAGGGTGTTGGTGGCACCCTGGTGCTGTGGCTGCTGCTGAGCAGTGCTTACACAGCACCGAGGCTCTTTCTGACATTTCCCCCCTCAGTGGGATGGGGTAGGCAAGGTCTTGGGAGGGGACACAGCCAGGACAGCTGCCCCGAACTGGCCAAAGGGATATTCCAGACCATGTGACGTCTGCTCAGGATAAAGCTGGGAGAAAGGAGGAAGGGGGTGGGGGCACCCTATGGGAGCCCTGCTCCTGAGAAGGCCCCACATCGCCTGTCCATGAGAAGGAGAGAATAAATCTGTTTGCTTTTGCTTCTGCATGCAGACCTTTGCTTCGCTTTGCTTATATTAAAACTGCTTTTGTTTCAACCACAAGGGTTAGTTTATCTTCTTTCCCCTCTTTACCCTGTTGAGAAAACAAGGGGAAAGGGGGGGGGGGGAAAGCGATAGAACGACTTGGTGGATACCTGGCATTTAGCCAGAGTCAAACCATCACACAGGCAAAGCACAAGGCGTACGTACACATTGAGTACAGCCATCCATGCAGCTCACATGAGTCTCATGGAAAGGAAACTGGGGGGACTTAGGATTTCCTGTAAAAAAATGCTTTCTGAGCAAGACAGGGGAGGAAATAAGACAAGGTGAGGTTAACAGGCTGCTGTGCGTGGGGCCAAGACCTTAAAAAAAAATATTAATCCTGCCAGATGCAGCAGAAGCACAGACTTGTTATCTTCAGAGACGGGTTTTGAGAGAGAGAACCCAAGGCGTTGGGAAATAGTGGAAGCAGAGAGCAAAATAACAAAACAGGGTAAATTCACAGAGGAAATAAAACCTGTGAGGAAAAAATGGCAAACATTAACAAGAAGCACCAAAGAAGAGGAAGAAAGTTGAGCATGATATGAGCACAAGGATGAGCACATACAGGCTTAGAGAAATACTTATTTTACTTTGCTTTCATAGAAGGGGAAACTGTATCTTAATTAGTCGGCCTGCGGGATTACTGACCCACTGAGGACAACATCTGCCTAACTGGAGTTACATACCTTTGCATGACTATGAAAACGATCCTCCCAGGACCTGCACTCCCTTGGGCAGGTATGGTTTACTCCTCAGAAAAGCACAGGAAATAGATGTTCAAGAAATGCTAGGACCATGCATGCTCACTAACTGCTGTAAAACGTAACCACGTAGAACATAACGCAAAATAAAAGCACAACTAGTCCCCGATGGAAGCCTTTTCAAGTGTCCAGACAGGTGTAATCCCAAATTCAGGTGGAAAAGACCACCATTGTGATGATGCATTTAATACTATGATCTGTTGTTCTTTCAAGTCATACTGCAGTGCATCTATTTGATATTTATAGCATGTATCTGAATCTGAAATTCCCTCTCTAAAGCAGAAGCCAAGCTTGTTTTGATACTGAGCTGCTTCCCAGCGAGAAAATGAAGGGAAGGCTTCCTGTCCCCTGTCCCCTAGTGCTGCAGTAGTCTGCCTCTGGGATAACAGAGAGAGTGGGAGGCAAGGATCATGACTGGTGAAGAGCAAAGAAACCCCATTTCCATATCCACAGCTTCACCCCACCCTCAGTGAGAGCTGGTCCTTAGGACAGTCCCTGTAGACCTTGGCACTTCATTACTCATCACAGCCCCCTGTCACCACCCTGCCTTTTGTCTTCAATGCACCTGCCCGCACCAGCAACTCCTTTCTCTTCAGCCTTGATACTCTGCAATGCAGAAATAAGTAAGGAGTCTGTTACACTTCATGATGCTGATGCAAGGGAGCAACAGGGGACGGAGAACAGCTTGCCTTTAACAACATTGCTACAGCCTTTAATTCCAGGAGACAACTGAAATCCCATTTTTATCTTTCTGGCATTATGGGTCATTATCCTTTTACTGTTTCCAGCATTTTTTTTTTTTTCAGATGAGAGGCTGAAAGGAAAACTTCTTTAAATAGGTGATTTACCGTAATTTAGCTAAATGCTGTGTAACACATTGCATTGGTACATTAAGTAAGTGCAACATCATAGAATGTGCTTTATTATGCAATAAGTGGTTTTAATTGCTCATCACCTCAATGCAGTTGCACTTGGTGCACCAATATGGCACTTTTACAGTAGTACCAGTAAAACAAAACACAATTATAGCTCAGGAAAATTCCCATATCAATGTGCATCTCTAGCAGGCTTGTAAATTAATTTGACAAAATCTTGAAGAAGGCTGAATTCTGGGAAAACTTAAAACTGTAAAAATGAGTAATGCCAGTCTGTTTCTATTTTTTGTCTAATCCCATATCTTTCAAGACCCAAATTGAAAAAAAAAACTTATTCAGTCTCATTGAGAGAAGACCTCAACACCAAGCCTGAAATCCAGGCAGAGCACACCTTTGAAATTTCAGTCCCAAATTTGAAACTGGGGACAATTCTGCTGCTGCTTCTCATTTGCGAGACTGAACTCTGCTTCAAAGGGCCCCTATCTGGGAACTCTGTAGGCTCAGATCATGGCTTACTGGCACAGGCATGAAATGCTGAAGTCCGTGTGAGAAACAACTTCAAATAACTCCTCTTCCCTGCTTCTACCTGCTATTATAATACATGGAGGGAGGGAGGGAGAGACACTAGAATCAGGAAAAAAATGAATACAAAATCCTTTGGAGTATATTTTGACTCCTTACAGGGCAAAACATCCCAATTACAAAACTGCTGCAAAATCCTAACAACAACAGTGAAATTGTACATCTTGTTGCTTGCTGCCCTCAGTTTATCTCTGTAATGACTGACAGCAGCATGGGGACATTGCACCACACTGAGCTGACTTTGGCATATTCCGGAGCCGAGAAATCTTCCTCAAAAATTCTCTACCATCTACTTTTCATGTTCAGATGTGCTTATGCCTGCCATGTGCTCTTCAAACCCTAGATGTTATAGCAGGAAAAGTGTTGATGACCCCTAGGTTACCCGTGTCCAGATAGGTGGAGATACTAGATTATATTTGTCCCTTTGATTCCCTGCCAGAAATTTCCCACATTCAGCACAGGCCAAATGCAATTTAACCCCAAACAACTAATTTCCCAGGCAATGGTCTCTGATGCCTTTATTCACACCCCTCATATTTTTTATGGTCTCACCATGCATCTGAACAGCAAAACAAGGCGCAGACAAGCTCCGCAGTGTGACCTGCATGGGCGGTGCAGCCCCAAATACACAGTGGCACAGATTTTACTGGGAGTACAAAACCCCTAGGGCTTCTGCCACTGTAGTTGCTAGCTCATATGAGAGCCAAAGGTACCATTCTTGCTTGGTCATCCCCACCTTGCCTGCTCCGTGCAGGTACGCTCACACCAAGCACTCTCTGGTTGTCCCCCAGGCCAGAGCAGCATTGGTCAGCGACCTCCCTCTTCCCTGCCAAATGCACCGGACCTAATCTGCCTCATTTAGTTTGGCTTCACACAGGCAAGCACAGAACCCAAAGTGTTACACATAAATGTAATAATCCATTTGACACTAAGAAGAAAACGAATCCATTAATAAATTTTCATTGTGACCCCGTAGCTTGCTTTCTTAATTCCTCTGTGCATTTCCTTGACTCCTCCTCTTTGCTTCTAACCAAATTACACTTGTTAGTGTACACGATGAAGAGAAAGAAAAAGTAGGGTAGTAGGGTTTTTTCCTTTTCATTATTATTATCGTGGGCAGAACACTGGAATTTCAGGACAGACTGAATGACATCTTTGATTATTAACAAGCATATTTGCTGTGCATACAGATCTGGATAAAGGTTTAATTATCTTTGTGTGCAATATTTCACGATCCCTTTTACACTACTCCATCCTTTCAGATGTGTCTGGTGAGGTATGACTGCGCTGAAGTCTCACTGTAAAAGGGGTTTGGCAGAGCCATGGCCATCACCCAGACATCAGGTTTTTGAAAATCAATGTAGGTAAGACATGAAAACCAACGTATTACACACTTTGGTTACTGGTGTGTGATTACTGGTTTTGGACTGGTCACAAGAGGGCACCATATTACAGAGCCGACGGAAACACTTTCAACACTTGGAAAGCACCATTAATAAATAATTGGATGAGATGCTGGGCAGTGGGCTTGGCAAGGAACATTACTTCGAGGAGAACAGAGGCTCCCTGCACCCAACTGCAAGGGAACTGCTATCTCAGGAGCAGTTTGCAATCATATATACAATCCCATTGGTTTTAAACTAACTGATAAGGCAATGAAAAAAATTAGTGCAATCTTAGTAAATAACATCTCAGATTGATCTGCCTGCAGTGACTGGGGCAGCTCCTGTAGGGAGCCCCATACCAAACCCTATAAATGATCCCTGAATTTCTTATTTCACTTGTTCTTATGTTTATTTCTCTCTCCACCAAGGAACTGACATCATTCATAATTTACTGTCTTGGGTGATTTTGCTCTTGAATTAGAAGTGGTTGGCTGCTAAAAGGGCAAATGTGCTGATGCAGGTGCTGAAGCAAAAGAGCCAATATGAACAATGCAATGGATGAAAATTAAGTGCAATGGATGAAAAATGGTTACAAACAAAAGAATGACTGGTCCTTTCTTGAATTCTGGACAACCTTTTGTCCAAAAGTATCTTCTCAATGGGTTAATAACTTTCAGCAGATGGCAATGAAATCAAAGAATGCCCTTATTCAATAAGAAGAACTTGACTTCTTCAAATTTTTCTTTATTTTCTATTCTTACTTAATTTCTTTGTTACTCAGGGCAATTCTTCTTTTTATTGTGCATTTCCATGCTCCTGTCATGGCCTTTATCTTTCTCTGGATCATGTCTATTCCCAGTACAATCTATCTTTTCAGGATGGAGCAACCCAAACTCACTGTAGTGAACAAGGTAATAATGTCCCTCAAACTGGATAAAAGCATGCTATTTTCAGTACTGTTGTCTCCTGAATATAGTCCAATATTGTTTCCCCTGATTGCACCAGAAAATTAATTATATGTTCTGTTTCCTGCCCTAGCAGAAAGAAAGCAAATATAAAATATGGAATTCTAATTAACTCTCTCCTGTTTTTCATACTTATACTATTCTGGCTTGATAGTTTAGCCATATTAGCCATTCTGTGCCCATTAGGAAAAAAAACCCAGGAATATTACAATTACTGATATATAATTCTATTTATAAAAATATCTTCCTTTGTGAGGTACTAAAAATAGAAAAAAAAAATGTTAAAGGTTAATTTGCTTTAAGGATATATCTTATGTATGGTACTGAGTTTGGTATCAGCTAAATGCTTCAAGATAAAAGGTAGCAGTAAGCTCTCACAAATGCCACCCCTGAAATTGAAACCCAGAAGAAGGAAAATACAGAACATATGGAATAAATATCTATACGTACACATATACTCTGGGAGATATTTTTAAAAAAGGTTTAGGACATTTTTTATGTCACAGTTCACAGCCTGAACTCCCACTGGGAAGGAGAATAAGGAAGTAAAAGATACCTTAAAAATTTTAATAAGAGTCCTGGCTTATGCACAGGTCTTCCAAGAAACACGTCTTGCAAAATGAATCAGTCCATCAACTGAAGCAATAATAAACAGCACTGAGAACAGCTTCACGTGGCCCAGCATATGTGCATTAACCCCATTATGGTGTGGATGGGCCAGCTCAGCCCCCGCTGGCTCCGCTCCCTGCTGATACTGCCAGCCGGCTGAGCATCACTGCCAGCTGCAGGAGCAGGGTTTGGGTATGGGCTCCTGTCCACTAGGAAATGGGAAAATTGACTGCTGAGCAGAGAATAAGTGTTTATTAGATAATAAATTAGACCATTGGAAAAATTTCTGGACACTTTTTCCAGGCAGAAATGGTGGATTTTATATGTTTGTCCAAGACCTGATGGTCTTCTCAGCCCGCCTGAAGGTACCACACTATTCAGATATTACTACAGTGCATGAGTGGCAAGGCCATCACTTCCAAGCAGCACCTGGACTGACTTTGCATAAACGACCACACTAAACATAACTGCAATGAGCCCAAAGTCTCTTTGAACTACTGGATTTACCACCCCTGCAACATACAGATGATTTTTCACCAGGTCTAATGCATGCCAAAATAACCATCATTTATCCAGTACATCTGAAATTTTGCCCTTTATGGGGAAATTGTTTCTGAGATGAAACTTTTTTTTCTCCCCTTGGCTTGAGCTTTGAAATTTCCCATTGCCTTTTTACTAGACTTTGTTTACTTTTTTTTTCCATCCATGAAACTGAAATCTGTCTTCCCTGGAAAGTGAAAATGCTTTGAAGCTGATTATTCAGATTTTGTGAATTATTACAAATCTTAATCATTGACAAATCAGGTACAAGGCTTCAAAAGAATCTGATATTTTAAAAATATCTTTTCTAATGAAATTAAACATTGGATTCTTTTCATTTACCTTCCAAATCTGTTTAGCTTTTGAAGGGCCATTTATATATAACTGTAATAATATCTTTGAGTATGAAAAATTGTAAGATTTATTTCATTCTCTTTTTAAACCAAAGTAAGTAATTTTCTAAGTCACCTATCCCCAGAAGCTGGGACTTTAGGTCAAGTAGAAAAATGAAAATTTGGCATCATACCCAGCTGGCAGTTTTGTGAAGGCAAACTCCCTGCACAGCCATACATACACAAACCTGGCTACATATTCCATTCTTTCTCTCCATCAATCGGATGCTCTAGGGAGTTCTTTTCCATTCTCCTTTTCCTTGCATTTGTTCTCCTTCTTTAATCTATTCATACTTATCTTACCTTGAGTTCTTTTCCTGATAAGCATGAGACTAGAAATGTTTTTTAAGAGGTGTTATACTCTAATAATCTGGGATTGTTTCTCAGCATGCACAGACACTTCTCTCTCAGGATCATTTACAGGATCAGAGATTATTCCTCATTACTGGCAATGGAAAGAGATGTCAGCAAAGTAATCTGTTTTAAAAGTTAGGAGCATGTGCATAGACCCAGCACTGGTTTCACATAAAGGTGTGAAAATCCTGTTCGGACCTATATTGCATAATTTTATGGCATCATGATAACTCAGTGTAGTATAATTTGGTACCAGGTCCATAGATTTTAACTCTTAACACAGCGCAAAATCTTCTGGTTTCTCTTTGAGGTCAAACAAATTATATTACATGCATGCACTTGTCTTAAAATGCCATGAAACGCAAATAATTTGAACACATTTGAGAAACCAAACCTGATATTCCTCTGTAATCCTTGTGTATAGTTCCCATCCCATCCTCTCTTAAAATTATTTATTAGAAACAGAAAACATTCAAGAATTTACAAGGATGGTCCAAAGTACTGATCTAAGGCCCATCAAAGCAAAGCAAATAGGAGCAAGCTCCCAAGTAAGCAAAAGGAAGCATTTCCTCATGCAACAGCTCTTAGGCCAGTGAAACCAGTTGACAAAGGACATGGTGGATGCAAGAGGCTCTAGAGGACACTTGGCAAGTGCCTTGGAAGAGAAAAACATTTGGGGTTACTAAATAGAAAACCTAAAAGAGGATGTGATAATTCCTTGACCTAAAAAGTGCATGAATCTCACTGCCCTCTCACTCATCCTTGTGCACATATTGCTGCTCATGGAAACAGGATTTTGGGCTGGGCAAACCTTTGGTCTCTTCTGTTCTTAACTGAATTTTCACTGATGTGAGATTTGTATGTCTACCTTTTAAAGTATAATTATATGCCCTTGATCAGTGATAATTATCTCACTTTAAATTTATTTCAATGAATTATAAAAGTCTGGTACTATTTTTTGTAAGAAAAAGAAAAAAAGTACTGCTTCTTATATGTTCAAGAGCTTAACGCAGTCAGGAGATCCAAACTCACCAGGGACTTTCTTCTTACAGAAGTAAATCTTTGCCTGCCAAATTTTCAGTTACAAATATCTGATCTAAAGTTTAATCACCAGTATTTCCCATCTCCAAATTATGAAATTATAGTATCTCATCATATATTTATTTAATGTTCATTAAAAGGAATAAGTGGAAGAATGTTGGGATTCTAGAGGGCTTTATGCGAGAGAATGGACATGTGAGCAATCCTGCATGAGAACAAGACTGATAAGAGCCTCAGCCAAGCAAGACTTTGATAAGGATGTGACCCTGAATGAGGGGGGAGAAACTCGACGAGACAAACAACCCCCGGAAGGGGTTGGGATGGAAGAGGAACTTACACAAGGTGGGAAGCCTGGCAAGGCTGATGGGGCACTTCTTATCCAATCATAAGAAGGGTTAAAGCGCGGGCTAAGTTAACTGTCCAGTCTTGAGGACTTGTACTGCATGTTACTCACGTGTGTGGGAGAACATTACAAAAGGGCTTTCTTAGTTGTAATAAACGGGCATTGCTTGATCACGTTGGTCGTGTGCGTGCTCAGCAATCCCGCAGAAGAATACACACTGCTCTAATTAATCTCTGGTAAGGACTCCATTTTCATCAAGTGTCCAAGAGCGGTGGAGCAAGCTCTGGGAAAGCTACTGAGTTAGGAAAATGTGCTTTGCACCAAGTACAAATGTCAGAAAGTAATTAAATTTGGGCAGGGCAGTGTGAAAAATGGAAAACTGCCTTGTTAAAAAAAAAAAAAAAAAAAAAAAAGTCAGAAAGTTGCCTCTTGCAGAATAGAGGGCACCTAAAGACGGACTGTATTGAAAGACACAAACCTTCTAGAAATCACTATTAAGGTACAAGCTGTATGTATTAATTGGGATCAGCTGCTTACCAAGAGGCCCAAACACCCTGAAGACCTCTCCTTTCTCCATCACCCCTTTACAGTCCTACCTTGAATGTGCTTCTTGCCCAGCATATCCTGCAAATATGCACCTCATTTCTTCTCTCTTTCTTTCCTAGGTGTTCATCTCCCAGGTGCTCCTTTCCCAAAACTTTTCCACTCTCACACCAGCCTAATTGATAGGAAAACCTTCAGCAAATTCACGCAATGCGTCATTCTCGATCTTCTTTACCTACAGTTCAAAACTGAGTTCCCCACTTGTCTACCCAGATTTTCTGAGCACTGCTGGATCTAAATGAAATATATTTCTTACTCCCTCCCAAAGCAATTCTCCTCATGGTGAGACACTGCCAGCTCCTGGGCAAGGAGAGAGACTATCACCCTCTGCTGCATCTAGTTTGCTCCATCACCCAGGAGTATGGTTTTCCTTGTTTCTCTCCCTCCTCTCTCCTGTGTTATACTTCTCCGAAGAGGCAAATGAAAAAAAGCCCACAACTTTATTTTAGTACAACTTCAACCAGGTGGGCTGCAATTATGACCACCCTTTTAAAGGCTTATCAAAAGCAATTTTTGTCACAGCAGTACCCCCTTCCCCAGGAGCTGGGGACAGCTAGGGGCTCACCATTACCCACTTACAGGTGTCAGCTGGGGAAGCACATCCATCAGTGTCACACTGTACCTCTAGTTGTTCATCCAGATATTTTAACACCCACTGACAGAACACCTAATCCCTCTCCCAGTTAAACCCCGGTAAAACCAGTGCCTTTCCTTCAGCTCTGAGAGCAGTGGGTTTTGATTTCAAAGCACTTTGAACTAGATGATAAAAACCCAATCCTTTTTTAACTGGATTCAAACTGTTAAGCACATAGGCAGAACTGCCGCGTGTATTTCTTTTTTTCCAGCAGCAGAAACACTGCTGATGTGAGCCGCATCTTCAAAAGTCCCCCATGGATGCAGCTGCTCCCTGTGGCAGCGTGCTGTTTCCTTCCCGTTTCCAGTCCTGCTGTTCTCCTTTATTTTAATCAAAAGGCTCCCCTCTGTGAACTGGGTGCAGTTGCAGTACGTCTGCCTGGCTGGCACAGTAAAAGGACTCAGCACTGAATTTAGCAGCTTTCCATTTGCCACCGGCAATACAGAGCACAGAAACGCTGCTGCGCACCTTGGTGTGACATAAAGCATGACGATGCAGAGGAGCAAAGAGGGCAGCTTCTACCTAATTCCCATGGATTTTTGCTTCAAATCTGAAAACAAATCTAACATACAAAGGAGTCCAAGTGGTCCTAGTTTTCACACACCTGTTGCAGTTTCAAATTATTCCCCAAAGCTACTCCTTGCTAGCAGACATAGTCATGGCAGGAGGCATTGCCTTGCTTCTGAGTGAGAGAAAAGCACTAATTTTAGCAGAGCTGGACTTGAAAGGGAAATGGGCAATCTGTTTTTGCTAATGGCTGTAAAAAGTATAGGAAACCAGCTTGCTGGTCCAATGTGAGAGTATGACCATCATGTTGCCTGTTGGGGGGAAGCCTACTGTTCCTGCTTTGTTTTAAAAAATCAGTGGGAACAGAATTAGGCAGTTATGGGGAGTAGGTGTTAGTAGAACCCAGACAAGAAGGAGAAGAGAAGTCAAAGGACTTATCCTGCCTCTTCCAGCCTTCTTTCATTTGCTAATTGTTCCTTTCAATATTACCCTAGCAACTGGATGTGTTTTCCAGCTCTTCATCTTAAGCCATTATGACATTTCTCAGGCAACATCACCGTATTGACTTCCAGGCTCATTTTCCCCTTTTGCACAACTCCAGCTCCTGCCCCTCCTTGCATGCCACCAGGATCCTCCCCGTTTGCCTTGCTCCCCGGAGTGACTTTGCAGCCTGTCACACTGCCAATGCTCTCCTCATCACTCATTCCCTTTCATTTCATTTCTCTCAGGTGACCTTCAATCCCACCAGCCCTGTCTGTGGACTGGACTCTTCACTCAACCTGGCATGGTGCAGGGACATAAATATAAAGCTATTGCATTGAATGTCTGAGGCCACTTATTTTGGTACCTCAGGAGGATGTTTGACTCACAAAACTCAACAGCAGTCGGTGACACACAGGGGAACGGTTAGAGTCCAGCAGGCTTTGGAGAAATTAGGTTACCTATGGAGGCTCCTAAATATACGGTTAGGCACTTACAAAAATCTTGACCTCCTCAAGACATCAAAATACTCAAAAAAGCAACAAACAAAACCCTCTATTTGACCGTTACAATGTTAGTTCTTCTTTTCTAGGGCATGATATTTTTCACAAACAAGACTTTCTCCAGTACATATCTCCCTCCAAATTCAGATGTTGCTGTACGTGCCAAAGGATGATTTTCTCAGTCTGACAGCAGCATGTGTGCCCCACCAGCAACTCCAGTGCTGCAGTGAAGCTGAAGCGGGGCACTGAGATGCTGCTAAAGCCAAGGTACAGAGCTTCTCTCCAGCTTGCTCCTGCAGAATATATTAATTTTTAAAAGGGCCAAATTGATTTCTCATTTCATTCTCTCTACCAGTAATGAACAAAACAGCTACATGGCAGAAATGCTCTCCTCTATGGCTTATTACAGTATGTTAAAACGCCATTAATTCCCAGGTTTTCTGTCTTTAGTGAATAGGTTACTGTCGCTGCTGAACTTCAGCAATTGCCCAGCAGCTGAAAGTCAGGAGCAGGGCAACTTCTCTTCAGTGCTCTCAGAGTACAGGTATGCAGAAATCTCTGAAGAAGATGATCCAGGATGGGGTCTAAAATAAAAATTATGGTTCAAATGGTTTAACATTTTTTCTTTCTTATTGTGGCAGCTGTGACAGAGCATGAGCCCTTCTCTATTCTGCTTTGCCAACATAGGATGTCTCTTCATGAAGGCATTGTGATTAAGAACAGTAATCAACCATCTCTAAAGCACATGGACATTTCCTCTGACACCAACACTACCTAAAAATTGTGCTTATTTAACTACCATCCATGTATTCATGAAACACAACAGAGGGTTTCCAAAGGCCATCTCCATTAAAACATCCACATGGGGGTGGCTCTCATCTGACAGCATCTGGGTTCAAGCGTGCCTGCATGGAGGTGCAGCCTCTTCCTAAAGCAGACACCAAATACACAAAAGACTGCAAACTGCACTGCCCAAGGAAGACAACTTTGTTCCTCTGATGACAAACAAAAGGATGAGGGTTTTTTTCATGCCAACAGCCCAACCTTGCCAAGGGAAAGGCTCCTGCTGCCTTACGACTTGGATGGTTGCTTGGAAGCAGTCAGTCATTTTGGCCCGTGGTTGATCAGCCCAGAGAAGCCTGCACTCCAGCTAACCATGTTAGAGCTGTTTAGCAGCGCAATTTTAGTCTTGAGGGCTGTCAAAGAAGTACCTTAATGCAAATCTTTTTCACAATGAAAAATATTAGCATTTACAAAGTTCTTAATATCTATGCAAAGCAAACTATAAATAATTAATTTACTCCACAAGCATCTGCATCATTTGAAATGCATCAGTGCTTTTATCAATAAGGTGCAATGGATTTACACTGCACAGAATAGACTTGGGGGCATTTGGGCTATCCAACTATTGTTGATCTGAGCATTATTTACTAAAGGTAAACTGAAATAAATTACCTCAGTTACTACACAACGATTTTTTTCAGCATGGTAAATAAAACTTATTAGTTCTAGGTCATTAAATTCAATATTAGACTTTAAAAGAGCCTAGAGATTCTATGATGCTATTAGTAAAACATGCAACAAAACATATGTGCTTCAGTATTAAAGATAAAAGAATTACTCTATTATATTTAGATTTAGTTATGAATGCATTTTTCAGAAGGACTTTTGAGATAAAAGCCTAGCTGCCATTCTCAGATGCGAGCTAAGCACGCAATGATTCTGGCTCTCACCGAGTGGCAGGTTTCCAAATAACTAAGCCATTTCAGAAAATGTCATTCGGAACCTTTTGCTAATTTACCCACTATTCCTCTTTGGATAAGAATAAATAGTATTTTGTTAGTGTTGCAGGTGAAGCAGGTGGGCAGGGACTTTGGAGAGCCAGGCTTGATTTTCAGAATTTTTTAAGTCAACTTCCTATGACCCCAAAATGTGTCCTTTGGTGTCCTGTACCTCAGTGCTCCTCACTGCTTGAATATATTGTGCTTTTCATTTCAACCTTTATTCTTCCAATTTGGCTACCACCTCTCTGCAAGGACTGTCTTGCTGTGTCTGGCCAGTGTCTAGCACAAAGAAGATGCACTCCTAGTTGGAGCCTCCAGTCACTAACACAGAGCCAAAAATCCTGGCAACAACCACTGCTACATATACTCTGTCTTGCAAGATGCCAACACCAAGGCTGGGAAAACATCCTCCAAAAAGTAACTGATGACAGCACACTGCATCCAGTCAATCCAAACAACCATGGGCAGTACATTATAGGCTGCTACTATGTTCTTCTAACTACAGTAGCAACATTTCGATGTGGGCAAAATGTATTTGCCATTACTTACAAAGACAGAAGATAACCATAAGCCTTTACAAGTGGGGTATACGACTCAGTCTCTACTGCTTATTTTGACATTGGGCATGATGCTGCGTCCCCACTAAAAAGCAGGAGTACTCCCAAGATGCTGGGAGGCAGATTCACAGATGATGGGAATCCCTGCAGCTCCATAGGGCCACAAAGTCAGCACTCATAACCCAACCAGCTTCTCAGGCCAGGTCCAGGTAATGACTAGCACTTTTTGTTTTCACAAGAAATTGGACGTCTGAGCTGTTCTTCAGCATGAAATGCCAGCACCTTTCTTTATACTTTTTTTTTGTCCACCATTACATTGCAGCATCCTAGCAAGCTTTTCAGAAACCTGAGGCAAAATCCTGTGTGAGAGAAACTACAGGAAAAGCCCTGTAACTGTGAAGCCTAATTACAAAGTAATGGGGAGCTTAAGAGCAGACCTGCTAAGCAGTTAGAGACTAGACTAACGAGTGGGCCATCTGTCCTTAGGGAGAGGGCTAACAAAAGGCCGGCACAGGACACACTTGACAGTGTATGGAGGAAGATATGCAAATGAGGAAATGTCCAAATACAACATTTAAGATACACTGTACGAAATGAGCTGCTAATTGGAGCTTGTATGCATGCTTAGCATACGGACAACATAATTATAGTTGTAGAGGAAAGGGAAGTTCACAGTGGAGGATGGCAATAGAACTGGTGCGGACTGCAATGCACCGAGTGATGAGCAGCAATGTGCAAGAGGACGCACGCGATGGAAAGCGCTGGAACAGAGACACAGTTCAGACTCTTCGCAGTTGGACTGCAGGGTAGAAGGATGCTGTCTGAGCACCAGTATAAGCTTAAATTTCCTGTACTACATTGCTAGATACCTACTACACTATACTACTATATACTAAGATGTCCTGAAGAGTGAAACTTTCACAATAAATCCTGGGTTTACTTATGCTACAGGGCAAATGTAAGTGATAGCAGTCCCTGAAAGTAGAACTAGAAACAAGCTCTGGAGCAATCAGCTCTGGTCTACACATGCGTTGCTCCCCTCTGGAGTGCTCTTAATGGAGTCAATAACAATAGCTGGGGCAGTAGAAGACAGTGAAAGCAGCAGCTAATTGAGCAAAATATTATTTCCTCTCCTTAAATCACTGGATAAAAATGCAAACCAGAATTTGAAATTACAGGTGGCATTACAGAAATTCCAAGAGGTTCAATGTTCCACCTTTGACACATCTCTCACTTAAGTAAAATACATTGCAATTCCAATATAAAAGATGCAAACATAGCCACAAACCAGCCACAAGTTGTGATTGAAATCTTAGAGAAAGCCTGTAAGCTTTGCATTGGAAAAGTAGTTATGTCAGCTTTGAGACTGGTTCTCCCTTTTTTCTTTTTCCCCCTTTTTTCCATAGCTACTTTGAGATTGATGGAATGACAGAGCTATTCATCATAAATATGTTATTTTTCCATTTGCCCACTGCAAATCAAGAAAATGCTTAAGCATCAGCTCATCCCATCAATTTCAGTGAGCTTTCAGCATATTTTTAAGGGGAATCCTGAATAGAAATACTTTTTTTTTTTTAATTATTATTTTAAGACTTGCTGTAAGACTCATTCAAGTCAAAAGAAAGACCTTGCTCCTATGGAAGGTTTGAATCAGATGCTCCCTTACTGGGAAGAACACAGATATTTTTTACTGGCTGAACTATTTTGGAAGCAAATCCCTCACATGATTCAAACACTCCTAAACATGCAACACACTTCATCTTCGGTAAGCTTACCAAACTCTCATCTTCTTCAATAACAAAGAGGGAAAGGAAGAAGATAGGGCTTTGAAGAGTCAAGAGGACTGAATTTTGTAGATCTCTGAATAACCATGATATTTTTCCATATAATTAATAGGAGAAGAAGGGGAAGAAGGACTGAAAACAGCTACCTATATTTTAACAATTGTGTGGATTCCCCACAAAACATCAACTCATTTTGACATCCAATTTTAAACGTGCAATTTTTAAATACGTTATTTTTCTGCCAAGGCATTTCAGCACTCTTGTAAGTTTTATTAGTTTGGTTTAGGCATTTTCAGAGTCTTTCACTTGCATTTTAAAATCTGAGAATAAGAGACCAATAGGAATGTGTGCTTGGGAATCAGGCTACTGGTCATTCATCTTGCTTATCAGGGACCTTAATCAAGATTTCACCACTTAGCCAGATGGAGAGAGCTGCGAAAAGCAACTATAATGTAGAAAGGTAATTAATGTTATAAAATGACTTTGGGTCCTTGGATGAATGACATTGCAGACTAGCGTCTTGCCCTTAAATGTGAAGTCACCCTTGGGTAAATCTACAGAATCTATTGGCTTCATAAAATTTCTCTAGAGATATTAAAACCAGTATCAGTGGTATGGGTAGCACAGCAACAGAACAACTCCTCCTAAAATATCTGTGCAAGTCTGCACAATACTACTTTGTGCTTTGTCCTTTACAGAAACAATATTTCAACAATTTCAGATTAGGCAAGACTGATGCTAAGTTGTGCTGGAGTCAGTGAGAGTACATAATGTAGGGAGATAGAGTTTAAAAGACATCAAGATCAGAGTCTTAATAAGAGTGTATAAGGCATCGGTATGTGATCATAACTGGAAAAGCATGAGAAATACTGTTTTTTTTTTTTTCACAGAAGACCGCTGTATTGTGGAAAATATGCCTTACATTCATGTAAAGCTATACTCATCAAAGGGGCATGTTATACATAGCTCCATGGAAATACTTCATTTTCTGTTCCTGCAAAAGTTTATTTAATTCATTATCGTTCCCTCGTACTCTAGCACATAAAACCACATGCAGTTGGGGTCTCAATCAAACACCTCTTCCTTCATTAGGGATATTAGGGATATCAGTGCTATAAAAAATGGATCCTAAGCAACTAATTCTGAACTGCAATGCAGCTAGTATTTCTGTAATTATTATTCCTAGTGAGTGGTTATGGGGAGCATCATTGCCCCCAATTACACAACCTGAAGAGCTCCTGTCCATCGGCAGGTGTGTTTGTGAAGGTGCATATTGCCTGCAACTGCTTTCCCCTGTAGCTGAATTGGTGGGAGAAGTTGGAGACAGCTGTGCTGAGGGCAGCTGGGGAACATGTTTAGTCAGCACTACCCTTTAACACTCTCCCTTTTCATTACAGGTATTAAAATTGTTCCCAATGGGCATAACAGACAAGGAAGGCCAAATATGAGGAAGAATGCTATCCAGTTCCCCATTAAATTCAAAAGAAAAATTAATAACTTCAGTGATAATAGGAGTTGGACAGGAACCCACATGAACAGCATACCACAAATCGTTTTATTTTTGCCAAAGCTTGTTCAGACTGCAGCAATTTCCAGTGAGAGCAGGAATCTACATCCCCCAAAACAGCTCTATTCCAGCAAATACTACATGCATTAATTCAAGTATTATTTGGTTTTCCCCTGACTAGAAAATATAAGGCAGCAGAGGATAAAAAGAGCACATGGCTTGCGTGCAAGGACCAGTCCAGCTGCTGCTGGACCACTGCTTGTTGCTTAGCAATGCTTCACCTCTCTGCCAGGAAAAAAAAAAAAAGTTTGATGAGGGAATATAAACCTGAAGGTTTTTTATTTTTTTAGTTTTATTTTTTATTAAAATAGTGACTGACAGTGCTCCAACCACTTCCTTCAACCATGCCCTACATCACCTACTGAATGCTGGAAGCTCTCTGGGACAAAGGCTGTAGTATTCAATGCCTAGCTATGAGCCCACTGGAGAGCCTTAAATAAAAAAATTATAAAAACAGAGCAGTGGTGTTTGCATATTTATCAGGAGGAAAGCTGGAATAGAAATCTGGGGATTGAATTTTTGGGCATGGTTCTGAGCAAACAACTCCAGCTGCCCTTGCTTGAGCAGAGAGTTGGACAAGATGATCTCCTGAGATCTTTCCAAACCCAACCACTCCTTGATTCTGCAATTCCAGGAACAAAATAAAGAATAGGAGGAATAAAGAAGGAAATAAAAAAGATACACCCAGAGAGCAAGGAAGCAAAGCAAAGACACAGCAACACATTCATGCCTCACTCACCAGTTATCCATTTAGCCTCTGGGTCATGAATTTTGAATTCATCACTGAAGAGATCTTCCACTGTTATCTTCTTCTTTTGAGACAAGCTGTTATCTTCAACTGTAAAACATTCAAAACCAAACTGCCATTACTTCAACTTTTAAATGTATCTGAAAGTACAGCAACAGTGAATAGTGCCATGTCATATGTCACTCAGAAATGGTCTACATTAAGCTTTCTGTCACACATAAGCCCCTTCCCACTGTCAACATTATAAAAGTACCATCTAGTCGTTCACAAATAGAAACCTCCTGATTGTTTATGCCTGAACTCAACAACTACACAAAGACCAAGATACAGTCCAAAACACACAGTTTCAGACATAACCTGGTCAAAAAAGATTTTAAGTCATAAAAACACACTTATACATGTCACAGTGCTATATAATGATGACTAATCTGAAGAATATTAAAGCTGCTTAACACTAAGACCATTCTGAAATCATTAGTTAAATTTTTAAAAAGCAATTAAAAGTGACCAAGTTTTTATAGCTTTTTTATTTCCTTAAAAACTGTCACACACAAGCACAGTTGCAAAAGTATTTAGCCTTATAAGGGTAAGCCTCACAGAAATTATTTCAAGAATTCACAAAAAATTTTCCATGGGAATCAAGACACTTGGCTGCAGAAATGTTTTTGAAAAATCTATGAGACATAACCCTAAATCCTTAGATGTTGCATAACTAGTCCATACAAATTTTCATTTTTAGTGAAAGAATATAGAGTTTCATTTGCAAACATGGAAACCTGGACAGCTTTTACACTGAAGAACTAGACTGCCAGTTTAAGATGTTGTAAGATCAACCTGCAGTAAACAGTGTCCTTCATTTAGTTCATTCTTCCTAACTCTACAGTGTAGCACGCCACTTTCCCCACAAATACTTGCTGTATGTCTTCCTCTGCTGTCCTTCATACAGCCCTCGCCACATTTCTTGTGATTCAGTCAGAGATTGTCAACAGATTTCTGATGCAAAGCACAACCTGATGAAAATCCAGAACTGATTTCTTTCTGCATATGTATTATTGTTACAAGGAAATCTGTCTCATCTAGGATGTCACCAAGACTAAACACCCAAAGCCAACTGAATAAAACCAAGGCACAAATTTAACCACTTAAAATTTGCTGCAGCTAGCATCTTCTCTATGAAAAATTATACCTTTGCATTTCTATCACTACCTCTCCACTATGTAACAATTCTCATAAGCACAACACAGAGGCTCCTGGGCCTATAACTGAAGTGTGCATGCGGAATCGATGGATTCTTGGGCCTTACAGATGAAGAGTATATATATATATTACATCACAGAACTGTATAGTGGGTGCTCAGTTAATATGAAAATGGATGTTCATTTTCTCAAAGCTGAAACTTAGGAAAAAACTAAATCAAACAATTTTGATTAATATATTCCTTTTTTTTCCCCCAACAGTTTTTGGGTTTTTTTTTGGTTATGACAACCAGTCACCTTCCACGAATAATTTGTTTTCAACATTCCATTTTTTGCTGAATAACTATTTTCATAGAAACCTTTCAGTCAGTTTTAAACACATTTGCTCTTTAAAGGAACATGAGGCCACATTCTGAGTATTTCCACAGCAGGATTTTGTGCTTCAGCATCTCTCCTGACTACAGAATCCTCATGCCTGAGGTCTATTGATATCATGCAGCCTTAGCTATCTTTTAACATTGTTTAGTACTAAACTTTTTATATTGAACACACTCATGATCAGGAACAGTGGAATCAGACTCTCTGAAGCCATTTATTAGAGGAAATATGTCTTCTTTACTACACTAAATGGAAGCCTCTGGGCTACCTGAGACCACTGACAATTACATATGAGCAGTGTTTTGTTCCACTAAAAGATGTTTTAGTACAAACTATTATTATTAACAAATTAAAATATATTCTTCAATTTTCATTTTTTTTTCCAAGTCTAACTGAGGTTTCAATCTCACTGCTCAATGTGGCTTCCAAATACCAAGACACATTAATACAAGCCCTCAGCCAAAACCCTCTGTGTAACAGCATTGTGCTGAGTTCTTCTGCATAATTTTATTTATTAAAATGGAAAATATAGGTCAGAGGAACTCCAGGAAACTGTTTCAGTTAGTTCTCACCATGGTGCAAGGCCCCAGCACCCAGCACTGGATACCTGAGGAGATGAGGCAGTGCAGAGCAGGAGGTCAGAGTCCACATTCAGCCCTGGGCTTACTGTTGTTTCAGAAGCCACTTCCCAAATGTCACCCCAAGAAACATGGACACCCTCTTCCCCACCACGAGGGCTTCCAACAAACATGTTGGCATCCAGCAAACCTCTGTGCTGGAGATTTGGGAAGGGGCGGGGTGGGATGTCCTTCTCATTCCCTCTTTCTGTGCAGGATGGAGACAGCTAGTCTGGGAGCTGCCCCACCTTTATATCTCTGCAGCACTGCAAACTCCTCACAAGGGACAGTAGGAAGAGGGAGAGGTAGCACCTGAAGCATGCACAACCAGGAGCCTCCCTAAGGCAATGCTGTTGAGAATCCCTTACTGTGTCCTGCAGTGAGCTGTAATAGCTGAAATAGGTCCCATAATGAACCACGGACAACATTAATCTCAGCCATAGTGCTGGGGAGAAAACAAATAACTAAATAATCAATCAATCAATCAATCAATTATTTTTTAGTAAAAAAATCAGATTTACTGACTTGTCACTTAACACATAGGTAAATCAGAGAACTCCTTAAGAATGCCTACTCCATTCCTTTGGCCCCAGAAGAGACATTTATGGTGGAAGAAATGCAATTACAGGATCTCAAGTAGCCCACCCTGTCCTGAGCAGCAGTTTCTGAGCATGTTGTAAAGCATCTAAGTGAGCTGGTGGACACAAATTGTGTCCACACCCAGCTCCAGAGACCTTGATGCCTCCTTGGGTTTATGGAAGGAGGGGATCAAGCATGTGCCACCACCTGTTTTGCACTCATGTCCCCTGCCCCCAGCAGACCCAGATGGCAGCTGCCAACTGGGGACTGACAGCACAGCGGCATGGCACAGTGCAGGTGCCACAAGGACTTGTGGTTTGAGTGCCAAATCAGAAACCCACCATCCAAACAACAAAGTGACATGCTGAGAAAACCAAGTGAAAACCATGTCTGTTTTATTTTTCATTTAATATTAAAGGCATGATGGGAACCCTGTGTTGGTCAGACCTTTTTGGCTCATCTTTCCGCACTTGAAGCCAGCACACCCAAAAGAACATGGGCTGAAAACCTTCCTCTCCAGAACACAAACAGAACAAAGATCCTCCAGAAACCCAGAAAACTCAAACAGAAAAGGCCTATGAGCTGACCTCCCTGCCTGTTTTACCTCTGCAGCACCAATCCTTTCTTTCAAGCTCTGTCTCGCTTCCAGCAATGCTCAGAGGCTGTTTGATGGCTCAGAAAGCTTCAGTCACCTTTGGGTGCCCACTTTCTTTCTGTCATCCTTGGGGCTCAGCTACAGGTCAGTGTCAGATGCTTTTTTCACACGCCCCCTGGGCTATTGTGCATTGCAAGCACATGGGTAAGTGTACATCCGTGAATGTCCACCTCTCAGTCTCCAGCACACCAGGAACTCCCTTCCCACCTCAGCACACCTGCTCAAACCCTGGGCAGACCTAATTCTTTTTTTCCCTCAAAGGACCTCTCTGTACCCAAAAGGCATTGGCCACAAGGCAAACAGGGAGCCTTTCTCCCTTCTGTAAAATCCCACTTTTTTAAAATGGCATATAATACATAATAAATTTTATATATTATATATAATTTATAGATAAGAACTGTGAACAAATTGATTATACTCCTTCACAGCTGGTCACAGGATATTTCCTTGCTCTTCACAACTAGCAAAAGTCATACAAAGCTTTCTAGGCAATGTATTTGGCTGTCTGACAGCATGCTGTGGACTAATGCTATGCAGTGACTACCTCGGTACCATCTCTGAAAAAAGTTTCCTATGAATTCTGTAAAAATTTTAATATGGACTTGGGTGTACTTTCTTTTTTCAGCTAATGGTCAGATTTGAAAGGGGCAAACTTGATGTGTATCTGAAGAAAGATTTAAATATCAGGAACAGATGTGCAGGAAGTCCTTGTTTGCCTCAATTTCCAAACAGAGGGGACTAGAAAGCATCCTCTTCCTCAGCAAAATGTCTAATGGAATTTGGGGAAGGTTTTCTCAATCAAAATTTCTGTAGGATTTGGTCTTCAGCTTTGATATATGTGTGTGTGCGCAAGCACACGTGCATATCTATAAACTTTTGCATATCTTTCTATAAATACACAAACAACACTGCTAGGATGGGAAGTCATACAGGTGCCATATGCTGTGACAAGTGAGCAACCACCAATTAGGAAAGGCTCAGTCCCACACTTTCATCATTTGTATAAATAGGTTCACATTTTTCAAAGGTGGGTGGAATGGCAAGACTCACACACACATGAAATCAGAGTCCCTCAGCGTAGGCAATTGTGTGCATACGGTGTACTATAGTGTAATTAAATGCAAAGTTTCAGCAGTTACTGCTTCTTTTGAGAACAGTGCTCTAGAATACCAAAGAATATACAAATCACAGAAATGATGACATTTTATTAGGATTTTATAAAATAAGACCTAAACATTAGCTAGCAATAAAGCACTGCTACTGTAATTATAATGTCTGCTGAATGCAAAGAGCACTCTTCCCAGTTTATGAGCTAATCTTAAAGCCGGGTGAGTGACCTGCCTTTGAGAAATGCATACCAGTAGGGATTTCAGCCTTTCTGCAGCTGAATCCAGAGTTAAAACTTTCTTTAAAGGTTTGGGCTGATTTGCAAAAGAATCTTGAAGATATATATAAATCCCTTTTTTCCTCAAATATTAAATACTTTATCTGTTCTGATAAGCAAGCCATCCCCATTCCCCACTCTAACACTCTCGATTTTGCAGGAGACTACCTAGGAGACTATCCCAACTTTCACTGTATTGGGAAATACGACCATCATGATGCAAATTATGGGTCCAGTTAATCACTCTTCTTTGTCTGAATACAGATTACAAGACTGCATGCTGCACTCTATCTCATATATGTCCTAAATTACTCTCTGTAGGCACTGCCTGATGTTCAGCACTGGGTTTAGAGCATCTCTGCACTGCCTGCCTTGGTATTGCACTGCAAAACAGGCCTTCAAACTAACAGAAAAGTTTGAACTAACTAACAAAACTACTTAGAGAAGAATGGTTTTCTATCCAGGCAGATGGCCAAGATAGATAGGAAAAAGTAAGGAATTCCAAGGTAAAATGCAAAATGTTATTTGTACTAGTATGACAGTGTCAGGCTGGACTCCAACATTATAATCAGAAGGAAGACTTAAAAATATTTTTATTTTATTTAAAAGTATTTTCAAACATCATGCAGTGTCCATGCCAGACTGCATCACCCCACTTGAGACATTTCCAGTGAAGAAGGTTTTTTTGTAGGGTGTTCTTCTGATGTCACTCTCACACTTGGCAGTAGCTCCCCATGAATATCCACAAAACTGCTTTGCTTCCTTGCTTTGCTGTCCTCCTGTCCCTTATTCGCTCCTGTTCAAACATCCATCCATCAATTATTTTTCAATATTGCTACCAAAGGATAAACATTTCCTCTTCCAGTGAACTGTTTATACCAAGGAAATGCAGACTCTGCTGCTTCTTTTAGATGGGCTCCTCCATCTTCCCCACATCTATCTTGTTAGGATGTGCTATCCTCAGTCAGGATTAGCAATGTAATACTTCTTACATTTGTCAAACCGGCCTCAATGTCTCACTTAGCCCTGGCTGGTGGGAAATGCCTGTGAAATGAGTCTCCTGTTACCCTCTGCCATAGTGTGTCCTTGTGACAAGCTCCAAGCCACAGCAGCAACCTAAGCTACCTATTTTACCCTTGGCAGAGTCTCACCATGAAGCAGTCTGGATCCATGATAAAAACAAAAGCAGTACTGAGTTTAGAGGTTTTGTATTTGCATGCAGGGGACAGTTTTGAAACACCAGAAGAGGAAAAAACAACCCAAACCCAGTTTATCAACAGATCGGGTAATTAAAACTATCAAAAAATGCGAATGGAAATTTTAGCATAGAAAAGGATTTTGCATATTCCTAAATTTTAAGCACAGAGAAATGGTGCTATCTGGAGTTGTTGCTAAGTACATACCAAAACCATATGTGTATACATATGTGTGCATATGTATCCCAAACAGAGAATGTCTTTGTGAATGCATATACAAATGTAAACACACAAATACACTTTTAAATTTTATTTGTAACAGAATGTGGGTTCACATTCCTACTTCATACTACGTAAAATAGAAAGACATCATAATAACGCATATTTACTTGTGTCTTCTTAAATTAGAAACATTAACTATAGGGTCTCAATGCTCAGCACACCTTTTCTGTCTAGGCACTTACCTGGACAACAGCACTGCAGAATCTCTAGTCATAACAGTCATTAGTGGATTTTATGTTTTATTTTCTCTATGGAGAAGTGGGAGCAGCATTCAGAAGTCATAAATGAGGACTACAGTGGAGCCCAGAATTGAAACAAGAGCTGCTAAATCCTCATGAGATATCATTCTCACCATCCTTATAAAGAAATCTTTATTACAGGTGATCTTGTGAAAGAAAAGACTGTCTGTATTTAAGAATGTATAGGTATGCTTATGCTTCTCCCCATGTATCCATCTATACGGAATCATACTCTTTGATGGAAGTGGCACCCATGGTCTTACCTATTCAGTGCAAGCCACTGACAGCTTCTTGAAACCCACAGGTATAGGTTTAGGAATCTAGGCTTCAGTGTGCTTTTCTGAAAAGTATGGGCCTGCACTTCTGTAAAACAGAATGTGACATTTCCATACCTAATGGGTAAGGGATGATATTTTTCACTGCAAATAAGTGGTGCCTGATGTGAGTAAAGTCCACAAACCATGCCCCAAAACATCTCAGAGGTGAACTGCACTATCCAAAGGTGTTAGATCTGAACCCTAGCAAAAGTAATTTAAAAAATAATCCTTAATTAATCTTAACCTAAATTAATTTAATTACTTAATTACTCTGGCATGACCATGTGCTACTTAAATTTACATTGAAAACTTCAGGATAGCATGAAATAAACTTAGCATGGCATGATGATAAATAACCAAAAGGATAACAATGATTGTTTCATTCATTTTCAGATGAATTCAGTGCGGTCCTGTATTTCTTGATTTACCACTGTCTCCAGTCTACCATACAGCAGGACTGTGGGATAAGAATTATGCCAGTGAAGATGGCCCAGACCTGCTGAACTACATGTCAGTTCACACACTGTGAGCTAGAAATTTCTGCCACACAACTTCCATTTCGTTTTTCCACTTCACCATTCTGTGCTCTTTCATTTCTTATGGTTTAATTTCTCCCTTGCCTCCATTCCTCTCCTCAGCTCTGTGCTCTCTGTCCTGCTGTCCCCTAGAATCACTTGCATGTACTCATCCAAGAAGGATCCCCCTTCATCTCCTCTACATCCCTCTGCAGGGGACCGTCTGCTTTCTCCTGTGTTTTGTAGCTCCTCACCCTTTCTGACAATGAATTATCTTTTCTATGTCTTGTTTCTCATTTGTTTGTCTTTTTGTATTCAGATCACAATCTTCTCAGAGCCATGAAGGCGCATTATTTCTACAAAGTAAGCAGGCATGGAAATTTACAGGGCTGTATAAATATGTAATAACAATAATCATAATGATACCACATTAACATTCAAGCCTACAACCTCTGCAGCTACTGTAAGAGAAGTAACTTACAGAGGTTATGTGCAGAGAACTTTGCTGAAACATGGTAAGGGGATTAATTTAAAGATTCCCTTATTGGGAAGTTACTGATTACTTGCTGTGATTAAGTGCTATCTGGTACACAGTTATCTGGAATTGCTTTGTAAAGCTGAAACACTGTGGTCTGATCTAAAAATCAGTCCAGCTGAAGGGGATAGGATTTAGGTGCCAAAGCACAGGCATCTAATGCCATTTTAGCAGGTCTAGGATATGCCACCCAACTGACATGTCCCATGCTGCTCCATGTGGCATGAACTTCAGGAAGTTCTGTGTCTTAACTGACTGCCCTATGGAGATGGCTCTCATATCCAGGCGTATGTAAAATGATACTCCCTAACTATATTTAGGCAACCAAGTTTCACACTTGTACCTTCAGCTCAGCAGCCCTGATCTTTGAACTGAAATGTAAAACTCTAAAACAATCTACCTAAGAATGGCCTTGAACTCAGTGTCACACCAAGATAAATAACAGGAAGGATGATTCCTTTGATGTCGACTTTGCAGTCAGTTTGCAATCTCTTTACCCTTGGAAGTGTCAAATTACAGAAAAAAAAAAAAACCAGAATGAAAGCGAGTTAAAAGTTATAAATACCTGGTGTCAGGAGTATAACAGAGGTGACAATCAGGGAGCAGATAACGAGAATAACAAGTAAGGCAATTGCAATTCCTTTCCAGTTTCTTTGAGGAGGATTACTCCCCACCAGCTCCTAGAAACATCAAAGGAAAGTGAACATTCAGAAAAGACACTTAGCCAAGAAAACAAACAGCAGAATGGAAACAGAAAAATACATCTGCAGAACTACACCATTCACCCTGCGACCATGGTGGGTAAAGGCCATAAACCAAACAGAATTCATGCTGTTATGAGACATTGTGGTATTAACTGAATCCATCCCAACTCATATTATACAATGAATAAATGTGATGCACCCATAGGATGCTCAGTAGTGTAACGCACCGGTCGCTCACACCAGCACTCATCCAAACTCACTTATCAAAAGCCAATTTCCTACCAACTCTCATTAAGTCTGGGAATAAAGAGCTATACAGTAATTTTCCAGAGACTTTTATAATAAGATGCCAGAGAAGAATACAGGAAGGTAAAAAATTCATAGGGGCATGTATGGAGATAAAAATCAACAAGGATATTCTCATGGTGTTTGCCTTCCCAAAAAACATCACCTCCCCTCAGGGCACTTTGCATGCATTTCTATGTTGGTAGGTCTAAGGACATGAAGACAGGATCCACATCTAGCATATACATTAAGTTTAATCACATCCTTAAAAGTTTAGAACAAAAGCTCCATCACTATTAACCGATTAGCTTTGACTTCACTGTGGTTGTATCATATGTTCTATCTACAATGTATAAGACATCACTGCTCTCGAGACAGGTTTTTATGAAGCGCTGTGTTCACATTCACAAGATCCTAAATATTTACTGCACTTCATCCCTTTCGTGCTTTTTGCTGGATTCCCCTTAGCACTGTGCATTAAATGTGATTTGATGCACACACTGAAACATCTCCAGGAACTGTACAAAATATCAGTGCACTCCACTTTCCTGGAAGACTGAATTCACTCAAGAGATCTGGCCTCACAGCCAGAACAACTCTGTATGCTCCTCCTCCTTGTCAGCCTCACCAATTTAGAATTTTTGCCTCATTTCCTTTATTATGAGGGATGGTGGGTCTAAGACAGACCTGTTGGTACTTCTTTAAAAGATTCTTTTACTTTTTAAATTTTTTCAGGAAAACAAAAAACTTTATAATAGGCTAAGTTCTTCTGTAGTTCAGGGAGTTTGTTTCACTCATTGTAACTTTTTCTTAGACACAAAACATGACCTGAGCAGGGAGGTCAGGCAAAACTCACAGTTTTGGTTTCAGAAAAGGCTGGAAAATATTTTTCAACTTTTTCCCTATCAAGAATCCATTTCACAGAAGAAGATAATGTTGAGACTCCCTTCCTGTATGTTTGGAGATATATCCATTACAAAAGGCTATAAACCTGCAATGGAAAGAAGCCAGGTTTGAGGCATTAAACATCTGAGGTAGCATCTGTATTTCATTATTTATTCTAGTTATGGAAAAGACATGATGGTTCTCTTCCTTCAGGCAAAGAGGGGTAGAGGTTAGCACACCCTCCCCACCTTGTCTCCCCCTCATTTGCACTTGGCTTTCTATTTGAAATGAAAAATAATTGGAGGAAGAAATTTATAGTTTATTATTCTTACTGGAGAAAAATCTGAAAAGTAGGTCAGGAGCCTTGAGAAATGTAATTTTGCCAACAAGCAAACAGAAAGAATATAAATACTTGCATTTTTATAGCGTCTTCACCCTAAGCACAAATAAAAATGTTCATTAATTTAGACTTCTAACACCTTTTTTAGGAAACTGTTATGGTCCCCATTTTTCAGATGATGCAAATAGGTTCAAAAGGGAGCCCCTGACTTTCCCAGGGTCACACACAAACTGAGAACTAAAGCCAGGAAAGGAATCCAGGGCTTCTTAGTAAGTGGCAGAAATATTCTTCCTTTCACATCAGAGCACAGTGGGACCTAGAGGGATGACAGGAGAACGGGGGAGAAGCAGCTGAGAAACCACAGTACTTCTACCCAGCAAAGCCCTGACAGAAGGTAAGATGCAGGCAGCAGTACAGGACTGATGGCAACAGTCACATTCCTGAAAATAATCTAACAGCCCTCTCCACCCTGAATGGTCAGAAGCTTTAAAATTGAAAAAAAATAGTTCACAGAGTTGAATTAGATCTATAAACCCAGAAGTAGTTCAAAAGCTTAATAAAACCTTGCATTAAGTGAGGTTTCCCCGTCCATGACTCCCAGTGTGATAGAAACCCACACATGTGCTTAAGCTTTCAGGATATCAATACTTCCACTGAATCCATTATCACATCATAATCCTATTAATTCTTCAGTCAGCCAACCAATATTTGAGCAAAATAATAGGCAAAAAGAGTGGGAATTTCTAGTGTATCAAGAGGAGGAAAACTATTCATAAACAAAACTTCAGTGTTTAATACACTGCAAGGATGCAGAAAGGAACATTTTCACTTTATTTTCAAAATTCTGTCAGGAAATTTCCCCTGATAAAAAGAAAAAAGAGATAAATGACATTTCAAAGAAAGGTAAGCTTTATCCAGCACAGGTTTGGAAAGCAGCTTTTTTGTTCTTCTCAGCCATTTCAAGTCTCTTTTGATGGAATCACTTACAGTACAACTGCTGCACACGCATCATACCATAGCACCACCGCCTTAGAGCTTATCTGTATTTCTGTTAATTTCAAAGAGATGTTACGGTGTCACTGTGACCAGCTTTTACTTCCAGGAGGTTACAGCTTCACCACTGGTCCATGATACCCCATGTCCTTGGAAGCAAACTCCCACCCTTGAACAGGAGGAGTTCCCACAAGTGGACATCAGCTGCCTATTCACACTGCTCAGGAAAGCCTCTGTGCTTGGCACTGAAGCCAGGAAGGTGTTTAAACCCTAGGCAGATTCAAGCACACAAATAAATGTTCTTGAAGTGGTACCTCAAAGTGGTTTTTCCAAGGCACAGCACAAAGCCATAATTTGCCCATTCCTGAAAGATCCCAGCTTGCAGATGTAAAGACAGAGATCTAAACCAACCAGCAAGCAGATACCTTTCCTCAAACATGGCTGTTAATCCTAAAGATACCACTTTGGTTTTAATACTGAAATCTGAGCTTATTACACAAATGGAAATAAACAAAGCATGCCCAATTTCTGCTCTGATGGAATGATTCTACTGGAAACAGCATAAAAGGAAACATTAAAACAAAATCACTAATCATAAGTCACCTGCTCTATGCTTGTCATGAAGAACTAACACAATGCCTGCATGACCTCTGCAAGCAAGCTAAAGCCCTTCAGCCTGCTTTTTCTCCTTTTTTCCTTTGCTGTTTGTTTTCCACCCCCTTTTTTCTCTCACATAAAACCTTAATTGATTTTGGATTAGGAAAGTAAAACAGATGTTACCACAGGTTTTAACATAAGCACACTTCATTGATGCTGCATATTAAAAACTGTAAATGTTACCACTTTCATCTTCATTTATGATTGAAAAATAACGCTACCCACCTGTGAAGTTGACTTTGAAGCTGTAAATCCGGACACCTACAATATTTTAAGACTCTAAAATATAGATCTGTGATGACTTATTTTCCTGTCTGTGAAAGAATCACTGTACTGATGTGTTATGGATGGAAGCTGGATGTGCTCTAATACAAGATGCTGTCAACAAAATTATTTCTGGCATGTTTATTTTAACCTGACAAAAGTCTGCCAGCATGATGGCCATATTAGAGTAATATAATAGCTTCTTAAAACAAAAACTCATCATATACAACTTCTTTTCTTTTTTTTTTTTTTTTTACTAGTCACGTCTATATTGCAAAATGAAAGAAGGACAATATAGACATCACTCGTCAAGTTATTGGTATTATTTAATAAAAGCTATAGATCCTGGGCCAAAATCTCTGAAGTATCAATAGGGGGATAGTCATGGTAGGCCTCTTATTCCTTTTCAACATGGAGTTGCCACTTTTGGGCAATAACAATAAAACCTAGGTGTGTTATAGTGGAATATATACATTCCAGACATGTGTGCTGTATGTGAGGGCCCTTCCTGAAGCAGGTGACATTGGGTGACAGCTGGAGACAGGAGACTGATCTCTCTGTTATGCCAGTGTAAATCAAAAAGAAAATAAAAGAAAAAAAAAAAAAGGAAAAACCAAGAAATGAATGGTATGAAACAAAAACAGGTGCAGGATTCCTTATTGGCTTCAGAGGTGGTAGGATGGGGTTTATAGCAAGGGTTTGTATGGTTTCCATACCTGCAATTCCTGAAAGCTCTGGTTCTCGGGGTTTTTTGAGTTGCTTCTAAACTTTAACTAAATGACCTGAAATACTACACACTCACAAACATAATAAATGAAGAATCTTCTAGCAAGCTTGTCAACACAGTTAATCAGGAATATGTCTTCTACCTTCACCTCAGGCTACCTTGTTCTGAATTAAAACTTTTGCCTGATGACATAACAGTGAGTGCAATGTCTCTGGCAAGTCAGCTCACCAGTTTCAGAACATGGCCCAGAATAAAAACTTTGCTGAGGAATTAAGGTATGGAAACACTGTTGTCCCTGGCAAAAGCTCCGATGATGTTCAGTAGAAAAATAATCTTGCTCCTAATTAGTTCTTATAATACAAAATTGCTGCAGATTATAACTGCTAAACAGTACAACAAATGAGATAAGAGTAGGTAACTCATATGGTTAGATTATTAACCTTGTGTTGCAAAAAAAATAAATATTAACTGCAATAATAATGGCAGTAAAGTAGATGCATTACAGTGGTTACAGCAGGAGGTTTGCTGAGACCTCTGGTTACATTGCTGATCGATACTGCCTTACTGTCTCATTGCACTCCTCCGCCTGTCTGGATCCTCTGCCACTCTCCTGACTTAAATTTAGGATGGAGTTTCTTCGTGGGCAGGAATCATTTTTGGTACCCTGCCTGGCACAGTGGAAACCTCAAACACTAAAGAACTTAGGCAGTATAATAATATGGATAAACAATAGTAAGCATGTAACTGCATCCTTCTCATCTCTGAATTCAAGCTGAGTTACTTTTGTTTGGGTTTTCTAAATTTTCTTTTCTTTCTCCTCGCCACTCACCTCCCTCCCCTCCTGCTGCTGCAGAGCACCCTAAGCTGTGCTCCAGCTGGTGTGATGCTGAATAGCAATCGGTTTGCAGATAGGCTCAGAGAGCCTAAGCCCGAGGCTACAGCAAACTCAGTTGTTCTGATGCTAAAGGTGACATTTTAGATTGAGAAGAATAAAAACTTGGTTTATTTTTACAAATGAGGCATGGCATGCACGTGGGCTTTCCTGCAAAACCCCAACAGAAGGATTCAGAGGGATAAAACCATCCTTCCCATCACAGTGACAAAAGACAGCTAGCTACATTATGTTTGTCTTACATCTTCTGTTGATAATAAATGCTTTTGCTAATAGGGAGCAATGACTTAATAACAGTTAACATCTTTGCTGTCTACTCTCCTGCACCCCGAGTAAAATCTTTTACCCTGCACACAATGCAACACGCTATCCTGCCCTGAATTTCTGGGAGGCTCTTATATCAGTGCCTTAAAGCCACTCCTTTTGGCACTGTAGCACCATCTCCTCTCACAATTTTCTGCAAAGTGCACATACGCAAATGCTTTGAGGTTGGGCATTAATGGAGTGTTTGAGAGCAAGCGAGGAAAAGGCTGTAGCTGTAACACTCAGCCCTTTGTAAAAATAAACCTTGCATGTTTTATGCTTTGATGGAGCTTTCAGTCTTACATGTTTCTATTACAAAGCCAATAGGAGAAAATGAATGCCATCTGTACCTTACACCTAACTGTTAGCTTTAACAGATGATGGGTCTTCCACAGTTTTAGAGCAGAAGGCAACAGATCCTCAGCTAGCACTGACTGACACAGATCATTGGCTCCACTGGAGCAAAGCCAGTCTGTGTCAGCTACAAATGAAACCCAGTGTTACTTCTAAATTTAAAAAAAAAAACCTTGTAAAAAGATCTAAATACAGTAATATCTTGGGATTCCTAGCTGTACTGTATTGCTGAAATGGATATTTAATAACATCCCATCATTTTTATGAGCATTACGATGAAACAGTCTTGGATCCCCTCCATAGCTAGCAGCACTAAAAGACTAATTTAGCATCTCTGTATTTTGAACTGGCATCTAACATGACTTTTGTACTCAAGTATAGTAACTACACTGCAACATCCTCCTACCCCCTTACAACGTACAAATAAGCAGTAGTGCCATTTGAAGCATTCCCAAATTATTCCTAGTGCTTAGTGACAACGTGGCTACATGGAATTTCCAAAATAAATTCGAAGTTAGGAACATGGATTCTGAAATCCTGTCAGGAGCCTATCTCAAGGTGACAAAAATTCAAGCTGCAAACAACAACTGGACCTGTTGCACTAAGTGTGGCTGCGGCCAAGGGCATGGAGAAAGGAGACGGCAATGTTATATGTGTGGATGACACACGACATACGTTATTAGAGATACTTTTAGCCTAGAACTGTGATGGTCATGATTTAATGTCATCTTATTAATCTTCTTCACTTTCCCACCATCAATTTGGTTCATTCATTGCTGTAACCTAGATGTTTTTATAGCACCTGGCACAGTGGGACTGTAAATCCTCACAGGGGCCCTTAGCTGCTACTGTAATTCAAGTCATAATTAAAGAACCATTCCCAATAGTGACAGAGCCCATAAAATCAACAGCATTTCTTTGATTTTATTTCAGTGTTTGATATAAGCACACACATCCATCCACTAAAACAGAACCAAATCATCTCCTCGGGTGAAGTGTCTGCCATAGCACCAGTAAAACTTGGTTTGATGCTTAGAATTTTATTTCATAGGAGTCTGTGTTATCATCAGATCTGTGAAAAGGCTTGGCAAACCCAAACGCCACAGATTATATCACTGATCCCAAGACCCCTGTATGCCACAGCACTTGCTTAGCTCCAGTTTTTCCACTATAATGCTCTGACAGCCTGGCTCCCTCCAAACCGAGCTGCAACACACACACACGAGCCTTGAAACAGTTCGTACCCACACAGAAAGCATCTGCAAAACGTGATGATGCCAAGGCATGCCAGGATGACATCTCTCTAGTCTATTTCTTGTAAAATTACGATCTAAAGAAATGGGAAAAGATGCTTCTCTGCAATACTTGAGAGCTTGGCACAGCTTTGTCATCTCCCCTAATTCCAAAAAAATGCCATTCTGCTTACATTTGTAAACAGGCAATTACATTTTTTAGTGAAACTATATTTCAGAAAAAAGAAAATATCATTCAATTTATGACTCCGAACATCAAGGAAGAATTTGTGATAAGGGAAGTAGCGAGGTGTTTAATCTCCCTGGGTAGAAGACAGCATTACAAATTCTGTTTAATATTATATTTTACTAACTCCTAGGCATTTTTTTTCTTCTGTAATCTAGTTTGTAAATAATTTGTTTCTAAATAGTACAGGTAGGAAAACACAAGGTGAACAGAATTTAATTCCTAAATAATTTGTTTGGTAACAATGTGAGAAAGAGCTGTGAAGACAGCCAAGTTTTGAGGTCACCACATTGCAGAGACAGTGGGAAGAGGAATACAGAAACTGTGTGTACAGCACGGGGGGGAAGGAAATGGTTTTATCAATTTCATTTTGCACTCTCCTGAGGCGTCCATCAGACTCAGGATGCAGAAACAGCACTGCGTGCTAAGAAAGTAAAAATTACCTTGCCAGGTTACCTGCAAACGCTTCTGCGATACAGTAATTATTATATTAATTCATGTGTGAATTAAAGCAGCTGGGGCTAGGGGAGGGTCGCTCCTCCATGGGTTGACATATGTAACTCTCATTAAGACACAGCAAACCTTGATGCATGTATGGGAAAATAAAAAAAAATTAAAAAAAAACCCACAAAAAACAGAAAGAAAGAGAGAAGCACCCTCAGTACAACCTACCATGCCAACCATCATCTATCATTACTATCTGAAATGCATCGGCTGGTTTTTGTTCAAAATATATTTCTCTCATCATCGCTTCTTACAGGATGATGGTGGACTGGAGATTTCAGATGAAGTCCCTGGATGGTGTGAGGGCTGCAAGGTGACAACTCCTGAAGATCCCATGGCCATGGGAGCAGCTGGGCAAACCAGGTCAGAGGTGGGATTGACCCCTGAGTCCTGGAGTTACATGGGGAGATGGGGGACACAGACAGACCAAGGGGCAAGAGGATGGTGTGGGACTGCACTGCAGGGAGAACAAGGCTGCACTGACAATTCAGAACTTTTTCGTGGGAGAGAACATTTGATCAGAGCCCATAATAATGAGGTTTCAAAAGTAATGACAATTACCTGAACCTCCATGATGAGACACAACATAAAATGCTTTTATGTACTGAAAAAGTAAAAATGTCCAACCTAACAAGCATGTGATGATAAAATCTGTTTTGTATGCTCACTAAAAGACTGGCTGAATTTAGTAAAGGACCAGTAAAAATTGCATACTTCTCTCCTTGGTGGGACTTCAGCGATATCTGTTTTTACATAAAAGTTGAGTTCAGCAGGAAAAAAAAATAAAATTCCTCAAATGAGCCAGTAGGATCTCATGAGAGAGAAAAGTTCCTCCCTGTTTCAAGCCAGAGCCTGCCCGTACTGAGGTCAATAACAACATTTTTAGTAGCATTAATCAGATTATGGTGCTGGATTTCTCAAGCATCTGAATATCCTATTAAAATCAAAGTATAGTATAGGAGGTGTGTAAAATGCAAACTCCAGAGCTATCCTTGATGCTAAAATTCACAGGTGATTTTTGTCTTTTACACTACTTTTTGTTTAAGCACAAGTCATTTACTGTTTTGAAAAGAAGAAATTATTTGATGTATCAATATTTCAAAGACAACACAATTGTATTATTCTTAACTCTAGCAATATTTATATTAAGATGCTACTTATACTTCTACCTTTAAGAGAATCTTAATTTTTTGTTGTTTCTAGGATCAAGATATATTTCATGTGTGGGTCTCTAGTGCTGTTTCCATCTGTAGTATGCAGCCAAGATTTTAATTAAAATTATAGAAGGAATATTCTTCTCTGTTACAAATTTTAACAATGTTGAGCAAAGGAAAAATGATGTGTAAGTGTGGAACTGTGTTTTACACAATGCTTTTAAATGAAAAGACATTAGCAGTTCTTGGAGTAGCATGAAGCATGAAGGCTTTTTTCTCCAAGCAAAGTCCCTTTCTCCTCAACCTGTACAGCCAAGATCTTTTTGCTTAGTCTCTCTCCCCTTCTCATCTCCTGAATCTTTCATTCCTGGTTTCCTAAGTAAATACAAACCAGTAAATAAAGCATACCAAAATCTGTTCCCTTGTTCCAAGGGCAACTGGAGAGCACACCTCTCACCCACAACAGCCAAATCCTCTTACACTGCAGTTCAGCATGACTGTATGACTTCTTTACCAGAACAGTCCCTGGCCCACTCTGAACCCCAGGCTTTCCTGCAGCATTCCTGGAGTCCTACTAGTAATGGGCCAGAACCATGACTGGGAGCGTGCTAAAAAAAACACACCTATGCTTGGTCCCCTGCACCCCTCCAGGTTACTTCAAAATATAATTGAAGCCCTAAACTCCATCTGAGCCCCAACTCCAAAACCTACAGTCCCCAATTCACCCCCAGTTCTGCAATTCTTACTCTTAAGGAAATTAATTTGCTTAAGCTCGAACCATTACTCACACGGGAGAAAGAAGCAAGGGACACAACAGCGAAAGGAGGCCTGTCTTTTCCATTTTTACAATGTTAACTATTTCTTTCTGGCTAGCAGCAACCTGTGCTGATTTCTGTGAGCACTGCTTGGATGATGAAGGGAGCAGAGTCCTCAGGCTGCAAGACTGTCCTCAAAATAACTGGGAGACATCTCAGTTCTCCTAATGGGATTTGCTTGGGCTTTTCTCAGATATTCTTGAATCAGAAGCCACTTCATGGATCTCCTGATTCATGAAGTTAAAAAAAAATGAAGTCTTAATTCTCCCTGGCCCTTCTCCAGCTCTAGCTTAGGAAAACTGTAGTTTGAAGAATTACACACCTTCGAAGGGTACTCAGGGTTTTGGCGTGAAATGCCAGCAGGCTGGCTCAGCACCGACTGCTGCTGTCAGGCAAAGTGACTCCAAGGTCTCCAAAGGTTTATGACTCTTATGCTCGATCTGTTTTAATTGATTTCTATTTTTACTAGGGTTCTCAGAGCACATTACGAAGAGCTTTGCAAAGTAATTTATTTTCATTTTCAAAACTTTCTGGGCGGCAGTAAACACAACTAACAAAGTAAGTAATTTTTCCCCGGGAAAGCAAGATGCCAACTTTCTTTCCCATAGCGAGCTGTGTTAACTGTGGCACCACACCACAGGAGCATGACTCCTTGTAGGAAAAGAACACTTTTCTTGCTCACTTTTAATTTGAAAGAAGTATCCTTAATTCAATACAATACTGAGACTCAGTAAGTGGATTACAGAATGGAATGGAGACATTCACATTCCCATTCAAAAGAAAAAAGCAAAAATGACTGACACACAAATTGCAATTTTTTTCTTGCAGAAGATCTATTTCACAAGGGTCACTGCCACCCAGCAGCAAAGCCACTGCATTATCATGATCATTTTTAATCTCCCTACACAATTCATGTTAGCATCTTAACAGCACTGACAAAAGCACCTCTTCTCTCGAATCATGCTGCTGGTTTATCCGTCTGCTTTTCACTGGCTTCAAGCTTTAAAGTTTCTGCTGTAATCAAACTTCTTCCTTTAATTTCGTGACATTCTCATTTCTGATGTCAAAAGTGAGAGAGTGTGGGTTAGAAAGGTCCCCTTTGCATTTAAAACTGAAGTTAAATGTAGAAATATCATATTGATTTAAACATGCTGTAGGATTTGAAAAGAGAAAAATCACCCAAGCTGACAATACAATGACTTGTGTGTGGCAGTTTCATTGCATCCCATGAAAAATGCACCAGAGATGGGAAGGAAAAAGGCAAGTGTCCAAGATAGTTTCTTCTCCACAACTCACCAACCTGTTATTCTCTCAAGAAGTAGGGTTTGGCTTCTGAAACTAAGGGGTCTTAACAGACCAGCAGGCAGGGAGTGCCATTTCCACATTTCCCTACAGTACTCAACAGAGCTTCAGATCAACTCCTGATCTAAATACACATAAAAGGGTCCTCTTATCTTCATCTCTCTGTCCATCTCACTCACTTTACAAGACTTAAAGACATCCTAAACTCATGTGATGCTGCGACAAACATTCCAGTACAGACTTCCCTACCAAGTAACCCCAACTAGCCCGCTCATGCATGCTGCAAACACCACACTGAATCACGCCCAGTCCAATGTCCTCCGAGATGTTCAGATTCTTAATTACCTGTGGCTTCACCAGGATCCAGGCACAGAAGCACTCCTGAGGACCTGGGACTTGATGCCTCTCTTATCCCTATCTAAATTCAAAGATAAAACTCTTCCATAACTAATGAGAGTTCAGAAGTGATCAGATATGTAGCTGTGGGAGAAGGAAAATAATGGGGGCTGAAGCATTGGTATTTTTAAAGAGAGAAGAGCATTAGCACAGCCAGGATTTCATTCACCATGTGAAAAATCTGTCCGGAGCAGAATGGGAACTCTACCAATTAATATAATCTATAGATGCATCTCTCCAATAAGCAGAGTTACAGGGATCATTTTTTGTTGACACACACCGTAAGGGAATGAAAAGGTTAATGTAGTGTATGTGAGTGCATTTTTAAATATCAATTTAAGGGAATTTTCTCTGCTGTAAACTAGGCTCTGGCACCAGGGAAAACTATTCAACTGAAATTTTAAAAAAGGAACAAAAGAATTTAATTTAAAGCTACATTATGATTGCATTGCTCATTGGTGCACACACAAAAATCAGCAACATGTATTTCATTTTTAACTTCTTTGATTACAAAAAGGCTATTATCAGTGAAAGATAATGCTGAATCATAATTAGAAGCAGAACTCTCCCTCCTACCAGCCTGCACAGCTCAACATTTTCTGTACTGCAATATAAAGTAATTTTGGTTCTTCTCATATTCAGCAGCTTGTGACCCTTCTACCTGTGGTCACACACACTTCTGTGTACTCAGAAAAAGCAGGGTTTGGTTTCTGAACTCCAGACTTCCCATTCAGCAAGACCTTACACTGGCCTAGCTGCAGCTGAACACATGAAGAAATTTAAGGGCAAAAATGATGAAGCTTTTGGACTTGTGGGATCTGTATAGAAGATCTGAACCAAAGTTTTCAGGTTTCCACTAATGTTAACTGTCAGGAAAGCAAACGTGGGATCTGTATAGAAGATCTGAACCAAAGTTTTCAGGTTTCCACTAATGTTAACTGTCAGGAAAGCAAACCTCAGCTGAAATCCTGCTTTTTCAAGAGGGCTAAACCAGTTCTCATAACTTCACAGCATGGTCACAGGCTCTCAGTTTCCCATTATCTGACTTTCAAACTATGGACTCATATTCACACCAGCTATACATAGGGCATCTTCTTTACCTGCAGAGAAGAGGACACACAGCACTACAGTGACATTCACACTCAAAGGTACAGTAAGAGCATGTCCTCGAGCTGACACAGCTCCACATGATGTTTCCCAAAACTATCACCAGACATAGCCCTTGTGCTTTTCTCAAGTGACATTTTCTGTCACCAAACTCAGGAATTGAAAGGCAGTGCTGAGAACAGCAAGATTTTATGACATGTTCTGAATCAATGAAGTGAAGAAAGAATATGACACAACTGATCTGTGCTCATATGTTGGCCACCGTGCTGGTTGCCAAAAGATAACAGCAGCACAATGAAGGGACAGACAGGTCATATGAGCTACTCCAGATAAATCAGCTGTATTATTTTCCTTCCACTTCATTGACATAAATACCGGTGTCATTCCCTTTGTGTATTCAACAGCCTTTTATCTGGTCCATCACTGAAACGTCCCTCTATAGAGAACAGGTAATTGTCAATGTAAAGAATCTGATATTTAATGATGACAGATGAATCTTCAGCCATTGCCAAATGCTCTCTTGAGGAAGAGAGGTCAAGGCTCTTCTGCTCTTGGCATTTTACTCTGCTGCAGTGTCCCCTACAACGCTGAACGTGCCCCACACTGCCCTGTGTGTCCCTTCACAATATAATGGGATTTTCTACTTCTCCCTCCAGAAATTCTTCACCTGTTGGTCAAACATGTCAAGAGTATGTGATTATATATTAGTATAATCTTTTATATCTGACCAGGCTACTATAGACCGTTTATTCCCTCCTCTTACAGATAATTTGAGCTATTAATGAAGGGAGTGTCAAGTGCTAATCTTTCCGTTGTCAGGATAAAACATAATGGCAAAGCCCACCACTTCACCTAAAAATTTAAAACAAAGAAGCAAGGCACAATACTAAAATATTACAGTCCTTCTGTCACATTCATTTGGACAAGAGGAATGATGAAGGCAGGATTAAAAAAAAAAATGAAAGAAAACAATTAGACTTGCAGAGATTCTTACTACATTACTACATTACTAAAACAGAGAAATATATATATATGTATATTTACACACACACACACACACACACACACACACACACTCTCTCTCTCTCTCTCTCTCTCTCTCTCTCTCTCTCTCCTGTTTTTTAATTTCCATATCCTGGCATGGGAAAGCAGGGACTCACCCCCTGCACACACAGCCATTTAGCTCTCTATGAGAAGTAATTTATTTTTTATCCATTAATTTTCACCTCCTTTGAAATGTGAAACAATCTGTCCTTTAGTCAGCTAAGTGGAGCTGGACCTTGACTCCTCTGAGGAAATACCTTGCAAGTCAATAGCTGCAGCCCCTTCCCTGTTGGGTAGGACCAAGCAACGGTGGCAAACTGCAGCAGAGATTCATCATTTCAGCTAATCCCCTCCCCATACAGTGAGGGACTATACTGTAATAAATAATTAATGAAAGATATGTCTGATCAGTAGTTCAAAAGAATCAGAGGAATTGCAGAAGTAAAAGCTATTGGTTTGGGGGTTTGGTTTTTTTTTTTCCTTTTCTTTTTTTTCTCCCATGGGCTTCTTTGGGCTCACAGGGAAAAAGAGACCCTTAAATCTGAAAGCACATCCCATCACCATGTGTGCTCCTGAGAGCATGGTGGCTCTTGGTATGATATATCCAGTGTCTCCAGTAGCTCACTAGGGCACCTTGAGCCAGGCTGTCTTTGAAACATGGATCACCGTGTTACAATACCTGCCTGAGAAGCTGGGATAAATGCTGGGGCAGTCAGCCTGGGCTAAGCTCTTACAGCCACATGCTCTTGGGACCCCAGCGAGCTAATTTAAAGCTAGGACTTGGGACAGTGACTGCAAAGCAGACATGCTCTCATTTATTTTTTAGTAGGAGGAGGATGGAGGAGGAAAAAACGTGTGTTTTATGACCTCTCCTTGTTAGCAAGAAATATGATAAGGCTGTGCCTTAGTACCCAACGCTTTTTTGCAGTCTTGAAATATAAAAATCACTGCTTTTTTGTACATAGTATTTTGCCTTCATAAAATATCGCTATCATAGCCTTATAATGTGAAATGAAAAAGCCATATTATTTTCAGGAAATCTCATAGCAAACTAATGGGGCACTGCAAAACTCGAGATTGTTCTTTTTTTCATTTTCTTGGCATGAATTTAACAAAAAAAAATCAGAAGCTAGTTCATTCTCTTACATAACCATTTGTGAAGGACTCTTAAAATTCACATCAACAGTATCTCATTCCCACTTTTCCCTTAATTTCCATTTTGTTTAATGGCTTCATCACTATTTGTTTGTGATTTCAGTATTTTTTTTCCATCCTGAGAGAGAGGAAAACTCTTCTAGGTAATAGGACAAAGATCTGGAATCTGTCTGCTGCTGTTGTGCTTCTGTAAAAAATATAATAACAAAAAAATTCCCTTGCAGGGAATAAGCCCAGTTCTACTTTTTTCCCTGGGGTCTGGTAACACAATTTCAGTGATGCCAAGACTCAAGATGCAAGTGTCACATGAGGAGGTTCTCTCAGCACAAGTTATGCAGCACACCCCCTTTGCAGACTGAAGACATTAAGTGTAAAATAACCAGTCTTCCAAGGTCCTAACAAGCCCCTGTGTTACAGGCTGTACCATGCAGTCAGCTTCTAGAACAACAAAAAATGTCTGGCACAGATAGAAAAGACAGCTAGAGGCTTGTATTAAATTTCTTTGTGAAATTACAGGAGGTACTTAACCTTTGTCCTGTAACTTTTCATGGGAAATGAGAACATTTGCCATCCAGGCAGGAAGTCATTATCCCCCATGGGAATGAAAGATGTCTTGATATAATCCTGATCCTTTGATAACAAGACTTCTGAACCTGGATGCCCTCAAAATATGAGTCTACAAAACATCCATGCTTGGGTTCATGCTGAGCATGGACTTCCCAAGAGCCTCCTGTATTCTATGCCGTTCATACTTTACATCCTTCTTAATTACAATTCAACAAATTTCTTACTTACCTTAAGCCTTATATTAAAAATTCAAATTCCTAAACCAGCAAATGCATCTGTTGCAGAAAGAAATATGTGGAAAAGTCCCAGTGAGAGAAATGGTTGGAAAAGTTAAATTTGTATAGACTTTTTAACGCTTGTACTAGTTCAATTTTTGGATTTTGATCTAATTCCTCTCCCCCTCAGTCAGTCACTCCATGGTAGAAGTGACTAACTATGCATGGTGGAAGCCCACAGTACAGATCCGGTTTTTGATCCAGTAACAGACAATTTGTTAACCTCACTTAGTAGCGATGTTAACGCTGTAATCTGCATCCTCCTATCTCCTCACTGGTTTGTAGCTTTCGCTGACACTGTTTTCCCCATAGTTTTCCTTTTCACTCTAGGAACAGAAATCTGGGGGGAAAATTGAGGTTTTTACTAGGTCATCTATACAAGATATTTGAGTAATTACATTGAAAGAAGGGCTAAATTGTTAAAAGCCATTTAGATGCCTGTTTTTTCCCAGTTTCCCAAACACCTGTAAAAATTGATGCCAATTCCTAACCATTTGAGATAGCACCCTTTAAGAGCCATATACCTATGGGTTTCCTGCTCACATACAGAGAAAAAAAATCTCCCATAAGGGTTTTGAGGCAAGGGCTTAGCCTTTGAAGCTTAGCCTAACACATGAGAGGTTTGCTGGCCAGGGCACAGAGCAAGGGTGCAGCTCCCCTTATTTCTGCTCAGTGAGAGAGGCCAGAGCTGACCCGCAGCACAGCAGCCTCCCCACTCTGCTCCCACGTGCCAGCGGTATCTCCTCTGAAGCCATGGCCAGATAACAAAACACATGCTCCCACACTGCAGCTGGTCTTGCATCCATGCCCATAGGCAGCACATCTGTGGTGTGAGCAGCAAGGGGAGAGGTAAGAGCATCATTTCAAGTAAGAGGAGCAAGGTGGTTACATCACCTTGTCAGGATAGGAGCACTTGATCTTGGCTTGAAGAATACCATTGGGCATGCTATTTGTTATCTGCTCTTCTACACAGGTACACGCACTCTGTGTATTTTATTAGCTCCTGTTACGCTGCATGATTGGATACCACATATAGTTCCAGCTTACCGCTTTCATTATGAATTATTAAAACATTTGTCACAGAGGGAGGAAGAATCCCATTTCTCTCTGCTACTACTTGGACGATCGTAGCAGTCACAGTAAACTGCCTGAGCATCCTTCACGGAGTCTGATTCAGCAAAGACCACTGCCATGAGTGGACATGGTATCAGCAAGAGGTGGGGATGCTTGGCCTGCCTCATAATGGGCCTGCACTTGGAATCAGCCTCCAGAAAAACGCTTCCCATGTCCATTAGGGATGACATTTACCTTAGTCCAGATGGCACTCGTCACCCTCTGTGCACCATTTAAGCTCTGAGCTCAGAAGGAGGGTGTGTGGTGTATGGGGATGATGTGCGTAGTTCTTCTGAACTGCAACAACCTTCTTTTTTTTTTTTTTTTAAGGGATATGTGGGCAATTAAGCAAAGGAATAAAAAATATGTAACTTCCAAAAAAGCAAAACATGACTTTATTATAATTAGGTTTTGTTTGTCTGTCTATGTTTTATTAAGTAACTGTACAGTGTGCCTTGGAGTATTACTGATTTCTTCATTGAAATATAAATTTAACACTGCATATTATGGGAAGCTCCTAAAATCAGTAACTGTATTTAACACTTTACTAAATCCTTTTGATACCAATTAAGAAATGATGCTGTCAGTTAATGCATGATACTGCACTATGGCTTTTCTGCCTCCTTTCTGATACGATCCTCTCTTTCTTCCACAGGGAAAATAGTGCTGTGAAAGGGCCATGGTTTTCTTTGGCCTCACATGCCCCACCGGCACAGCTGTAGATGAACTCAGAAAAGCATTTCACAGGATGCCTTTCTGCAGTAGGGAAACAATTTAAACTTGTGCTCAGGTCCCATGGGCTTCAGGTGGCTGGAGATAGGAGTGCTTAGTCACTTCCTAGATATTCTGCTGTATGATTTACCAACACAGATACCTGCTCTGCAGAGAAAGGCCCAAGACACAACATAGGTGGCTATAACAGGGGTATCCTTTCCGTGGCAGGAGGATGTCTGTCCTGTGTACAAACTCTTATATCACCTCCCTGCAGCAACCAGCCCTCTCTGTGTACAGTGTGGGGAGCGGAACATGGGTGCCTGTCTCTAAGTGGATCTGGCCCTTAATCAGAAAACGGAATTAAATACTATGGTGTTTCACATGCTAATGACTCAAGGATATAAATTATATTTGACAAACATATTAAACATCTCATAAAACATGGCAGAATATATCCTGTGTTTTCCTGCTTTTTCATAATTTCAATAAATCAGATAAAAATGATGCCACAATGTTACAAGAAAAGATTATCAGGAGTGTAAAAATAAGAAAAACAGTCTGCTACCACACACTTGGAAGATAAAACACAACAAGGTCTTTACAACGTTGGATCAGAAAACAGAAACTCTAATTAAGTTTTGATATGATTGATACTGTAGATTTAAGTACTCCATTATGCAAAGCAAACCAGTGAAATTGTGGTATGTTTCCTTGTCTTGCTTCAGCCTGCATCTCAAGGGGGCTTGTGAATAGTTAAAGCTATATCAGAATTCATCAGTTTTTAGAGAAAAATTAAACCTCAACATTGGTAACTATGATATAATGACTTACAAATCAGTGTATAATTAATCTTGATATTAACTTCATACCCTTGTGGTATATGATTTATTATGGCTTATTCATCTAACTTCTTCTATGGGTATTACTTCACGCACATACAATCAAATAGCTTTCGATGTAGTAGCAGTTGCTACTTCATAATAAAGACGTTAACTTTTTTTGGAAAAGTACTTTTATATCAATTGATCATACTCTATTTTCACTTCTCTAATGGACTTGATAGTGATTAAAAATTAAACCTGAAATATAGATCTCATACTTCCATCTTCAACCTGACTGCGTTTTTCATGAGGTTTCATAGTATATTTTTATTTCGAAACCACGTTATATATCTATAGTTTCACATACCTACAGCCTTCTTAAATGTATGCTTATTCAGGGAGGTTAACATCCTCTATTGTTTCCTCTGATTAGACTGGGAGTTCCCTAAGAGGTTTAAGCATTTCAAGAGGCAGCTTATTCAGTTTGACTAACATGGCTCTTCCGGATGATGCTGTAACATGTTGTAGGATACAACCATTAGTTTTATTTTGGTTTGTAGCTCTAAATTGTCTTTCTCCCTACGTGAACCCCAGCTACTGCAAGACAGGTAGTTACTTACTTACACATCAAAGCAGCTATAAGAAAGACAGTCCCTGAGATAGCCAGACAGGTCCTTACTTGTCTTTGAGGAATGTTTCCAGATAGAGGTAAAAGAGAAAGCCCAGCACACATCAAATAATGTGAAAAATGCTTGGAAATAAATGCAAAACTAACAGCATTCCTGCAACAGCCAAGAAACATACAGGAGAACAAAATGTAATGACCAGAACAGAAACATAACTATTCAAAAGAAAATTTCCTATATTAACACTGCTTCTTTACTCTTTCTCAGATATTATTCCTCCTCAGACTTATCATTCATTTATAGACTCCTCTAAATTCAGCCAGCCTCCCAGTGAGGTAATGGGATGACTGGATAAATTGGCAATTACAAGCAGAAATGCTGCAGCATCTCAAGAAGATGGCGATGTTTGTGTTGGCATTGCATGGGGATGGTCAGGTGCAGGCAATAGACATACTCATATATCCACAACAAATAAAAGATTTTACCTGTAGTGACTATCATTCTGATAATAACCAGATTTTCAAATTCTCAGCAGTCTTGACACAGTGGACCCTAAAAGTTCCCATCAAAACTATGACCTCCCCATATTAGAAATTGTCCTAACATTACACGTAAAGAGCTTAATTAAAAGAAGCAGTGTTGACGCTAAAGCCTCTGTTAAGCAAATCACTGTTGACAACCTGAAATGTTTTAACATCATTAGTGTACCTCTGAGACAGCCAGCAGCTGAAAGCCGACATTCCCTGAAATTAAGGTGCTTCTCCCAACCCTGTCCATAAGTAAGAGCTCTTAAGAGTCTCCCTGTCCCTCTACATATGTCAGAGAGTTAGTTTGTTAATATAAATCAAATTCATGTGAATTAGGATCTATTTCAAGAGGCTCCATCTTCTGCTACCTAATCCTGCCTAAAGACAATGCCCTGCAGCAGATTCACACCTGGAATTGCATCATTCTGGCCAGAGTAAAAAGCAACTATGTTCACCATATGTTTACTAGTTAAAATAAGATTCTTGCATAGATGTGATGGATATCACCTTTGGAAGAGACAGTGAGCTACCACACGGACACAGAAGCCAGTAGCAGTCAGTACAGCACCAAAGTCCAAGCAGGTGGCACTGCCTGCCATAGTGAGCGATGTACATTGCACCCCAGTTCAGCAGCGTGTGTTCACACACAGAAATCAGGCTCTGTAGGCCAAAGTTACTGTTTCAGGTGAAAACGCACTAGCTTTCCAAATTGCTGTAAAGTCATAAGCCAGATCCATGCTAAGATAACAGCTGTTTGCACATGACGCCCTTAGAAAGCAGCTTGCCATGCTGTCACTGCGAATAACAGAAAGCTGCTTTAGTTTGGTTTTCCATAATCATTCCCAGCTATGCTTCATAGTTTAAAGATCTAATCCTGTTTGTAAAATTCAATTAGGCTTTAAAATAAAAAAAAATTAGTCATTAAAGTTTTAGATAAACAGATCTAAGCTAAGAACAAAGCTGCACCACTACTACAGTGAATTTCAGGATTAAAGAAAATCAATATACTGTATCATATTCCTGTAAAATATTATCTGCGGTATAGCTTGTTTTCTCGTTTGTGCATGAAGTTAAAATTTAAGTCTGATTTTCAGTGACTGCTATTATGGTGTAAACATTAAACAAAAAAAGAAGAAAAAATATTCACCTTCCATTTGGAGTGGCTGAGGAGGCAGAAGCCCTGGGTCTGAACAGCCTCCCAAAGGGGAGGCAGCACAGTGGCACCTGCCTTTTACTAGACATCTAACATAGCAGTGCAATGACAATTTTCATTTGCAATCAAATAAGAATTAGTCAAGCTATATTTTCACTTGCTATTTTGCTTTCCCTGGTTTTTTGCTCTCACAGATATCTCAGGGTGAGGCCAAGAGGAAGTCATGGTAGAAGGAGAGGGCAAATTTTCCTTGGACTGGTGGTATCTTACAAACCCCAAGTGTAGAAATGGCACAACTGTTTTTTGTCTCTCTTGTAAAGCAGATTCTTGTAAACCTGTATATTAAGAAATGTTAATTTTATTCCACTGTCTCTACGAGGTGATTTTCAAATTCCTGTTGATTTAATAAAGAATTTAGGTGTTCAGCACTTGCAAAAACACTGCCGTTTAGATAGACACCTTCAGACAGATTTTAGGTATTTAACCTGAAGAGTCAACATTTGCAGTTCTCCAGCAGGATTACTTAGGTTTTCAGGGCAAACTTCTACATAGTCACATGCGCTTCATATTGTGCTAACCTGGATCCTTGCCTTGCCGCTACAGATGTGCCCATACTAAGTAATTAAACATGGCCTGGCCCAGGCAGTGGGACTCAGTTGTCCATATCACAGCAACTCCATGTCCACACCATAAGCAAAAAACAAATACATCTCAGAGGAAAGTTTTGAGTTCAGCCCAGAAGCATCAAGTGGCCAACCTCATCTGCAGCGTAAAAGAGCTGAAACAGTGTGGAGGTGTTGGAGCGTGTCCTGCCATCACTGAGCAGGCCATTACAGTGTTTAGATTGTTGGTACAGATGTGAGGTTTCTGCAAACTCAGGAACAAACCCTTAATGAGCCAGGAAGAAAGGAAGAAGCTCTTTAATATTGTACTGAACATTTGTTGTCCTTTCATACGATTCTGGGATGCAAACTTTTCCAGAACCAATGTGGACTTTATTCCAAGAACAATCTACCTGATAAATTCCTACAGAATGGCAAGAAAATCTTGGGGAGAAGAATAAAAACAAGCATTTTTTTTCTTCTCAAATATTTAATAGCCATAACCTATAAAGAATTGTTGAAGATCTGCCAACATTTCCAATGATTTTCAAAGTCATACCATTTTTACTTGCTCCAGAACTGCTGATATCAGCAAGCATGCCCTTCTAAATAATTTATTGGCATTTCTACATAAATTAGGTACTTAAAGGTGAAGATGCCATGAACCTTGTGGAGGCTGAGTGCTCACTACATGGGCTATAATCCATCAACCCAACAGACAGATTTCCAAACTGGCTTAAACCCCAGCAGGCTCACTTCTTGGAAACAGTTCAAGGACTCCAGAGACTGCAATACGCTATTGAAATGTCACTTGTAGTAAAAGCACATTCTACACAAAAATAAATCACCATAAGATAAGGTATAAACCTCAGATAGTTATAAATTGATCATTTAAATCACATGTTAGTTACTGCTTGCAAAAATAAGCAATGCAAAAATTATGTTTACTTCAGCTAATGTATTATAAAAGACAGGGCCGTTTACAAGGCAGAGCCATCAGCTAAAACATGTATCTCCTCCATGAAGTTTAAATCCTTCAGTAACACACTTTAGTTCTGCCTATCAGTTTTTAAAGTCACCATGGGCTTTTTTTTCCCCAAACCTATATAATAGCGGATGACTGGTTTGCAGGATTTGGCCACTGGAAAATGTTATGTTGGTATGTTACTCCGCAACTACTATACTTAAAAAGGCTCCCTGACAGCTAAGAAAGAAACAATCTGATGATGGTGAAGAAAGATATTTCAAGATGAAAATTGAGGATGAGAAACCAGTAGACAAAACCCTAGCAAGGAACAGGTCAAAATCTTTAATCACCAAAACTTGTTTTGAGATGAAAGAGAAAAAAAATTATCAAAGGTGGCTCCCATGCTGGCTAGAGGACCGCTGCAGCTAAGTTTGCGTGGCTATTGTTCGGATGAATCCATTGTTTGGATGGATCCCTGAAATACATTAGTATGAGGGGGTGAGAAAAAACAGTGATGAAGTAAATGCTAAAGGATAAGGAAATATGATAAAAGCAGCATTTCTACCAGAACCATGAGAGCAGGAGTGGTAAACTTGCTACTTGAGATAGAACAAGACTAAAAAGGGAAATAAGGAGGACAATCAGCACTAATATCTGACGGGATTAAGTTACAAAGAGTAAAAAACATTACCAGCCCAAAATAGTTTAGTTATGAAATCAACACTGCTGGCCTAAAAGTTACGGAAAGCCTGAGTTACAGCAGGTGAAGGAGGAAGGAAGCTGCTGACACGGGAGATAAGAAGTGAGTGTCTTTTTATCTCCCTGGTCTCTGGGTGCCTAACCACAGGCCACCAAGAGATGGGGGAGTGCTCAGCCCTCCATGTATGAATACAGGTGCAAGTGCAAGAAGTCCTGTGTGAATACAAATCATGGTTTGCATTTATTAAACACGCTGCTGTTATGACCATTGAGAATTCACAGGAATGGACACAAGGAAAGATGCCAGCATAGTGAACTTTTCAGCTATTAGCCAAAAAATTATTTACAAGTGGGTTTTTTTTTATCTAATTCATAGCACAAACTCAGACTATGTGGGGGCCCAAACAAATTAATAAACTTAATGGATGCTGATTAATTAAACTAGGGAATTTTCAAGTATAAACAGAATTTGTGGATTCTGGGTTTTTTCCCATTTATTCTTGAAGTCTGCTTTGACAATGGGTTAAAAATGTTTCACTGCCCATTCTTATTGACTACCAAAAAAAAGGGAGAAGATTAAACATTTGTATACTTGCTGTAAACTATGAGTTTTGCATTGTTCCCTAGCTCTTTGTTCTTTTCAGTATTTGTTTCTGACTCTGACAAATCAGCTCCCTAAGCACTATCCAGACAATAGTTTCGAGGACAAATAGAAAATAAGGTATAGCATCATCTTCCTTGTGAGGAAGATTCTTCTGTTAATCAGAATTCATTCACCATAAAGATTTAAACCATGTTTGACTTCCTACCTTGCTACTTGCCATTTCTAACATTACTACCTGTTTGAGACACCCAGAAGAAATGGGATTCTGTGTTCACATTTACACTACACCATTACTTTATCTTAATGACTAACACTCCCTGTTTAATAAAGCCCTGGCATCAACTTTATTACATCCTGCAGTGCTAATGATTTGGTAGTCACCTAATGCATTAATCTTGATTCATGGCTCACTTGAAATATTTATATAGTACAAAATGCTTAAGTGAAGGTCAGTTGCATATAAAGCTTCGAAAAATAAATTGCAAGACTTTTGTCTTGCCTCTAGCTCCTTCTCAGGACAGCACGGCTCCCCCCACCCCTGGACTAGCCCTCGTTGTGCCCCCACACATATAACCCTGCTCTCCCATGCCAGAGAGGGCCAGGCACTCCTGTACATGGTCTGCTCCTGTTCCCCAGCTACCTACACCTAGCTACAAACCAAGACCTACCAAGGACCAAAATTCCTTACTCTGCATCCACCCCACATACATTGAAAGTGCCTGAGGCCCTAATCTCAAGCAACTAAAGTTCCCTAAATATAAAGGAATAGCATCATTTGAGGATACTCAGGAGCCAACCTCAAAAGGCCTTTGCATCATGCGATGGATAAAGCAGAAGTCCCTATTACTAGAGTATTAGCAAATATATGGTGACAAATAAGGTGTCGATATAGACAAGTTTAGAATTGCTGCTTCATAAGCACACCAAAAGATACATGGAAACAGTTGAAAAGCACACAATGGTACCTACAACATCAGTGGGCACCAGGGACCCTGGCAGGAAGGCAAGAGCTGGGTTTAGGAGATGGTCGAGCTACTGTGGGCAACAAAATGAGCCATATGGGAAAAAACCCAACATTTTATTACTGAAGGAAGAACTTTATTTTCACTGCTTTTTACATTCATAAAGGAACATGTACAAATGCTTTCAGCTGGTTTCATCATCATTCTTCTGACATTAAAAGTACATCCTGGCCCAGGGAAATTCAAGACATAGGACATAATGTGGACAGGATGGGATCTAGAATACAGGCAGAGAGATAAAATCTCTGAAAAGGCTGGATAGACCTTTCTCTAAGTATAAAAGGAGTACACTGAATCCCAGCCATAAGTGCTTCTGCAAGCCTATTCCCAAGCCACACCAGGCATGGTAGACAATACAATACCACAGGCTGCTGAGCCTGTAACCAGCTTTTTGCCACTTCTCCAGCATATACCTCAAAGCACACAGGAAATGTCAGTAATCTGCTTCCAGCAGCACTTACTTTATGTGCTACTTCTGTATGCGGTATGTGGTTTTCTACTAGAGCATTTCAGCATGGGTTGTTGGCTGCAAGATCTTGTTGAGGCTGAAAGTTAGCTGTAAAAGCTGGGGTTGGTGAGGAGGAATACTACACAGCCCTTTACACTTTGTTCTCTTTGCAGCTGTTTTTTGTTCCCTGTGCACTCTCTGATGATATGAATCATGAAACAGAAGGAACAGTTTAATCAATAAAGTGTTTAATTGCTAAAAATTATTCCACAACCACAAACTCACAGCCAAGAGGCCACACTATCTGTCACTGAAGATGCATTATGAGGGGGAAAGAAAGAGCTTTGAGTGTCATTAGCAAAACAATAATAAAATAACCCATAAAAATTGAAAATATGACCCAGAGAGAGTGTATAAACATAAAGCAGTGTGGTCTCCAAGATGGAATCATCTTGCATTACAGATAATTCCATATAATGTGGTTTAAAATGGCAAGCTACATTTGTATTTTAAGGTGTGCAGACATGTTTATTATGTGCAGTCAGTTTATTCTACTGCTTCATGAATTCAAGGAAAAATGGAGTTTCCATCAAATTGAATTACATTAAGTGGTCACTGCGCATTGAGAAGAACAGTGTATTACTCTCAAGTGAAAGATCTACCTGGAAACATATGTGAGATCATTAATTTCTAAATATTAGACATTGTGTCATATAGCAATGATTAAAATGAATCTGTTGCAGTTCTGATCCTTTATATACAAGGCTTCCTTTAATACTTACCCACTCTGCTACGAAGATACATGTAAAGAACCCAGCAAAATAATCTGCTTCAGCACTTGTGTTGTAATTAAATGCAGTCACATGTTGGCACAAGTAATGACCACCATCTGCTCAAATCCATGGCTAGTCTGTCCTTCACCACAAATCACAAATCTCCACATGTCCAGCAAAATGCCCGTTACCATCTGATTCTCCAAAGTACCATACGAATAATCTGAATATGCAACATGTTTGTTACAGATGAGTGCTAATGTATTTGGCCTCTAAAAATGCTGGCCTGGTTTTGAATGCTTTAATACTAATAACATTAAATGCTTAAAAGAAAATACACTAAATGACCTGGGTTGAAAAGGCAGGTTTCAGGCATTAGAAAAAGCCAAGGCTTATGTTGCCTCTTCAGGCTGCAAGCATTTACATGCAACATCATACCCTGGTCATAAAGCACCCTTGCCTATGACTGTATCTCCTTTATTTCACAAAGTTTATTTCACTCTGTGGGTATGCTCAATGCAACTCTTTCACTAATTATTTTTATTCTGTTTGTACCTCCCACCTTTTTACTACTCACCACTCAAACCTCGTTACATTTAAAGATTAACTCCCTTGAAAGTTTTCCATCTGCATTTCTACACCCTCAGATGAGGTCTGAGCATTTTGTGAAGTCTAGACTCTCCCACTGTTCACATAGTGGATTTGCAAGCACATAGTCTGCAGCAGACGGCCTCTGGGACAAAGCTCAGCATTTCTGCATTACTTCAAGCTCTCATTTCTGTCTGGAGGGACTGGGCATGGTTTTGTCAGAGTGTATCACATCCCAGACTGCTAGTAAGTATCTGGACACCAACTCTTCTGAGTCTTGCAATGGTTAAGATTCTACTACAAGGTGTCAATATTGACAGGCCACATAGCAGCTGTGGATGTAGGTGTGAACAGCAAAGCTGTGAGCCTGCTTTTCACCCAGAAGTATGGGCATAGTGTATGGTATTCATTAGTCCAACCCTTCAAGCTTTATCCACTTAAGGAATTTTTATTCCTAACACTTTTTTTAAGAAAGTGAGGACTATTATCCTCTTTTGACAAATGTAGGATCAATGCTTAGACAGATGAATGTCCAAATTTACTTCTAATTTGAGATGCCTAATGTAGAATTCACTATGTCTATCTCAGCTTCTACAACCGATCTTAAAGATGACAACTTATTTCACTACACAGCCTCAGCTTAATCTCTGAAGTCAACAAGCCTGGTGACTGAACAGGATAGAGGGTCCAGTGAAAAAAAACTCACCCAGGGTGCTCATGTAATTAAAGACAGTGCAAGGATACCTGTATATGCAAGAGACACTTTGTATTTGCATGCAGCCTGACTCTGCTAGTCAATCTACAGGCAATTTCTAAATGAACACTGCTAATGAATGGGAGTCTCTCTCATGCTCCTGAGTCTTCTGTTTTTTTTTTTATAGACCTTTGATGAACACAGATTTCTTGGTAGCTTTTGCATGCACAGCGAAGTGCAAGTATAATGGCCACAAGTTGCAACATGGGGAATTCTGATTAGACATTAAAAAAAAATCATAATAGGAGTAGTAAAGCATTGGAACAAGGGCTGTTATGCACACCCTTGAAGAGTTTCAAAGCTGGATTGCACGAGGCTCTGAGCAATCTGATGTAATGTAGTCTAGCCCTGCTTGGAGCAGGTTTGGGCTAGGTTATTGTAGCAGTACCTCCAACCTAAGCTTTTCTGTGACTGTCCTTCTGTGATGTCTCCACACAGCTTATGCTGCACAGTGGGGTGCAGTGACTTCTCCCCACTCCCCCATGGACATGTTCATTGTTCCAAATGAAAAGGAAATAAATGGAGCACATTCCTGATCCACTTTATTTTGAATCATACTCATATATGGTAGGTTATTTATGCACAATCCCTTCTAGGCCTCCTTATGACTGAGCAAGCATCAAACAAATGTATATTTTCCCAGTGAGATGCCACAGTTTGGCTCAGGCAATTGGATCATCATTACTGGAAATAGCAATGAACTGTATTCTATGTGACATAAGTAAATTCAAGGGAATGAAATACCTAGTTCCAATTATAGTGTCATCCATCTAGACTTTCTGATAGTCCTGGAAGACAGATGGTCTAGAAAATGGCTGTAATCATCATATAGATATAGTTTAACTCCTAAGACATGTTAAACCAGCAATATTTTCAGAAATATCAACCTGCAGATGTGAATGCGACCTTCTGATTGGGTAGGTTCAGTGAAATACATAAGTAAAATTTCAGAGAACTTTTCCTTCAGATATTCTTCACTTTCAAAAAGTATTTTAACAAAAAACTTAAACATGACCACTATTAACTGATTTACCATTAGTAATAATGAATACGTCAAGCTGAGACTCCATGATTCTCACTTTGAAAAAATCTTCTTTGAGATGGTTGGAAGACTTTCCAGGATATGAAAAACACAAGACCAACATGTGCATCAGTAAATGATGTTGAAAAGCTACATCTTAAATAAAAAGGCCAGAGTTCATTCTATGTTTCTGAGGCCAAATAACACAACTGCTCCTCAAATCAGGATGGTCATGTTTGGAAGGGTCATGGGACACCTGGTTCCCCAAACCGTGCCTCTGGTGTTCCTGTGACTGATTGTCAGGAGCCAAGAAAGTGTTCAGAAGCAGCTAATAGGAGCAGCAAGGCCAGTGCTCAGGCCTCAGTCCAGCCCTGCTGTCAATGCATATATTCATGTAGGTGTTGCAATGTGTAGGTACATGAATATATGTGCCAGGGAGACACATTTTGGTGCTTTACAATACAAACACAGACTTCCCCAATACACAGTTGTATACGTAACAAGGTTTTGTGTATTGTATACAAGTACAAAACATGATTCTTGACATTCTCAAAGTATTATCTGAATTTATCACCTAACAACTCTTACAACAAATAATCCAAATTAGTTCTCAAAACAGGACCTCTGTACCATAGTAATTTTAAAGAAGAGTTTCTGGAAGCACATACTGTCTCTGAAAGAGAAAACCAAAAAGTTAATCCTGATGTGATTTATTATCCCCTTCATCCCACGCAATAATTCGATTGTCCTTTGTGTCATGGCCTGATCCTGCAGTCCTTTCTTTTCTGAGTTGCCTTGTTTTCAGCAAAGGGAGGAACGGCTACAGGATTAGGTCTGACCCCCAACCAATATTCTCCTCAAAGCAAAATGATACATTCTGTCTGCTCAGAATTGCCATGAGAGTTGGTGGCACAGGGAAATGTAATATTTCTTTGGTAAATAAGGTTAAGTTATATTGCTTCAGTTTTCCATTTGAAGAGAGCCAAATATTTCCTTCTCCCAGTCTTACTGGATTCAGAAAGTCACACATGAATAGAGCATGTGGAGATGGGATGCAGAATATCTGTGGAAAGATCCATACGGCACATGCAGATGGGATTAATCTACTCGTTCCCTAGATGTAATTGCAGTTTCACAGAAATTCTGCTAAAAACACATTTATCTGGCAGTAAATAAGATGACTAATTGCAAAGGATAGCTGCATATAAATTCCAGACTGAAATTTTTGGCACATTTCTAATTGTCATATAAAAGAAAATGACATACTCTCTCAACTCATTTTTCCTAATTAAATGCAAAATATTACATTATTCCTACTACTCTTATTGATGGAAATGAAGGCTATTTCAGTTTAACTATCAAATGCAGCATATGGTTCCCTGATTATTGGTAGACTGTGCAGCAGAAGTCCTGGGCAGATGATTTCAGGAGAGGATCTGACCATAACTCTTACTGAGACCCGTATAGATATTCTCAATTCAGACCTGAAAACTCTTCTGTATAGAGTTGTTATGAAGGTGATGTGGCCCTAAATTACTAACTACAGGATTAGGGTTTGTTTTGTGGGTTTTTTTTCAAAGTTCTCTAAATAAATTTTCACATACATTTCAAACACAAATTTTGTATGATAATCAAGCTGTTAGAGCCATCACATGCTGATGGCTTATCAGCAATCTTTGCTTGCCTCTGACCTGTTTAGAGCAAAAGGCTACTACAAACCAATTACCCAAAGTCACATAGGATATATCTGGCAGAAGAACTCAGATCTCTAGTATTCAAACTGACTCTCCATATAGGATTTCTAACACTGTAAAGAAGGCTAAGAGAAATTATGTAAAAATTCTTTGCTGCCAGCTTTGAACAATGAAATTAAAAATTCCTTTAAAATAGCATACAAGGTAAGATATTCTAGTATATGTAACATTAAAGAAAACCAACCCTACAACAGCAGCACAGAGCAAGTCTAGCACAGAACACACATGTTTTAGTAGCACAGTGGGAATTTATTGTTGCTGCCTTTATCTGTACACACAAGAAGTGCTCTGTCATTCTGTCCATATAATAGGATGCAAAATATGCCGGTTTTTTAATTGATTAATATCTACCAAACAGCACAGTATTTTCCATGTGGGAAAACACATGTTAAGAAGGAAAAAATCAAAAAACCCCAACCCAAACCACATTTAAAGTGCAACATTTCTCAGCATTGGACATAAAAAAAATTCAGTAAGAATGCAGTTGGTTGAACATCATTACTTGCTCTGACTGTGAGTCCCTCTTTATGCATGAGGATTCTGAAGTCTAATGAGTATGCACAGGGCATTCCCACTGATTCACCAAGACAGAGAAGAGATTTGGCTGGGATTTCATACAGAAAATAGCTAAGAAAAAAGCAAAATACAGGTATGGAGAAGCTGTGCTGTGCTCCAGGATTCTATCTTCCCTTCGTAACAGAGCAGCCTCATATAACTGCAGCTATTTTCCCTGCCTTGCTGCACACAAACCCTCCCTAAAGCATGCTTTTGACATTTTTCCATTAGGAAGTTTTTCCAGACCCAAGGAAAATATTCTGCAAGGGCTCTTCCTCACAAATCTCATGCACTGAACTCCTCTGCTCTGCACAAGAGACTCAAATGTCTGGATACCATGGCCAAAAAAGACAGAGAACACCATTCTCCCTTTTTTTTTTTTTTTTTTTTTTTTGATAACTGAGCACTGCCAACCCTTCAGTAATCAAAGAACATGAGTCAGACTCATAAACACACCAAATTATGAGATTACTTAAAAGCCATGAATATTTTCAAACAGAAAACCTAAACTGTATCATTAGCTTTCTGGATTTGATCTTCCAATACATTCATTTCAAGGGCTTTTTTGTTTGCATATTTAATGGCTTTAAGTTGAGGTCTGTCTGCATATAGTCACTTGCTTCCTGGAGTAGGGACAGTAAGAGAAATACCAAATATTGTGAGAACTGTGATAAAAATAAAATAAAATAAAAAGGGAGAAAATGAGAGTTTACAGCCTTTGGAAGAAGGGGCTGGCCACGCACAGTGATTACAGAGAGGCTGTGAGGCTATGCAGGGTGGAAATCAGAAGGGCTAAAGCCCAACTGGAAATTAATTTGGCCTCTGCAATCAAGGATAACAAGAAAAGTTTCTATAAGTATGTCAGTAGCAAAAGAAAGTCCAGGGAGAGTCTTCATCCCCTGCTAGATGACGGAGGAAATTTGGTAACAAGTGATGAGGAGAAGGCTGAGGTGCTTAATGCCTTCTTTGCCTCAGTCTTTAATAACAAGGTTAGTTGTATTGATGAAATCCAGCCTCCACAGCCAGAATACAGAGACTGGGAGAACGACCCCCCTGCAATCCAGGAGACAGTCTGTGACCTACTGCATCACAGAGACACACACCAGTCTATGGGCCCAGACGGGATACACGTGAGGGTGCTGAAGGAGCTGACTGGGGTGCTCACCGAGCTGCTTTCCATCATTTACCAGCAGTCCTGGCTGACCGGGGAGGTCCCGACTGACTGGAAATTGGCCAATGTGACGCCCATCTATGAGAAGGGTTGGAAGGATGATCCAAGAAATTACAGGCCTGTCAGCTTGACTTCGGTGCTCGGGAAGCTGCTGGAGCAGCTCATCCTGAGTGCCATCACACAACACATGTGGGACAAACACATGCTCAGGCCCACTCAGAGTGGTTTTATGAAAGGCAGGTCCTGCCTGACAAACCTGATCTCCTTCTATGACAGAGCGACCTGCTTATTGGATGAGGGAAAGGCTGTGGATGTAATTTACCTTGACTTTAGCAAGGCTTTTGATACCATTTCCCACAGCATTCTCCTGGCAAAAATGACTGCTTGAGGTTTGGACAATCGCACACTTCGCTGGGTTAAAAACTGTCTGGATGGCCGGGCCCAAAGAGTTGTGGTGAACGGAGTTAAATCCAGCTGGCAGCCAGTCACGAGTGGTGTCCCCCAGGGCTGGGTTTTGGGGCCACTCCTGTTTAACATCTTTACTGATGACCTAGACGAGGGGATCGAGTGCACCCTCAGTCCGTTTGCAGATGACACCAGGTTGGGTGGGAGTGTTGATCTGCTCGAGGGTGGGGAGGCTCTGCAGAGAGACCTGGACAGGCTGGAGCCATGGGCTGAGGCCAACTGGAGGAGTTTCCATAAGGCCAAATGCCGGGGGCTGCCCTTGGGCCACAACAACCCCCAGCAGCGCTACAGGCTTGGGGAGGAGTGGCTGGAGAGCTGCCAGTCAGAGGGACCAATGGCATCCTGGCTTGTGTCAGCAATAGTGTGGCCAGCAGGGACAGGGAAGGGATCTTACCCAGGGACTTGGCACTGGTGAGGCCGCACCTTGATTCCTGTGTTCACTTTTGGGCCCCTCACTACAAAAAGGACATAGAGTTACTTGAACATGTCCAAAGAAGGGCTACAAAGCTGGTCAAGGGTCTGGAACACATGTCCTGTGAGGAGCAGCTGAGGGAAGTGGGATTGTTTAGTCTGGAGAAGAGGAGGCGGAGGGGAGACCTCATCACCCTCTACAGCTCCCTGAAAGGAGGTTGCAGAGAGCTGGGGATGAGTCTCTTTAGCCTAGTACACAGTGATAGGACAAGAGGGAATGGCCTCAAGTTGCACCAGGGAAAGTTCAGACTGGATATTAGGAAGTCTTTCTTTCCAGAAGGGGTTGTTAGGTGTTGGAATGGGCTGCCCAGGGAGGTGGTGGAGTCCCCATCCCTGTAGGTGTTCAAGAGTAGGGTAGATTTAGAGTTTAAGGATATGCTGTAGGTAGGAACTGTGCTAGGCAAATGGTTGGACTAGATGATCTTCAGGGTCCTTTGCAACCTAGATGATTCTGTGATTCTGTGTGATTCTGTGATTCTGTGAAAAATTGAGGTTTACAACCCAGCAATGCCTCTGCCTCCACCCATGTTTTGTCAGAGGAAGCCAGGTAAGGCCCACAGTGGCTGCTCTCCAGATCTCACCTGAAACTTATGAAGATGCTGGTGGCTATAGAGCATCCTTGATAGTGGGAGAGAAAGCTGTGGTATTTGTAGTAGCCGTGTGTGGTCAGGAACTTAATGAGATGGGTCAGGAAGACAAGCAACAGGGATCTGATGAGAAACAGGCCGCATGGGGACTGATGAGAATATAATCTTTCACTGTTTTTCCATCCTCATGAACACATCTCAGCCTAGCAATGCACCAGGCCATTGATTCATCAGTGCCAAAGACAAAATTTAGGATCATGAGATCCATGTACTGAGCATGGTTACAGTGACAATCCTGAGATGCTGGCTATCTCTGGAAATTTTGAAGTCAAAACCAGTTTCTTCAGCTCAGAGATACATATCTCCTTTCATTTTCTGTCGCTTAAAGAGTGTCAGCACTGATAGGACTGCAGGACACAAACCTTAGATGTTATTTAAATATATCAATTTAGGGGAAAACATCAGCAAGATATGGCAACAATATGAGCAGTTCTATCAGCCAGAAATATTTCATATCTAAGTCTCGAATTCTTTAGAGAAATCTTCAGACTCAAAGAAACAGCAAATGCTGTATAATTCATCTTCATAGCTGTGTGTGATTTTTATCACTGACATACTACTGCACTCCTGGCTTTTACTGAAGCCTGATTCCTGCTAAAGGTGTCCATTTGGCCTTGTTGAGGTACAATGCAATAAAATCACCTTTTCCTGTTTATTTCTTCTGGAGTCAGTGAAGGACTCAATGGCATTCTCCTGCTGGAAAGCTAATAGCTAGACCTTACATTTGTTTCAGCAGTGTAAATCTATTTCAATACCACTGATTTCAGTGACATAATATGTGGTTACATCTAGAGAAAGCTATATTTGGTGGTGCAAGTCCTTCTCCACAGATAGCTGGAAACAGGAAAAGTGTTTTGAGAAAATATAGCTGTGCCTTCGCCCTTTTTTATATTCTCTGTCTGACCTCCTAAGGTCATTCTTATGTTTTTTGTGGAGCAAAAGTGCACCTAGCCTACTCATTTAGACTGTTGAGTTATGCCTCAGAATCCATTTCTTTAATTACATAAAATATTTGGATCCTTTTGTTTAAGTGGATCCTCTTGTTTAAGTGGAGATTGTAAATAATGCACTGTTTAATACATTTTAAAAATCACCTGGTATCGACCAAACTATTTAATCTAACTTGGTTAATTTGGAATCAATATTATAATTAATTCTCTACTTCATCTGTCTCTTGAAGCAGTGGAACAAAAGAGCTTATATCAGTTCAGCCCTGTAGGACTGTGTGAAACGCTGGGACTGTATTCCTTCTTCCCCCTGCTAAGTAATATTAATCAGCAGAAGGAGTTCACGCTTTTAGGAATGCTGTATAGAAGCAAATCCTGTCAAAATTTTTTAAAAAAAGTTTCACAACTTCATTCTTCTAATCTAGTGTCTGATTTGATTTTAAATCATTAGTTGGGCTGAACTACACCAGCTGAACTTTATGTAAATCGTAAGGATTTGTCCTCCCTGCATTCCTGTTAAACAGTGAAGTACTCCTGGGCTCACTTTACTTGAAGCTCAAGGTACAGAGAAACAGGAAAAAAAAATCAGTCCCACTGACTCCAGTGAAGGAAAAGTCCAACCTGCCAGACTCCTCCAGTGCCACCCAGTACAGCACTCAGGTCTCCATTACTATCACAACCACCAAACATAGCTTCCATCACCCTTTCAGAGAAAAAAAAAAAAAAGCCTGCCAGATTTATAATACAGTGCATATTTTACATGCCAGCAAGGACAACAAACCTACTAGAAAAGCAGGTTATCACCAACCCCGTCACTCTCTTGTCTGCCAGTGACCCAAATGCTGAAGGATCATTGAAAATCGTGATAACACTTAATACATTTTCCTAACTACCGGTCAGCCAGACATATGACCAGAGGGAACAGCAATGGCTGAGAGCTCTCAAACACAGCCCACACTGCAAAAAGAGCAACTGCTACAGAAGTTAATTCTTTCTCCTGCAGCAGAGAGCTACTCTGCAAAACTTCAATTCCTTGTAATGTCCAATCCAAACATACTACACATCATTATTTTTTAAAACCCTTATTGAAGAAGCATTTCTGTTATCTGTCTCCCTCCTAGAAGAATGTCTTTCCTATCCCACAGGACTTGTACTGTGAAATGGGAATCAGGACAGGCTGGAAAAGTCTGTTTTCCACTTCTACCCTGAGAGCAGCGTTGGGGGGGTCTGGTGCTCATCCAGGGGCACTGGTCCCTTCGTTTGGTGTGATGCCAGGCAACATTGTAAGTGAAGATCAGAGTTGAGTAAAAGAGCCAGAAGCCTGTAAATAAAATAGTTAGAAAACATATACCACCATGGAGATACCAGAAGGATTTAATGATTTAAAACTTCCTTTCCAGAGTCTTCCTATTCCCATGACTCTTAATGAGTTTTATAAAAGCTGTGAGCATGCAGATTTACTCACCAGTATTGGCAAACTCTTGATACTTCCCTAATGCCATGTGTTTAATAAAAAATGCTTCTTTTTAGAAAAAAAAAAACAACACAAAAAAAAACCCCAAACAACTTTTATGATGCAGGGAAAGTTTGTTAACACAACTTGAATGATCCCTTAAGACATTCAGAAAACCAAAAGATAATTCAAGACAACATAACAGTTCAAATTTCCTGATTTCTAGGGCAATCTTTAAATCAACTCAAATCATGACTTATAAACCCCTGATGCCAACAACTCTGCAATGATTAAAAAACCTTTGTTGCTTTAGCTGACCAGCACAGTAAACATGTATTGGTACCTCAAGGCAGCTACCAGTGAACACTGCCCTGGCAGCTGGGCTTTCTTTGGTGGAGCAAAAATATATAGAAAAAGAAACCTCGCATGCAACAATATCAGATCCCAGCAGTGTTAACTGCAATCTACTGGTGTGCTGAATGTGGCACAAGGGACAATATTCAATCCATCTCTCACTACGAGTCATTTCTCTGATCCCTTCTCTGGTCGCTGACCCAGCAGCTGGACTTCCCGGGAGCCCTCTGGAAATTGTAATGTTCTGCCCATAAGTTCAAGTAGGACAAGTGAAAAACAAGTGTGCATCTGAATGACTTGCAGATTTTGAAGGCTTTGTCCTTAACGTTGTGCTCCTGGCAAAGTCGCACTCCGAATGCAAATGACCAGCAGGGGTGACAAAATCACAACAGATCCCTGATTAATACTGTTTGCCTCATTGCCCTTTACTACATCTCCAGTGACAACAGCCAAATGCAGGGATGGCGTTGGGGAGCAACTTTGAACCCAGACTGCATTAAGAAACAGATTCCCCCTTCCCCTGAAATTCCTACTTGTATGGCTCAAAGCTCTCTGTAATAATTTCCATCTTCCCATAACAGATGCCCCGGTAACACATTTGCTCCTGCAGGTTTACTGATTAAAACAGCTCAAAGAAGAGCCTATGAGATTTGGCTTTTAATAATTCCATTTAATAAGAAAGAAAAACAAAACAAAACAAAAAAACCCCATACTTTGTTTATTTGCCTCACTGCATAACAATTTTTGGCAAATGCTGCTACTCAGCTGAATTTAACAGCATACTAAGTTGTTGCAATACTGACAAATACAGAGCACACTTGTTATAACCATGTTAAAAACGATGACAAGAATCCAAGCTTTTCTCTGAGGATTACTGGGAATCTTGTGCCCTTTTCACAACTGAGATCCCCAGAGAAACTGCCCTGTGCCTTTCCCAGTTTAAAATTTTAAGATGACCTGCAAGAGTCAGAAAAAGCAGTAGTCAAATGCTGTTCTTCCCACGCCAGCCCCACTAGCTTCAAAGAAGGTGCACAGGAAGCAGAGAACAATTAAGCGCAGTTTTCAAATCATGCCATCTCAATACAGAGCATCACCGCTAAATTTTGTCCAGTAGCTAATTTATAATCTCAGTTACAGAAATTTTGAGAGAATTATGACAAGCAAACTGGGGACAAAACAGCATCTCAAATATCTTTGATTATTAATCTTTCTGAGACCAAAAGGGATCAAATTCAAAGTTGAAAACAACTGAAAGATAAAAATATTAGTCAGTCCTCTTTGAGCAGTGTTTTTAATTTAGTTTCTACTCCAGTGGGAATGCCAAGTACAGGTAAGTCTGATTTGGTATATGAAAAATTTCAATGCTCAAAGTGCAAAAACCAGAGCTTTGCTCCTTCTTAATGCATAACCACACAAACCTCTCCAGTGTCATTTTTGGACATCTGGTCCTTCTTGTTTGCTTTTTGAATTAGGTACGACATTTTCATCACACCACATTCCTCTCTTTGGCCTATTTGCACTATGCATGCTGATAAAATAAAGGGGCTCGTGAGCTCTTCTGAGGCAGCAAACAGCATTTGGATACCCAAGAGCAACTATAATGTATGTGGAGAGAGAAATAGCATATGCTATGTCCTGTGCTAAGAAAGCATCTAGCAACTTGCAAAAGGTAACATAATATTCAACCTCCACGTAAAAAGGACAGAGTAAGTTAACAGGCATATATTTTCATGCTTTAGCTTCCAAGCTTCATCTAGGGGGAAAAAAAAAAACAACAAACCAACTGTGGCAGGAGGTCCATTTGAAGAAATATTTCTAATGCTTTGTAGCTAGTCAAAAATTCTGAAATAAAATTTTTGAACCTGACACTATGTAGTCACTGAAACCAACACTTCTGCTGGGAATGTGTTGATTTTGATGAAATCATTAGAAAAGCTGTTTTACATTTCTAAATGGTTTGAACATGAGAGAGACCATCAGCAATAACAATAAAGAGGGATAAAATATAATTGGGTGGCCAAGACAGGCAACTCAGAAGTAGGTCAAAAAAGTCTACCAGTCTCAGAGCTGAGAAATGAAGTTGGCCACTCATGTCCCTGGTGAGTGGGTTTCTGTCTCCACGTGGCCAATCTGTTTTTCTAGCCCAATTAATATTTAATTGTTTATGCAGCTGCAACAGGAAAGACAGAGAAAACCAGCCCAGAGCAGCTAACTGCTGAATGGTTAGCACATTCCTTGGGGAGGTGGGAGAATGGCAAATACCCTAATTTCTCTGCAGTTTGCTCTTCTAAGCTCTATTTTTTTACCGAGAACTTATTCAGTTCTTGGTTTTTCACCCACACAAAACAGGAAAAAAGGAGCATATCTTGAAAAAAAACCACACAAACAAACAAAAACCCACAAACCAACCACAAACCTGAGCATTTTTGTTAGACAGAAACATTACTCCCCATACATAACCACAAATAAACCACCAATAGTGCAACTTTAGTCCCTCTATGGGCTCTCTGAGTTGATGAGACTCTCCCTATTTCTCCTTTTCAGGAAAACATCTAGTTACTCCCTCCCTTTTGCAGACATCTCACAGCAGGCTCTACACCAGTAGTACTTACACCCAGAGCTCAGCTGGGTTTGGTACCAACACACTTTTCTCTCCAAAGATTGCAACTCAAGGTTAGAAGTGATCGGATCAGTCAAAGACTATCAAATATTAACAAAAGAAAAAAAAAACAAGACTGAATGGAAAAAAAAAAGTTTTAATACAGACAAAAAGATCCATGAGGTCTAATTTACTCAAGCCTTTTATGTAGGTCACTCCTACACTCATCCCCTCTGAGATTGGGCAGCTGTTTTCTTTTCATCCCAACTCACCTGCCCTTTTGAAATCTTGCCCAAGGTCACTGTTATTGTCTGTGTCTTCTCAGCCTCTTCTGCAGTGTCAGAGGTGCACATCAAAACAGATGGCTCTACATTGTCTGATATCCCTTGAAACATCAACCAGGAGGTGTGATACTACCAGCTAACACAGTCCTCCCTCCCTCTCATTCTTGGTTATTTTTTATTAGCAAATTAAATATTCAATACGTGCCCTGATGAAATCACTGCAGTAGTTAGTCAACACATTGTATGTGTTACTTATCACAAATGTTTTTCCTGCCATTCTCATCTATCAGTGAACCACAAGCCAAAACAGAACAACTGTGGATAATGTATGTTTTTCAGAAGTTGTTCAATATACTGAAGTTACAAAGGGATCTGTAGGAGCTGGATGATTCCCACATCTACCACAGTGCTAAATGCCAGCTGTCCATTGCTAAGCTAGGCGTTTCAGCAATGGGGCACTTTCAGATGAAGTAGTCAGTGATATCTCTGCAAGAAATGTGAGCTATGTGGGGAGCTTCTACACTGCAGAAATTAGACACTGATCTGTGCATGTAATGAAAAAAATGGCTCATCTTCTGGCACTGCAATAGTCAATGTACAATGGCAACATTTATTGACCTATCCATAGCTGTGACACAATTAATGGCAATTTGGTCCCAGAAAAAAATGCGTGTGATTGACCCTACTTCATTAGTCTGGAGATTATTTTACAAACTGAGAGCAAAGTGCTGTGATTTAACAGATGAACTACAATAGCTGATTCATTTAATCTTATTTCAACTCCAACAAACCCAGTTACCTTTAAGAGATAATGTATTAAAGGAAAAGCCTCTCTACAAGTATTGGTCGCAGATGAAAGAAAGTAAGTGTCCTTTCTCTGGATTTGTATTTCAAATGGATCTTCATGTGCTTAACTTTATTGATTCAAGCACTAGGTATGTGATTAGACAGATACATAGATGTAGTGTTTCAACTGATCTACATTCATGACACCACACAAAAGCATTCAAACAGCATTTTAGCTTTAATCTCAGATATCCGACTCTGCAATAAATTCTTTTTCCAACCTAGAACATCAGTTTATGAAGCCGCATCTGTAACAATGATATGGAGGACTGCAGGAAACCTTTGCTAAGGAAAGACACCCTAAATACCTTTTAAGTCTAAGCTGTGGTGAAACAGTAAATAAGGCAGCTTTCCCTAGCCTCCTGCACTTTTATGTGGTGCAGGCACAGACAAACCCTTGTGTTTCCTCAGTGAAGCACTGAGACTGCAAAGCAGCCTTGACATTGACTTGAGTGGGGCAGGACTCAAGTCCCAAGGGGCAGGAGCAAAGCAGACCTAGAGACAGCCAAAACCTGAGGGGCAGAATATTAATATTAACACAATATTAATAACAGCAACAACGAAAAGGGTTTCTGATGAAACATTTGATTAATAGAAAGTTTATTTTTTTCCTTGTGATACATACAAAATGAGTCTGTTCTTGTGTCTTTTCAAATGTATACTAGCCACAAACCAACAATATTTTTAATTTGGTTTAATTTGGTTCAAAGCTATTAATTTTTTCCCAGCCCTTGGGGAAGAACCGTTTTTCATTTTTCCTTTGGGACTGATGTAGAAAGAAAAAATGTTCATTTGCATAGCAGTGTGGATGCAACAGTTTGGGGAATGGGAAGGAGCAGGGGCAGATTCATGGTCCCACGGCCTTTCCATACCCTGCAGATGCATCTGGACAGCATGGGGAAAGAAAGGAGCATGAAGTGCACAGTGGAAGAAAAACCACTAATTACATCTGGTATTTTCAAAACACCAAAAAGAAATTAGGCTATTTATGAAGTTGCCAAATTCCTCTAGGCAACGTGGTAATCCCAGCTAGACTACAAGAGTGAAACAGTACACAAAGAAAACTGCCATCCCTTCTGGGTCTGCCTCATTTGGGATAGCTCAGCATCTCCACAGAAGTCACAGCTATTTTGCACCCATTAGGAACCAGCCCAATTATTAATTTCAGTTTAAAATGTTCAGTTATCTTATATTTTAAATGAAAGGAAAATCTAGGTCAGATCACGCAGTTTATAGGAAGTAGACTGGTGATACAAAATCCACTACCGGACATGATCTGAATTAAGAAACCTGTCATTCACCCTGACTTGTCATTGATTACACCTCCTTTAGAGACTGAAAACAGCTGAGAGGAACAATTTATGCTGAATAGACTTCCAGAAACCATCAGCAGCAAAAACCAGCATCAGACCTTTCAGGGCTCTGGTTCCTCCAGGGAGTGAGAGGAGGAAGAGAACCGGTTGGCACAGACTGAGGCATGCTGTTGCTACTTGTTTTCACCTATCTTCTCCTTAGGATTTGTGAAGACGCACTGTCATTTCTGTCTTCAGCGTTCATTCAACATATATTGCTGGGTTGTCTTGCTATGCGCTTTATTTTCTAACGGGTGGGGGTGGTTCAAGCCCACGAGTCGCCCTCAGGTTGCCTGAGCCAAAGTAACAGGCAAATTAGAAGCCTAGAGGAATTAGGAGCAAAAAAGGTACTTGGAAATGAACATTGAAAGATATGCAAGCTTGACTCAGACCCTCACACCTCCTTCTTCTGTTGCAATAGTCAGGAGGAGATTGTTCTATTGTCTTCTGCAGCTTCCATTTTACACTCCTGTCATACATCTTTCTTATCTGTTTGCTCAGTTGTTTGGGGTTCTGTTTAATTTTCTTTTTAAAATTATTTTTATTGTTTTTTCTCTTGAAGATAATCTGTTTGCTAGAGAGAAGTCCAGCCTCTGTTGATTAATTCAGCAGTTAAGTGTCCTTTTGTTTTTCTTGTGAATTTTAAGATGTAGACTGGATCATCTTGAATCAAGGATGTTATCAGGATTGGGTTTTATTCTAATGCAAGCAGTAGCCTATTGCTGATTTCCAGCACAGAATCACTAGTCATTTCAATACAGTTCAGCTTTAATAGACTGAATCATTGGCTGTTTTTGTCTCTTACATAAAAGAAGAATCAGCCTCAGTAATCAGAGCTAAATCTCAATACTAGGCGGAAAAAAAAAAGCCCACTCTACTTCCCAGTGCCAAAAACCGCACATGCCCACTACATAAAGAGAGCACTGTTAAAATCCCTTTAGCCAATGCCTAGTAACCAAGGATCTTTTAATCTGGTTAGATATTTTACCAGCTCTTTGATAATGAGCATCAGAAGAAAGGCATACTTCACCCTAGTAAATTACCATGAATTTGTCCCTAAATTGTCCTTAGGAAAATTCACCTGATAGTTTCAGTCATTTTCCATTTTGTACCTTTTACCATCTAAAAATGTTCAGATACAGGTTCTTCCATGAGACAAAAGACATTTTTTCTCTGATCCTATAAACTATCTTTTCTGATTACTGTAAGATATTAAAAAACTGCAGATTTGCCTTGCTCTCAATCCATCCTTTTCCATACTCAGATTAAGTGCTTTACCTATAAAAGACATTTCTGATGCATTTCAATTACATTGGCATTATGAGACACACATCTACATGACGGACAGATGCGTCCATTTGCATGTATCATCCTGCTGAAAAATATTCTCTAGCAGATAAAGGTTCATGACCTTATTTCTCAAATACATTTCTAAGTAGCATCCTATTACAACACCCCTAATTTCAGCAACAGGGCATAGGAAATGACAAGAATCCCAGGCCAGGGTTGGAGAGAAAGCACTATCTGTTCATTGGGATGGCTCTTTCTTAACAAAGGCTCGTATTCTCTGAAACTTGGGAGAGTAATTTCTGAAATCACTTCTATATACAGCATTCAGAGAAGAGAAATGAAAGCAGCCTACTTCAAAAAAAATAATCGTTACAGCTCTCATTGTTAGTCAAAAGGGCAATGTTAACAGTGGTCCCTGCTATACAAAAAAGATGTGGACAGGCTGGAGAGGGTCCAAAGGAGGGCCACAAAGATGATCAAAAGACTAGGAAGCCTGGCATGTGAGGAAAGGCTGAGACAATTGCGTTGTTGTACCCTAAGCCTTGAGAAGAGAAGGCTTAGGGTAGACCTTATCACCAGTTTCTGTATTTAAAGGGTGGCTACAAAAATGAAGACTCCTTTTTACAAGGAGTCACATTGAAAAGATGAGGGGTTATTGGTACAAGTTACTTCTGGACAGATTCTGATTGGACATAAGTGGAAAATTTTTCACAATGAGAACAATCAGCCACTGGAATAATCTTCCCAACACTGGACACTTTTAAGATTCAGCTGGAGAGGGTGCTGGGCCATCTTGTCTAGACAATGCTTTTGCCAAGAAATGTTGGACCAAGTGATTTTTGAGGTCCCTTCCAAGCTGGCATTCTATGATTCTATGATCAGGACGTCCTACCAGAAGTGAAAATCTCATTTATCCCTGGCAAGGCAAGTTATTGCTATTCATGAAGATGCTCTTAAGTTATGCTCTTGTTCTGGGAGTCTTTTAAGTGCTTTTAACACATGCAGTTGTCAGAAGAACCAGTTGAAATTCAAGCAAGGCCAGGCATGAAGGACTGCAGCAAGCCAGTGATCCAGCTCAGGACTGTGGCACAAAGGACAGGTAGTTTCCTCTGTCTCACATTGACTCATATCTGCTGGAATTAGCTCTTCTGAGAGAATAAGTATTGGTTACTGCAGGACATAACAGTTGCCTACCAGATGAACTCACCTGGAAGACCGAAGGATTTGAGGACAAAAAGATTAAAAGCTTTGCAATACTGAGCAAGAAAAAGGTGTTATGCAAGTAATGGATTTTTTACCCTTTTTCTCAGTCTTAGGTTTCTAAACAATTTTGCCTGAAAGAAGTTTGTATCTGCAACACATTTACAAGAGTAATCAGTGATAAACAATTCCTAGTGGCTGCAACTTGCCAAAGTAGTAAGCTACTACTGCATAATTTCAGTCCTGTTTACAGAGAATCTAGGTTGTATTATAAGTATTGGGACAAAACCAAGCTGGCATGAGAGCATTGATTTACATATTCTTCTTTATGGTTTTCTAGAAGGAAACTGAGTTGCACTGCCGGAATGAAATGCAGACACACTCCCCGCCCTCCAAATAGCCAAAACCTCTCTAGGCTTTTCTGTTGGGCTGAATTGCCAAAGGAAGCATCAGTATTTCAGCCTCTCAGAATTAACAGCGATTATTATCTATAGAGCAGATAAAGCAGAGATGCAATTTTACAACTGTTTCTGTGAAAAATGCAAGTAAGTGTTAAGGAAGAGTAGACAGAAGAGTTTCTTTGGTACCTAATAACCAAAACCATTTGGGCTTCTATTTGCTGAATATGAGCAACTGACCCAACAGTTCCTGAAAAATACAACCAAATGGGTGAATTTTAAATTTTATCAAATATCAAAGGAAACCACTGCAGAGAAATACAGCTGGGAAAAAACCAAAACATTTCTTTAAAAGATGCTGAGCTCACCTCCTGCACCCCATAATAAAATGAATGAGAGCTGCCTTCTCATCCCAACAGGAGAACAAACACTGTAGCCTGAAAATTTGTCACAAAGGATCTGTTACAATGCCCTTTCAATGTTTTGTACATTTCAGACAGGTTTCCACTGCATCATTATTTCTATTGCAAAAGGCTCTAGACAAAACTGCTTTCACAGTTTCAGGCATTGCAACTGATGCATGACCCCAGCTTAAAGACAAGTAGAGTTTTTTTTGAATTACATGAAATGACTGAATATGGAAAAGAAAGGAAGAAAGAACAAAGGTACAGGAATAGAACAACACAGTCCCACAGATGCACAATCTGACCATCTTCAAATTCAGTGTCAATTTTATTACAGAATCAAGTAGTCAAGACATTAATTTCTAAGAGTAACCCTTCTTTTTGGCTAAATTAACATTAATGGACAGAAAACCATAAGGACTTAGCCTTATATACACTCTCTCCCATATCTAGTTGGGGTTCAGCTCTGAACACAGAAATATTCACCCAAAGACTAACTTCCGCAGTTCGGGCTTCATAGGCATGATCTCTGACACCTTTGGTGAAACAGTTCTCAGCGCGACAAACAGCATAGCTGTTGCAGAGACATGTGAAGTTTTCTTGAGGGCACTGGCCCAGTTAAGAACTATACAAACCACTGAATAGTCATCAGATAAGACTCTGGTCATTGAGGATTGTACAGTTAAATTTACAACAGTGGAATATAGATTAAATGTTAGAAAGCACAGGCCACAGAAATTACCAAACTATTTTTGCTGGGTATTTTTGTATGTACTGTCTATTTGTATTTCTGAGTAAATTTTGCTCTCTGTAACAAATGTTTAGACCTTTAAAATGATGGGATTGCATAGAAATAATCAAGGATATCATCAAGCTTACATTACATAAATGTTTTAACATTGATTTATGTGGCAGCACAAATTTTCAAAGAGGTATACACAGATGGTGTAATAGCTTGTGTCGTGAGATCATTTAGTAATTAACCATTAACAGTATAATCTCTGGGCACATTAAGGCAGTGTTAAGCCTAATTCAGAACTGCATTTCTTTGTGGATCTTGCTGAAAACTTTTACTGTTTTCTTATTTAGCTTTGTGTAAGCAGAGCATGATGATACGTATCTACTAGGAGAACATCTATTCACCCTTACTCTAAGGAGAAACAGAGAAAGGAATCACATCTAGGGAGTTGCTTTGACATCATTCCAGTTTCTATTTCAATGACAAAACCTATATCAAATTTTGCTCCCTTGTTCTCATGAGAGAGCAATTTCAGGAGAGAGCTACCAGTAGCCTCATTGTATACATCTAAATACCATGTTTTATCTGCATAAAACTGGCAGGATTTGAAGATTTGAATATCCTTTATAAAGCAATTGATACAGTTTTGGCTGAAACAGAGGCAGCAAGCTTCAATCTCAATACAAAGTGAGACACACTGTTCTGAGCTTCATTTAGTTATGTTAATCAGCTAAACAACTTGAGAGAAGAGCATCATGAAGGGTAACCAAAGGGAGAGGAGATAAGGCTCATTTCCTTATCACTTGGACAGAAGGTGGAACAGAAAGGGTTTATCAAGAAGGAAGGCTTAGAAAAATTGTAATTCAAAATAAAAATGAATCTGTTGCAACTTCAGTTCTAATATCCAGCAAAGTTAAGCAATTTATCCCAAATTGCCTCCCTCAAAGGTATTTTGTATATCTCCCTTGAGAGCTAGGCTCAGCAAGTCAGAGATAAAGTAGTTGTTTGCAAGAACCCTCCTCTGAGTACTGGCTTTTCTGTCCTCTTCCAATTATGAGCATAGAAATATTTTGGTGCAAAATCACTGTTTCACTCACATAACTCCAGGAGGGTATTTGGTATGTTAGAGAAAGTACATCACACTCTAAGGTTTCCATGTGTAGAGCTCACTGGTGATTTGGTTGTCAAGAACAATTTTTTTTGTTATGGCTTTGGTGTTATTTTGGCAGCTTTTGTATTTGTTGTTTTCACACAACCTGATTCTATAAAGCTTCTGATAATCAGTTTGGTGAGGTTTGGGAGAGCTGTTTAAAGGACAGAGGGGAAAGGATCAACATATGTTATTTTTCTAATGCAGAAGGTAATCATGGAGTAATTTTCTGTATCCCATATGCGGTAGTAGCATAAAGCCCCGAGATATCTTCTAGTAGTGTGCTTAAGTGTGTTTTTCAGGTGGTTCATTCAAAGATGTAATTATTTCCATAGAAAAGTACCTTGCTGCATGAAAGTTGTACTTAGATGGCTGAGATGGGCTATGTGCTTTTCCTTTCAGTGCAGATGCAGCGATGTCTAACTGCATCATGAGCATGGGGTGTGTTTTGAATAACAGCTTGTTGGTGTAGCAGTAAGAGCATAGGTTTGTGAGTTTTCTATGAATGCTTTCTAGATTGCTCTTTTTTCTGTTGAACATGATACTTACAATTTTTTTTCCTGTTATAGGAATATTCTTAAGACAATTTGATGGAGGACATGTAGTTAAGGAATTTGTGCTAAAAAGACAAAGAAGAGACTTATTACCTGTCAGACTGGAGAATTACATGTCCTACTCCTTTCAATCACATTAGTAAGTGGGTATATACTTGCCTGCTATTCCTACTGAAAATTCACTGTGGATGTCCAGCTGTGATTTTATGTTGCTTTACAAAACCTTATCAGCTATTAAAGTCCATTTGCTCTGGGGATTTCATTATGTGAATATTTCAAAATCCATTTGTCAATGAATAGCAGAATCGCCAGTCCTTTCTTGGGGGTCAGTTCACACTGAGTATTTGTTGTCTTTCTACTGACAGCTGAATGACAAACCAGTGCAAGCAGAACTATTTGAAGTAATATGAAACGAACCTATTTCTATGCTAATATGCTTGAAACACTATGTTTCTCTGACAATATCAAAATGTTGGAGTCTATAAAATGTCTATACAATATTTGTTCTGTTGCTGTGTTAATAAACAAAGATTCATTATTCTAATTTTGTCCTTGATTCTCTGTAACCTTTGTAGAAAGAAAAAAAAAGGCTCCTAAATAGCAGTAGTGATAAATTAGCACAGCGAACTAGACGTATTTACATGGACATAGACTTCATATCGAAACACTTATTACTGCGGGCAAATTTAGTTTTCCCTTTAATCAGATTTTACAGGTAATTAGCAGTCAACTAAGATTAATTACAATTCATTTTGTGTTAATGTCATCTTTTGGTCACAGAAGGTTTACACAATATTTTATTTGCCAGATGTAAAAGCTAATTCTTACATAGACACATCAAGGTTACACACATATGTTTTTAGTTCACCACATACCTCTTACTTGACCCACAAATACACTTTTGCATGAGATACCTGTTAGGTCTCCAGAGAGGCATACAAGATCCCCAGCAAGCCATCTAAAACCCCATAAAGCTCCAAGTTGTTCCACCCAACCAGACCTCTGCATTATACAGCTGCAGTCAAAAGGGTTATCAGACCTGTTAAGTTCAGTACGTTCAGTGTGAGATCATACTTTCGTATCTCAACCCATACTTCCATGCAGTTAGATTTAGGCAGTTCTGCAGTCTCTCTCACACTCCTTCCCCCAGTCCCAGATACAGCTGCTGCTGAGTCCTTCAGCTGTTGTGCTGTACTGCACTGTGAGGGTAGGATCTGCCACAGGTTCAGAGGAGCTCAGCGAGCTGGTGGTCTTTCCAGTTGTATCTTAGTACTACAGTCCTTCCAGTCAAGCAACCTTGTGCACCCAAATGATCTCACACCATGGAGAAAAAGGATAAGCCTGGGGATATTGCCTGGGAACTGCCTTCAGGGCAGGCTGGGAATCTTACAGAGACATCAGAATAACAAAGCAAGCCTGTAGATTTATGGCCAAATCATTTCAGGAAAGATCATTTGCTTTTCAAAAATGCAAGGTAAGACCTTGAGAAGGCTGTAACTCCTGACATTGAACCACGTTGCACCATGCCAAAATGCTCTTGCCTGGTTTCCTACTGAGACAAGTCTATCGTTCTGGTTTGCTTTCCTCTCTTCTATTGCAATCCATGTGCATTCATGTTCATACAGGAGACTCACTGCCTGAAGAGCTAGTCCTCCCAGGCTGAATCAATCTGATACACCAAATTAATAGAGCCACCAGTTTCTGTTCCCTCTCAGGCCACTTTTACAGAGATGTATCAAGTCCCCACATTACTTCATGCCCTACTGCATCAAATAATTGAGCTCACATTACAGATGTTATTCTATACAGAACCAAAGCACCTCCTGACCTGTCACCATTCAGGAATGTGAAAATGGAGAGTAAAGGGAATGAGATTTTAGGCCTCATCACAAATAAGACAGCAGAGCTGCTACTTAAACCAGAAAGAATAGAAAATCACATCTGAAAACCTGTTCAGATAGTAAGCTGTAAAGGTCAGACTCAAAGCTCATGGGCTCCAGCATCTCAGAAGGCATCAAGGCTTATTCTAAACATCCCACTTTCTGGGAGTAGGACAAGTGAAAACAGTATTTTGGGTACACCTCACATACTCAGAACTGAGAAAACATCTATCAAATAACAGAAGCTGAAAGACAGAAAGCATCAATAAACAGTTCCCAGGAGAGCCACACTGCCTCTGTGCAAACGAAAAGGGTGGCCCTGAGCAAAACTCACTGGCAAGAAATTTCTCTAAAACATAGATCTCTCTTTGGAGCACCACTGGCCCCCTTTCACATAGGCTTGATCTCATTCAGATCCCAACACATAGTGATTCTTTTTCAGCTGCCCCTAAGACTTTATAGGCATGAAAAACTCTAGGATGTCAATGACACCAAGACTGTGTGAATCAGTGGAGACTCAGTGTCATAGTCAGATGGAGGAGACAGGGGCAGTGAAATGCTGAACTGAACTCTCCTCCTGTCACATGCAACTTGTGCTAACTTTGTGCTGGTGTCAAGTGAGAAAACACTCATTGACAGGTTTTAATATTCCTCTCTAAACCAAAAGGTTTAAATGTCATAGTCTGATCTCAGATAAATAAAACCAAACCAACAGAAATCACTGTGGGAAGTCACACAGACATCTTCCTCTTTTGTTTTCCCATTGCCCTCTTCTCATCTACCTCAACAAAAGAAAACCAAGAAAGAACCAGAAGTATACGATCCAAAAATGAAGAAGTGGATGTAAATTTACCACGACTATTTAATGTATCTGACTGTGAAGCACTCTGAAACTGCTTAGCCTGAATGAGGAAATAAATCTGATTGAGAGGTGAATAACTTGAAGTATTTCATCAAACTCACTTGAGGCAGGAAAGCAGAAACACATATAAGGTGTGCACTCTGCAAAGATTCCAGCTGCAGTTACAAAACCCACAAAATTCATTTCTGACTGTAAGACCAGAGTTTGAGGAATTGTAGGGGTTCCCTTGCAACAGCATGGAAAACTCTTTTCCATTATATCAATTCCCTCCTGCTCAAGTGGAAAGTCTTTTGCAAACATCTGCCCCAGATACAAACAACTCAAATGCCTTCAGACCATCAGGGCAGGAGGATGCTTATCAAGTCTTTCTTACCATAGTACGACATGGCCTTTGAGTTGACCGTGCAACTGCGATAATGCAATCTAGAGTCACGACACAATTGGAAAACAGAACCCATTGGCACCCTATGTTTAACTTCTCTAGATGAGTCATCTGGCAGTGTAATAATTTAACAATACCCTGCACTGATAACCTGTTTTCATCTAGTAATTTCAAAACACTTTACAGTACTTCACAAAGCTTAACCTACATTACCCCTGTGAACTAAAAGCTACTCTACAGAGTTCTTTTAGAGGAAAAAAGTGAATGAAGGTCCAGGGTGAATAAGTGATTTTACCAAGGCTACTTTAATAATCAGTGATAAAATTGGAAACAGGAATAGGAACACTGATAGTCCAATTTTCATACATTAATCTTGGAAGAGTTCTCTCTCAGCAACTGTGTTGCAGAGGTGATCACAATGACTGTCTGTAGCAGTCAGGTCTCCTAATAGAAACAATTCTATTAAAATTAATAAATTTAAAATTTAAAAAATTCATTTAATGAAAATTAATTCTACATGCACATCAGTTCCATCTTTGTATTTCCTAATTAGAGCCTGCAAGTTCTTTTGTTTACTGATCAAACATTTAGAGAACTAAATACAGAATATCATCACTGTCTGTCACCAGAGCAGTTGTCCAGGTCTACTCTGGCCTCTGCAATAATCACCTGACTGTGAGGTCTGTGAGTGTCCCAGCACTGTTCTACCATGACAAGGCTAGATCAGACACGCCCTGTTGGTGTGAGCACAGGACTAGTGTTACACAGCTTTGTGCCCATCACTGTGCAAATTTTCTCTTCTCTCATTAAAGTAGATGGGTGTAGAAGAAAGACTTTTTCTTTCCAGCACTTCTGTGTTCAGCACAACTATTTTATTAAACTGGAGAATGAGAGCTCTAGCAAGACTTTATTATCTGCTTAATATTAGGAAGATATTTTTCCTGTCCCCTTTACCACACAACACAGTGATCCATGCAAGTAGTGAACCAGGTGATGCAGAAAAACTAAACCTACCATTCCCACTCAAGAAAGTTGCACTGTTGAGGTCAATACAAAAGGACCTGTTAGCCTTATTCATGCACAATCCCAACTTGAGGACATGGACAGACCTGACATAATGTTTTCAATGGTTCCAGCTTTTCAAAACCTTGAATCCTACTCTGCAGGGTTCAAGAGCCTGCCCTTGTTGCTGCTGAGCAGTAATTATGCTACCCCAATGTGGTTTCAAAGGAAACATTTTTTAGCTGAAGTTGCTGCATGTGTGAAACTAAAGTAAAGAGTTTGGCAAAATGAAATTGGGGCTCATGATCACATTTGTGTGCTTGCACAGCACCTTGCACCAGTCCCATCCAGGGCCTTTGAGTACTCCTGCAGCATTAATATCAATGTTCTATACAGACAGCAAGTTCATTAAACCCAGTCAGGAAGCGAAGTGAGTTCAGTAGACAATGGAAAGACCAAAAGACCAATTAAATGAGACCTTATACATAATTCATGGAGGCTTCCACCAGAATTCAATAAAAAAATTCTGCTTCAGCAAGCTAAGCAAATCATTTATCAAGAGGAAATAAAAAAAATGAGACAACTTTCAGTACTTACATATGATAAAGTATTTAAAAGTATTGTTGCAGTTTATGCAATACTTAAGGAAGGATACAGAACCTAATTTACATCAAACAACTTCTTAATATGAACTATAGAAACTTCAAAATCAGCAAGAATTTATATGAGTTATGTCTCTCTCTTCACAGAGAAACTTTTAATTCTTTTCCCTTTTCAATATTCTTCTATAAGTACTGCTCTCTGAATTCTTTATTCTCTAAAATCCCTGAGGCTATAGTTTATATTTCTCCAAACAGCATGTTGGAGCATGCCAGTGCTCGCTTTTATCTGTTCTACAGGCTTCTTATCTTCCATCCAAACCAGAGCATCAATGCTCTCCATTGCCACACTCCATTTTCTTTCTGACTTCATTTGTACCCTTCTAATGCAATATTCGTATCCTTTCCCAGTATCTCCTTATGACAGAAATGCCTTCAAGAGCAGACAAAATAATTGAGGCACTTCGCCCTGATTCTGAGTCACCTGCATCTATTCTGAATCACTATGAAACACTGCATTAAGCTCTATACTTAGAATATGTTGCAAATATAATGGGATTTGAAATACATTTCAACAACCAACTCATGTCATATATCAATATGAGCAATGAATCAGGAGTCTGCAACTACATAACTACATAAGTACCAAAATCCTGATCCTTCATGTAAACTAGGTTGAGTAGGAGAGCAAGTTAACTATTCTAAGTAACTGCAGGCATCTACTTTTGAACTACATTTTCATAATACTTTGAGAAGTCTCATTCTTTAACTTTAGAGGAACGAGCATTTCATGAGGTATGACTCGTCAGATAATATCTTGGCTCATGAATTCCCAAACTATGGTGCCTGGCAGTGTATCTCAATCAACAGTCTTTGGGCCACTGCAGTTCACAAAATAGCCTCCCAAAAGGTAACAGAATCTTCCACATGGGCAAATAAGAACACAAATAAACCAGAGAGAAATACCAACAATAAATGAAAATTACAAGTTTAGCCTAAACTTTATTTTCCTACGCAATTCTGCACAAGAAGGTTTGGAATTATTTTTTTAAAAGTATGTAATCCTTGAGTAAGAAAGGGCAAAGATACTCGTCTATGGATCTGCACAGAGCATTCACAGAAGCAGATGGCCACATGGTGTTGGTGTACCTCTGGTTATCATTCATTAACCTGCATTTAAAAAAAACAAACCACTTTACAAGAACCCATTGAGAGCTTGACTCCCTATATTTTGCAAGTTTCCAGCATATTAAGAGATAGCTAGAAATATCTACAGTGCTTTCTCAAAGCTACTATTCTCTGCAGGTAACTGCTATAGCTGCTGCTTTCATGTAGTATAATCCTTAATGGAGACAGAATATGACCATGGTACAACTTTTCTCGTACGATGTAGTTCACATGAGAAGTCTTCATACAACCCCCTCTCGGTTCAACATTTGTAAGTAGTGCCAGTCCAACTTTCTGCAATCATTAATGAAAATATCAGGCTGGAATTTCCTTCTTCAGCAACAATACACAGCAGGAAACTATGCAGCATGACTGAAAGTGATTAATAAGATTTCCTTGAAATAGGACACTGACAAAATTCTCCCAGTACTTTCAAACTCCAGTGAAGTAAAATCAAACTGAACAAAACCACAAAGTGAACCTTAGATTCTATATTGAGGATCAGAACGATGCTCTAGCTGAGTGGGTACCCTATTTCCAAGTGTCACTAACACTTTTAACCTCAGAGAGATGCATATGTGCTTCACAGACAACTACAAGAAACCCTGAACAAGTAGGACTCTTTGATAACAGCACATTTCATTATAAAGAGCTATGCCTTAGAGAGCAGGCAGGATTAGATAAGCAGAAATCCTGGCCCTGTATGGGCTTGTTTAAAACTCCCAAACTGAGTGAATACTTCAAATAATTTAGTAACATTATTTATTTCAATAAAAAGTAGATACTGCAGCCTCACCAAAGGAACATTTCAGTATGCTTATGTTCTTAGGCCATTTCCATCATTTCAGTTCTGATTTTATAATGAAAGTTAAGGACTAATCTCAGGTCAGAGACATGTCCTTATTAATCTGCTTGCTGGGAAGGGAGGTTATGTGTATTTATCTTTGTGTATTAAGGTTAACAGTACCGTTATTTAAGGTTATGAGCCATCCCCTTGTTTGCTCTTAGTAAACTAGGATAAAATTTCATCTTTCATAATGATGATTTGCTTCATCAAGAGATAATTCAGCAACTGATAGTGACACCAAAAAAATATATTTCCTAAGAGATGACAGAATAGTCATAACTATTTTTGCAGAAGGGAAGAATAAAATGCCAGCAGTTAGAACTGAGAGCATTAAAAAAAAAAAAAAAAAAAAAAAAAAGTTCTCATCTAAAATGTGCTGGGGGTAAAGAAATAATCTCCAACTAAATTATGCACATAGAGATGCAAAATACCATTCTCACCTAATCACAACCCGTTTGCTACTGCCAGCTCAGTGAGTGTCCTGAGGCCAACACCTGCTGCCTCCGTGAAAGAAACCCAGGCTACCCTCTTGAATCAAAATACAGCTTGTAAAGGGGTCTTAGACCTGGACAAAACTATTAAACAAGCAGTAAATATGCAGCAGACTACTTAAAATAGATGTCCCAAGCATATAGCAAAGTACTGAGAACAAGTTGAAATAATAATCTACATTTATAAGACTGGAAATTCTCTATGCAGGGAAAAAATCTTGTGCATAATACATAGGAAATAAGAATTAGAGCTAATATTTCTATAATGCTGCACGCAAAACATATTCATAAATGTGTACACATGCACACACATGACTCCAAATCCTTTCACACACCAAGGCATTTTACCTCCACACTTTAGTTACACTTCTTTCTGGAAAATAAAAATTTTAAATGGTTGCTTCCCATTCCATTACCTTTTCTCATCCTCTACTTGATACAGGTCCTTCTGTTTCATGGTGACTATGATAAATAGCCCATGAAAATATTATGCATTCTATAGCTATGTGTATTATAACATCTTTCAATGACTACCTACAATTTTCAGTAAAGGAGAATTTTGGGATAGATCCAATAGCCTGGACTCCCTTTTAATAAAATAAGAGACAGCACAATTGACTTTCTGTAGTCCTTCAGAATAAGAAATCAAAGCCTAGCATTCTTGATGTTTCAAACATTTTCTAAAAATGTAGAAAAAGCAAGTATAGATATATCTGTGCATAAAATAAATGGTCTTCTATGTTGAGCTTACATGACCATTTAAAATAAGGTTTGCTTTTCCTGCAGTGGATTGTTTCCTTTGGGTTGCAGACAGCAGGGAAACCAGGTACAAAAGAACTGCAGACCACAATATCCTGATAGTGATGCAGGATTTAAAGCCCCAACATTGAGAATCTATGGTTCTCCAACACTTCATACATGGAGGAGAGTCAGAGAAAACAAGATTTGTTTTCAGGTTCTAAAATTGAGTGAATATTGACAGACAAATTCTGAACTGAATGTCATTGTTTGATCTGTCATTATTATATGAACAATTTTTAATTAAAAGATACCTCCTCTAAACTTAATGGATCTACTCGCATGAGTCAGGTGTGCGGGTTTTTCCCATAAACATGACACAGCCAGTAATATAAAGGCTTGAGAAAGTAGTAACTGCAATAACAACTTATACTTTATTCATTACAGATGCATAATTAATAAGTTTATGTAACTAGAAATGGAGAGAAGTGCAAAAGATACGAGTGAAAAAGGGGGCATAGAGCAGCTTTCTATTTAATAAATGCATTAGTCTACAACTTAAATCATGTATATGCTTAACACATCTTAAAAAATGAAGCTTTTTGGTGACATTTTTATCTGGCTCTGAACTAGCTGTAAGTTCTTTGTCTCAACTGCATTTGGAAGAAATCAGAAGCATTGTGACACAAAAGGAATCACAATAATGCATAAGAAAACAGATATCCTCTATCATGTTTGTCTTCTTGGAGATAATAACATTTGTTATTTGTTATTGAATAAATTCTACCTCTAACTGGAACTATTCCACACTTGGTATTAGTCTTTATTGTGCTCCTATTTATCTCATTAGTAGTTACTTGCTTCTCTTACCCCTTGGTACTTCCTACTGTTGCCCATCTCTTCCACATGGTCCATGTCGTCTTTCAGACAACAGCCCTTTAGGGGCCATGACTGTTGCTTACTGTCATACTTATTTATGCCCAGTACAATACAGCTAAATTGTTCCTGGCCATCAGGTGGAATTTCAATATGCATATTAATGTACAACAGTAAAACATCTGTGTAGGATGGGAGTATCCTGGATGCTTTACAGAAATCAACAGTAATACAGATCATCCCCTGAACTGCATATGACTTAAAATTCTAGTTTGGCAGCCTTGTCTCCATGAGTACATCCTGTGGGTATACATGAATCATAGAGGAGGATTAGTGCCATTTGTAACAGTCGTTGCTGAGAGGCACAGTTTCCTCCATGCAGAGCCCTAGTGAAGACCACATGGTGCTGTGTGGGCACAAACATCCAGTCTGACAGCAGCCAACTACAGGAAAAAGATTTGGGGCCATGAACATTCCCAGTGAGTGATTATCAACTTGCTGGCTCTGGGAATCAGGGAAGTCTGAATTTTCAGGAGCAAAGAGAACGACACACTGACCTCTGCACACTCATTTGAAGGCCAATGTTAGTCTGCTCGTTTTAGCTGCAAAGCTTGGACACAGGCTGTAATTTGATTGTCTGGATGATACAAGCAAAGCTGTTACCTAACGAGGACTTTATGTATTAAAACAGCAACAACAAAAGGCTATAATCTATTTTTAAAAAAGAAAAAAGAAGCTGAATCAAAAATCACTGAAGAATTTATGATGGGGAATAGAAAAAACAACTTAAGAAAGGCAGTGTATCTGTTACAAGAATGTGGGGATATGTGTAGATTAATACAGAAGAAACAAAGAAAATTATGGAAATTAAGGAAAAGTAACATTACAACTATAAATCTCAAGTGGCTGTATTCTGTTTGTTGCTTCTTGATTTGCCAGGCTCTAAAACTTTTTCCCTATTGAGAGCTTCACAGGAGAGAAACCCATTACTTATGCTAATAAATATAACACTACCCAACATAGAAAAAACGCACATACGTGCAATTCCAGCTGGAAGCCATGAGTCTGCCTGGATTCTTTCAAGCAAATTACATTCTCTCAGGTGAAGATTTACAAAGCTGTTGAGTCCTTACTACATGAGTTCTCTCTTTGATGTATCTGAGACAGAAAAGTTTTCAGCTTCACACGTCATTTGTGGCAACATATGCTATTCCCTTGGGAATTAGTACAGTCACCGAGGATTTAGACCACTTCCCAACCTGCAACACTCCTGTCACTAAGCACTATGAAACCTGAATTTCTTTGCTTGCAGAAAACTTGTGGGGCAAGTGCTAAAACCTACAGGAATCCTGAGGATTGCAGACAAACCAAACAACTTCCAACACGTTCCTGCTCAGAACCTCAAACTTCACCTTCTAGACGCTTTTTCAACATCAACTCAATGTTATAGTTTATGAATTCTGGTTGTCTTGTTCCCCTGAAAGTTGATGTTGCTAAAAGGGAGTATCAAATTCTCTTCTAATCCTTACAGAAAGGGTCGGGGAACTTTACAGCTGTGATCTGGACAGAGTTACAGCCCAAGTCAGAACACTGGCCATGGAAGAGAAAACTACTCTGTGTGCTGATCAGCCAGCTGGCATGACAGCCAGATCATGTAAGTGTTGAGCTCATCCTCCATCCCTTCCTCATGTGGCAGCATCAATCTGAGTTTCTTTATTCCAGTACAGCCTTTAATTTTTGTATTTGGACTTAGTAATTTTGAGATCACTGTCCGCTCTGTCACATTTGGCTGAAATCAGCTGCTGAAATCCACAATTATTGGCAGAGATGGACAGAAAAGTGAAGGCATGGACAAAGAGCATGATTGTATTTATCTTTCCAAATCAAGCCTAGAAGTGTTTTTTCAATTATGAATTTTTGGTATCAATACACAAAGACTTTGCCCTACCAGAACGTATAGTTTTAGGTATGAAGCAATCCCGGAAATAACTTTATTTCATTTTTTTTTATCATTCTATTTCTTTCTAATTCTTCAGCAGCCACTATTTCCTGCTCCATTCCTGAATAAATAATAGTTCTGGAATTCTGGGCTTTGAAATTATACTAGAATTACTTTTATGATCCTCTTTGGTGGCATGCTGTCTTACATCTTAGTTTCAGTGTGAGCAACTGAGAAATTTCTTCTATATAAATTACAGCAAGTAGGTACATAATCTTTTGGCAATTACTGATGTACTTTGCTGAGACATACAAAACAATTTATGCCACTGTTCCTGCAAAATGCAAAAATTATGCTTTCTAAAGGACTGCATAAATAGTATGTATTTTTAACTTAGTTCATAGTAATTTAGTCTCTTCTGTCTACATTCTCTTGAACCAAGAGATCTCAGATACTGTCGTTCATATATGAAACACTTGAATAGAGAAGGGTCCTAGCTGTAATTCTTTCAATTAGACAAGAAATATTCTGTAAATGTCAAGCAGCGTTCTTTCCTTTCAATGGAAGTTTTAATCATGTCTGTATATATCATATCAAGACATTTGTTGTCTTCAAGACATTCATAAATGTATATAATTATCTGAGATTAGGTATACAGAATTTAATATGAAACTACAGTTATGGGATACAAAAGATACTACAAGAAAGGCAACATATAAAATCTTTAAGAAGAGCATTAGCTTCAACAGTCTAAGAAACTAAATGCTGCTGAAGTGTTGTGGATCTGGAGGATTGCATGGAAGGCAAATAACATTAGCTGATAGAGAGCATTGCAGGAAACCAAAAAGAAATGAAAGGTTACCAAAAAAAAAACCCAACAACCAAAAACCCAGAACTAAAAGGATAACAGTAGGATTCTGTTCCCTCATCATAGATGTCACATACTATTTCAGATGTCATGGGGCATTCTGTTTGGCTTCCCTCTGCCACTCCAGAAAGATGCAGGTCTTAAGTTCTCTGTATATGGTAGATGTCAAACTTGGGCAAATGTCTTGGACAACAAAGGGCATGAAAATGGCACTAGGCTTTTATGTTTTAATAATCAAAGCCATTCTTAATGCTAGGAAAAAAACGCTCATAATTCTATCTGAAGTCATTTGCAGACACAATGAATAACTGTGAGGTAATGACTGCTTATGTGCAATATCGTTTTGGCCTAACTTCAAGCTTTGACTTAAGGTCAAAGTATAAACATGTCTGACATAAATGCTATCTTTCAATGGGACCAAGTTCCAGGCCTTAGAAATAAGAAACGCTTTATGCAATAAGTAATTATCACAGCATTTCACTCTCCAGTTTAAATCCTACTAGAACAGTCTCACATAAGTTTCTGTTCATGTTTGTAGGCACTCTCTTCTAACTTGCTATGTAGAAAAAAAAGGTAAATTATTTTTCTGCAATTTAACTATACTGTAGGTCCATTAAACAAATCGTATAATTTAATAATGACTCTGATGACTAATGATATCCCCGCTTATAACCAGCAATGACATTTCTCAACATCACCCTTGCCTTGGTATAGTAAGGCTGTTAAGAAGAATGTAAATTTAATGCTTGAGGATGTTTTCAGGTTCATTGGCAAAAGGGGTTGAAGTGAGTAATGATTGTTTCATGCTATTTCAAATAGAATACCTTTATCAGAAACAGAAAGTTTCTTCCTACACAACGCTTCAAATATGCTCAAGTCACCACAAGTCTATTCCTACAGGAACTTAATTCAAGCAAATTCATACTTTGTGTAAGCTTTTACTTTTTTACTTTACCTTTTTTTTCTTTTTACTTTTTTTTTGTTAAGCCAAAAGTATCTATCAAGGTTCATGCAATGCTGAGCAGCCATTTTTCTGTTTACAGGTATCAAACAAAAATATTAAATATCACACATTTTCTAATATTAGTAATAAAACTTGACAGAAATAACTCAACTGATATGCAGTGATTATTTGTAAGTCTTACACACAGAAAGTTGCAAAATATCATTATAATAAAAGGCAGCCACTAAGCATAACTAGAAGTCTGCATATCAAGAGACATCAATAATATCTTTGATGTATCTAAGCTAAAAGCAGGACACTAGGAAGTATTTTCTCAGAACTACATAGGGAAAGGTTCATAATGTGTACAACAAGGGAAAATGCTTCCAAGGCGTTCATTCCTGCACATTTGCCAATAGAGAAGTATGTACAATAACTACAGACATGCAAAGTGCAGACATAACAGTTTATTTCCTTTTTATCAGGAGCAGACGTTGCCCCAGCAGACACAGAGAGGATGTCTCACCCAAATTCACCATCAAAATGATGTCTGAGGAGGAAACCACATGAAGGAAATGCAGTTACCAACAGACCAGAAAATAGTAGATGCGGTAATAGTAAATGTGTAATTTAAGATTTATTGAAGACCTCCCATAATTCAGGCATACTTCAAGCAAAACTGAGCCCAGAATTCACTGTTAGTAGACATTTGTAAGTAGATTGCAGACATTTTCCCACATTGATATGACTGGCATCCTGAGCTCAAGAGAGAAGCAAGGAGGGATGAAAGCATGAAATAATGTTAAATCAGAGCTCTGCTGAAAGATGATTCAGAGAAATACTAAAAATAAATAAATAAATACATAAATAAATCCTGATTTCAACTAGTTTTGCACCCAGGAATTCCATAATCCTTTGCTTTTATTGCTCACAGTATTTCTCAGACATTGTGTCTTTGAATAATTTGGATATCAGATGAAAAAAAAAAAATCTAGCCTGTGGCTAAATTCTGTAAAAAATATGTCATCTAGAGCAGATTGCTAAGAAATAGAATTTTGCTGAAATATCATTAGATCTGCAAGAGTTCATGGAAGATAAATAACATGAGCTTTTAGCAAGCATTGTAAGTTCCTGGGAAAGCAACCAAGAGTCACAAAAGAAATCAATATAACTAGAAGGATAACAATGTTTCAAGTAGTAGGGTTTAGTACCTCCAAATATCACTTGCCTTGTAGGTACTTTTAAAATAATTCTAACATTTCAGGAAGCCTCATGAGCAGTCACTGGTTATACTACATTCTCTTTCAAACAAACAAACCCAATTTTTAATTCTGACAACTGGGATTACTTATTTATAGTTTGTTGTTTAAATAGTTTGGTTATAAGTGTTTTCTGTTATGATTTGGAGAAGGTCGTAACTGGAGTATTTATACCAATTTCTATCGATAAAAGCAGACCATATCTTGTTCACTTTAATAAAATAATCCCAACAATGGACCCATTTGCAATGGGTCATACAGATGAACAAGTACTCTGTAAAGAGTAGGATGGTCCAGGTCCTTCAATGGACCAACTTGCAGAAATGGAACAAGCTCAAGAACTGCAGAAACCTTCTAGCAGCTGACGAAAGTTATTTCCTATAAACTTCTCCCAAGAGTCATTCTGCCACAGTAATGATGAATGCTGTTCCTATTCAACGGAGGAATAGCTTCTCCATCCAGCTCTAGAAAAACAGCTGAAGTCTCAGAGGAAATGGAATATGAAAATACATTAGTCATTAACTTCACTATTAAATGGAGCTTTGTAGTGCACACCATAATTCAATTTCTGGTGAAATCTCATTTTTGTATGTTTTCTTTATCTTATAGAAATTTACTGAGATCAAAGTTTTTACTCTCTCTCTTGGTAGATCAGTGAAGTTGGAAGAAGGGGCTGATTTTTTTCCTTCAGAAGAACAGACAGCTATCTCACAGATGCCCACAAAACCATAGGTGTGCAGTAGCGCACAGAGTCTGCTCTCATTCTTTCAGCAATATAATCTTGCTCCTTGTAAGAATAAATCATGGGGTGTGATAGAGGAGTGAGATTTCATGCCACAGAATAACAGAGACTTCCGAAAGTTGACTCATCTCTTACAGATGGGCTTACATGAGTGAAAACCCATGTGAAAACCCCACTGTGCTTAAGAACACATTTAACACATAATATTAGAGATTTAGTGATACATTCCTGTTGTGTAAGAGAATGAAATCTTGTTATTCCTAAAACTAATTTATAACTAACATTTAAAATCTCATCATCATATGGACTGCTACTATCTCATTAGGGTTGTTAGAATTTTTTTTTTTTCAATAATAAACACAGTAAAAAATAAAACAATACAGAAATGCAATTTAAACCTAATTTAAAACATATAGTTCAGTACTCATAAAACAGAAAGAGATGAGATACTAGGAGAGAAGGAATAATGAAATAATTTTGTTCAAATTCCCCTCTGAATTGGGTTGCCAGAACCACTGCAGGCAATAAGCACTGCAGAGTCTCTCTTTTGTGTCACTATCCAGCCAGGCTTGTTGAGCTGCAGGCTGAACTTCCCTCCTGAATACAATGGAGAAGGGATTCCACTTGCAAGTGCACTTTTCCTCCCTTTCAGAGTCCCACTGATTATCAAAAAGTCCCACTCTTTTGGGATGATTCATTGATCCTAGGTATTATGATGTGCTCAACGTACAGTCCTGTACTTTAGGATCCTTATCAAATCCTAGGAAGAAAGTGACCTTTCTATTGTCTTCCTACTCTTTTCTGTTTCACTGTTTGTGCTCATCATCAACATGATGTCTTGCTTTACACCTAGATCTTTGGAAATAGAGACCATCATAATGACCAGAGTTACTAGATATTATTACAATATGAACAAGTATATGATAACCTAAAAATAGGAGTGAGATTTGAGAATAAAGGGTGTTGGAAAGTCAATTGTATTGGAAAAAATAGGGAAAAATTTAGAGAATGCTTTCCCAATAAAGGATAGTATCTTCATCTAGTCTAGCCACCTCTAGATATGGTCATCTCTAAAACAGAATTCATCGATATAGACCTGTCCAGCATGGTAAAAAAACATTCCTCCATGATGTGCACCTTAGTTTGTACCTGGCCGTATCTGTGCTACTAAAAGATTATTATTTCTATTTGATATCACAACTCACCATGGCAGGTGGAACCCATGCAACAGTGGAAAAAAGATAGTGGGCTTCCACGGGGGAGAGAGCTGACAGATGTTATCCAAATCACTCCCTTAGTTTGTGAAAGTGGACAGCTTCCTGGAGTTAAGACTGGTATTGCAATTCAATTGCTAGCTCACTTGAAGTCTGACTGTGAGGAATACTTCCATTTGCTTCTGCAACTTCTAAGGAAATAATGTTTTCCCTGTGAGGTCCCATAAATTGTGGCAGTTAAAATGTTTCTTCTTTACTGCTAAGAAAATGTGCAGGATCAGGGTGTCTATGCCAAGGGTATGGTAGAAAATTATGCTGGTGGTGGGAGGAATGCACTGTAGCATTGAATTCAGTACACTCTGATTTCCAAAGTCCAAAGGAGACAGGGTAGGTGCTATGAGTAAAGCTATGATGAAAAAAATTCTCTTTTGTGGAGGAAGACAATTATTTGCTACTAACATAAGACACTGCGTATGTAAAAGGGATAGAAAAAGTCTTAAAAGTGTGGGGGGAAAATAAGAGGCAAAATATCAGTGCACAGACTGGAAGACTGTATCTGGAAAGGAAAAATTAATTAATTCTGCTAAAATTACAGTTCTGACCCAACAACTCTGGATGCTGCTAGTGACTCTGCTAAGGATGTTCTGTCTGACTTTGAGGAAGTCTCTCCTCTTCTTCAGTTGAGTGTAAAACAAGTTCCACTCCCTTCAGGCCAGATTCTGCCTCCTCTGTGTGTAAAACAGGAATAAGACAATTCCACTTAATTTATACTGCCAGATCTTCATGGCACTGTCTGATAAGAACCTGACACAATACGGTTTTGATCTCTGATGCTTGCCATAATATAAATAATACTGAAATGTGACTCTGGGTCATTTAAATACCACTTGGTGCATGTCAGATAAAAACCTCTGTAGGTTACCTCAAGGTTTCTGATGTTCAGAATCAGGTCAATGAAATTCTACATTCAAGGTTAGTAAGAGAAATAGTGCATACTCTTGTTATGCACTAGCAAACAACAATAAACACTGCCAATACCTAATTTTAGCATCTCACATACATGGTCGTTTTAATAGAAAAAGCTAACAGCCCTCGGGAATGACAAGAGCTTCAGTGAGTTCAAGCAATAAGTACTGCATTTTTTTTTCCCCGGGTATTTTTCAGACAATTTGCAACATAAATCAGGGTTTGTGACTTAAAAGTACTCAACACTGGTCTAACTCTGCTCCCACTAAAGTCATCCATAAAGTCCTGTTATCTTTACTGGCAACAGACACAGGACAGAGCCAAGTGATTTTGAAAATCTCAAGTGTATTCAAATATAACAGACAAAATCTAACTTAAGGTTAAGGTTCACACACAGGCAGCAAGTTGGGAAATGTCAGATTTAAGCCTCAAGGTCCACAAGCTGTAAATCGGCCCCTTGTGTGTACGTATTGTGCTAGAGTCTAATTATATATCCTACACGCTTTTAAATGCCTCAGCCATTGCACAAAGTGACTGGTGCTCACATGTAATGAGGCCTCTTCAATATTTCATTTGATCCTCAGGTCGTGTGTGTGGCCTTATTTGCAGTACACAATCCCACTCTGCTTTAAAGGCAGAGTTATCAATTGTCTCATAGTGGTTTCTTTGGAACTCATCACTACAATATGTGAGTGCTTCAAAATTCATCACTTTCTTTCCACAGCACCTCTACATGGTGAAGAGAAGATATTATCCTATTGCACAGATGGGGAACTGAGTCAGAGAATGATTAAGGTCAAACGTTTTGCTAATTTAGGGTGTTCAATTTCAGACGTCTGAGATCAGATTTTTTTCGGAGTAATTATCATAACTGTATATAGTTAAGTATAGCTCCTATCTAGTTCAATTGTAGCTAGAAATGTCTAGCACTCCTGAAAGTCAGGGGAAAAAAAAAAAAGTTTAGAATTCATAGTCTTACTGAGCAACTACATTCAGCTGAGCACTGGAAAAAAAATGGGACAAATGGGAACTGTGAAACCTGTGAAAACTTTGGCTAAGGGGATCAGTCAGAATCACATAGAAACTATGGCACAAGGGCATGAAGGGCCCCATGCATGATAGCATTTAACCTCCTCAGCCACCAGACCATCTTTCTTGGTCTCTACATCCCATCTGATACCTTCAACAACTGAGCCTGAAGTCCTAGATAGTAAACTCATCAGTAATACACTCCAAAATTCACCCCTAATATCAAGGACTCCTTTTATGAAAGACCTTAAATTACACATTTGGGCTTTTTTCAAGCTTCATAACATTTGGTTCAAGTTTTATTTGGTTGCTATTCTGAATAGGTGGTTGGTTTTGGGTAGGTGGGTATGTCCATTTACATGTGCATGTTTGTATTTATTGCTTGATAATACATGGATGTAATGAAAATAACAGGAATATTCTGAGTAGTTTTCCATATTATGAATTTTTACAAAGGAGTCATTCAACCAAAAGTATATGTACTATAGATACGTGTTTACTTAAATATAGTGTATGTACTATAGATATTTAAATTTGAACTATTAAGCCACGGAAGGAGAGTAATTTGAAATCATTAGATGCAAAGGGCTATCTTACTTAATTGGAAAATATTTATTGAAAACAGCATTTATTGCACTCAAACAAGTGCCCAAGTCCTTGTCTTTTGAAAAATGCAGGACTGTTCAGCCAGCTCTATACTACTAACGCTGCTAGAGTCACAGGGAAGGGGAAAGCCCACTTGGAGTATTTCAAGACACAGACTGTAGTTTCAGATGCAGAATTGCTGGAAAGAACAAGAAAAAGAGGGTGGTGATGATTTATTTTACTAGTGATTTCTCCTCTTCGCCACATATATATTTTTAACACACTACTATATCTATTTTCAAGGGAAGGCTTCCTTTCCTCCAGCCTCCACACTTCCTCTAGGCCCTCCTTGTCCTCATTAGTCGTAGCTTACTGAAAATGCAGTTTCTTTGTCATGATATGAAAACCAGAAAGAGAGACATTTCAGGGATTTTCCTGAAAACCTCATCATATTTCTTCTTCCCATGCCAACGACCCGTGGCCACAGAACTATCTGTCCAGTAGGACAGCTAAAAGCAGCACTGTTCACATGTCCCTCATGCCGTTCCTGTTGGCCCACTAAGGAGTGACATATATTCTGCCCCTCAAGGGAAGAAAATATATTTGCAGGCTATAAAATATACTCTTGTCACTGTTGAGTGAGGACAGGAGATACTGAATTTTTTAGGAGAAAGGCTAGTTTGGTGGTGGAAGCACTGAGGCAAGGGTTAAGTGCTGGGACTGACACAGAGCTGGATCATCTCTTTGTGCCTCTATCCTCCTCTCTCTGTGAAAGCAGAAGCACGAAATAAAGGTAAGTGTTCAGCCTGTGATAGTTAGGAAGACTAAGCAGGTAACCAGAATGGTCTGCTCAGGCTTCATAAACTATGCCAGCATCCCTACCGCTGAGGTTGAATTCATTAACAGTTGCAAGGCACTCAGATACGAGAGGAGGTTATATCAGTGCATGCGATAGGCAGTTAGTTCTAGGGCTCATTTTCTCCTGTCACTGCAAAGCATTCCACCCACGGCACTCGGATTTTTTTGGACACAAACCAGCAGATATCAAGAAATTCTCAGGAACAAATAACGAACCACTTCAGATTTAAAACCATATGCAGGGAAAGGGCACTATTCTTTACTCTAGAGATGATGAGACATTTTTTGAGAGTGGTGTACCAGTCTTTTTTTTTTTTTTTTTTTCTTCCTAAGTCAGTTATTTTTCAGGCCAGTAAAAATCCAGTGGGAGCTGGAAAATGTTGCCTCTCAAAGGGAAGAGATACTGCCCAACACCCTTCTAAAAGCATTTTGACCTTAACACTGTGATTTCTTGCTATCAGGTTCAGAGTTCAAAGGGTGCTGGCAGCCACAAGGATTCCTCTGATGATTTTCATGGTGGGGTTGTATGTCTGTGTTATCTGTGTGTGTATGCATGAACTTATATAATCATACTATGCACAAGTTCTCCTGATGGAGTGTTAATATCCACAGTTACTTGCTAAGCGTCTGGTTTCTTTAATGGCTGTCAAATCTCTAGAGGTGCCCATAAAGATCCAAAGACCCAAGGGTGTCTGATCTTATTTAAAAGAACTGAAACCTGAGCAATTGAAAGAATGAATGAATGAATGAATGAATGAATGAATGAATGATTGTTAATATTTTCAAAACGCTTAAGCAACGTAGGATAGGTCTACACCTTGCAACAAAGTGCCTGAAGCCAGCCATTGCTGATAATCCCCACAGCACTGAACAACATCGCATTGCAGGGGCTCAGAGGCTGAAACAGAGAAGCAGTTTAGCCCTGGGCAAGTCACTTCTGATTCTCCTATTAAGCTTCCCTTTCTGTCAAGTGTGGGTAACAGAGTTTACCGACATCACTGAGATGTCAGAACAAATATTTTTAAAAGCAGTTTGAGAACATAAAGTATGAAGAACACACTAGGTATCATTATATGTGGAAAGCACCATTTTAGCAACACACACCTTTCTGTAAGGAGGCTATATTTAAATAACATAACCCTATAATTACTTTTCATTATCATTAATAGTATAAATAGTTATTTTAGAGCATCTCCTGTCCTGAGGTCTTTCAGAGTCTGTTACATTCCAATTAAAAAAGAAAACAAACTATATTCCATCACTAAAATGGCAATTCAGGTCCATTATTGTCCCTTGGATGCAAAGAAAAAGACAAAACTCAGCAGGATTATCTAATGCTCTAAAAGCTGAGAAACTGCTACCTTTTTCTTCTTAATACTGACCAACAGACCACCTTCAGTTTCCTGGAATTAAATGCCATAATTTGACTATGCAGCAGTTCAAATGTGTTTGTTTCAAGTGTGGCACCTTTTTAGGTGTTTTCAAAAGAAAACAGAGGGAAAAATAAATGGCCAGTAACAGCAGAAAGCTTTTTAAAAAACCCATCCTTTTTACTACACAAGAAAAGTGAGCCTTCAAAGCCCGTGCATAAGCACCTACATAATTAGCTGGATTTTCAAGAGCACTGAGCTTTCAGTGGTCCCCAGTGAGACCAACAATAGCTTTTGGATGCTCAACAATTTATCACGACTCAACAAATTTTCCCCTGAGCATTATTTGCCAACTATGTGGTATACAGAAAGCTCAAACATTTGAGACTGCCATTTTGGGTTGTACTTGAACGCCTAACTCTATTAGGCTCTCCTAAAACATCCCCAAGTATTTCCATGTTTTATTCCTGGATCTTACAGCCAAAAAAATCAGACTTAATTTAAATGAACACTGCATGCTAGGACTCAAATGTCAAAACTGTATCATGCTGGTAAAGGTTATGTAAAGTAATGATTAATTAGTCTTTTTCCCCATTGAGGTTTTACTTGTCTGTCAATAAAAGACAATAGATGATTGCCTGGGCAAAATATGCATTATTTCCAGCTCTCTAATATCATTGAAAAGCAGGTAGCAGTTCAATTTGCCAGCAAAAAATTTATTATGTAGAATCAAAATTCTGCAAGTAACCTCATCTGTTACTTTCAACTTCTCCTACAACTACTTGATTTTCTTGCTAGCTTTTCATGTTAACTGGTCATCTCCTGACAAATCCCAGCTATATCTAAATAAGACTCTGCACCTTGTTCAGTATTTATAGCTGCATTTCATGCATGCAGACTCATTTCACAGCAAACAGGACCACATCTTTCAGTGCATTACTGAGACAAAACTCAGGAAGATATTTTTCCCAAATGCTCTAAAAAAAAAAAAAAAAAAAAAAAAAAAAAAAAAAAAAAAAAAAAAAAAAAAGCAGGAGCTGCCCCAGCTTTTTAAAAGCTGAATACATGGCCAAAGTTTGAAGCATTGCCCAACTGCCAAAAAGAGTAAATGGCTAGCAGGCACTGAAATCTGCTGCTAAAAATGGACGGGAGCTTTCAGTGTCACCCTCAGCCATCTGCCTGTGCTGCTGTGTCAGAGCGCTGCAGCCGAGGCACCGGGAGGATGGATGCTGCAGCCAGGCAGTGGGAAGCCACAACCTCCTGTCTCCAGACCCCTTTACAAACCATCTCCCAGACAGCCAAGAGGGAATCAGAGTGACTACCAACAGCAGCAGTTACTTCTGCTAAAAGCTTTCTTCCCTTAAATCCATAATTTCTGCAGGCGAATCATAGATGGATTTTCTTTCTTTCGTGGTTTTTTGTTTGTTTGTTTGGGTTTTTTTAATTTGTTTAAAGAAAGCTCCTGGTCCTCTCTTGCTCACTGGAATTTCACAAAGCAGACCTCAATAATTGTACTGGTCTGTTTGCTTAATCTAATAGTCTGGTTTAATAAATGGTTTTTTGTGTATCCTCTCCTCCCTCACAGGATATGAAAGCAAAATGAAAATGTAGTGGTAGTTAATATTTGCAAACACAATTGGAACAAATGGACAAGTGAATGCCACACCTTTTTCAAACAGACTTAGGTCTTCACTTCTGCACACTTCCAAGACAACCAGTCCTATTCTTGTGTTAGCTGTATTATCCATGTTGATGAATAATATAAAAAAATCCTGTTTAACAGGTTTTTGGCTTGCAGCCATGAACTAATCTTCATTTCGTAATTGAAAGCTTATATGATGGAAAGAAACTCTATGGAAACTGTCAAGAAAATTAAAAGTAATGAAGTATAAACATCCAAGTGTCACCTAAATTCAGTCTTCTTAGAGCAACTGTCATCTCTTGTTTTATAAGCAGTTTCAGCGATACAAATAAAAGTTATGCATTACACCCAACGAGCAGTCAAACACACGTAAAAGTACAAACAGTAGTTGGTGAATAGCTTCCAACAAGTTAATTCCTTTTTCCTCACAAAACCAGCTTCTCTTTGACTGACACAAAGCATTTACTCAAGAAATGGGCCAAGGAAAGACAAAACATAGATTCAGTGGATATTGGAGGCTGTGTTTCTTGCAACCCATAGGCATTTACGATAAAAATATAAGAGCCTCGATAAAACAGAAGGAAACATAATCTGGAACATGGTTCAAAAAATGTGTATCAGCGTCTCCCTACGCAGTGACTCCCCAGAGAAAGAGCACACTCATGTAGATTTGTTACAAGCTCTCATTAACCACTTCCCCAAACCTCTGCCAAATCTATTCTTCTTTGCAGGATTACACACTGTGTATTACAGTAGACTGTGCTGCAGCAATTTAGCTGAAGAAAGAATTGACTCTTGCTCAAACTTCTTCATAGAGGTCAAGGAAAAATGACAAGCTATTTGGGAAACAAAAGCAAAGAGAAATAAGCTCTAGTTTCAGTGAGAGGACTAGAAGTAGCATGAGCACCGAGCATCCCACTAGGATTCATTTAGGCTTATATTTTTAGCCTCAAGTACATACGTTATTTCTCATGTGTATTTTACATGGCCTGTTGAGCTCAATTACTTCATATCTTTGTGTACATAAAAAAATATTTTCAGAATGTTTTATTACAGAAGTAGCAACCAGCCAAGCCATCTTTCCTTTCCTAGAGCAAGATGGGGAGGAACCTTCTGATTTGAATTGAGGAGTGTAATTAACTGAAGTTGTATCACAAATTGGGACAAAAAATTCAGTTTTCAGATATTTTAAACCCCAAAGAATAAAACCAGAAGTTTATCACATATTTTGGCAGCAGAAAAATTTTTTAGAACAATAATAATTTTTGGTTTGGTAATTCGCAATCTCATATAATCTCAATTTCAATCTTTTTTGGTTTTCCATTTTAATGTAGATGTATATAAATTCTTAAGCAAAACTAGGTTCGTGGTCCAAACAAAGAGATTTTGAAAGGTCTCCCCAAAATATTTTGAGTTAGATATTTTAGTGGGAATATGCCTGCATGAATGAACTGCATTTTACAGAAAAACCCTATGCATCATGATTTTATACAGCTATAATTTACAGCAGAGTGAACACCGAAGACTTAAAATCTGGGCTTTGCCTGTGACAGTGCCTGTGTGCTACTGATCACTGTAGTCTTTCTGGAATTCACACCAAGATGCTGAAGAGCAAAAAAAATTTGCTCCCTTCTGGCTTGGCATACAGGATGAAAATTTATTTACTGACCCACCTAGATACTAAAAGCATTATAACTGACTAGAGAAGTTCTAAAATTTATAGGAACTTACAGGAATTTATAGGAACCTACAGGAATTTATAGGAAGAACAGTATCTAGTATGGAGGTTTGGCAGTGGACCTACTTGGTCCCCAAGTGCATTCTAGTAACCTCTCACCTCCAGGTCAGGAGAAGACCAGCGTGAACAGTATTTCCTCACAAGCAAGAGGATGGGAGCCAACGGGTGCTAAAATAAATCTTCTGAAACAAATGATGAGGAAACCAGGCCTGCAACCTTATTCCAGCATGTAACATGGCCTCATTTGTATTGTCGTCCTAATCCTAAAGAGCATTCTCAGACAGAGCTCCAACAGAATTCACACATCTGAGGACCTAAGAGAAATTTGACTTTTGAAAGAAGCATTTCTCCCCATCATGACAAAACAGTACAAAGAAGAGCCACTTACAGTATCAGCTTTTTATGTCATAAAAGCCACATGAAAACAGAATGGGCCAGCTGCAATACAACTGTTAGTTACAAGTTTGTTGCTCTTGTAGATTTAAAGCCTCAATTTTCTACATAAGTTTTCAGACTAGTGCAAGATAGTATAAGGGACAGTTTTAGGCTTGATGAAGTCAATAGATTTATTCTCAATTTCATTACTCGCTCCCAAAATCTCTTCATCATATTTCAGATACATGCACTTTCCAGAATTCCTTAAAGTTCTCTGTTTTATTCATGGATAGTCTGTCAACATACAGTCCAGTATTAACACTGAATTTCTCAACACATTTGAGCAAAAGATGCCTAGTAGATAACAAGACAGTCTCCTCATCTCCCAGAAGAGCACTGCAAAGCCCAGGTTGTAAACAAGGAACAAAACCAAATGAAGATATCGTCTATTTACTTACTACCAATCTTAAAGATGTTATGGGTAGGAATGTAACATTTCTCAAGTAGATGAATAGTAGCTGAAGTCAGCTAGTCCTACCTCTTAAGAGATAGGTACTCATTTAGGACAAGAGGCAATGGCCTCAAATTGTGCTAGGGAAGGTTTAGACGAGATATTAGGAAGCATTTCTTTCCAGAAGGGGTTGTTAGGTGTTGGAATGGGCTGCCCAGGGAGGTGGTGGTGTCCCCATCCCTGGAGATAAGAGTTGAGCTGACATAGCGCTGAGGGATATGGTGTAGTTGGGAACTGTCAGTGTTAGGTTAATGGTTGGACTGGATGATCTTCAAGGTCCTTTCCAACCTAGACAATTCTGTGATTCTGTGATTTGTACAAGAGAGAACTGAAAAGCCTTCAGCAAGGAAAGTCAAAATATTTCCTAATCAATATATATTTTACTAACGGACAAACCTTATGTGCTAAGCACTAAGTACTTTACAGGGCTATTTCAATCAGTTTCTCCTTGGATTTTGCTGTCCCATACATTCACAACTGCTCTTTGTTTTATCTGGCTGGTTTAGCTCGCGTTGTTGGAATAAAACTTCTAATTATAGCATGATTTTCAACAATGAAGTCAAGCATCAATATAATCCATGTAAAACCACACATTATAAGGAAAAGACCATGGAAAAGAATTCAATTTAATGCAACTGAAGCCTCTAATGACTAAGCTCACATACTCATACACATACACATATTCAATGGATCAGCATTCTCAGCAACATTTATAAATTAACTTTTACAACAAAGATATTGGACATGAAAATTATTAAAAAGGAGGCTCCTAGTATTACTAGATTCTATTAAACTATGAAGTGCCAGGGTTTCTTAAGTAAAAGAAACAAAGTTTAGATACAAATTTCCAGCTACTGGTACTAGTCAATGCTTATTAAACTTAGTGTAATGGCAACTACAGAATCTGAAATTTAGGTAATAAAAAAAAAAAGAAGTTTCATTATCCTTTCCCAGCTTGAGCAATTCTCCCTTTTTATCTAGTACCACATTATCTCAGAATAATGAAAAGCCTGAAGTTTTTGCTTACTACATCCTTCAAGCTGTATCATCTGTTTTGCCACAGACTGTTTTGTACATGAAAACACTCTCATTTTAACATGGGCTAGTTGCAATATATTTTCCCTGTCCATCCTTGAGTTTCTCTCTGCCAGTAGTCAGAAAATGCTGCATATGCATTTGAAAATAACCTGTTTGCTCCTGGTCATGAAAAGAGAGATATAAAAGTGTAAGGTTGTCAGCATACTTAAGGATGGTTACAACTTAATGTACCATTCATTAATTCCTACAACCACATTAAGATTAAGTATCAGACCCCTTTAAACCCTACACAAAAAGAGTTGAGAGGTTGGTCACAGTGTGTGATTAAGCTAAATTAAAGACCCGAAATGCATTCCACATAATATGCTACTGTATACATTCATCCCCAGTCAATTACATGTTTATTATGGTATCTCTGACAAGCTAAATTAACAATAAATTAATGTCTAAGTTGTGATTTCACTTTTCACAATAATATACTACAACTAAGTCTTAAATATCTGCATGTAACTATTCGGCTACAGACATAAGCGAAGGTAATGGAGTCAAAAACTGCAGACTAATTGCTTCAGATGAAGGCTTATTATCTCTCCAATTTCAAGCTCAGCAGCAGTTAAGCAGGAATATAAACTACTTTATTCTAGGCATTGTGAATCTTTATATAAAATTTACTTTTATTTTTATCTCAGTTTTTACAAACAAGAAAAGCAATGGCTATGTGTTTTCACTGACAAAGGTAAGGTTGTAAGATGAAGGATTAAAAAAACCCCTACCAACCAACAGTTCAGCCTTCAAATTTTCTTATTTTTACCATTTCACTCAAACTTTTCCTCTTCCCCTTTCTAATAGGTTTTTGCACAATCATTTCATGTATAAACTCAGCTTAACTCCTCTTTACTAAGTCTTTCAGCTTGTCTTATTCTCCCTCACTATGACACATACTTAGGGCTTGATTCTCCACTCATCTTAGACGTGTATTCATACCTGTAAAAGCAGATGCAACGACATCTACCACAGGGGCAGTGGCAGTGCAAATGCCCACCAAAGAGCTGTGAGGGACACACCAAGTCTGAGGTAGAGGTAGAGAGATGATGTCGAGATGTTCCTGCTCCCTTGGTGACTCATCAGGATCCCATCAACTAACTCTCTCCACCCCAGCACATGGCAGTTCTAATGAAACTAGACTACCGTCTGCACATGATCATCTGCAATTCAGCTTTTTTAAAGTGGTCATGGAGACAAGGAAATACACTGTCCAACAGCACTCCTCACTCGCAAGGATGCAGGGAGATTTCCTCATCCTTTCCACAGCCTGTACTGCCAAGGCCACTGAGCCTGGAGGCACAGCTATGACAATGACACTACAGGACTATTTAACAAAACAAGATCCCAAAACAGAGTCCCAGTTACATCCCTGTGACCAGATCTCGAGCAAACTGGAACAAATCCCACTCTAAGAAATTACAGTCTACCTGTACTTTTCACCTGCAGTTTCCATCACAAAATAGTATCTCATAATAGTAATAGCCATACCTTGCTTGCCAGTTACCATACATCATACATACAGCACGCAGGGTGTCTTTCAAAAAAAGCTTTACTCCAGCAGCAATAAGGGAAGGGCACCCAGGGATGGGTAATACAAGGGACAATGAGGAAAGCAGAGCCCTTTCCCTGGGCAAGAAGAGGACCTTAATCCTTTTCCTTCTCTTGTTCTGAGAATCTTCTCCCCTGGCAAATACAGCTGCTGCTTTTTCCCTAATGCACCCAGCCCATGTGACAGAATAGAACTCCTTGCCTTTAGTTAATACGTTATTAAGTACCTATTCTGAAGACAGGGTGTTTCTGAGGAGACATGGGTTATCTGAAAGCTGGCAAAAATATAGCCATCTTCACTGCTTCCCTCAAGGCAGGCAGGTAAACAGTTGCCAGTGAGTTACAGGATAAAGATACTGAGACAAAGCACTGCCCAAAGCCACAGCAGGAATGCTCAGCAAAGGCAAGAGAAGAGGCAGTGCTCTGAACTCCCTCTGTCACACAGGGTTTACAGCTAGTCCTTACCCTGCATCTCACTCCTGTGTTGGTGCCACCACATCACCCACACACTGCATGGACAGCAGCCACGGTCCCTCACTGTGAGCCCTCAGGAAGGTTGCAAAGCCTACTGAGATCTTCCATTGAATGCACCCCTGGGAATGACAAGCATCACTGCTGCTCGGTGCAACTTGGCTGTTGTACAGGGGACCGTTATCCTAACCATAACCCTGTAGAACATGGCCACAGCTGATTTTCCTCCTTACCCTGCCTCATCCATCACTTCTGCTTACAGCTCCCTCTGGGATGGGGAAGGGTGCTGCCATGTGCTCCCTGCTGTCTTGTGAACCAGCTGCCTACCTGCAGCTTCTTCCTCCACAAGCATCTTTCACCACCAAATCCAATCATACTTCTGTAATTCCCGTAACTCCTCCAGAGAGCTAATGGTTACTCTCTAGCCCATTCATCCTCTCTCTCATTTTTGTTGATCCGTGGAGGATTTTCACCAATGCTTGTAGGAAGCAGACATGTTCTCTTCACTTCAGAGCTCTCTCCACAACTTCCACAACTTTTGTCTGGGCTTTCTCTCTATAAGTGTGAGGCTCTGGGCTTCAGCCTTGGCTCTAGCTTCATTCTGACTTTCGGGAGGATGTTCTCCATCAACCTCCTGGGAACCTAACTTCAGCATCTGGTTTCCACTTCTGAAAGGTTTTGTTTTTGCCCTTGATCACACATATCCCTGGCTTGGCAACCCTCCATTTACTTTTCCATTTAATCTCTATGGTTTCTAATTACACTGCAGTATATATATTGAAAAAAAAAAAAAAATATTACTCCATCTGGGAAAAGGTCTATTTGCATTATGCAACAGAGAGCTGAAAGATGCATCTCTATCCTAACTCAAACTATAAAATTGCTTCAAGTTCCCAAAATCTTAGAATCAGATACAATCCCAAAATTCTATGCATTATCTCTCCCTCATTTGCAAGTTTGCTTATAACTATCTGAAGTCCTGCCAGGATTTACCTTTATCTTGATCTTTTCCTGCTGAAATTCTTATTCATATCTAAGTCTTCAGAATGAATTTTAACTTTCCGGTTTTCTTCTATGACACTTCCCCTACCTTCTCTAAATGTCAAGGAGTACACCTCTCTGATATCTCAGGTACTTGTGAAGCCTGAGTTACTACAGTATGTCAGAACTTCGTATTTCATGTACTTATCCTGAGGAGACTCCCAGGTCTTTTTTCCCCCCTTCCATCTTAAGGTGATAAATGGACTATCTCAGCAGAAGAACAGCTGCTGGCTGCCACCGAGGACCAAAGTCTAACACTCTTGCTCAAAGCCATGATGGAAGTTTGCAGCACAAGAAGCACTAAGTTTCATGCTCCAGCCACTAAACCATCACTCAAAGCTACCCAATATTTCCACTCAAACTTTACTCTTAAATCAGAAATTAATACTAACTCACCTTTCCATTCTTGATCACCTTTACTGATTTAAAATATAGGTTCCTCTCAGAATTTCTCTTTAACAAAGGTTTTGCAACCTTGATCAATGCACTCTCACTTCTGCAGTTAGTTCTTCACATCTGCAGCAGACCTTTGGTGAAGGAGAGTGCTCACCTTTCCTGTTCTGCTGCTGCCATCTCTCTCCTTTCTCTGAATCTATTTTATTTAAATCCCACTTCAGAATCAGAGATAGAAGGACAGAAACAAGAATGAAAGGAAGGTAAAAAGAAAGGGCAAAAGAACAAAAGACTTGAATGCAAAACATACAGAATAAACTACATAAATAATAGATGTTACTGTACTCTACATCATTTTAAAAGTGCTACCTTCTCTCACATCATCCAAAGTGACCATGATCCACCTCAATTTAATGCATGATAAAGATCACAAAGAAGCAGCATTAAAGGCATAAGAACTGAAAGCAGGTAAAACCACTGTTCACTAAATGACTCTAGCAATGCATAGCACTGCTAATGGACCACAACTGGAATGAAGCATCAGATGCTCTAAGAGCTAATAAAAAAAAAAACAAAACAACAAAACCCTGTGTTTTTTTCTTGTGGAGTTCAAACACACTCTCATGACCCCTAGATAACTGGTGAACTTCAGATAGAAATTATTCTGTTTTGATCCAACAGCAAAAGAAAGGCTTAATGAGAAAGACTGCAGTAGAAGGTATCTCTGCTAAGAATGGAGGGAGTAGCAGTCCATCAGCACTGTCCCAAGGACAAGTGGCAGAGTACATCCCACTTAACCTGTCAAAATATAGCCACACGCAATTCACAATCATATATATAGCCACACAATTCACAAAGCATACACAATCTCAAGCGGCATCTTATGAGAGTATACGACCCTTAGAAGCTGTGTGCTTAGAAGATCACCAATCATAATGCAGTCTTGACATATTTGAGGCTTTCCAGAAGCACTTCCATTTTGGTACTGAACACCAAAAATGCTTTACTACAGCCTTCCCCTTTCGAGACTCCGGTTTTATGCCAAACATGCTCCTTTCCATCTCTGTCCCTCCCTCCCCATTGCTTAGCTGCCTGCATTCCTCACGGCAAATTAACAGCTTCAATAGACTGCCAGTTTGATGCAATTTCATGTTCTTGAATACAGCGTTCTCAGGAGCACTATTACAGAAATTTAATCTCTTGAGAAATAGATCAGATACCATTAACAGAATGAAACACAAATGTTCTCTATGACTTCTTGCAGAAAGCCTGTGTTGAGTCTACAATAAGATGTGCAATTTACGGAGTTATCAAGAAAAAAAAGTATTGTCTCTTATCAACAATTTTATTTAAAAAAAATTATGCACTAAACCAACTAACACTCAACAGTCCCATTAAAACTGGAAAAAAAACAAACAAACAAACAACAACCCTTTGTTTTCTAATCAAGGTAGAGTCAGGTTTCTCTCATTTCCCTTCTCTCTGGCAGACACCTTCCAGAAGTGGACATCACAGCTGTAATAATCAGAGCCAGAGTACTGAAGCAAGTCAGCGAGAATGATTCTCACGAGCAGGGACTCACCTTTGGGATATGATAGTTTTCAACTCCAGCCAAGAACGTAGGAGCTCTGCTATCACAAGTCACTGAGATAATACGCTAAATTAGCTCATCTCCTGGGAGACTCACTCCCACCTGTTCAACAGCTCCAGGCCAAGCTCCTTTCAGCCCACTGTTGAATCTGGGTACCGCAGAAGTATGTCACGGTGCTCTTCAGTTCCTCTGCGTGGATTTTATGCCACTGGGATGCTGCGGTGGGGAGTCTGACTGTGCCAGCTAATGGCACTGTAAATCAGGGCTTTCTTGTAATGCATTCACAGCCAATCTGCTTCCAAACAAAAAAGTTACAATGCATAAACTTGAACCTTGCTAAGAAGACATAAGAGGATTCAGTAGTGACTCTATGTGGTCTAGCATATACCAGGGACGGTACTGACAAATAAAATTCCCTTTCCTTTTTCCAGAGATGATATGCACAATTTATAATATGTGCCTGGACCTGCTGTACACTACAGCCTGTTTACAACATGAAAGGATCCTTCGCTCTTTGGAGCCAACTGTATTGCTCACATGATGTAACGAAGCTTTAGTGACACAGAGAAGCAGGATTGTTGTAATCTTTCAGATAAAGCATGTTGAACTGAGACATTTGGCACCTAGGGATGATGATTTTCTGGACAACATGCAGGTCAGCAGAGCAGATCTGGAATGCTTTTAAGTCGCACCTCACAGGAAAAAAAAAATCACATCAATATTTAAGAATATCTTCAGATACAGGAACATGAAGTTACATTTATTTAACTGCACCTCCCCATCCCTGCTAAAGACATGTGGGGTGCATCTAGTACTTTTGTTCAATTCAGAACTCAGTGGTACCCATCTATCATGCTCTAACTCACATTTTATAGTGGCCTCAGAGTGCACAAACTGGCTTCCTTTTGGATGAAGTCAAATGAGAAGGTGCTGTTCAACCACTAATGGACATTCACACCAGTCTAGAACTAGCCTGAAATAACCCCCTATCCAAAATATGTATTTGGGACCTCAATACCACCTCTCTCCCCATCATGGGCTGGGTCCATACTACTTCCCAATGTCAGTACACCCGTATTTTTTTATTTCATCTACTCTGGGAAAGAAGTAACAGCATAGGACTCAGCTCACAAGGGTGGAGAATATTTATGACCTTGAAGGAAGGCAGCAGGGCAAGGAGGAATTGACATCCCTTGCTACAGGAATCCCAGAATTACCTGAATTATAACTATGTAGGGGAAAAGCCTGCATAATGCACTAAAGTGCACCCTTTTTTTCTTATTTGGATAAATTTACTCAAAGAGAGGTACATTTCAGCATAGTATATTAGATACTCCAACTGTACTCCCTCTTCCAAGATACTACAAGCTATTTCTGTGCAGTAGAGTGGCAGGGGAACATTAGGAACATGAAATATTAATCTTTCCATCATTTTATTTCTGTGTCTGGCCTAAGTTTTCCAAGTTAGATATGTTCTCTCTCCTCTTGAAGACACCTATTATCTGGAATTCCATCTGTTCTGTAAAATTCAAAATTGATTACCTTAATGACAGCTAATAGGCAGAACTGTTCTATTGATCTGACTCCACTCCTCCACAGAGCCCACTTCAATAAAAGGCAGCCCTCAAGCTATTTTGCTTCATTACTTAAGTTTTGGTATTTTACATGGAGCTGCATGCAAACAACCATTAACAACCTTGTCTAGGACATGTGCACATTTCAGAGTAGGATCTGATTCCCTGTAAGTCCATGACAGTTCTTCTATATACAGCAAAAGAAATGGGAACAGTCATTTATTCTGAGTATTCAAGTACCCAATTAACCAATCAACACTTTAAATATGATTTATAAAAGGTGTTCTTTGAGAATCTGTGATCCTGTTATCCCTGATATACTGACTCATTTTTTAAAATGCTTAAAATTCACATTTTAGCATTATGCCTATTACCACATTTTCATTAAAAAGCAGTCTCCTTATTTTTATGTACGACTCTGAAGCTATTTGCATTCCCAAGATATACCAAGACTTGGGCTAAACTAAGATAACAAATTTACAGGCGTACGTTAAAACACAAAGGTCTTCAACCAGTGTAAATTACTAAAGCACACTGACCCAGTACTTGACCTGCTGTTGCTATTTGCTTCTCCTTTTTTAATGGAAAAGTGGTTTTAATACTATATTCAAACATCCAGCTAACAACTCCCAAGACAGAGAACACTAGTCCTCTTGAGCCAGATCCCAAGTCTATTAGTGTCTGCAGGCTTTTCTACAGACTTCTGAGCATTGGGTCTAACAGAAACCCAACTGCAATCATTGTAAACTGCACGGTTTCCATCTCCAACCATTTGAACAAGAAACCAAAGCTGTGTCAAAAGCACCTACGCATACAGAGGCAACTACATTCCACTTACATCTTGATCAAGCAATCACAACTTGACAGTAAGAGACAGTATTACATATTACTTACACAATGTTTTCTGTACATGATGCCCAAAAGACTTAAAGTTCAGACTCATGAAACAGATAAGCAAGGAGATAAATGATTAAAATTCTGAACAGTTCAACTGTCATGGAGGTGAGCAACATTGCTTATCAGAAAGAAACCATATAGAAACATTTTTAATTAACAAAGGAAAGAAAAGGATGATTGTTGCCTGGCTTCAAGCAGGTAAGGCAGTGCGTTGCTTATCGCCACATCCCAATCATTTTCTAATTATTATAATTTTTGTAAATATCAAGACAGAACATGTCTTCATTTGCATATAGACACATGGGTCTGAATTAGATTTTTAAATTTATGCCTGCAAAGCTTCTGCAGATGTTTTCAAACTTTCTCCATTCTGTTCCTGCAGTGTCATTTCATGCCCAACTTCTGTTTGAGTTAGCATGGTAGGACACAGCATAGACTTAAGTGACACAAGTCACTTGTGTCACTTGCCTGCCTCTGGATGCAAGGAATGTCACAGTAAGGAATACAGAAAAGGGACAGTCACAATCTCTTACGACAGCAGCAGCTGCTTCCAAAAAAGACTCAGTCCTCTACAGACAGACTAGCACTTTGCCTTCAATTTTCTCCCAGCTACAATTTTCAGTTTCTTGATCAGTTTTGAGCAAGAAAAAAATCTCAGCAATTCTTGATATGCATAAGCCTGGAAATAGAATTTCAGCTGGAAATAGAATTTGGATAAAGCCTTTTTGCGGTAATGAACTTTTTAAAATAAAATAAGGGTTTAGATCTGTTTCTGGTGTTGGAAGATAAAAGTGCACTCAAATCAATGGACACAGATTGGATTTGACCCCCTACTGTCAAGCCATTTTACTAATAATGTATTGTGAAAACAAACAAACAAAAAAAATCGTGGGAGTGAGCAAAGTTGCTTACAGACTCAAACATTAATATTCATCGATATCATTGATATTTATATATGCTTGATATTTCTATTTCATGCTCACACTAGGGCAGAGCTCAGAGAGAGTGTACTTTCAGAACATTTAAGTGTACCATATGGGTATAATTGCAACTCAATCAGTTAAAGAATATATTCAGTCAAGACTATGTATAATACTAAAGACCTATTCTGGGCATATTATACTTCATATGGGAAGAGCAAAGTAGCAAGACATGGGATGCCAGCAGCAAAATGACATTAGGCAGGTAATGGTACTTGAACCAACAACACTGCTCCTTTATAAAAGGCAACAGACTTACACTTCCTGACTTAAAAAATCTGACACTTTTATGCAGCTTTAAGAAGGAGGAGGGGACAGCCCCACAGCTCGCTTTGTTCAGAAAAGGCACTTACACACCCCTGCCTCCCAGAAACACAGCTAGACTAATTTTAATCTGCAGCAAACAGTGACAAAAACATATATTCCAAAAGCAATGAACAAAGATAAGTCTGACAGATGTGAGGTTAGATGAAAGCACAGTTTCTTTACCCTCAGTATCAAAGTTGTTTTCTTCTTGTTTTCACTGAACCACTGAGGCTGTTTTGGCCATTAGTAAAATGTCACCCTGAAAATGCAGATTATATGATGCTACTTGTGGTGCCTAGTGTCTTCCCATGCTTTTTCTTTCCCCAATTTCCTAAATCAAAGCACCAAGGAAAAAAAACAAAAACAAAAACACCACACACAACGTGCAAGGCTCTCAGTCTATCATGCCAGGAAGAACTATTTTAAGAATTAATTTGTGCTCTGGGAGATCTGTTTAAATTATCCTCCCATCCTGTCCTAACCAAAGATTAAAGCAGCGAACTCCCAGTGTCTTAAGGAGAATACAAAAATTGAAGAACTGGAGCGTACAGGCTTCTCGACCATCCCCCCAGGCATGGGGCTGAGCGCGGCGAGAACATGGGGCCAAAGAGGATGAAGCTGCTGATCTGCCAGTATGCCAGGAGCCCACAAACCTTTGCCATTCTCAGCTGGAGCTGAGAGATCGCAACCAGACTTTCCCTTATGCCACCACTTTTTAACTATGCCTATCCTGTACAGCTGAGGAGATGTCCTCTTTTTCTGTCACTCGCTGCTTTTTTGACAGGGAAAGTTTTTACTTCATTCTGTCCTGGTAAGTGCAGTCAGATAGGAATACCCTCTAAAAAAACAGGCGTAACAAAGAAAATTAAGTCTTTAACTTTCTGCCTCTATAGAAGCACATAAAGCAGCTACCAAGAGAAATAAATTAATCAAGTTCAGACATGGTGAGAGCCCTGCAATTTTCCCCAAAGTCAATGGGAGTTACACCTACTTACAGCTGCTTTTTGCACCCCCCACCACCACTGCTTGCACACGCACAGCTGAAGCACACGCTGTACTCTGAAGTGTCCCTCCAAGAAAATGTCAGACAAAAAAAAAAATCCCTGAAAGTGCATGACAAAGTATGGAGCTGAAACCTACTTTTGCAATTTTATATCCATCTGCAGAGGGGCTCTTAAAGAGCCTTATCCCCTTCCTCTAGTGAGAAGGGGCCTCCGTCCCAACATCCTGCCCCCCACCACGCATGTAAGGGACAAGTTACAGGACAAACCTCTACAGCCTTCAGCAAGAGGTACAGGCTATTAAAAATAGCACAATTTCAGCTTCGCCCCCCCCAGCCTCCATACACAACGAGAAAGCAGACCTTGAACCCAGCTACACAGTACTTTCCTCCTGCCACTGACTGGTGACTCAGTTGACAATTTTAGGAATGCACATCAAGAAGATTAAAAAAAAAAATTTTTTTAAAATATCATACAATAAACACAGAGCCATACAATGCAAATCTGTATTTGTTTGAAATTGAGGAAAATAAGCATTACCTGTTCTTGTTGTTGGGCTTGTTTCCCTGATGCATTTTGCTCCTTGGCTGTAGTCATGCTCACCTATTTGTGCCCACTGCAGTGGCAAACAGGATTTTACAGTGTGTGTGTGTCTGTGTGTGTAAGCTTGTCTGTGTGTGTTCAGACATACACGCGCACACACACACACAAAGACTAAAGGGATGAGTAACTAGTCCATCACTTAATCACCAGCTGAGAAATTTCCCACCCCCACAAAAAGAAATAAATAAAAATGCAATGCAAAAAAGCACTAGTCTAGCTGTCTTCCCCCTTGAGCCTCTAAAATAAAAGCAGAAGCAGGAGCAGAGAGAAGGATGCTGTGGGGGCTTCTTCAATTAGCAACAGCCTCTGCAATCGTCACAGAAACAATGATAACTGCTTGGCAACCAGCAACTGGCAGCTCGGAGCCGGGAGGCAGCGATGTGGTCCTCGCTCCCCACCTCCACGGCGGCAGCCCGCGCCTTGCGCATGCACCCGCCGCCTCGCAGCACAATGTGCCGCTCGCTGGCGATGTGCAGAGCCGGAGAGCGGCAGTCAGCTCCCCTCCCGCAGCCAGGCGAGAGGGGCCGCAGGCACCCGGCGCTCAGGAATGAATTCCCTCATTCCCCACGATGCCGGCGCCGGGAGGCCCGCCGATGCGGACTTTCTGGCAGACGCGCTCTCGTCTTCTCCCAACTCGGGGAGGTTTCAGTGCCCCGGCAGCCCCTGGCTACGAAGGAAACCTGTGCCCAGGGCAGCCGCTGCCCCGCTGCCAGGGCACTGCTGGAGGATGCCGTGTGCGCTCGCTCCCAGGGAAGCAGGTTCCCACCGGTGGGACGCAGACAGCACCACTGCTCCCCAGGCAGCTGCTTGCCTCAGTGGCACGTTCACCAGGATGAAACATGCTCCCAGCCTCCCCCAGCCCCCTCCGTGTCCCTGATGCGACAGGGGCCACGTTGCATTTCTGCCACCGTGGCTGCCTCCTGTGCACTTGGAGCTGCCATGTAGGTCACGTTGCAGGGTGACACAGCGCGCTGCTGCTCCACTCCACGCTGCGAGCGAGCTCCCTGCAGACTCCCTGCCATCACAGAGATCTCTCCAACACGGCAGAGCACTCCAACAAGCCTTCCTAGCCTGCTCGCCCACCTTGCTGTCAGCATGGGGTGACACGGGCTGTGCCTGAGCAGGAGGCATAAAGCGAGTACCACTCTCCAGTAACCCTCAGGGGAACTTACGTAGTTGGACAAAACTTGCAGCAGTATGAAGGTTGTTCAGTATTTGCTCGGGACTGATGCAAGCTCTAGCTCACCTCAACATCAGGCAACATGAAACTGCCATGTTGCTGCTTTTCCCCTCCTCACCTCTTTCCCAGCACACCCAACATACTGGGTTGGATTGAGCCCATAGCTCGCCTCTGTGCACTCTGTAAAGGTAAATGTTTGCTCACTCACGTGATCCTGGGGTCTTGGCTGAGTCTGCAGATAACCAGCTAAGGAAAGGGAACATCACAGTATTTATCTGACAAGGAAGTCATTATGCCCCATTTGATCCTCAATTTGACAGCACAGATTTATCATACAAGGTCATATTCACCAGGAACATAACTCTGCTAGAGCCAATGTCTCCTTACACCTGGGATAAAGTTGATCCTTGGTTCAGGGACAGATCAACAGCAGGCCAAGTTTTCCTAGAGGTTATCTACTAGCCACTGCTCAGACCTAAGAATTTCTGCATTTTTATCACTATGTATCACATCAGTTCATAGAAACTACAACATAAAAGATTTGCAACATGGAATTGTGCTAGTAGGAAACTGGACAACCTTGCCTGGTCCCAGGTGTCAGGATCCAGGCAACAGCTCATTCAGGAAAAAAAAAGTGAGTAGCACCTCTCTAATAAGAAACAATAATCTACATTTAAATCTAACAGCCCGTGCCAACCTCTTGCTGAGTTATACTGTCCAAGCTTACATTGCAATTTCATCTCTTTAGTCCCAATAGCTTTAGTCACAATATTTTGTGTATGTTTATAGTGAGGTTATTCTTGCTCATACATTTTTCCCTAGACATCAGAACAGAATGTCTTTCAAGGTCTTTTATAAGTGGATCCGTTTGAATTTTCCAGTTGGCTTGGTCTATTTTTCTACCTGTTGTGGGTAGTAATGAAGGCTTGCTTTACTCCAAATTTTTGCTATTTTTCTTTCTAAGAGTAATTAAAATGAAACAAAACTGTATTTGGGGATTTTTTTACTTCTTTACAGTACATCCTGGAAATCTCTGCAAAGCAGATCTCTTTCAAAACATAGACCATTGACTGTGTCCCCAACCCCTCAGTAGTTACACTGGCAATCACTGAACATAACTGCACTCCTATTGAAAAGAAATATATTTGTACCTGTCTTTTTACCTTTCATGTCCTCCCCATGTGTATTCAATTCTTTCACAGTTAACAATCTAGAAGACACAGTTTTCACTAGTTTTCTGGAAACGACCACTCTACCTTACAATGTAGATTTTTTCCACTAAGCTTGTTGTTGGACACATAAGAATTACTAATTAGTCCAGCAGTTAGCTATGCAAATGCATATGGCTTAACACCTCATTACAGAGGTGCATTACGATACTGACTATTCTTGCTGCACCTCCCAGTATTTTGGCACAGCTACTCCGGTGTTACTGAAGTGACTTGATCTCTCTGCCTGGTGGTACCTCTCTGTCACCCCTGACCTGTGTGAGTAGTTTCATACTCTCAGAATGCCACGAGCTGCTGCTCACTGACAGGAGGAACATGGAAGCAGGGGACAGCCATGTCTTCCGGCTCTCTGCCACCATCCTTCCTCGATCAAAGGGGTTCAGAGGTTGCCAAACACCTCCTGGGGAGATGCTAGAGGAGGAAGCAGTGGCCACTGCCATTCAGAAATAGTCATTACTAACAGGCATAGAATAGTCTGCTCACATATTAGCAGGGCTGAGGCCACCCACCATGACCCATGTGTTATGGTAGGGTACCAACTTTATTGCTTGACTGAGACATCACTTATGAAAGGTTAATACATCCCTATCACAGAACAAGAATCACTATCTGCCAACCACAGCAGCTGGATTTATTTAGGGCATTTGCAGGAGGCACTGACAATAAGGATCATGGGAATACAACCTTCCTATCCATTGCACCCCACAGCACCCCAGATGATCACAGGGATACAGGCAGCACATTGTTCCTCCCTGCCAGGTTTGAAGATGCATCAGGCTGTTCATCCTCTACCACCCATCATTTGCAAGAGGTTTGTCTCCACTGGCTGCCTGGGCTATGTGCAGGGTCTGTCACCAGGCTTGCTCCCTGCCACACAGGCTGCACTCCCATCATGAGCAATGCTCCATTAATCCATGTAGTCCACACTGTGCCACCACTGAGACAGCTCAGGAGCACCACTGTGACCACAGACAGCTCTCCCTGTTAACCAAGATGCATGTTCAAAATGACAACTACAACCACTTGAATGGCATCCCCACACTTGACAGCAATTATCCCCTCCAGCATCATGGCAGGACAGACCCATTTACCTCCCATCAGGAGAGGAACCAGTGACAGGTGAAAGGAACTGTTCCCAGCTTCTCAACTCATCTTCACCCAGAGTGCTTCTTTCAACAAAATCATGCAGCGCTGCAGTAAGACAGATAATTTTTAATTACCTTGTAACAAAGTAATCACACATGTCTTACAGCCTTTCCTGTTAGAAGGGAAGTGCTTCATTCTCCTGAGACTGGCACAACAGGACTGTGGGCTGGGTTCATTCTCAAAATGCTATTTGGAGTTCTTGGAGGCCATCTCTACCACCACCACAAAGCTCCCTCATGATCAAAGACTGCTGCAGGCCTTGCACGCTGCAAATGGAAAATAGTGCCACAACGGCTCTGGAAGACAGGATGGACTAAAACCTTAAAAAGTCATTGCCATGAAGACCTACGAACTCTTAGGAGATAAAGCACAATAACTGTTGTTTATGACCATGCATTACAGCAATACATGCTAAGGAAAGAAGCAGTTTGCTATTGTTCCCAAACATTTTTAAGCAGATCAGTTTACTAAGACCATCCTTGATTTTGCCCCTCCGTGTAGATAGAGGTCTCTGCTGCTGGTGGATGCAGAGCAGCCCCTTCATGGGAAGAAGCAATGGCCTCTCAGGAGTCAGTGCTGAGCACTGCCTTCTCCTGCATGTTAGAGGCCAGATCCAACAGCAGCCTGTGCTCACAGGGAGCCTCACAGCTGCACAAGTCTGTTCATGGGAGTATAGACTAAGCAATGGCAGTAATAAGCCTACAACAGCAAAGGGTATAGCTATTGGATGCAGAATCCTTCTGCTTCTTTGAAACCTGGGGTTCAGGCTGTACCACGTTGGACTATTTATTCCCCCTTCATTACCACATCAAGGAAGTTGAAGCCAGCGGGCAGAGTGGGTACAAATGAATTCTACTTGATTAACTATACCTTTGCACAGTTTGCTAATGTCCTCCCCTGTCCAGATAAAGACCAGATCCCATGGAGAGATACGTATCTGAAATTTTCAGTGGGTCTAAACCATTAGTACCTGGGGTGCGGTAACGTGCTACCTCCAGCAGAACAACACCACAACATCTGCTTTTGTACAGCCAGTCCCTCTGAGTTTCACACTCAGTTCCCATTGGTTCGGCTCTTTTACTGTCAGTTCAGGAAGGACACATGCCCAGGAAAGCACATACTCTAGCAAGCTATGACAATGGAAAAAACTACTCACAGGTAGGTTACAAAGGAGAAGTCCTAAGGGCTACAGGTTTTTTAGAATACAGTGTTATGGAGGTAGTAGATGTTAGTAAAATAACTTGGGAAGAGAGACAGTCTGCCAGCACAGACCAGACATCCACTGCAAGCAAGGTGAGATCAGCCTTTAAAAATGTTGGTAGTCATGGATTTTAGCATTCGGTTATTTGAAAGGTGATGGATGTAGCTTAGATCAAAACAGACCCACAGGATGCAAGTGCTCAGTATGCATCAGTGCTGCTTTCCAGGGGGGAAGACAGCAAAGTGGGGACACAAGGCTGACAGCTCCTGGCAGCTCCTGCAGCAACTATCTGAGAAGAAGGTCTACCTGACTCATGCTCTTCTAAGACCAGTGACACAGTCCCCAAAAGATAAAACTATTTAATCTCTAAGTCTGATTTAATACATTTGCAGCTGCCCTACTGCCCGACCATTCCAGCTTTCCTAGAAAATTTTGAAGAGGAACAAGAGGGAAGGGTCTGTACAAAGCAGGTTGTGCATGGTGGCATCTTCATGGTCCTGCAGATGTTCCAAGGCATGCTGGTGACCAATTCACTCTCCTCAGTGCCAGTGCCAACTTTTCATACACACAAAGAGCAATGGCACAGCCTCTCTTCATTCTGCACCTCTATGGCCCAGATGGAGTAAGTCAGGGGGATCTGTGCTCCTCCACTGTAGATCTTTCTGGAGATTAAGCACTCCCCATATAGGGAAGGCCAGAGCAGAATAGAAAGCTGTAAAACCATGAGGGTGGCATGGTTAAAAACTCTCTTTAGAGGAGTTTATGCTTTTAGATGCTGCAAAAGCAGCCAGACATCCTGGCTGTTCAATCTGGAGATCTCTGTTCTGTGCTCATCTGAATAAGCTTTGGAGAGGGAGAATTTAATTCTGTTTTGTTCTGAAAGCACAGTTTGTGCCCTGCCCCTCTCCAAGAATGTGACAACAGTAATATCACATTATTGCACAGCAATGTCCCCAGTCAGAATTGGGAATTGGAAGCACTTAGACGTTAGATCAGCTGACATCAGCCCTAGTCCTACAAAGGCTGCAGAGCATCTCTACTGCTTACACACCATCCCCAGCACTGCTTCTCCACTTTGTTACTATTAGAAGACCACAAAAACAGTTAATCTTGTTCCAAATTAATCCCTGACTTCTCAGTTTGTCAAAGAGCATCCTCAAAATAATTTTATTATAAATGGGGAAAAAGCTTTGGCCTTTAAGGATATGTACTATGTACTAATTAGCTCTATCTTGCACCACCCCTGCTACTGTCGCCCCTCTCCGGTTGTCTCCAACATGTTAGTTCTGCCAAAGGTTAGTCACAGGGGTCTCTATGTCCAGTTCAGAGGCTCTACTGGGGACCTCTGCAGCTTGGTGATCCACTTGGATGATTTTTCAGATCAAAAGTTCTGTGTACATGCTAAAGGCAATAATAAATTATGAATACAGTTACAGATAAAAATATATTGCATTTCCACTGCCCATGACCAAGATCATTAAGAAAGCAATTTGGTGTTGTATTTTCATTTAACAGATCAAATCTAGTTTATTTAGCCAATGTCATTAACTAGTTATTTGCATGAATATCTGTTCCTACAGGGGATACACTTCAAAATGTTTCTACAAGCTTGAGAACTGATGTTTGAAACAGCAGGTACATGCAGCAGAGGACACAGAGACAATGGGCAGTGCAAGAACGATTTGTGGCAAGAACGACTGTGTAACAGTCCTGTATTTGCACATTACCAAAACTTTGCTAAGTTACTTTTTAAAAACAAACAAACAAACAAACAAACAAACACTTGATAAGGTAGTTTAAAGTGGTTATAATAGTTTTATTTGAAGCACTGTATTCTGCCACTTCCTGTTTCTTGCTGCAGCTTTCAGTTCCAGAACTCCACAGTTCATGGTAAACAAATAACACAACAGTAGGATGCAAACTGTGAAGGAGTCTGCTTGCTCATGCGCAGCTCGAGCTATTTTGCATAGCACTTTCCTGCGTAAATTGGAGCGTGACTCTGGGGACACAGCAGGTACTTGTGCCCTTCTCGCCTCTGGATTATGTTTCCACTTTGATTTGCTCATCCTAAAGATCAAGTGTGTGTACTGATAGTCAGACTTCCCTATTTAAGTGGATTATATTTTTCAGAAACATTACTTTTGATCCACTGTGGGGTTATTTTTTGAGTCAGCATATGTATTTTAATACATCATTCCAGCCTCAAAGGCACATGATTAGCAGTGCCATAGTTGTTTGGCACAGTGTTATCCCTGCAAAGAATACGGACCATACCACTGGCTTTCTTCTTCTTCTCTGCCTGTTCCTGCTGGTGTGACCTTGGCAGCTGTAACGCAACAGATGCCTCTTTCTCACTTGTTTATCTGTGCGAGAGAGACTTCTGAGGCCCCAACTTCAGTGCCAGCTGTGAATCATCTCCAAATTGGTTTTTCAAAGTTTGCCTCCTCACAGTCTGGCTTAGTATTTCTGCTCCCCGCGATCTTAGGGATCAATCTTCACTGACATTTCTCTCCTCTCCTCTGGTTATTTCTGGGTAGCAGCTGAATCCCTTCCTTATTGATTCAGTATGGGCTCTTTTTGACTGTTGTTTTAGGAGTGGAAGGATTTATTTCTTTGTTCCCTACTTTTTTCTCTCTTTATTTAAACATAAGTTTTACAGAATAGCCACAATATATATTTTGTAACTGAAATATCCAGGTCAGAAAATATAAAAGAGACCACCAGTGATGAGAAAAGAGAACAAAATAACCCCCCCCAATTACTGTCAAACAGAGAAAACCCATCTTCAAAACAGCTGCAAACATATTAGGCTATTTAGCAGCCTACTGCTTTGGAAAGGGAGAGCCTGATCTTCATTTTTAGCTGTAACAGTGATTTATAGGATGAATAAATGATCTGCATATAAGATGATGACTGGTTTAAATGTAAATGTTGTGAAAGACTTCTTATGTAAGCACATACAATTGCCTGAGAGATCTTCATACATAAAAGCCACAGCTGGAGCAAGTGGCTTTTTAAGCATTTGTTTTATGAAGTACACTTTTCATTGCAATGGCTGTTATTTTTCATTTACTTTTATATCAGCTTTAACCAAAAAAAGAGAGAAAGAATACTTGAACTATACGGCACGATCTGTACATTTTCAATAGTGAGGATATGTAAAATACTGACACTCTTCAAGCAGATAGATGCACATAACATACATCTTAAAGATGTCATATTTAGTTGGAAAATATACCACGACAACTGATGACGTCTCACAAGTGATGCAGACATAAGGACCAAATGTCCTCAGCTTCTGAATGTAAAACCTGACAGGTGGCTGAACTGGATGGCCCATCGTACACCATGGTAGCCTCGTGGTTAAATTATCACAAATGTTCCCAAACAACACCAAGAGGGGCAAAGGTGTCAGCTCTGGCACCTGCACTAGTGTTTTCACTGGCCTTTACTGCATCCCCAAAATGCTCACTGGAGCTGGATGGCTTGTGGTGGTCACTGCCCTCAACTACTGGTGAGGACCGTGATGGCTGTGACTGTTTGTATATTAGTGTGTTTTTTCTCAAGTGTTTCTAGATCTCTTGGGATTAAATCTGTTATGGTAAACATATGTTGCTGTATTCCTACTAGCTCTACGGTAGATAAGCTTTTCCATCACCCCAAAATAGCCTTTTCAAGAGTCTGAACAATGAAGACACTGCAGACACTTGTCTCATCTAAAAGAGGCACAAAGGGATCCAAGACCCTTCATGTCTGCTTCACATCTTCATTTCTAGAGAAGGCAAACCCACAATATTTCCAGATTCCTGTACTCAAGTCTTTGAATGTGTAAGGAAGAGGCAGAAAACAACACTTGGGCATAACCACTTCACTGGATGGATGAAACAAATGGTGCACAGATTCATGTCACTTCGCTCACTTTCCCCCTCCGTGCCACCGTAGGCCCCTAGCGTTCACCCCTCTGGATTGCAGGTCTGGCACGGTACATGTACTAAAGCAGAGAACACCTAAAACTTCTTATCAGTATTCTGAATGCCCTCTAATGGAAATGCTGTTTATGGGAAATGGGCCAATTGGAAAAGCCTACCCAGCATCCCTAACACAGAGGTAAAGAGGTAAAGAGAAAGGGGATAAACAGAGTTGACTTATTACTAGTGCAACTTTAATAGTCCACTTTCCTTGAGATGAAGCAAACAGAAACCAGAACAATGCCTTGCTCTAAGTTTAAAAAACTGACCAGCAGTTTTGATGTGCCACTTGGAGCACCTTTGAGAGGTTTTGTTTTCAGCAGATGAGAGGTGCTTTTTGAAAGAGTGCTAGCACTGTCTCTGGTTTAGCTGCCTCAGTGAGGTACTCTTCAATTCTGAGAATACTGCACCAAACCAGATTCCCAACTTACCTGAAGTCAGATGACACAGTAAAGAAAGTAGAAATCTTGCTGAATGATATGCAAACACATAAAATACATAACTGCCTGAATACAAACTTAAATAGCGTAAGTAATTCAAGTAATGTAGCGGCAAAGTCTTGTACCCACCCATTTATTTGACCTGCTTGTAACACAAGAGAATTGGTGCAGAAGGATGCATAAGATTTATACATCCTATACATCTTACTGAGTTCTGGAGAAGAGTAGGGCTCTGGGCACAGCATAAAACCTCTAAAAGGAAATAAGACATCCTTTACTTAGCATTGATAATGTTCATTAATTACAGAGACATAACAAGTATTCAGCAATGCCACCTCAGGCACTCAGGCAGAGCTGGTGCGAGGGCAGCTTGCACAGTGACTGGTGTGCTGCAGAGGAGGTGTGAAAGCCCTCACATCTCTACTTGAAATGACAAAGAATGCCTCAACTTTGCCCCCACCTGTCCATATTGGAAGCAAGAACAAGGTTTTAAAAGTCTGCAACTGTCAGCGGCACAAGAGCAGCAGCAGCAGAGGTGGGATGTCCAAAATGTACAGGGAGCATAAAAAGTCTCTTGCCAGGGTTCAAGACTACTCCCTGTGTCTTCCCACCCAAAATGTTTGCTCCTTTGAGGTCTAACAGCCAGGCAGAGGAAGGGTGAAGCAGCAAGAGTAAGTGGTAGTGATCGGGGTACATGTAATTGCTCTGGATGTCTAAGTGCTGCCATAGGGTCCCAGGAGTGGTAAGCAGTATTCATAAAGGACTGAGGACTTCTGCTTAACACACATTGATTCAACATGACTTTGAGATTGTCTCACTACATTTGCAGGGCTTCACTATTTTTTTGTGAATATGAATAAAATACAGCCTCCCCAAAACATTACAGATAGTGTGATGTAGCTAATCATACCTTCCCCACACACAACTCAGATCAACAAATGCATCCTTTCTATTGCACTCACCAGGTGAGTTTGTCTTCAGTAACACAGTTTTCACTATATTATTATTTGATATGCTATCTGTGACCTTTCCATTTTACCATATTCTGGAGACAGCATAGAAGAAATAATGACACAAACATTTCAAAGTAGCCTACAGCTGCATAAATGAGCATGTCTGAAAAAAAAAAAAAAAAAAAAAAGAAAAAAAAAATCCGTGATTTCTTTTAGTTTAGAAAACAGCACAAGGATTGGAATTTGAGATATCTGGAGACTAATGGAAAGTTCCATAACACTGCTAGGCAACCCCTAGGCAAATCCTAGGAGCTAAAAAAATGCTATGCAAGAATGTGTATTTTTCCTCCTAAATGCATATCCCTTAGGAAACCATGCAAGTATGAAATTTGCGCTTGAGTGTGATAAAGTGTACTAGACAGAACCATACGCTTGTCACAAATATCTAATGCTAGTCTCATTCACATACTTCTCAAACTGTATGTAATTACACACATATACTATGCTCATCATACATGTACAACATCAGATCATATGTACATCACAGATACAAGTGGCACATGTGATTGCCTACATATGCTGTAGCACAACATCAATGTCCACAAAGAGACAAAAGCTAAGGCCAAACCTGTTTCCAGTTGTCAGCCAAGACTTCTGTTATCCCACTCTATGGTCTAGTTACAAGAAGAGATGGCAGAAGGACTTAAACCCCACCTGCTAAATGTCAGCAGTAGGAGGCAGTAGCAGATCAATACCTTGTGCTTGGATCAGGCTTTGTTGTAAACAGTGTGTTCTGAAAGCCCTGGGTCGTTGCCCAGCTCTACCTGTGAAATATCTGCAACTGCAATGTGTTGCATTTGGAAGGCTTACAAAGTCTCACCTTCATACATGAACTGACACTGGAAAAAAGTTACAACACCCAATCACTGCATGCTCTGTTGAGCACATCAGACCTTTTAAAACAAGAAGGGGCAGATTTCAGCACACTCGAGAATATTATCAGCCTTTTATTGCAAATATCACCCAAAGATAGTCTTTTGAACATTTTTTTCCAGGGATAATAAGGCAGGTTAGGGCTTATATTTATTCATGGAATCATCAGTCTTTTCATTTCGACTGTTCTATTCTATAGATCAAGACTTCTGCTGGTGTGGGAAGTGGCTGCAGAATGGGACATTTAAAGGCTTAAGCTGCAAGAGCTTGGAAGAGCAGATATAGAAGTTGTCCAGTGGGGGAAAAAAAAAAAAATCAATTCCATCTGCCTTATAAAGCAATCCAGAGCACTGAATAGTTGGTTAACTACTTTTCACCTTGTGTTGTAGTTTGGTGATATCAGAACAAGCAACAGCTACTCTGAAAGGATTAATACCAGGAGAAAGCATAATAGATTGATGGGAAAAGTATACACATCAGGCTTGCCAGTAAGTCTGAGCTCAGCATGAAAGGGAAACTAAGGTATAAAGCTTTAACGGACAGGATTCTTCAACAGTATTTCACCTGATTGCTTTGCCCCTTCCAGTCATCAAAGAAAAGTCAAAGTAAATGGAAAAATTCTAACCAACAGATCAGGCTTTTAATTACATCCAGAAATTAAGTCAAGAAACAAGCTTTCTGAAACAGACTAATCTATTTTCAACATTGTTTTTCCCCTTCATAAATGCCAGAGACAGCCTGCAGGCAATTAAAAGTTACAAAACCAGCCGAATAGTCAGCTATAGTCTTGAAAGGATGCTTTCATTTTGGTATTTTATTCAAATTGATTTCACTTCAGATAGTATTGGCAGCAGAATGACATACACCTGACTCAATAGTTCATCTTACCAGTTAGGTACTAGCCTTAGATTGTTGGACCTATGTGGTAGTTGTAGAAGGCAAATAAATATTCATTTGTAGTCCATCCAGCATTACATTTTAATGCTTTCTTATCAACGGGTTCATTAGGATGGCATGAATTGTAATAAAAATGAACTCTTTGGTATCTCATTGCTAAATAAACTCTGCAGTATAATTTTCTTTGGTACAGATATATTCCTTAGCAACACAGTGAGAAGATTCAAGCAGTCCCTTACAGAAACCTTTTTTAAAGATTAAAATTTCTCCCCAATAATAGTATGGCATGTTAACAGAAGGTAACATTAACACAGATGGTAGAATAAACCCTTAGAATACATGTAGACCTTTGCTGAAGGAGTAGAGCCCACACTGTGTTGTGGAGCATGGTACCAGAACGCCACTTCACTTCATCTTTCTTTCCATGAGGAAAACGGGGTAGTTAATCTACCTGGGATGAATCCTTTTCCAGGAGACAGAAACTTAAGTATATTAATCAGATTTTGCACTGTAAATGAGGTTTAAATTTCTATAATCAAAGATGCCTGATTTCTTTAAAACTGATAGAGCTTCCATCCTGGCAAAATCCTATGCATCTTCTTCTTCCAGGCACTAAAGATCCTTGACATTACTCTGGCTCTGTAAAGTGTCTATAAGTGGCTTTAAGTGCAATGCACATCAATTTTAAAGCCTCCTTACACAGTCAGAAGCGTATAAACGAAAATACATTTTTGTGTGCTGAAGTCAAAACCAAAAAGCATCTATTCATAAAATAGTCCTGTGGTAGAGTTGCATGCAATCAATATAGTCAACATATTAGAAATTCATTGTAATGAAACTAAATAAAAGTACACTTATTTCTTTTTAAATTATTTGTGTTACAGCAGCACCCAGGAGCTGCACTGCCCAGGGTTCCCTGTGTTTTGGGCTAGAGATGTTTCCAACAGAACAACAGACCCTGCTGAAAATAACTTACAATCCAAAAAGAATATTCTGCCTGCCATCTGCCCAGCATGCTGCTGCCTATTCCTACAGAGACCGTTTTTACTATTAGTGAGTTTTTCTGTCCACACAGGACAGACATTTCTTTTTTCAGTACTCACTTCTAAGGTACCCTGTTAAAAGACTCTTTCTGTGTGTGTAGCGTTGCATCTCTCTCCATCCTTTCATAGACTTTTTCAAAGTACCCTTCCTAGATACAAAAAGCTTGGACAGTTCACATCATCATTCAGTAGCTTTCGCTGATGTCACATCTCCATTTGGGTTGAGCAGAATGTAAAAGATGCAGTTCCCTGCACAAGTCTCCAGCCTCTGTCATTTCTCCATCAGCTGTTGAGATTTGATGCAACCTCCACTGAACACAACATTGTGTTTCTACTTGCAGGGCTGGGCTTGGACACCAAGACCACAGACTTGCTGGGGGCTGGGACCTGGGCTTTACCCTGCAGCTCAGCATTACAGAAATGGACAGCTTTGTGCTAAGTACCAGGACGTAATTCAAAGTACAAGGCTTTTTTCCTTTTGTACAGTGTACATTTAAAGAATCATTCATGGATAAGACTCTTGATCCATACATAGTGGGACACAATGGTGTATTTACAGTCCAGAATCCATTACAGTTAATATTGCACTATTTACACTCATCTGCCATAAATCTAATGCTGTTGTTAGGGCTGTACCATTTAATGTACTCTAGGAACGCCCTTCAAGCCAGTATCAATTACATTTGTAAGTAAACTAATGCTTTGGGTTAAACAAAGTGAAAACACACTCTGAGAAATTTAGTACTTTGTATCTGCAGTTATTCTAAGTGAACCTTGCATTTTATTCAATTAAGTACCACAGAACATTAAAATGATCCAGAAAACATTAAATGAAAACATTGATTCTACAATAATAACGTTGGATGAGCCATGAACTGCTACCAGTAACATAATCATGACGCATCAAACTCGATTACAACTTCAAAATAGTCCTTTAATTTGACAGTAATTATTTGATGTTATTTTCAACTTGACTCTTTTGCCACTGACATTTGCACAAAGCTGTCTCTAATTTAAAGGCTGGTATTTTCTGACCTCAGTCTAGTCACCTGGCACACAAACTACTAGGTAGCATGAATCTTCTAGAATAGTATGTGTTCTCATCCTCTTCCTCTTTGACATTACAGTTTGCAAGACTAGATCCTGCAGGCATGTCAAGCTGCATGCTTTGTACCAAACCCAGACATTCATATTTCTTTGTATTTTACAGTCCTATGGGTCCCTGATGATGGTCTGCATTGGCCAGTCTAAACCTTACTGAACTCCGAAAGGTTTCAAAGGGAATGTCTTTGACTCCTTTCCCTTCTGTACTAAAAAACCAACCAATTCAAAACCCAATGAAAGCCCAAACCTCTACGTTTAAAAATGAGATACAGGAAGAAAGAACTTCCAACCTAATCCATTGTGCCATCATGGACATTTGATATAACAAGTATTTTTTGCAATACAGCGTACATAATGGGTATGACTTTATCAGATGTATTATTCCAGTCTCAGGACGATAGTTTAAAAGGTAATACCAATTCTCATTAGATCCACAGCATAGCTCTTAAAATGTCACTTTCCCCTTACAGATCAGGAGTCTTTCAGGCAGCCTTCTTTATAATTATGTTTATTATCAGCATCAATTTCCATTTCACCATTCAACTCAGAGGAAGAGCAGATGCCTTTCAACATTTACAAGGTAAACTGACAATAATTGCTTTACCCACTATGGAAACACAGCCAGTGCTGGGGTGAAGTGAAGCAGCTCTTTCCAAATCACAACAACCCCTAATGACAAGTTAGTCAGCAACTAAGAAAGAGCACCAGCCAGTTTTTTTTTTTTTCCAGGATCTCCTTGAGTTATCAACCTTTTACTCAGGGCTAAACTACACTTGCAAAGAGGGAAAGTATTTATGATAAAGGATAGTGCTTACAGGCAGGTTTGGAGAGGTTGCTAGAAGGTGCAACTAAATCTTCAGGAAAGAATGATGTACAGAGATTGCTTTAAACTCCTCACTCAGCGAGGCATGTGAGAAGCCCAAATTCTATTAAGAAGAAGAAAACAATCAATTTCTGGCCTTCCTGAAGAAAGGGAAAAGCTTGACTTCATTAACACAAAAAGTGCAAAACCCAGAAGAGAGATAGAGGCCCAAAACTGCGTTCCTTTTTAAAATGCCAATACCCGTCTTTATTTTAGATGCCGATACTCTTTTTCTTTTCTTTTTAGTATGGATTATTGCTTCTTGAACATTCAGGTTTGACAGTACAGCAGCTTGTCTACCCAAACATTTAGCAAACTTGACAGTACTTAGCTCTAATAACTTCAAAGCCTGAGAAAGCACAGGAACATCATCATTTCACGCATCAGATCTGTTTAAGAACAGATACAAAGTACTGTTCACAAGCTGTAACAGAAAAAATATTGTCCCAGCAATAAAACCATGGAATGGAAAAATCATAGATATATTACCCATTTTCAAGTTTCATGAAAAAAACAATCAAAAGTGAACAAGATTTTGGTCACGCTGCTTCCACTGGAGAAACTCTAAAGGAAAAATAGTTTAACATAGGGTAAAGAAATTATACATTTTCTCATCAGCTTGAAAAAGACCACCTAGTCAAAAATGAATTTAAACTAGTTTTCAATATGTAAAATGTAAAGGTTTTGTCTGGTTTTGTAGTTAGTTTTGCTATTGTTATCTGTGATACAACAATACTAAATTGAATGAGTGCATCAATCTGTCAAATATTGTAATAAAATAGGAGCCTCCAAGTACAGCCACCTTACAGGTGAGGACATTTCTGAATGAAGGATATCTCTGCATCAGCAGGCAAGATAAAAATCACAAAATACATTACATTGGATCAAACTGATGAGCAGTTCAGCGCAGCTCATAGTATGACAGCCAGAATCAGCCAGAGTAAAGTGCAAAAAGACTGTCACAAACCTGCTTAACGGCACAAATTTTCTGTTGTTAAGAGATAGTAATATTCCAGGAGTTCTTTTATCTTTATATCTTTTAATCTTTATGCTTATAATTGTGAATGCTTTTTGTTTGTGTAAACACAGGAGCACAGAGATCACCTGACTAGAAAGTACAAGCGGCTGAATCAATTATGTAAAAAGCATAATTAATTCCAGGAAGCATAAAAACCTGGAATGATGCTGGGCTTCCAGCTCCACTTATATCTTCATCCCTAATGTTTAGAATTTGACTTAAGTCATGGAGTTTCACTATTTCTCCTAAAGTGTGCTACTGCTAATCAGAACAGCAGTATTCTTAGTTTTGATACAAGTTTCCATATTCTTCCCAAACCTGGAAGAATCCTTCTCTTGACACCTTCTCATGGCAACAAGCTCCATGGGTGAAAATAATGTTTTTGTATTCAGTTGTATTCAACTCAAACACTGGAAGTGTCAGGCCTTCCACTTGTTCAGTCAGTGGCTTCTGGTTTCCCTTCTCCAGATCATGCCTTGCAGCAGAACTTCAAGTCATGCAGGGAAATATTTGGAGGAAGTGGGTAAGAAGGAAAACTATTTAGCAAGAGTCTGAGTGGAATATCTCACTGCTCTGGTTTCTGCTACCCCGTTTTCTTCCTCCCTGTAGCTTCTTGTGTATCTGTTTAACAATGGTCACAGCCATTTGTCCATCTGCATGTGAAGAAGGGGAAAAGATGTCCTGATAACCTGTTTAGACCCACCCCCTTCCTCCATCTTTTTCTATTGTGAGAGAAGAGGGCTCCAAACTTGCAGGTGCCTTAGCCCTATGCTCCACACACATCCCTTCCTTCTCCTACCCTAAGGTTATTTTGTACGTGCCCAAGCAGAAATATACCTCTTACTGCTTGACTACTGAATCACTGTTTAGTTTTATTTGCTCAACAACCTGGTATGTCCTTCTACAGGACACCATTCATTTCTGCCCGACTCCTTCAGACCACAACACCTCCCACTCACTCAATTCCCCCCATCCCAGGACCTTCCTAACCCTTGGCACAGGTCCATTTGCTGCATCCCTCTTTTGCAATCACCCTTGGTTCCCCCAGGCTTCCTTATCACCCTAGGGACAGAGAGTGGTATGACACATTTACCTCTCCACAGTGCCCTCAGCTCCTCATTCATCATTCTTCATTATCCTCATGCATGGGGTAAAATTGGGGATGCTAATTCCTGGCAGGACACTTGCATTTCATGGGCTAGATCTGGTCCACAGGTTGACAGCTGAAGAGCCCTGTGTAGCAGTTTGATATCCTCTTTGTGGTCTCTTTCCCAAAACTAAATAAACCCAGTATTTAACTAGATTTAACACAACCCCTATGCGTTAAGACTTGCTCAAGCCTCAAAACATGATCATCAGCCATCTCTGAGCCCAGCCCTGCATGCAGAGTTCCCAATGCAGCTACAGTGCTTACTTATATAATTATATTTATATAATTACATTACAATTACCCTCTGTATTATCCTCCATCCCATTTTTTATGCATTTTAACATCTTATTTGCATTTTGTTAATTCCTTTTTTTCCTGAATCCTGCTAAGCTCCTGGCCTCAGTGATGTATTGTGGTGATGTAGCTCCAGAGGTGCACTGTCATTCAAGCAATTACTGTTGTCCATTATCAACTAATTTCCATTGTCTGTAGAAAAACTCAAGGTCACACTATTCCACTGCAGCTTTGGGCTGATCACCCAAAAGAGTATGCCACTAATAATTACTATTTAAATGCTAGAATAGATGAATAGCAAACACATTAACAGTGGTTCAAATATGAAGATTATGCTAGAGGAGGAGATTACCACAATGCCAGATCCCTGAAGGTGCTGAGTACTTATAATTCTTGTTTTCATTCCTGCTGAGTCAGTGCAGGAGGGCTGTTCAAGACAGAGAACTGCAGTGGAGGCATGCATGAAAAGTGTACTCCCCTTACACCGTGGGTCAGATCCTACAGTGTCATGGTCTGACTATAGTTATATCTGCTTTGAATGAAAATCTCACCTGCAAGAAACTGTTACAGCTTTTTCTGTCTGCAAAAGAAAGGAATACCCCCTGAGAAAGAAATGCACATAGCCAAAAGCTGGAGGGGGGGGGAATGTCCCTCCAGTCCCCATCTTCCAGTCCGCATCTTCCAGTCCCCATCTGGTGCCTCGGGACACAGAAGGGTGGACATAACATTAAATTCTATCACTTTGAAACGTGAGGAGACAAGCAGAATATCACACACAGGATAGGGATGGATGCTGCCCATCACTGTGGCTTCTGGGGGCTCCCGTCTCCAAACAAGTGTGGGAAGCCTCTCTGGGAAAGGAGCCCACCTCAGGGAGAAATGTTGAAACTATCATGCTGCATTCTTCATCTTCTGTTAAATAGTTCCTGGCACTACATTCAGCTGTGCTTGAAACAATCCAGTTTACCAACATTAATACTTATGAGACATCACCCCCGACAGAGCCGAGCTCCTTTTGAATAAGGAACTGTGTCTGAAGGGCAGCCTCTGCTAACAGTAGACATAAGATTTTACACAGACTAAAGGTTATCATGCACATCCTTGAATGGCTTGTCATGCGCCTGGCCCTTACTGAACCTGAACTGTGGCACAAGGAAGGACAAGATTTCCACCTTTTTCCTCCACAATATTTTAAGTCTAATGTTCAAAACAACGCAAAAGTTGCACAAGAATGTGTAAGAGACCACCTAACGCTAGTCAACAGTGCACAATGCATGTTCGCTCTCACTCCCCGGTTCTTATTCCTCTGCAATGTTACTGACACTATTTGCTCTTCCTGAGCTAATTTTTAAGGAGATAATGTGCGTTTATTAAGTAGATCAATATTTTGCATTCTATGCTTTCAGTAAAGTCAGATAAATTATAGACTTTGCTTGACATTTATCTTCTGGTGCAATAATGTGTTTCAGAAACTCAAGTAAATTTATAAGCCAAGAACTCCCCTTTCTCGAGTCCAAGAAAACAATCCTCCATCATGTGCTTGCAGAAGTGAAACGTATTTCTCCCGTATGTTCTATTCTTACCAAGAATTGCAGAGACACTGGATTTTTTCATGAGCATTGCATATATATAGCAACTGCATTAGCCCCTCTACCCAATCCTCTTGAATCACCCCATCCTTGGAGATGGATTGAAAAATATCTGCCAAAGCTTTCAATTCTATTTGCTGCTTCCATCTCAGTTCTCAGATGTAACTCATCAGGACCTAGTGCCTTGTCAACTTTTAACAGCTCTAATTGCCTAACTATCTGCTCTGGAATAACCATAAAACCTTTCAGCATTTCGTATTGCCCCCAGGAAAATGTATTCTAGTCTTTTCTTAATACTAATAGCAAAGAACTTGTGGAGGCTCTTTGCAATGACAACCTCATCTGTCACTCCCTACTTCATGTCTCTTAATGCCCTCATTGACCTCTGTATTGCTACATTGTTTGTGTGATATTTAAGGACATTGTTGTTGTTTATCCATAATTCAGTTACTGTCTAATTGGCCCAGCTTAATTTTTGGATTAATTTTTCTTTTCTCTATGCAGATTTTTAAAAATTAAGAAAAAAAAACAACCTTTTTTTTTTTTCTGACAACGATGTAACAAGACTGAGCTGCATTGAAAGAGGATCTAAAATGTTTTTAAAGGAAAGGCATAATTAAACATTCCCTCACTCTCTTTATACATGTGCACACACATACTCATTTCAGAATTTGTTTTGGATGTCTTCTAGTTTAGATAGGTAATTTTCTTAATTTAAATCTCCAGCATATTGGGATGTTTACAAGGGGAAGAGGAAATAATTTGAAATAAAAACCTATGAGTGTTTACATCCAAATCTTCTGAGTCTCTGATATGTCTGATCCTTGTATTCATCTCTACAGAAAGGACTGAAAACACTGAAAGGAACCTGCTCTCAGCAGAGACTCTTAGGGCCAGAAGGGAAGTTAAAATAAAATGAGGATGACACCCCTTATCTTCTATGTCATCTTTCCCAGCAATTCATTTTTTCCCTACTGCTTTTTCCCCATATACTACACAGACTCTTCTGAGCAACAGGCTAAACTATCCATCATACATGACCAGCTCAAGTGCCTTATTGCTGGTGCCAGTTTCCCCATTCTTTGTATGTATTTTCAATACATTTTCTCATATATCTTCCCTTTTGACGTAATATTACCTCTGTTTTCTCTGCTGAAACCTAAATCCACAGTCTGCTCTGTGCGTTGGGTTAATCAGCCAATACAAATTCTTTTAATCCAGACTCACAAACCAGTTCCCCTTCATCTTCAGTCACTACTATTTTTTGTATATTCAAACATCTCCTTGGTAGCAAAGCGCACAGACCAGGAGCAGTCAAACAGAGGGGAGACATTCCCATGTCCCACATGTGTGTGACCTGGTCCAAAGAGGCATTCAGCTTTTGGGGAGTAATACCACATGGCAAAAATCTACTATTTCTCATGAAAGGTTTTAGCTAGGCCATTTGTCTTAAGCATATTCCCTTCCTTCCACTTCACCCAAACATATTAATTTGTGTTACACAAAGATGGCATTAACTCCATTATCTGTGAGTGTTTATCATCTCTATGTCTCTTTGTAGTCTTTTTCTTTTCTGCCTATTACTCACAGTTCCTCCCTATATAGCATCACACACAAATTCATTAACAGGCTGTTTACTCCCTCTTCAGGATCATTAAATGAAGATACTAAATGAAACCTGACCTAACAAAGACAGATGCAATAAGAATTTCCTTGTAAATAGAGTCTTTGCTATTTATCAAAAATTTTGTACTAATTTTCAGTCCACTCAAAGTTGTTTACATTGAGGCAATTTCTACAGGTTTTCAAATTTAGACTTGGCCCATTATTTCACACTGACATAAGTTAGTAAAGAAGGTCCATAAGACAAACCCAAGAGTTCTTCAAGATGTTAAACTGATTTCTGCAGATGCTCCCCCAAATCAGTAAGAAAATCTGAATACATCTATGGAGTCATCAATGGCATGAAACAAAATTGGTGATGCTTGGTTCTCTCCAAAGTTGGAGAGGTCATGTGTAGGGTACCAGCCGCACTCAGCCCTAGGCTGCTGAAGGACACAAATCTATTGGAGAGAGTCCAGAAGAAGCTCACAGATTTCCAAAAATACATCATATCTGAGGAAAAACTTGAAAGAATTCAGATGGTTTAATTTAGAGACACAGCAGCCAAGGAGATGTAACATGTCTCAGGAACAGCGTGGGTATAATTAAACTTGCCTTTGGACAAAAGGGTGAACTAGATGACCTTTAGAGATCCTTTCCATTCCTATTTTCTATGATGATTTGATTGCGTAGGTTGCCTACCCAAACTTCTCTTACAGACAGGAGCCAGAAGTCCTGCAGCCCTGAGCCTTGCATTTTAGACCCAAAATGCATTCACTGCTGCTCTGGGGTTGCATCTCCCTTCAGATCCCATGTCTGAGACAGCAGATGCTCAGTCCCCTGCCAAATCTGAATTTCAAGGGCAGGAAATTCAGCAAGAGCCATAATAAGTGCAAGTGCTGGAACCACTGCTCCTCAGGATGCCAGGGCCAAGGTGAAAGTCCTCTCACTGGGCACCAGAGAGAATCTCAGTTCTGGATGCTCCTCTGAGACACTCAACAGCCAGTAAATCACTTCTGAAAGGGTAGATTCTCAGTGGCCCACTAAGGACAGGAAAGTTGCTTGCATTGTTGTCTGTCACATGATTCACTCTGCCCTTCATTGAAGCAGGACATTCCTCAAGTCCTGCTGCGGTTACAGTATTGGCATTTTTTTTACTTCTAACCATCCTCTTGGCCTCTCTAAATGAAGAAGTGTCCTGATACTCAGCACAATTTATTACCAGATATAACCTGCCTCAAAGCACCTGCCTCTAGTCTTTATTTCTGCTAATACTTAGAGACAAAGTTTTTCCCTCTTTTTTCTTTTCCTTAACAAACAAGGCCATGCATCATTTTCCACTCATCTCTCCTTAGCTATCTCACTGGGTACTAGCCCCCACAAAACCCTTCTGAGCCAATCCCAGCATGCTGGCAAAGGAATGTTTACCTTCCTACATCTGTCCCCATCCCCAGAAGAGCTGCTTTTTATACTCTCTTGGATTTGTGAATTCATACAATCGATGCACAGAAATACTTTAACTGTAATAAGTCTGACATGTTTTCTTTCATAGTCATGCCCATAAACCTCAGATTAAATCTGCTGCTTAATTAATTTTCACTTAAGAGTGCCTGTCTCTCTCCCCTTTCCTCAGATCAATGCTTCTGCTCTGGTTTGGGCTCCCTGCTGCACTCACGACCTCCCCCTCTGCTTCCCTGGGGATATTAATTGCTTCTTTTTTTCAGGTATAGCCTTGTCTGTATGGGCTGCATACAGCTGGACAAAATTTACCATGTTTAGAAACAACTGTTAGCATGGGCATTTGGAACGGTGAATATCTGGTTTTAACCAGACACTTTAGGTAACTTTATGTATCTTTTCTGTTTGATCACTGAAAGGGAAAAACTACCTGTGTTTGCATTAGAAATCTCTGTTTGGAGTTAACTGTGTAACCCATCCCAGAGAAGAGATGCAACTCTTGGTGAAACAAGCACACAAAACCTTTTATTTGATCACAGAGATTCATGTAATGCTTTCTCCCCATTCCTTCTGCTTATTTACCTACAAAACATGCTCTCCCCTTTGGCTCCTTGCAGCTCTACTTCTGCCCTGGCTCTCTGCAGAACCTCATCACCCTTGTGTCCCCAGACCAGGCAGGTCACCCCGTATTTCCAAGAAAAAGGGGAGACTATTTCCAGTTCAACTTTCTCCCCAACAGCTCAGCTCCTGCTGACCCAGACAGCCAAGTGCTTTCTACACTTTCTGCACCTGGGAAAGCAGAGACTCTAAAGGCACCAGGAGAGTAGAATTGACTGTAAAAACACATCTCCTACAACACCCTGCTGGCTGATAATGATTGTATAGCTCCCCTCCACCACCAAAAGACAGAGAAGAGTATATATGCAAAAGCTGACATTTTCACATCTCAAAGAGAGCAATGTTTCTTGTTGTCTCCTTTCCCACCCACTGCCATGCATTACTGGTTCTGAGAGCTAGTGGGGCATCAGTAAAGGAGGTTAGATTAGCAGTTAGCACCTGTGAGTAGTGACCCACATATAGGAAAACACAAGCACTGAATAATTAGAGAGAGAAGAGAATAGATTCAGGAATACTCTGTGCCAGTTTTGCCAGAGTGCAAGGAGAAGGTGAGGTAGATATCCCCTTTTGCTTGAAAAAAAAAACACCTCCCAAAAAAAGAATCCTTCCTTTTTTTCCACCCAATATGTAAAATCATGCCCATTCCTATTCTAAACCATTGTTTCCTTCTGGAGAGCAGGGACCCTGAACACTGCCACACCATGGTGCTGCCCACCTGCCACGATGCAAAGGTCCATGGAGAGCAGGACAAGTTCCCACAAATCACAGGTTGGACACTGCCTGACCAGACTTTCACTGGCCTCAAAACATGTCGATCAGCCCCTGCCAGAACCTCCCACAATGTTTAAAAGCTACCCAGGACTCACATTTGGTACCCAAAGGGAATGCTAGGACCACTCTGGAGATGTGGCAACTGCCCTCATTCAAAACTATATATACATATATATATATATATATATGCACACACATAAACTTATATGTGAAATTTTCTGTAGTGGTTGGTTGACTTCTAGTACAGACTGCTTGTAAATCTATACACAAGAGCCTATCTAAGCAGCTCAGTGTTCCATCTGTATATATTTCTACCAGCCTGGCTACAGCCTGGCTGTTCCCTACACCAGGTATTACTTTAATGAAATGCTAATACTTAGAAACAGCTGAGCAAGTGTCTGAGCAATCAGGTAGCAAAAAACTATCAATGAGTTAGAGAATGGATTGCCTAGATCACACCATAAAGCATTCAGAAAACTACTTACTAGGTTTTATTTTTCCCCAGTAAAAATACTGCACTCTGTAAATCTCTTTAAGTTAAAGGAAACAAAACAGATAAAAGAACCAACCCCAAGCTTGAATATAGTTGGGCAGTATCTTAGATGAAATCAATTTGCACAAACTGTGAGAAATGAATGGGATTATAATGGATTATTTTAGTACAAGCTTTTGATGTTTTGTGTAAATATTTTTGGTATTTTTTTCCAAGAGGGATGTTTAATGACAACTGCTGAAAAAATCTATAAAATGCAGTACTTATGAGCACCGTGTGCTGCCTTGAAGTTGTGAGTGAAATTGCATGCAGAGGATAAATATATATATATATATATATATATATATATATTCAGCATTCAGGAGAACTACTAGCAGAATAAACAGTATTAAAGTATTTCTATTCTATCACTTTAATACTACAATTCCAAGGTGAAATCTTACTATAGACTTACTATAGCAGGCATAAAACTTGTGTAATATCCAACCCAAAAGAGAGAAGTTTGTGGAGCAGGAAAAAAATGCTGGCATATTGTGAAAATGTTAATTATGTCCAACAGGGTACTACAGACAGAAGTATTCAACCCTGTAAATCCTAGAAAATACCATTAGCACTCAAAAACATTACTCCTCACATCTGTCCAGCATCTTTGTCTTCAGCCATCTAAGAGCATCAGAGTTTTGCCCAGTGCACTGAAAAATATATCTACATCCAGAAATGCAAACAGAGAAGGAAACACCCACAATATTTTACATTAACAGAACTGCCTCCTCCTTGCCAGCAACCTGCCAGAAGTCTCTTTCTGAACCAAGCAGCTCAACACAGTGAAAACTTTACAGGTTCACGATATTAGTGGATAAAAAACTGAGTATGAGCCAGCAATGTGTGCTCACAGGCCAGAAAACCAACTGTATCCTGGGCTGCATCATGAGAAGTGTGGCCAGCAGGTCGAGGGAGCTGACTGTCTCCCTCTGCTCTTGTGAGACCCCACTGTGTTCAGCTCTGGGGTTCTCAACATAAAAAGGACATGGATCTGTTGGAGCAGGTCCAGAAGAGGCCATGAAGATGATCAGGGAGCTGGAGCACCTCCCCTGTGAGGACAGGCTGAGAAGGTTGGGGTTGTTCAGCCTGGAGAAGAGAAGGTTCCAGGAAGATCTTACAGCAGCCTTCCAGTACTTAAGGGAGGGATAGAACAATGGGTAAGGGTAAGGGTTTTAAACTGAAAAAGGGTAGATTTAGATTAAAGGAAGAAATTATTTACCATGAAAGCGATGAGACACTGGCACAGGTTGCCAAGAGAGGCTGTGGCTGCCCCCTCCCTGGCAGTGTTCAAGGCCAGGTTGGACGGGGCTTTGAGCAACCTGGGCTAGTGGAAGGTGTCCCTGCCCATGGCAGGGGGGGTGGGACTAGATGGTCTTTAAGGTCCCTTCCAACTCAAACCATTCTGTGATTCTGTGACAACCTCAACCTGATCCTACCATTCTGGGCTCTCCAGAGAGTCTGTATGGAAATAAAAATGAGCTACGTACTGCATGTCCTCTTTTCCAAGGCAGACTATATGAAAATTTCAAACAAAATCCAAGTGATATGAAGGCTCTTCATTTAAAATCTCATCAGCATAATCATCTCTCTTTTAAAGAATTAAAGAAACTAGTGCCCAATGATGACTTATGGTCACTAGAAGCCATTATCTTTGCTTAGTTATGACTACAGTTGTCACTATATAAATTGCATAGACCAGTTAGGTTATTCACATTACTAGAGGTATAACAGCTAATAATACAAATACCGCTTCAGGTCCTAATGATACCTCTGCTGTGGATTCTAAGACAGTACTTGTCTTATTAGGTGATGAGTGGTTTCTTGAGTTTGGTTTCTATATAAAAACTAAATACATGAACAGAGCAAAGAAAAATGTTATTTATAATCCTAAATATCATACCATTCCCCAGAGTGACAAGATCAATATTGCAGCTTGGCACTTGCTACTGTGACAGATGGTGCTATTAAAATACTGAACATATCTTTTCTGCAGGAAAAAAAAAAATCCTAAGTGAGGACATTATATGTTGTCCTCATCCAATTTGCATTTTAGGTTACTAAAGAATGGTTAAAAAAAAATAGAAAACACTTATGTGTTCCTCTTTCAAATATAACAGAACACTAAAAAAGACTATTATATCCTTTTTGGAACAGAGAAGTGAGGGATGCTTGCAGCAGTCTAAAGACTGTCAGAAAAGAGTTTTCATTATGTTCCCAACTGTATTTTGCATTAATTTCACCAGGTCTCTTTCATTTTTAATACAAGTCTGTACAAGAACAGATGAGGTTGGGAAGATTACCGATGTCTTTGTGAGCAGCTCCATTCTGTCAGCTGGGAGCTTTTTGCAAAATGCACCTGAGAAAAGCTTGGGTAAGAGTCAGTTGTTTCCCGATTCCCCAGGTATTTTAAATGAAAATTAGTTTAGATACTAACTATGGGTCAGCACTCACATAGCTCATTGTACTGCTGAAGATTGTCCCAACTGAAATCTCCTAGGCTGAAAGCCATCTGCAAGTACTTTAGCAATTGAGATTACTCACTGAATGAAAGCTCCCCATTTTTTATTTCTACCTATTAAGATTTCCAATTTGTTTTAATTACCTCCCCTCATCCCCATCTCTAGTGTTTAATTCTCCATTGTGAATTTCTCAGAGTTGCAACAATTGGCTTTACTCTAGTTACTTATTTATCTGCTCATTTAGATAGTTGTACTTAGAAGAAGAGGCATTGGAGGTTGAATCAGAAATTTTTTTATATTAATCACAGCTTTGCAGAGGATTTTTTTGTGTAAACTTAGACCTGACATTTCCTTTCTCATACTCTTAAGATGGTAACTTTTCTCAAGCAAGTTCTGTTCATTATGTTCTTTTCACTTCCAAGAAATTCTGGGCATCTAGGTAATTCAGAAATATGGTCTTGTGTTGTTGGTTTTGTTTTTTTTTTTTTTTTTCTTAGTAAGAGTTGGCTGGAAAAGACATTTCCAGTGGGAGAAAACCAAAAATCCACCTATTGAAAACTTTATCTTTTGCAAGAATCTTCTAATGACAAGTCTTTGAAGTAAATCAGGGCAAACTCAATGCAGAGCTTTCAACATTTGCATTAGCAAGTAAAAATATTTCTTCCTGCCCCTTGTAGCCTCATCTCTGCTGCCCAATTTCTGTTGCTATTGTTGTGGAGCAGAGCCCCATCGTGCTTCTCCTGACCAGAGAGGTTTTCCTGCTGATGGGTCACATCGCCCCTGAGCTGTGTGCAGATTAAACACACTACATCCACACAAGGGGTATTGTATTAGCTATGCTCCTAATGGTAAAATGAAACAATTTCTGTGTTTGGACAAGGCCACAGACTTAATATTGAATTTCTATTATGTCACACAAACAATACAAGAATACTTCCCATGTCAGGTGCCTGTGTGTGGTGGGAAGGAAGGTAAGCATCTTGACCAAAGAGAAACCTTTTGGGGGACAAAGGCAACACAACTGGACAATTTAATTCACTATCTACAGGACATGTGCCAGCTACTGTTTCTCTCCACAGTGAGTCCACTCATTCAAATGCTGGATTCTTTAAAAAAGGTTTCTGTGGGTTTCTGTGATCCTTCAGTAGTGCTGGACAGGTTTGTGTAATGACACAGAAGTTTAGGGATGGCTGCTGATGTCAGTTTCCCTCATTTCTCCACAGGAGAAACTAGATGGAGAATATGTTTTTAAGGTTTGAAAACAGGACAGTGAATGCTGGCAACAACTGCTGGTCTGTTAATGTAAGACAGGAATTGTAGTCTCGGGAGTAATAATGGAGAAGGGGTTAGTCCTAGTGAATGTAGATTTTTTTAAGAAAATGTAGTCTAAAGGGAAGTTCTAATACAGCAGAATCTAAGAAATAATAAAATCTCACAATAATGAAGTATAAAGTTCAGTATAAAGCATATAGTCATTATATGGAATATAAAAGAGTGCAACAGAGGACCACATTGGAGCTGCTGAATATATCATGTTAGAATCAGGAACTCTATTCAAAAATTGGGATATAAAATAAAAGAATGATGTGAACTTCCCTAGATAACGCAGTATACAGAGAGGTGCTGACCAATGAGAACTAATTCCATCTAATGCACAGGACATAAAGTCTTGCTTTAACATGCCTTTTAGCTGATGCTTGACCCAGGCTGCAAGCCTGTTCTGATATTGAAAAGTGAAGCCCTGTTTTCCACTTGCTCCAGTGGCAGGGTAAACTGCCAACTGTTGGTTTTTACAGAGGTTTAAAACAGATGTAGCTAACTAAAAAACAAAACAAAAAAACATAATTGCATTGTCTCCATGTGTTAAGGACATGACAAGGTGGAAGAATCATGGTTAATGGTTAACTTAAACAGGCACCAAGGAACTTTTTGAGGATGGAGCCTATTAAGAAGGCTTGATTTTCAGACCAAACAAAAAGTGCTGCATGCTGTTGGTAATGAAAATAAATATCTGAGCAACTGGTAGAAGAGATTTGGTAAGTGGGGGAAAGGAAGACAAAAGATGCTTGGGAAGAATCATGTCAGATGATTAATCCTACAAGGAGCAGAACTATATATTTATAGGGATCAGATGTGTTTTTTAGATGTTGGCAGGCAGAGCTAAGAAAGGTAGTCTAACAACAACAAATCCAAGAATCCTGATAGGAAAAGTTAACCCTTGTGCTGCTTAATACAAAGTAGTCGATCCTGATGTCTAAATCTTGGAACAAATTAGATGTCTAACTTAAAAACTGCTCCATGTCTATAAATTACCATTTTTGCTGAACTGAAAAAAAAGAAGAAAGAGTTTTAATGCCAAAACCAGAATGTAGAATGAAAACAAATAAAATCAGTAACAGAAAAATTAGGAAATGACATGAATTCCAGTATTATAGAAGCACTGACTCTGTAATTAGAGGTGACTGAGTCAACAAGTCAAAGCAGCCACATTTTAAACAGATTTATTCTGAAGTTAGATTCTGCTAGAAGTAGCAGAAATAGCGCTCTTGATATATTCCTTTCTTGTGTCTAGGTAAATAGGGGAAAACAAAACATCCCCAGAGCACACAGGTGGGGAATACTGGAGCCCTCCATGCACTGCCCAGGAGAGGGAAAGCCCTGCACTACCAGCAGTAATTCCCTTCCTCTTCAAGTGGTTTAAAGACACAGACCTAGAGGTTTCTTCATATGAACAATGTCTGCTTTTGTTTACTGACTTGACAACCCTCCAGTAACTCCAGCAAGGTGTTCCTTGCCTACTGGCATGCTGATTTAAGACACCTTTTGTCATCCTCTTAAATTTTCCTTTTAGAGAGTTTCTAAAGAGCAAAGTCAGTCACAGTAAATTTAACCTCCAGACACCCTTGGGAAAAAAAAAAAAAAAACAAAAAACACCAACAACAAAATCTTTGTGCAGTTTAATAATGAACAACTTGTAAGAATCCAGGGAAGTCCACAAAAATCAAACAAGCAAAACTACCAGAGAGCTCCTCTGCTTTCCCCAAATACAATTAACCAGCAGGATGCATAAGATCAGGCCAGAAAAACATTCAGGCAAAGACAAGCAAGTAATAAAGTCAGGTACATGTGTACACTTACTTTCTGGGTCTACTGCAAACCTCCTACTAGAGAGATTAAGATGAATTAACAAGACTACGAAGATGAGCAATAACCCAGTTCCCGGTTCACCAGTAGCAGGAAGCCCACAGGAAAGTCTGGTAGCAGCACCACTGTGGTGTACAAGTGGCAATCAAAGAGAATGAGAATGTAAATGAACCACTCCAATAGAAGAAATACTAAATGGATTTCTTTTCATGTGTCGTTCTCTTCAGAAGGTGAAGGGGAAATATTCATCCCAAGGTGACACTTTATAGGTAATGAAGCCGAGGAACTCACAAAGGCAGATGTATTGAGAAAAGAGGTGAAAGAACAGTTCAATAAATTTAAATGCAATAAATCACTCGGGCTGGTTGGTATCACTCCAAGGGTGTAGAAGAAGTGAAGGTGAGTAACTAATGTAAATGTATATTTTAGCATTAAACCATTTTAATCACAGCTTCAAAGTGGGAGGGGGTGGCCAAAGCAACGTCTGTCTGTTAAAAAGGATGCTAGAAGGTGAGATTGGGCTACGAGCTATGCATGACGCTGCCTTGCCTCAGTAACAAGGAAGGGCAGAGGGGACACTGAATGAGAAAGAAAAGGATAGGAAAAACCAATTCAGTGCTTATTATAAAGAATGGGCAGATATGGCCAAACCCACAAACCACTGTAGTATTTACCAGAGCAATTGAGCCTAATAAGATGAGAAGGGGTCAAGCCACTAAGCGTATTACTCTTTCTCAGAACAGACATAACAAAAAAACTGAAGAATAACAGTCGTTTTCCAAAAAGACCTTCCAGACAGACTGTCCTTAGGATGATATTCTGGTAATAACCCAGGGATGGATGGAATAGACTTCTGTCACACTTTAGGAAAGAAAGCACTATAATAGATGTACATTTATTCTTGGCAACACTGCAGGATGATGGCAGAGTCCTAAAACTAGAGGGCTTCAGTTCCTGGGCATGGGCTTCATCTGACTAAAGGAAGATACCCACACCTGAGCAATCAGTGGCTTTCTAGTCAACAGCTATTTGCCAATATATTCCATGGGAAGCCTAAAGGAACCTGGGTCAGAAATCCCACCCTTAAAAAGTGTCATTTTCTTTTTTATGACTATGCAGAGAGCCTGGAGTGACTAGATCAAATATATGCCCAGATACTAATTTTTCTGGCATTTATACTTCAGACGGAGATATCCCATACAGCCCAACATCATCGTCTTTAAGGCACCATTCTTGTTTTTTTTTCCCACTGCAAATGTGTATCAAACCTGTACAGAACATGTGAACGTTGCAGACCAGTTTCACAGCAAAACAGGGTCCTGCTTACAGCCCATTAGCTGCTCTATACTATTGAGGAACATCAAGTTTATGGACCAGCTGTTTCAAAGGCACCCCTCACCCAAAATGTAAATCAAATCCCGAGCTCCTCAGTGCAGGATCAGCTGTTAATTACAGAAGTTTACCTCCTTATGGAAGAGCAGCAAGCAGGTTTTGCAGGGAAGGAAGACTGAAAACACCAGACTGCTGGAGTGCTTTCCTAGAGAGCTATTATCTGCTCAGCCAGGGATGAAGCTCCAGGGGGGACACCAAAACCTTCTAACCTACTTTTCTCTCCAGTCAGACATTAAAATGCAGCAGCTGTTTCTCCGTGGAAGGCAGTGCTGTGAGCATAGCTGGATTTTTGCTCCACAGCTGAATCCTGCTGAGGTCCCAGTCTCCCATGGAAGGGTAAGGAAATGGATTCTCTCACAGAGGTCAACCTAGCTCAGAAGTTATCAAGCCCCCAGGCAAGCTGATTGACAGGTTATGTGACCATTATTTACATTGAATAATAACTTAATAATTAAAAAACCCTGGAAAAAATATTTTACCTAATTTATTCTTGCTTTCACCTGAAAGATCACCTTTTGCTGACCCTATTTTCTTAAGGTGGGCACAATGATGTTGCAGTGAACTCACTGTATGTGGTAAGGCTATTTTAGCTGACATGGGTTTGGAGCTGGCAGAGGAAACAATGTGACTCCAGTGACAGGTTCAGGCACCAGATCACCCTGTTGACCACAAACCATGTTCTATGGTATAAAACCCCAAAGTGGATGGTACAGCCACAGCATCCATCTCCGATCTTGCTGGAGTTTCACAGACATGTAAATTTACCTGTCTCTTCCCCCTCAATTCTCCTTCTCTAAATTTAGGATTGAGACAAGCTAAGAAGCTAATAAGATTTTTTTTTTTTTTTTAGAGACAACTGCCTTACATAGCTTCTCTCCTAAATTTCTGAGCAAACAATCCTTACGCTCCTTTGGTTGCTGGCAGCCAGATCTGTCAGGTCAAGTAAACAGTTTGAAGAGGTCAGGCCAAAACTCACAGTTTAATTTAAATGGTAATCCAAGACCCATTGTACTTTAGGGGTGAAGTTCACCACTTGCTATGCTGCTCTTAGCAATTTCTGTCCAACATTTTAGGAACCCCAGACTAGAACCAGGGAACCACCAAGATCAAACGCTCAGCTGGGACTCCAGGATGTGCAGCCTCTCAGACTCCAACTCCAGTCCCCAAAACACTGCTGAGCAGATCTCAGATGCTACAGGAACCTGACAGATTTCCGTAAGATCCCATTGCAGTATCTTGTGAGCCTGGAGACACCAGCATAAGATGATGACAGCTGCCCTTCTGCACTCAGGGAGGAAACAAGCTACTCCAGGATCCTGAGATGTCAAAGGGGATCACCTGGGGAAGATCTGACCAGTCCTCTGCATAGGTGTGCTACTTACATTATTTAATTATATCATCCCCACAGCAGGCTGGGGTTGAGGTTTAGGTGATAGTTTCTCCTATTCAGTGCAGTTGAGAGCACTCGCTTTGCTAATGCAGGAGACTATCTGGCTGTTTGCTTTGCCCCTGGGGAATTCTCTGGCTGTCTCCCACACAATTATTATGGGTCCCATTTGCAATCCTCAGGTCTTGAGAATTTATGTGTAAGCCCCAAGGACCAGAGGGATACATTTTAGAGAATTCACAACACTTTTAAACTGCAGTCAAGATTGACTCACAGAAATCTATTTACAAAATCTCCTCTTAATCCCTTACATTTATCACACAAACATATACAGAAACCCCAAAATATGCAAAACCTAAAATTGCTTGACATTTGGAGTTGAACTCAGTTTTACCTGTGCCAGTGGGAGTTTAGTCATACAAAGCATTGTATAAGGTGAGTATATTTATAGGCAAACCTATGCAATTATGATATGGTTATATAACATTTTTCTTTTTTTTTTTAACTGTGTGCACAGTTTCTAGGCATACCTTTTCAGACATCGAAAAGATTGCAATACTTCAACACTTGACATTTCTTTATCATCTTTCTTGCAAAGTTCCCAAAGCAATTTAAAACAAGTATGTCTCATAGCACCACTATAAACTCCATATAATTATTTCTATTTCATCCACTGGGGAAGCTAACAAGTGACCTGCCTAAAATGAAGTAGCAGCTGAACCTGGAATAGAAATTTGGAGTTTTGGTTCTGAACTCTGATCTAACTATTAAATATTCTGGCTCCTATATGGATTCAATAAACTTTGCAGAAAGAAAGAACAAGAAAAGAAGCCTACTATATTAGGAACTCTATTTTCTCATCAGTTCTCTTTTGGTCACCCAGAGAAACCAGACTCCAGCAGATAGGTTGGTGAATTTAAGACACCCGGGTTCATTCTTCCTGTTCCACAATTATTCCAAGGAAGCCACAGTCTCTGTGGCTGTTTCTTTCCTGAGCAATAAAGTTAACGGTACTGTCTTATTAATCAAGCATATTGTTGGAATCAACGCACTGCTTTAGTTGGTGCATTGCTGCAGATTAAGTACTATTGAACATCTACATGCTAGGATGAAGTTAAAATTAGCATTTGCTTTAGTTGAAGTTATCTCAATTTATCAGCAACTACTTCTTGAAGCTTTCCCTCTGTAGAGCTTTTTTCCTCAGCACTCTGCAGCTCTGCACTTATCCTTAAGTGAAATGATTGTATCCCACCAGCTCTTTTGAGCAGGATAATTGGCAATTACTTATTTTTGACATATGCAGGAAATCTAGTAAAGCATAATTCAAATTCTGTTACCAGTGATGAACTCTTTTTGCACAACAGTGCATTACAGTGCTCATCTCCACTGCCAATATCCCTGGCAGTTTTAATTCAAATCTCAGAAGTATTATGTGCAGCACATTGTTTCTTATCTGCAAGTTCCATGCTAGAGAAATTCTTTTGTTGTGTAACCTTGAATCCTTTTCCTACAATTTTTGAAACTCCTGCAACACTTGACTGGTTAAAAAGAAAACAGAACTGATTTTATCTTGTTCCTCTTTATTTTCATGGCTGAAGCTTTCTGTATAAAGTGTATTAATTATCTCTTGCTCTTGTTATAAACAAATATATCTAGCTATGCAAATTGCCAAACAGCAGCTAATCTTACTAAGGCATTTCTTTAATGAGAGTATGAACAAAACTGCCCACAGATATGTCTGGTGGAACTCTACCTAGAAACCAGAGTAATAGGCTCATTACAAAAAGATTACACATTAGATATGCTGCTCCCTCAGTGGGCACAATATGTGAGTGCGGATTATCCGTGCGCATTTAGAAAAAATAATTTTCCCACCGGTAAATTATACCTTAGGCCATCGGATATAATGGGTCTGCAGCGCATTACTGTATTTTAGCTGTATCCAAACCTTGATGGATTATCCCAAGTATTATATCATGCAGTGGCTGAATAAAAACTCATTAGTGGGTGTTTTACTTTTGTAAAACTGAAGTTCATTTAGAGACTGTGGAACAGAAGGAACCTTGGATAAAGTTTTACAATTAGAGCTTGTTTCCAGTTAGTAGAAGTGTTCTTGGTTTTGTTTATTTCTGAAGAAATTAAGATAATAGTTTGAAAATACTGGAAGTTACATTGAAGAGTTTTTAATTTTTCTATTTCTTCAAGTCCCAGTCTTAAAAAAAACGCATGCAAATCCAAGTAACATTTCTAGGGAGAAGTTGGTGCATAGACCCAACTATTCTACCCAACTCCAACTGAAGACAAATAAGCAAGACTAAGTAGACATGACTTTGTCCTCAGTATAATGTGTGAAGAGAGATCCTCACTCTTCAGCAACATCAGGGCAACTTTCAGAAGTACATGCAGTGCAAGGTAACATATAATTTATTTTAAAATAGAGTACCATGTTTCTAAAATTAGTGTTTATTGAGAATTTCTGTACAATTTAATTATGTGGTGTGTGAAGTTATTGATCTGGTCGTTTAAACACTTTTTAAAAAATTCACTCAGTTATAAGCTATTGGATTTTGTAATGATGTCACTCTTAAAGCTTACCATTATCAGTGCAATAAAAGAGAAGCCGTTTCTAATTAGATTTTCTTAATGGGATACTGTTCATTATGGATTGATTTTCTCTTTCCCTCTGCTATTTCTAAATGAGTTAGGTGAAGTTTCATTTTTGTGCAAGTAGAGGTTAATTTTCACTGGCAAAGAAGCAGAGATATTGTACAAAAGGTTTATGAAAACCTCCTTAGGCGACTTTGTCAGATCACCTCAGTGTTAAGTTTCGGTACCATTACCATTCAAGCCCCAAGCTTTAGGTCTAATAGATGCTGAAAGATTTGCAATATTACACAAACCTATGGTAACCCTGAAACTTTTTTCTTTAATGAACACAGATTACACCACAGCACAGCACTGCTGTTCAGCAGCAGTGCTGTTGTAATGAGGTGATTCACAAAAATTAATGACAAAGTGATTTGCAATAGGGATTTTAGTGCTGGTAAGTAGAGATAAATGAAGGACCTTTGATTGCGGGACATTCACGAGGTTATGTTGGGAAGACAGGCGGTGTGTGCATCCCATATCTACACACATGCCACCCCTCTCAATCATTCACAACTCAATCTGGGAATGGAGAAACACCATGAGGGGTGAGGACTCAATTTTTTCTTAATTTTAAAATTTCAAATTTGTTTTCCAAGTTGCATGTGTTCAGCAAGTGCCAGTTGCTCAGCGCGCACTGGCTTTCAGTGCAAAAAGGTCTAAATGCCATGTGCAGTTTGAGATGGGACAGCCAGCAAGCACGTGAACTCTTAATGCCAAAGCACAGGATAATGTTGTCAGTTAGTACACTGAACTGGTACAAATAGCACACTTCCAACAGCAACTGGACTGAGCCAACTTCCTTAATCTCATTTAAATGAATGCCTAAATGATTCAATAATTAGATCCAGGGCAAAAATATGGAGAGTTCTCATTCAGATAAGTGCTCTTGAACACAAATACACAGACACACAACGAGTTAAACAAAGCCCCAAGCTCATTTCTGTCATGATCTGAGACAAAAGTCAGTTTACTAAACACAGTGACTTGGCACAAGCCATCCCTTTACCAATACACAACTGGTAAGTACCTTCTTTTGCCTTGTTAACTCTTATGTACCTCTAAATCAATGATACTATCATTTTCCTTTACCTAGCTTGCTGAGGCTGAATTAGTTCCAAAAAAAATCCACATATATCCCATTTTTCAGAAAAGTGTAGTGAAAGACTTTGAAGAGAGTTTCATTACTAATTTTCCTCTCCACATGGAAACATCTTCCCCACTGCCACACGTACCACATGTGGTAAGAACTGGGAACAGGAGAGGAGCTGCTGCATCATGGAGATGCATCATATATCTGCCACTCTATAGCAAAGGTAAAATCTTAAAGTTCAGATTTCTGCTGGATCTCCCCCACTTTATTTAAACCAGTTGATAATTTTAAAATATTCCTTGTGGATATCAAGACATTAAAGCCTTGCTGAGAAGCATGTTTCAAGGTAGACTTCAGTGAAAACACAGGAGTTATTGGGCACAAAGCAGAAACAATCCCACCTCTAAAAAGTACAGGGAATACAAACTCAAAGGTTAAAGAAGGGGAAGAAGTTTCATGACATCATGTTGGCATCGCAGATTGATCCATCCCATTTAGCCAAGTCAATTTGCCGGAGTTCTCTGGCCTGCCCCGCGCTGTTCAAAGAACAGTGAAAGAGAAGTATTGATTAAATTGCAGCAGAAGCTGCTGTGCAAACACATCCTGGTGGCACCCTGGCGTGCATGAAAATTTGGAAGGGTTAAATGTAAAGACAGCAACTCCAGGCAGTTGCTAGGAGACAGTGTCCTGCCGTGACATCATGCATCAGCTTATGACAGGCTGTTCCAACAGCACAATAATGAGCTACTAGTTGTGTATGCCTTCGCTCCGTGTAGAGAAAACAGCTCTCACCCAAAGGTGAATCACTCTCCAGCCCTTTCATGTGTTTTCACAGATAAATTAATTTTTTAAAGTTATTTAATGTGGTTTCCTTCAGGATTCAGTAAATTCTACAAAACCCAGCAGAGCTGTAGAGATCATATTTAGTTATGCAAAAAGAGCAGTACTGTTGCAGTGCTCATGGCAGTCTGGAGGAAAACTACTCTGAGCACAAGTGAGTGTTGGATCAAACTGTTTGGCAGAATTTCTGGTCCAAAGATCTTGAAGCCTAAAAGCACAAAGCAATGCCAGGCAATAGCAGGAAGCCATAAAAAAATGAGTAACATATGGATTATTAATAGCAGTGCCTGCACAGTGTAAAGCAAGCCACCCTTTGAGAAAGATGTCAGCGTGAACAAGGTTGTGGCTGGGCAGAAGATGGGAGGACGTGCTATACCAGTGGGTTAGTCCTGTTAATCTTTTTCAAGATTACTTGCTGTCATCTTAAAATAAAGTCAGACTGAATGGCTGCAGGTTGTACTACTACTGCTAAAGCTGGCAGGAAAAAAGACTCCTGTGAATAAACACCAATGGAGGAGCTTAAATAAAGGAAATCACTTACACTAGTTGTCATCGCTTATGCTAAGAGAGGAAGCACAGTCTTGTCTTTAAGAAAAACATGACAATTCTAGGCGTTTTGTCTCAGTTCTGCTTTACCACATTTGACAAATCACTTCTCCTTGCGGCTCTGTTGTTCGTCCGTTAACGCAAGGATATTGATGTTTCCTTTCACATTCTATGTCTGACCTTTTTAGATTATAAATTCTGCAGGACCAGGACATTTCTTTATCTTTACCATTAATGTAATATGCCAGTGCTTTAAAAGCTTTAATGGATTATATCTTCACTGCTCCTCTCATGCTAAACACTAATAATAATCTCCATTCTGGAGGTGGAGAGTTGAGACACAGCTCAAATTAACTGATGTACCCAAGGTCACACAAGAAATCTGCAGCTAAACCACTGACCCCAGGTTTTGTTCTACACTTTTGTCAAAAAAACATAGAGAATAGGTGTGGAAAATCCTGGGAGAGGTTATTTGTCTAACTGTCCTTCCAAAAAAATAAGTAAACTCCCCCTAGGCCATTCCTGAAAGGTGTTTGTCCAGGATGTCCTGAAACACCACCAATAATGGGGATCCCACGCTACTGATAGCTGATCCTATCTCTCCTTTGCTTAATGCTACCATTATTTCCTAATGTATGATGTCAATCACTTATCACTGAAGCTGTAATTTCTTGTCATAATAACAACAAAACCGTGATTTGTAACATTTTTTTCCAACTATTTTAGTTGAGACCTCCTTACCATACTGTTGTTTCTCATGGGAAGTAATACTGCACAATGATTTAAATTAAATTCTACGTCAGCTCATTAATTTCTACTGCTGTAATCTGTGTCCCTGCCCTGTCATCCTTTCAGCTGTGCACCTCCACGAAGTGTTGCATCTGGCTCTTCTCCAGGCTGGACAAAGCCATCTCCCTCAGCCTCTCCTCACACAGCCCCTTCCCCAGCCCTTGATCATCTTGGTGGCCTTCCTTGGACTCACTCCAGTTTATTAATGCCTTCCTTTCTCCAGGGATCTCAAAACTGGACAGAGTACCCCCGATGAGGTCTCACAAGTGAACAAAGGGGAAAGGCCAGTTATAAAGAACAGAGGGATTGTACAGAAGTTAAAGGCAATGGGGAAAAAAAAAATCTGCCTCAGGCCTACCTGGAGGAGTCTGTTAAATAGTCAGCTGATCAGAATTGTTTTGATGAAAAACTGTTTTCAACACAATGCAAATGTTCTTAACAGATTTCTCCTTTTTTTTTGCAGAAAATGTTAATTTTAATACCAAATGACTGTAATAAAAAAATGCTGGTTGGACTAATGGAGGATTTGCTACTTTATCTATGGGTGACCCAGACTACCCACAGTAACCAGGTGATTTATTTTGTGATGGATGTGACCAGAGGTGCTCCTAAATCCAAGAGAGAAAACAATACGTAGTTCTGCCATGGAGGAGAAGGGAATATGGAGCTCAAGAGCTATGTCTCCTGTGAAGCATTATGGTGCCAATTATAAATACGTATTTTGGTTTTCGCTTCAAAATATATGAAAATGCACTCCCCACCTTCCACACACCAAAAAAAGAAACTAGAGCGCCACAGAATTTTTAATAACTCATCTTTTTAAATAGTATTAGGTAAATATAGTATCAGGCTAGTTTTTCTGATGAATGCTTAATGGTTTTGGCTCATGATTATGCCTCCAATGCCAGATTAAGTCAATAGGATTAGGCCCATTATGTCTCTCACATCTCTGTTCTGCACAGTTCAACTTCAATAAAATATATGTAAAGGATATTTACCTATCTCTGAGGGGTGGTGTAAGGATAAATTCAGCAGTATTTCCACAGTACACTGAAAATATATCTGAAATTTTCAAAGCCACCTGGTAGATTTTGATGTACCATTCCCATTAATGTCAGTGGGAAGTGTATATCTCAGAAATCTCAGCTGTAAAGCACGACAATACATGAAGAATAATGATGAACACAAAATTTAAGTAGGGAACGTAAGAAGATACACCTAAATCAGTATTCCACATAGATATTTTATTAATAATTTTTATGTCCTTATACAGACTATAGGAAATTAAATCAGTAAAATGTGAATCATTTTTTCTAATTACCCTGTTAAAACAAAAACTAATCTAATTATTTTTGGAGATCAGATCTTATGATTGCCTCATTGATATTCTCTCTTCTACTCAGGATGACCACACTTACTTTGTGTTTTTATTAAATTAAGGGATTCTAGAACCTGTTGTACAAATTGGCCTAATCTCCTTAACAATGATTCTATACACTATATTTGGGAGATTCTGCAATTTACATCTTGACAGGAAAGAACTTGTGAAGAGATTAGATTTGCTCTCTTTGAAAAGTCTGGCTGTAGTCTTATATTTAAAATAAATTGGAGAGTTGAAATCCACAAGTCTTGGCTTCTGTAAATTGTTTTCCCAACAAAGAAAGCTGAGAAGAAAGAAGCAGCAAATGGAAAAAAAAACCCCAACAAATAAATCCACGTTGGTTTCAATGTGAATAAATGTGTGACACATGAAAAGAGACAGTGACTAGCCTCTACTGATGGATTTAAGGGGGCAAGTACAAAGTCCCTCTACTTCTTGGAGCAATAGGAATATCTAGGAAATTGCTTTCCTAACCATGTATTGTTTACTGGTCCTGACTTTTCAGAGCTGCACAGCTCTCTCCATCATTTGTCCTTCTGTAATTCTACAGTTGACCTACCTGAAATTTTACTTCTAAAAGTGGATGAACAGTTGAAATTGATTCTACAAGGTCTCTTCTTTTGGGTGAGCCTAGTTAATCAGGAATCAAGACAAGCAAAATCTAAACCAGATGATCTTCAAAGTGTTCAACACCCCATTCCATATCCTGTTCCATGAAAAATTACTTTTCAAACCTATTATCTGACTAGGACTGGTCTACAGCAGTGATTTCCATCAGAAGGTGGCAACTAAGAGAGTACAATGGGATAAATTAAATTTTCTATCAAGCTTGTGCCTTTGCAGAAGGTCTGGGTACACTGACAGTCCTAGTGCTCCAAGAGAAGCTTAATGAGCTCCCTACTCCTCTTCTGCTGTTACATTCTGAGCTATAACATGTTCTGCAGGGACAAAAAGGGAACAGAAGGGGTAAAGCTTCTCTATGAGATACATGCTGACCCTTCTCCATTAAGAACACATGTTAAATGTTCATTACGACTGACACAGTGGTTATATTGTGGTCCTGAACCACATTATGTCTTTGAGGCTTTATCCTCTAAAGCTTAGCATCTCCACACTCTTCTCAACCTCAGGAAGCTGTGCAACGTATGAACTTGGAGCTCTTGCCATATAACTACATCTCCATGGAAAAAGTAGAGGGTAACATCAGACTGCAAGTGATGTGAATGAAGAATTCAAGTTTAGGAGGTATTTAATCCTGTATCTTCCCTAGTGTGAAAAGACCACTCAAGTCACAAGGCAATGCATAAACAGGTTCCTAAACTAGAGTTTAAGGAGTAATCCTTAGTAGTATATTCTATCGCACTTGGAAATATTTTGTAGATTAATAAGCATAATGATTAAGTAATATAGAAACAAGGCTCCCTATATTAAGGATTAATTGAATAATGATATGTTTTAATAAGTGCTTACATCCTGATTCGCAAAGTTTATGAAGATTTGGATCCCCTCCAAAGTTGCTCATCCATCCACACTCTTAATTTAAGAGAGTTTAATAACTACACTCTGATGACTTTTAACCAATGGCTCCCCTGGAAATTCAGAAAAGCTCTGAAATTCTAAGATAAAAATTAAGGTCTTTAAAAAACAAAAACCAAGACAAACCAGCATTTTTATAACTTTTTCAAAAGTAAAAATTATCTCTTGCAAGTTTTTCTGGTAATTGTAGCTCCCTGGAACTATTATACTCAAATGACTATCAACTAAGTTACCAGAAAGAATACAAACCAATAACAAAAGGAAGGACAATGTGGCATGGAAGGAGAACATTTTCAGCACATCATTGAGAAACCACTAACAAAATAAAAAATCAACTCATAAAACGTTAACACACTCACTGTTTTTCAGCTACTTAAAAGCTTAATTCACACGTGAGGATAACCAGGGATCCTCAAGAATGGTATCATGCTATTAATGGGATCCTTTTGGTTTATATCAGAGTGAGAGGTATGTGAATCCATACAATAGGAATGGAAAAAGCTTAATAAATTAACCTGGATGGTGCCAGTGGAGTAAAAATTCTGGTGGTCTGTATGAACTTGAAAGAATGTACACTGCAAATCCTGTTTGGCTTTTAGTTGTATTTCAGACTGCTCCCTTTTTCAAAAACTAAGGAAAAGCAGCTCTGAGTTAATTAAGATAGGCTCGTTTGAATCCAGATGCTAAAAATATTCATTAACAGTAATTGTTTTTTATTTATGCAACCTGAGGCCAGACTCAGCTTAGGCTGGAGAATTCACAAAAATGCTTATAGGACATTGAGAATGAATTAATAGTGTTGTACAACTGGTTTAGTGCCTTATGTTTTAGGGTTGTTTCCACTTTAGTCTCTTTTCTGAAACATTACATATTGATCATTTCCAGGTGCAAGATACAAACCTAATAGATGAACACCTTTTTGACAGGAACTAGCAAACCAGACACTAAGCGGGACTCAGGCTGGACTTGGAACATGGATTTGCTGCCAGGCTCAAGCTGAACACAACCGGGGCAAAATTAGAAATGGTGACTGTTTTCCTCTGTGATTCAGTTACTACATATGCAACAGGACATCCATCTACTGAAGTGCCTCTCAACAATAGCGTTAAGGGTAGCATACAGTGCTAGCACCAAAAGGTGCTCAGGTAGCTGTGAGGAAATGTATCCTACATATGGTAGAGAGGAGCATGACCTAAGGACCCAAACAGATATGGAAATGTCCAAGATACCAGGCTAGAGTCATAATTATAAATTCCACATAAAAGGTAATCTCACTAATTTAGAAGATGGTTCCTGATCCTGCCTCTGTTGTTAATTCAGGTATTTTTGTGGCTGGTACTTGTTCTCTAGGGTCACTGTTTCTTTTGCTGTCTCTGCTGAAATATCTATTTCCACTGAAAAATCTCCTCAGCATACCTGAGGGATACATATCTGCCACAGCAGCCACATTTTGATAATAGGTATTTTCACTAAGACAAATGATGCTGTGGTCCCAAAGTGTTCAAATCCACTAGGGTCCGCTTTACATACCTGAGGCAGAGTTAGCACTGTCAAGTGTATAGGAAGAGTGCAGTAGGGTTTATGTCATTCAACAGTTCCTTTGAATGCTGACCTTTGAGGTGAAAGATATGCCCAATCTAGCTGGGCAAACACAGAGTTCAAGAACAATTCTACATCAAGATGGCCAGTAGAGAGGAGATACAAATCTTAATAAAGACTGAGAGACTGCAGCAGTCAGTCTGTTAAGACCCTGCTCATGAAAAATTACAATGAGCAATTCTACCTTGTTGGCAATTGTTTCCAAGGACAAGTGTGAACAACCCAAAACAAAAGGCTTAGTCCTGTCGAACAGCCATGGTGCTGATGTCTCTGAGAAGATCCAATAGTGCAAAGTGCCCCAGAGCATAAATGAATACTGTTAACTCAGTTACTAATTGATGAAAAGCACTTGAAACTCCATATTGTATTAAAGCTGCTTGTTAATTACTATAATAGCAATGCCTGACTGGGGATAGGTGTGAGGGAGCTACTGCCTCAGAGGATCTAGCAGAAGGTAGCTGGAGCCAGCTACTGTGCCACCTTCACATCACATAGGACTCTCTGTGTTTGCAGAATCCTCCCTAAATCACCTTGGCTCAGTCATACTCTGAACAACACATCAGGAAAGTAATGGGCAGGTGCTTCCCAGCGGGAACCTGTTCCTAACAGACACTAGAAGAATGGAGCTTTTGTCCACTTAGCAGCCTCAAGACACCACATTGACCAAATTAAGTAGGTTCCCTGGAAAGATTCACTATTTTGCAATGGAAGACTTTCACGGTTGTTGCCTTGGCAATGTTTCCATCCATAATAAACCTTTTGTGTTACAAAAGGAAGCAACAAATGTTTGTAGTCCTTTAGATCTTGTGTCTTTTTGGGTGAAAAAACAAGAAAGTTATGCTCTTCTCTTTTTCCTGATCCTTTTTTTTTTTTTCCTTTGTGGAAAGGGGAGTTAGGTCATCAGTTTAGCTAGAAGTCAACATTCACAGACAAACACTCACTATTATTATCAGGTTTCTTTTTTGGATGATAAATATAAATTCTATTTGTTCATATTACAAATTTAAGAAGCTCCGAATAGACTCTGAGTACTATATGCTTCCAGGTTAGATATTTAGATTTTCACTGCTTTAACAAATTGGTCAACAACGTCAGTTCTACATCAACATATACAGCAATAGTTCAGAGGCAATGTATTTTCAGTGAGTTAGATGATAGTTTCACTGTATAAATTATCTTTAGATTTGTGAAGTAGAACAGAGGAAAAATGATGAAGCACACTGTACTAGCTCTTAATGCAGAACTACAGAATGTATAATTTAGCATTTATTTTATTGCCAGCATTATCTATATAATGTGTTAGTGCACAAAATAGCCTATCAAATGCATTACCAAACAAAAGCTATATAAAGACTTCTAGAACCAAAAGGCAACTTATGAATAATTCACATGCATTAGGAGTCATCCAGATAAAACACATAAAGTGCACTTAACTTGTCCCAAAGAAAACTTATAAATTATCTGAATAATTGTACATAACATCAACATAATATTTCAGTTACTTTGAAGGATAAAGTTGCTTTCTTGAATGACTTTGAAGACAATTTGCAAGCTTGCTCAATTTATGCTGACAGTAATTGCTGTACAGCTGCCTGATTTAGACAGAGGGAAAAAAAAAACAGCATGCACTGTGAAAGTTACAACTACAGAAGAAAAGCTGCCGGGCTACCTTTTGTGGTAGCTTTTGTACTCACTAACAGGACTAGTGCCAACTGTTCAATTACCTGTCCAGAATATTGGTAACTGTATTCAGAAATAAAATAAAAAAAAAAAACAAACCCCAAACCTTTTGTCTTCTGTAGTATTTAGCACTGGATAAACACACATTTATTAGATTAATATGGAAGATTTTGGGAGTATACCAAAATCATGATTACAAAAGAAATTGTATATTTCATGCCCAGAAATATAAAAGTTATCAAGAAAGTCATGGAGTGCTCCGATTCTAAACAATTTGTTGAGTCATGCCTTTACCTATTTTTGGTTCATTACCATTAATGAAATAACATCAAACTACATGTACAAGTCTGCAAATACACAAACAAAAAACCTCATGCATTCACAAATTAGCTCTACACATTCAATTTTAGAGGTGGTTTTTGCTTCCACACTAAAACCCCTGCATTACCATTGGATAGACTAAGATGCAGCAGCCACAATTCATAGCATCATTTCTACGGCTTTCAAATTTTGCCAAGAATCTCCAAGCAAAAGCCATACTGCAATTGTTAACTGATTAATGACAGACATATCAAGTCATCAATGTAAATGGAGGGCAATAGGGCGGACAACTGTGATTACATGATTTAACCTTAAATGGAGGTCACACAGTCTAAATATAGAAAGTTCCCCTATTTATGTTTTTTGTAGCTACTAAATCTTGGAGAAAGTGTAAAGCATGACCTAAGATGTAAAAAGGGGCAGAATTTTGGCATTTGTGCTCAGCTGGTAAGTACTCAGACAGAAAAGACTGAGAACTCTGGTATAGGCACACATCCTCCCAGACATGTACAGGACTGCAAAGAATTAACATGCTTTTAGGTAATCACTGTTGGGTGCAAAATTTCTTCAGGAGATATTGCCATTATCCTCAACTTATTCTCTTCCTTAGGACTGCAGCTGACTAATTACTGCAAAATTATTTAGAAACAATTAAATCATTTCTCATTGCTTGTCATTTGACTGAGAGCAAGTTTCTTGATGGAGTAATGAGCAAAGGCATACACTAATCACTCATTAACTGGCAGGGTGCTTAAACATCATTTCATCTTGCCCTAGAAAAGGTTGTGTGCTGCTTAATTTAGTGCCTTTGGTTTACAGGTTGGCTCACAAGCGAAGGCTGCTCAAATCGGGACCTGTATCTCTATTTAGTTGAATCTCATGTGATATGGAGCACATTTTCTTTTGACTACAAAGATCAGAGATTTATGCCTCCTCTTCCATCTTGTGGTCTTTTGGGAGGGGTATTTGTGCTCTAGAATGGGTGTAACAAACTGCAAGTCTAAGACACCACATACACAAGTTACACAAATTATTTTCACACTAAATAGTTGAGCAAGATTTTCTATATGCAACAATCAAGTCTAGGTCCTTTTTCAGGATATAATTTTGCTGTGCTTTACTCACAATATGAACTAATGCTGCCTCAGCTGCCCTCAGACTCTTAATTTAGGGAAGTAGCGCTGTTACCAGCAAAGTAAGTAAAGGGGAAAAGAGCTTTGCATGTCCTCTCTTCATGTGACTCCCAGAAAACAGAAGGCGCAAGAGCGAGAGGGCCAACACGGCACCATCTCCAGCTTTACCTCACTCCCTGCTCAGACAAGTTCTGCTCTACTTTTTTCTTTGCCACATCTCCCAATCTATTTGCAGAGAATCTGCTGCAGAGGATCCTGAACAGTTTATGAATTGTTACCTAAAACCCCTCTCACTGTTCTTGCTTCTGTCTGTGGATGTCAACTCTGCTGAGACCCTGCAGAGCATCATCATGCCCTCAAAAACCTGGAAATGGGATTCACAGAACTCCTCACTGGCTGCTTATTTTTAATCCGATTTTTGAAACCTGGTTTTCTAAGGAAACAAATCTGACATGACTATGCTGTATGTGTGTTTGCCCTGCTCACTTTTGGACATGTGGCTACTCAATAAAATTTGGCAAAGTTAAGTTCAACAAATATACTAAAGGTCCCAGAATTTTTGTGGAAATGGGCAGCCCAGTAGGGAAGATGAATCAGCATTAACAGCCATATGGAATGAAGTGATACATGATGAACACAATCATGTTAGTAGGCACGGGAGAATCTACCCTGGAGACCATTCACAGCAGTCAGGATACAGAGAAATCACTAACTGCAGAACAACGGCTTTTAAATAAATTCATTTTTGCAAGGTTGCTCAGATACACAAAACTTTGCTGGGAAGATCTGTAATCCTCTGCTGCAAATAAAATATGCACTTAACCTTTGCAGAAGACATTTCACTTGCCTTTACTTTTTCTTTGTCAGTGAATCAGACTCTCAGTTAGGAGATCAATTTTACAAATTACATAACCACAGAGTAATTGCTTGGCACTTATTATAGAGTGCAGAAAACAAGACACAACTGGAGCAAGTCTGAGTTCAGTGAGATATTCAGCCAAGGGTTTTTTTTTTTTTTTTTTTTTTTTTTTTGAAAAGTGCAGGATTTGGAAGATGGTGGAAGGCTCTAGGTCTGCAAAAGTGAAAGCAACATACATATTATAGGATACTGGTTAACAGTAAAAAGTATTTTTAAATCCTTGGTCAGTCTAGGAGCTTTCTAGTGAGTACTTACAGATAACTGGCAAGTATTGGTAGGTATGAATATCATATGTAAGACAATCAGAAATATAGGCTGAATCGTAAAGAGTATGGGTTTTTTTAAAGCTACACTTCTTTGTTAGCCCTGTTATGACTTGGTATACATGGGCTATTGACTACTGACATAGGCTATTGCTATTGACTTGGTAAACACAGGCTGGGGTTAATTTTCACCTCCATGTCAGTGACTCCCACGGACATGACAGCAGGGCAGATGCTGTATTCCGTTTGTACCCCAAACTGTTACAGAAATTCTTCCGGCCACCAAGCCTTGAAACTCGAATTTCCTTCACGTTTGCATGGGAAAAGTAGCCCTACTCCACATAGTCATTCTGCAGAGGAATTACAGGATCCCTTGAGATGATCATAACCTTTTAGTCACCCAGAAAGACAAAATGAGATCATTAGGCAAGTCAAATTTTGCTTTGAGGCAGAGATTATTCAGGGTTGTTTCACTGTCATTGATCTATGCACAAATTCAATCTTAGTCACTGCTGTGTCTGAACACTTCTCCCTCCTCAGTGGATATTATCTTCCAAGTATGCTTGTGCAGTATGGAAATATTATTATAACATTTTTATTTTTTAAAAATAAAGGATAATCAATTTGCAAGGTAAAGCAAATACTTGTCAAAGCATCTGTGACTAAGGAAGGAACTAGGTCTGGCTCTCAAGTTGTGCCTTGTTTAGGGGACGGTCCTTTTCAAACACTTCTCATGGAGGCATAGAGGACACTGCATGTAACACATCCCAAGAGAAACACGGGGGTAGAAGAGGCACCATTTTTATCAGGGGGCTGTAAAATCTAGGTAGCCACTCCTCGCAGCCTCCAAATAAATGTTTGGTGTGACTAATCCTAATCGACAATATTGTAAAGATTTGAAAAGGGACCTATAGCCCATTGGTCTGGGAAAATGGTCTGAGATCACAAAACTGCAAGAAGGTGGTGATGACTGCAATACAAGCTTAAACCAAATACTTCAAGAGTAGGCTCAAACCAGCAATGACCTGTTTTTCTCGAGGAAGTTTTGCAACAGCAAGACCAGACCGAATTTCAGCGCTAAAGCTGCTGTCAGGAAAATGAAGCTTCAGTAAGGATTTCAGTGAGGCTGTAGCTGAAGCAGGAGTTTTAAAATATTTATAGGACATTCACAATTCACAAGTTATAGGACGTTCAACCAATCACATTGTCAAACTCTCTGAACAGTCATCATGGTGTGTCTTCCATTTCATACATACGCAGCAGTTGCTTTATGGTAACAGTTGAAGCACAAAAAAAAAAAAAAAGAAATAATAAAGGGTTATTTTCTCCCTGCAGAAAAAATGTCTATCTACCACAAGTGTGTAATAGTACCTTTACCCAAGTGTTATTTTACTGTCTGTGCAGGTATCACATAACCTGAGCCGCCTGCCACCATCCTTTCATCTTGATTAGACTTTTTGAAATTTGGCTTGTGACTGTAGTGAAGAATAGCTGATAAAGACAGAGACAAATCCCAGTCACAACACTGGGCTTGCACATCCCTGGGAAATGTAGCCTTAGGTCTCAAGCATAGTCTTGGTGCTTTGGAATGGGACTCTTACAAGTGCCTTGTGCCTACGGAGATGAGATTAGGAAGGTGCTGGTACCTTGGCCAACGGGACTGCTGGGGCCCAACTCTATCGCAAGGAGTTTTGCAAAACCAGCCAAACCAGAACAAGAGGGTTTCTCTCCCTTAAGCAAAAAACAGAGAAAAACTTCATCTGGGTCAACTTCTCTTCCCAATTAAGTTCCCTATGAATTCTGTCATGCTCATGCAACCCAAACAGCACCACTCAGATATCTGATCTCTGCTCGTTGCAAGACTTCTTTGTGTCCCTGGGTTATGAAGCTTTTTATCCTCTTATCATGGCTGCCCCAGTTCTGTGTCCCATGGCCCTTTACATTGTCAGGGTGACCTTGTGACACTGCATTTGGTAGGCAACTCCACAGTGCTATGGCATTAGCTGCATACTGACATTGGGGCTGGAGAAATACACAGTATAAAGAGAGACCGGCATACAGCAATAGCTCATATTATAGTCGCACTGATTGGTGCTGGTGGGTATCCTTTATAGGCTTCTCATGGGCAGGTGGTTTTCACACTTCAATCATTCCCTCACAACGTGCAGATTTCCACTTCAAAGATTTGGCAGTGTTGAAAAGAGGTTTTTCAACCTACGCAGAGTTCATTTAAGTTAAGAGAGGTTCATCTTCCCCAAGTTTGTACTGCTGGAATGTCTTTACCACTACAGTGTTCAAAGTTCTCTCTACACACCTTTTGGTGAAGCAATATAGCCCTCCTCCCTGAGAATGACTACCATATGTGCACATCCACAGCCATGGGTGACTATGGCATATATGGAGTTTGCATGTCTGCGTGTATGAGTAAATATATATTTATGTATATACGTAAAAATAGAATAAACATATTTAGGGAATCTGCTTCTGAATTCTTTTGAATGACACCAATAACTCCATATCCATGTCTAACTGTTATTTTGTTTTTAATTATGTAATTTTGTTGCCTTTTTTTCTATTTCCCCACCCTGTATTGAGTTCGCAATGATAAGAGGAATTCTTGCTCCCAGCATTGGGCTTGCAAATGAGGGGATTTTGTTGTTTATGAAAAGCTCTTTTGCACGAGGCATCCCTCAGCCAGGGTTTGGCTGAGTCACAGACAGGATGGTGCTTCAGCTGTATTCCACTGCAGGGAGGCCAAAGGAGGGATTATGATTGGGAAGTAAATAATGGACTTTGATACCGTGTTAAGCCATGTAGGAAAGTTATCTGAGCATACCAGGAGCTTATAAATTAAAGAACCTCTCATGAACCACTTCAGAGATGTGGGAAGAAGAGACCTGTGAGACTTAATGATTCAATGAAAACCTATCATCTACTAGTTAGGAGATGAATCCTTAAATGACTGACCTAAATCCCAAGTAATGCTGAAGAATGGCAGAAAGACTGAGCTAAGTGCTGTCCTATCATTTAATCTTAAATCTTTCTGTAGTCCTATATTAGCAAAAGATAATACAAGGAACAATGATAACATATCCAGAATAACGTACCAATACATGAAGGAGCTTAGCACAGACAAGTAATAACTGTAGGCTTCATCTGTTCTGTTTAGTTACGCTAATAGAAAATAAAGATTTCCAGAAAACATTAGAAGTAAAGAGATTCAAAACAAGTGGCCACAAGCTTTTTACAGGCAGAAGTCAGAAAGCCAGCTGAGTTCCAAATCAGTGAATAAATATATTCATTACCTTACAGAGTAAAATAACATCATATTAGCCGTATGGATATTTGTTTACCATGCTTGTATTAAGATAATTTAATAATACCATATTTAGTTGCCTTAGAGAAATTAAGCTAACTTCATAGAAGTTATAGGATAATAAAAAGCAGATTGGTTTCGTACCAAGATGGTGTTCCTTGGCACTGAACCTGCTTTACGTTAGCAGATGGCCTGAAACCTCTCCTGAATCTTAACATATACCACTGAACTGAGGTAAGTCAGGAAAGATTTTCTCCCTGATTAAGTTACCTGCCTGTTACTGTTCTTGTTCTGATTTTATCAAATTCTCTTTTTTACATTTATTTTCTTTATCAATTCCTGTCCACATAATCACACATTCATATATTCTCTGTGACTGTAATGCATAAACCTGTCACATCATCTCCATGTTGCCTTTTACTAAGTATGTAAAATCCAAAGGTATTTGTATATAGTACCGTAAGAGTTCCATTTCTTTGGAAAACGCTCTTCCTTTGAGTCTTATGGTTCCCAACTCACATCTGGAATGTACACAGCAAATTGCATACTAGTGTGTTATCGTGAATGGTGTATATATACTTCCATAATGCAAAACATGATTACGTTCTAAAAGCTTTGCACAGGTAGTACATCTTTTCCTTCCATTATGGCATAGCTGTACATCAGGTGAAATGCTAACCCAGACTATTCTCAGTGCTGGACCTCTGGGGATGGACACACTTAAGCCTTCAGGCGAGGAGGCTGCAGGAGGTCTGCACTGGTGTGGGTAACAGCCAGGCCATGGAGGATGTCAGGGCTTTTACCATGCAGGCCTGGGGAAGCACCACGGCCCACAGACCTGCAGGTTGGGTCCATCTCCCTCTTCTGCCCAGTGCATATTCAGCAGCGACAGCTTCACCCAGGTTGTGACATAGTCAGATGCTGCTGAAAAACCCTTGAAAAAACTGCCAGCACTAGAATGGGTGATGCCTGTTTAAAAGTAAACAAGCATAAAAGTTGAAGGAAGAAGCTAGCACTTTACATGATAATGCTGACTTTGTCATAAGTTTGGACTGGTATGTAAAAATACAGTTTTCTAACCTAGAAGACCAATGCTAGGCATCTAAGCCCATTTGTAGACAAAAGTAAGCTGGTTTTGAAAGTTGCTGAGTAACTCCAGTGCATACAGCAGTGTATATTCACATCATGCCTCTAACTCTGAGAGTGATTTAATGTCTTTCTGAGGAGCCTAGCCTGTAAAATGAGGACACTGATGTTTGCCTGCCTCAGAGAGCTGCTCAAGAATTAATTACTGCTTGTGTAATTTCTGTGAAATTGTCCTGTGAAATTTCTAAATATTACAGAAGGGCTGCAGAAGAAATTTTGCTATAGGTAGTCTAACAAATTGTTTTCTCTGGGCCCGTATCAACCATACTGCACAGACACCATTTCTGCTAGAACAACATTAGCACTTCTCAATTAAAGCACTGCTGGTGCAAAAAGGAAATAAGAAACTTTTTTATTTTTCCCTAAGCAACATCAAGCTAAAATATAATATAGTCTGCAAAGCAATTTGATGTGATACCATCATAGCCTCATGAAGGCTGGAACTCATTGCAGCAGTTGCTGTTTATCCTCACTTCATAGCACAAAACCTAGAAACTACATCTCTGAAATTGTTTACCCTCTGCAGATCTTGCAAAATTCAAAGACCACTGGATCCTGGGAATTAGTGATGGAAAACAACCCAACCATTAGATCATTCAGACCATCTCTTTACTGATGCAAGACTGTTCTCCTAAATCAATATTTTAGTGTTTCCTCTAGGTCAATTGAAAATTTTCATATAATGGCAAAGGGATTTAGCTGCATCCCCTGGGAACTATTCCATAGCTGAAGAGATGTTACAGGCAGGAAGCTGTGCTTTATATTCAGCATAAATTATTCCATTTAAAATTTCATTCCTTAAATGTAAATTAAACTCAAACTTATTATGACTAATAATTTCTTGTTTTCCTCATGTTTACATCTTTCATAAATATGTAGACTGTTATAAACCCATCTCCACATTACTCATCATTAAATCAAAGCATTTTATACATATTTTACTGTTCTATCATATACTAATTGTTCCAATCCTTTGATCATTTCGTATTGCTCTGTATGTAATCCTGTGAAAGAGTGCCGAAGGAGACAAATTAATTCATAGCAGAAAGCAAAACAAACAGGGGTAAAGCAAGTATGATTTCTGGATTTGATATGGTAGGAAGAGAGGTCAAGGGGATCTCTTCAAGATATTCTTAGAAACACTTTTATCACAAATCAGGAGGTAGAGTCCTCTTTACAACATCCTGCTATACAACAGGCAGACAAGAGGTGAGGAGAGAATGAGGAAGGAAAATAGGCACAGATTACAGATATCTGAAAGGAACTGCTGCAACACACCCACCTGCATCCCGTGGGAGGCAGAACACCCTAGGCACAAGGCTGCACCCAGACCTGCTGCACCCTGCAGCATGGAACAAACTCCTCAGGAGACTCCCACACGTCCCTAAATCCTCAGTTACAGGGAAGCAGGAGCAGACTCACCATCAGAAGCAATCCCAGTGGTGAAAGAAGGAGCCTCAAAGTTTTTAATAATGAATTGCATAGAGCTCACTCTCTCTGCAAAACCTTCATGAGCTGTGTATCTGGCTACTCAGATATGGTCCTTGGAACAGACCTGTGGTTTTAGAGTGCTTATAAGCAGAAACATTAAAAATACTATCAGTTTATACAGAGGCATGACTAGAAGTAGAGGGGAGAAATGACTACAGGATGACTTACCACATAAGGTAATAGCTGGCCTGAGCAGTGGGCTGTGTCTTGCCAAAAGAATCACAATTCCCACTTTTTGGGTAGCTCTGTCAGCAGGGCATAGATTCTGCCAGAGTCATACCTAGCATTCAGATACCAGGGTCTAATTTAGGTTGTCATCCAGAGGAGCTTCATGTACAGGACAACTAGAGCCAACTGCACAGATTTTGAAGCTAGAGTGCATCATGGGTGTGCTCAATGGGTGACTTGTATGCAACCCCACTGCAAAATCAAGTCTGTAATCTCCAGTGGTCAAAATTAGGCAATCATCAAGCCTTAGAGGGATGGACTGGGAAAGCAGAGTCCTTTGCTGTACTTAATGTCTACAGTTTTCATATATCAGCTTTTGTGGTATCAAGATGACTAAATCCATCAGTTCTAAACCAGCAAAAGCTAGTTCCCATTTACATGGCAAAAAGTTGTTGAAGAAGAATACATAAAGAATTTATAAGTCATCACAAATCCTGTGATTTGTAGGGAGACATCCATGTATCTTTCAAAAAAAGATTTCAGCTTCACTTTATTATTTTATTGCTTTTAAAATAAGCTGAATTTATTCTAAGTAATATATGCCATTACTGCTTCATTTTCTGAGCAAACAAATGATTCTGGCAGAGCTGACAGGGAACACAACTGAAGCTGAGAGCTGGAAGTCTCTGTATCACATCTCTTTGCAGAGTCTCTGTGAAGAACAACGTGCCAAAAAACTTCATTCCACTCTAGTGTGGTTTTTAGTTGCAGACATCCATCAATCTCGATACAACTCAGGAGGGATTGCTCTTCACCAAAAGAAAGACAGTAGGATGATGTGTCCTTCTGCAAGAGGACTTTTTGCCCTATCAATTGCTATACATAGCCTGAAACTGTAGCAGTTGTTGAGGAGAGTAATATCCCATCTACTTATTGTCAATCAAGTTACTATTTGAGAGATACTTAGTTCTCAGGAATAGCTCCACAGAAGCAATAAAAGCAGTGAAATTTAGAAGGCAGCCATAAACATGTTTCATTCATGTGGTTCAGCAAGTGCTTGCTCCAAGCTCTATGGGAAGCAACAACAGGATAAGAGAAAGAATGGCAAGAAATACTCACTAGAAACCCTTTCCACACTCTGTACAGATCAAGTTCCAGCTTCAAACCAAATGATCATAAATTCTATCATACTTCCAGCTAGGAGTCTGGCCATATTCCCAAAGGATCAACGAAGTCAACTCTAAGGTCTCCCTGCATGCAAGGCCTCAGCTTTGTACAAGTCCCAAGTCTAGATGTGAATACCATCTTGGGGTAAGTCAGTGTACCCTCCTCTGAGGCACTGCACCTTTTTATTCTCTGAGAGCATCTGTGGGAGGTAGCTTTCCTACTCTCAGTGCAGCTCAACTACTGTAATACATTAACCCAACAGAGACATTCAAAACAAATGGGTACTCTGAATGATCAAGTGCTTTCAATAACAAAAAAGGCTTTTCTAGGTGGTTGAGACTAACATTCAGCTTATTAAAAATGACCTTTTTTCTCCCCTTCTCAGTCTCTGGGGATGACAGAATTAGGCTACATGCTCTCAGATGTACCCTAGCAGGTCTCCATCCACCCTCCTGGTTAAATATACTCTCTTGGGCAACACAAGGGTCCCTGCTGGCATCACTCAGCTCCAGATGTTGTCCTTTCTTTTGTGCAGAAAATTGAAAGGGCATTTCCTTTCCACCAATGAGCAAGAATGACAAAATTAAAACTGACCTTAGAAGGGTGCAAGAGACTCTCTTCTTCCCCCTTGTAGGTATTAAAGCAGAACGGAGTCAACACACAGAAATACTTTTCCCCCTTGCCTCATGCATCAGTTATTTGGAAGCCAATAGTAATAAAAGGAAAACCAGCCCTAATACAACAGTCATATGTCTCAAGCAAAGACAAAGGGGATCTGGGACTTGCTCTGGTAGAGAGAGAGAGAAAGAAAAATTCTTCTGTTTATTAACCTGTGGTAAAGCTGTCCAAAATTCGCTGGTAACCACCTTCCTGACCAATTCTTCATTTTAGGATATCTTCAGCCTAGGCTGGAGACCACTGTGATTTTTTGCCATAGGATATGAGGTGTGGGCAAAAGCCAGTCATCCTGACTGAAGACATGTATTAATAACTGAAGGCAAAAATCCATCTTGTCCCAGAGCACCTAGTAAAACACTTAAAAGCAAAGGGAGCAACTCCTCAGAGTTCAGTAAACCCCAGAGTTTGCATAAACAAATTCCTTATGAACTGAAAGACTTGCCATTTTGTTTACTGCCATCAGAATTCATTACTTTTACATGGCTTTTACACTCACCAAATTTGTGTAATTATGCAAAGTTCTGCATTTGCAGAGGCATTCTGAGCTATTAGCACTGTTTCTCTAATACGTGCAATTTTTTTGCCAGAAGGACACCATACCATTAATTCTGTACCCTCTCTAAATGCAGCAATTATCTACCAAATAGATATTCTGCGCCACACTTCAAGGATACTTTCACCTTCCCACCCTCCAGTGCTGTTGCTGGGCAAAGGAGGAGAAGTCACCATCACCCTCTAAGGAGACAGGGTCAAGAAGAGTCCCAGTACAATCTCAAGAGTTCTTCAAGAAGAGAGAAAAAGCAATAATAAATGCTTGTAAGTAGGCCTTCACTGACTGTGTCAATTGCCATTAAATTCTCCACATCAGTTTGCATGAGTATAACCTATAAAATTTACAGGTTAAATATTCAGTTTAGCACAGGGCACATGAAAGATTACCCAGCAGCAGTGTTCCTCAGGTGGCAACTTGGACCAGGCTCATGCACTTCCTTGGTTATGTAAACTATTCCTCATCTCAAAGATGCATGAGCCCTTGGGTAATAAACGCCCTCCACTTGGAGGAGGCAAACTGTAACTGAGTTGTGTAAGAAAGCCTCTGTAAGAAGGGCATTTCTCAACAGAGGTGCCAGCAAAAGGGAAAGGGCTGCTCCTTGCTCAGCGTGTTGCATTGGAGAGGGGGACCAATGTCACCGGCTGTGGTACCGGTGAGCTCTGTCATGACACAGCTCAGCTCCCACAGTCCCTCTAGACCCCAGGGAGCTCTCACCGCTTCAGGTAATGGGGAGGTAGCATGTCCCAGAGACCTGCCTTCACACTGGAACCATGGCACAGGGCTGAGCAGGATGAGCCATCTGTCTCGACTGGCCCTCCGAGGACCATGAAACTGTCAGTCAAGAGTGACTCAACCCACCTGCACTCTGTTCTCAGACAGAGAAACCCCTGAATCCTGCTAGCAAGGAAGTGATTTGTAGCACTGAAAATGTGTGAGATGGGAGCTTTCATTTTACGTTAGCATTTTGACAATCCTTTAAGTCTCTTTTTTTTTTTTTTTTATAAAAAGCTATTTTTTTCTGAAAATAAATATATACATTTCAGCTTCTCCCTCATTAACACTTTTGGAAAGACAAAACTGTTCACAGCTTTCCCCATTTTCCTTCCTGGAAAGAGACGGAAAAGGCTAGATCCTATTTAGTAACTCAAACTAGGAGGATTAGAGTCAAGCTCCTATATCCAGTAATGGCATACACACCTTTTACTTTAATAAACCCAAAGAGTCTACAAAGAAGATCATTGTGGTTATATAAAATGAATCAAAGGCCAAGTATCAGCTCCTCATCATTGTTTTGTTGGTGCTGAAAAGCTCAGTCCATAGGCCCTAAACACACATTGATGAGGGCAGTTTCTGAAAAGAGCAAAAGGAGACTGAGCTGTGGTGGGAAGAGGTCCCTCCATCCTGGAGGTAAATAATGCAAAATCAGAGAAGCTGCTTATGTTGTTCCTGAATAGGAGAGCTGAATTCCAGTGCGGTCCTTCCCCTTTCCCCTCTCTTTAGAATTTAAAAATAAATTAAATCAATTAAGAATATGTTGCATGTCATTTAAATAAGAGCAGAATATTTGGAGCTACCGAACTGTGCAAGCAATGTAGCTAAGGTCCTGTGCCACATGGCTTGTTAAATTAGATGCATTCACCCAGAAGACCCTCAGTATCTAATTCCTGACCTACAGTAGCTGGTGGAAGTCTTCCAACGACTTCAAGCAGGCCAGGATTTTACTCCAGAAACCTCAGATCTCATCACTCACTGTGAAAAGGCTGACTAGAAATGTTAAAGTAAATTTTGTACAGCATGCTGTCACTGCTAGCAGTGATTACAAGCAGCCATTAGCACAGCATCGGCAAGACTGACTTCCAGATAGACATGCAGTCAACCTCTTAGCATGTTCTGTCCTCCAATGAGAATCACAGATGAAGTGATTTACAAAAACAGTCAACACTTTAAAGAAAGTTTTAAATGCATATTTTCATTTGCTTGCTGAATTTTCCATTTTAGCTTTACATTACTGAAGTGTTTGAACTGCAGTGTCATCTTTTGAGAGCATTATTTCTTCTGCAAAATTTTGTTTAAAATGTTGTCCCTATGCTAAAGAGATTCTGATGTCATTCCTGGTATGACTGTAACTCAAACTGAAACAAAGTTAATAAACAAGCAGCCTCTCCTGTATCTTCAGACAAAATAACCTTCAAGTGAAAAGAACTTGCTAAGACAGCCAAAATGTTGGGAGCAGCCCTTTCCTCCCAGAGAGGTCTCCTTGGCAGTGTATTGCCAGGGTCGTACCTCCCACAGGTGAAGGAGATGAATACACAGTCCACCAGAAGACCATGCTTAGGATCCTGACCTGTGTAGCTATTGATCTGCTTAGCTACATTACAGTCAAGTCTATACAAAAACCTCACAACATTGCCAGGATAGTGAACAGCTACCTTCATTAATTTTTTAACAATGCAATTCATTAATTTTGTCTGATGGTAACATTTGGTAACATTTCGTCTGATGGTAGCAGTAAACATTTATAGATAAGTTAAATTTTATGGGCAATCCCCACAGAAACTAAAAGCACTGTTGCCACAAGTGAAATCATTTATGTGAGTAAGGGTTTGCAGGACCAGTGGGTTAAGTTTCAATATTGTTTTTTAACTACAGGGGTTTGCAAAATTCAGATGGAAAGCAAAAGCATCATTTCACAACAGCATGTGCAATTTCATTCATTCTATATTTTAATCTAAAGTTGAAATAGGATATATTTGTAGATTTTTTTTATAAAGTCCATTAAAAAAATTAAATCAAGTAATTTAAAGCCCGATTACTGAGATTTGTAAGCATGTGTAAATTCTCTAATCCAGTTTACACTTAACAGCTTTACCATACTTGGGAGTCCCTTACTGACCTTGGGGAATGAGCAGTGATAAACCTGACATTTAGATATGTACTGAATTAAGTAGTTCCCCTACATTAATTACTTACATTAATAGGTAAGTGTAATTAGAAACATCATAAGAGTTATAAAAGTAGCAATACATAGCAATATCTGTAATCTACATTTCTACTGTTTTATAGTTTGTTTCACTAGTTTCACAACACAAAGGACAGGCCCCGAATAACTAAGACTAGTTCAAGTAAACTTATCTTTTCAGGGAAGACCTTTGTAGCACTAATTGCCATGCTCAAGAACATACTAAAATGTTTTCCATTATTATTTTAAATCAGTGCAGCTTGTTTTCAGCAATCTTCAGCAGCAAGATGCATCACACCCAGAATAGCAGTGCTGTGGCCGTCCAAGATCAGCATTTGGACATTTTCAGTTTCATAAGCACAAAGGAATCAGTGACTGATTCACATTTATGTGCAACCGGTTGATATTTAATAGTTTTCCTGGTTCGCTTGTCTGAGCACTTTCCAAACGAGTCCTTTCAGCGTGGCTGAGCCCTGGGCCAGGGCACAATCCACTGATCTGGAGGGGAGAATGGCGGAGCCTCCTGACTCAGTCATGGGAAGTCCTTGAAAGAAAGGGACTCACAGGGACACGGGGACTACAAGCCACGTAAGTCACTGTTGCTCCTTACCTGAGGACAAAGGACTCTGAAGGACAGGAGTCGGTCCCAGCAGAAGCAAAGGTGGTGTGAGATGCTGCATTCAAATCCCTCCTTCCTCCACCTTTCCTCCACCAGCACATCAACAAAGCCATCAAAGGGGAGGAGAGGAGAAAGCAAAGGGAGGCCCACAAAACCAGAAATCCTGACTCCTCTGTTGCCTTGTTCCACCACAACTATCAGTTCCCCCAACTCACCTCCCACCCCTGTACCTCAGATTCTAGGGGTCTCTGTCACCCTTGTGCCTCTCAGACCCCTGCCAGCACTAACCAGATCGTCATCGGGCAGGTCCCCGCTGCTCATGCTGCAGGAGGGCTGCTCCAACTCTGCCCGGGCAGGCACCCATGGGTGCTGCAGACTCATTCTCTGCTGCGGGAAGGCAGGAGGTGCTCAGCCAGGGGCCAGAGGCTCCCCAAGCCCTTCCCTGCCTGCCTGTGCTGAGGGTCATCTGAAGACTTTCAGATGCCTCCTCCCTCTTCCCCACTCTTCTCCCAGTCATCCTTTTCCCATTAGTGCCTGCTGCAGAGGATGAGAGAGGCACCCTTGAAAATGGAATTGGGGGGAGGAGTGCTAATTGATGGGCTTTTGCACTCATTAGTCTCCTGTTAAAAGCTACCAGAGGGAGAGGTAGAAGCCATCGAGAAACTTCCTGAGATGCATGCTCCCTTCCAAAATCCATCTTTGTTCATGCAAATCTGCTGCCATCAGCTTTTACTATGTGCATACACTTTCTTGGGCAGAACAGGCAGAGCCCTGCAGGTTGCTATGACATAGCACAACCCAGAAGGAGCTGTCCTGCACACTGCAAGGAATAAATGGCATTCTTCAAAAAGGTTTAAAGCCACACCATATTGTGGCCTGATGAATGTGTTATGAAGAGCAAACAGAATGTATGAGGCCACGCTTGCTGGAACTTGCCCTAATACCCTATGCCTCAGCAATGAAACTGCAGGTCACTGCCACTTCAGTGAGGGTGAAAGCCCTTTTATCTAAATGTGAGGATTACAAGACTCAACATACATTCTGTTAACAGGTTCAAGCATTTCAGCCTTGTTGCTTTTGGGGCTATGGGGGGGCAGGCTATTTAAAAGCACTCAAATAAGACATTCCTTTTACATCTCAGCCCCTATGCATACTAACACAAGCCACCTAAAATAATATTATTCAAGATATGTTTTTAAGAAGCAGCAAGGCAGAGAAATTGCTCCAGAATCAGTGCTTTTATATCAATTTACAGCCTAAAATACACAAATTATGAAGTAGGAAAGTACAGCTTCCTGATGGAATCAGTGACAGTTCAAGGAGCTGTTCCTGAAGAGAAAAAATTGCTTCAGCCCACCATGATAAGCACTTTCCAGATCAAATTATAGGGATTTTTAAAAAAGGCATATTTACACCTAACATCCCTTCAAATACTTGGCATGAAGGACCATAATAGGGTTTTATAGTCTTCATAGTCTATTGGGTCAAAAATCCATTTAAAAATGGAGCTTATATACTTATAGGTATGATGGATCACAATAGGGTGTACTATTGAGTAAATAATGTGTGCTCTAAACATTTTCTAAATAAAGGTTTACACAAGAGACTCAGTGGCTTTGAAGTAGCCATTATATACTTTCATATCAATTTTCATGTTTCCATGACGATTGCTTTACTTTTTTATGACTAACAAAACTTGGCACAGTGTTCCTTCTAAGCTTTGTGCAAGTGTTAACCAAATATCTCTGCACTGTTAACAACTATTACAGATGAGCTCTCCAGACAGCTCAGTATGTAAGTTAAATATTATAACCTTCAGTCCTCACGATAGCCCAGCATGCCCATTAAATACTGTAATCTGTAATCTTCTTTATAATTACTCTAGGGAGACTTTTTGAAGCAAATGTACTCAGAATTGAGTGCAGAATGATTGCTTATTGTTGCTGCCAGTGTAGACCCTATAATTAAATTTTCCTGTTTTTTTCCAATAAGTTTGACTGTCCTTAATTACCTGAGTTGGCCATATCTTCAGGAGTGTTTAGTTACCAGCCACTTCACCAGCAGGGGTGGATACTTGCTGAACACTTTGGAGGATTCAACTGTCAGTGATATATGCCAACGCTTTGGACATAAACATGGAACACAGGCCAGATCAAGAAAACAATGAGAGGTTTCTCATTGACATCTGAAAGCACCGGAGAAACAAAAAGTGAAGTTTCCCTGCCTTTTACTGAAGGACATTCTATTTGGTGTGGAAAATAACCAATACTTTTCAAATAATGCTATCTTCGAGTGTATATAATATTTCAAAAAATCTTGAAAGTTTCATATTTTAATAAACAGTTCCTACATCCAGTTTTTTATTAATATGTTTTTAAAAGAGGAGTAGATAATTAACAGTATGATCCAGATCATCAAGCAGGCATAAATCATCATAGCTCCATTGGTTTCAATTTATACGGCTTGTGAAAAAGGCTCTCTATACCTTTCTGGAATCACAGAGTGAATTCATCATCCCCAAATAATTAAGGATTTAATTTAATTATCTGTTAATCTCTTCATTTTATGACTGGATTCTGAAGGATGGCAAGAACTATGGAGAGCTATTGCAAGGGATGTTAATGATAAGTACATTGTAAATCATAATTTTGATATATCCATAAATACTGAGCAAGTTAATGCCGAGAGTTAAGTGGAGGAAGGGAATGTGTGCCATATCATAGACATATAATCTCTTGCATAAATATATTATGGCTTATTATAAATGCACACTCTGCACAATAAAAGGTCTATCCCTTTTGTTTTAATCCCAACCGTAAAAGCCCTCTTTGAGATTTTGACATACCTCTATCCAGAATAGTTTGAAGTAGGAAAAAAAGCAACAGTAGCATTCAAAACTGACATTTGCCTCTGCAGAAATTTAATTTTAAGCTATATTACCCTGAAATATCAGGTACCACAATGATGGAATAGGGACAAACTCTTTAGGGACAAGAGCAGAAAATGCATCAATTAAAGGATGCTTAATAGCCTGCAGTTTTATAGCTTTTACAAATAGGAGGTAAAGGACAAAGTGTTCAGCTGCACAACAACATACACAGCTATATGCAAATAAAATGTTTCTATCCAAGAAGGACATTTTGCCTCTTAAAACTAAACCAGTCCCTGAGCCCATTTAAGTACCCTGCTTTGACTACAGTAATTATCTCATGTCACTTAATATGATATAATATCTACTTATGCTTCATGGATATGTTTTAATTTCTAAGGAAACTGTGCCTGTTTGCACAAATGAAACTTAGACGACGATTAAAATATAATTTTCACTCAGGCAATAACACTTTTCAACAAACAAAACCATAAATAGAGACATTACTTCTATCTGAAGACAGACTTAAAAATGTGGAAATCCTCTACTACTTGATGTCCTGACTATGAATTGCTGTTAATTACAGAAATCAATCATTTCTCATCATTGATGGATTTTCAAATCAAAGCTACTTTTAAATACTCAAATCAATATTATCAGGAAGCAAGTCAATAGATTTTCAAATCAGGGAAAATACACATTATTAAACTAATAATGCAAGATAATTTATGTAACAATTAACTGATATCAGAGCCCCATCTTCTGAAAGCATCCCAACAAATTTATTTAATGCCTTTAAAATTACTTATAAAATGACTACTGTTTGTGTCATATTTATCAATGAGGAAAACTGACAACAAACTTTTCATGAAAACCCATAAAAACCAGTTTATGAAACATTAGAGAGACACCCATTTCACTTGTTGCACCAAGTTAACTTCACATTTGGTAAATAATGTTCTGCTCAGTTTCTCTCTGGTCTTACTTTCAGCCTGTAAAACATGCAATTGTTTATAACGTAAATATGCCCTTTATTATTATTTAGTTCCTCTGACCATCATGCAAGATTCCAATGCTACGTGGGCTCTAAGTACATTCCATATAGTTCAGCTCTACAAGATATCTCAGCTCTAAAATACAGCCTGAGGGGAAAAGAGGGTTTTTCTGGTAATGCTTTTTTTATATTCATCCACCCTTAAATGGCATTTTTAAAGGCCACGGAGGAAATCGGTTTAGCTTAGTTTCCTCAAGGGTTTTTACTGTATAAATATTGTTGCTGTTTCAAATTCTCTAAAACTTCTCAAAACTCAAATTAACCTGAAAGCTTAATGTCTCTAGAAATTTGCAAAGATGCAACTGATCTGCAAAACAACAGACATGCAATCAAACCCTGCAACAAATAGTCTGCTCAAATATCTAGCATGCATGCAGCAGGACAGCTTGTCCTCAAACATCAAAATTATCTGCTTGTAATTTATTTGTTACCATTGCAATCTTTCTAATAGACTAATGCATATTTTTCACTCACCCTCCATAATTTTTTTAATCTCTTCACTCTGGACAATTTGGATTTGTTCATCTCTGATGTCTGCAACTCAAATATGTATCCTATATGGCTGTAAATATATTCTACAACCAGACGGGTGCCTAGTGATAGATATTCTTAAAAACAGAGGCACTCCCTGGCTTTTAATGCTGCTTCCAATAACCACACAGTTCACAGCTCAGCATAAAGTAACCAATAGCCGAACATGACATTAAAAAAAACCCCACAAAATCCCTCCTTTGAGATCATAGAGGGAGAAGTCTTGATCCATCCAATACTTGATTTAGGTCAGTGGAAAAAAAAAAAAAGATACTATTATGTCAGCCATCCAACTTTAAGACTTGTGAGCTGGCAGTCATGGCACTTTAAAGCACTGTCATGATGAGTCTTTACAAAGGGATTGTTTTAATCCTATCTAAAAAAACCCTGAAAGCTACTTAAGAAATATGGAAATCACATGATATTACAAAAATGTCTGCAATGTGATACAGTGGAATGATGCTGAGAAATAACTCATGTACTGTTTTATACTTCATTTTTGAGGTTTCCTAAAGATGTGAGGTTTATATGATGGTGGGAGTGTGCATATCTGTCATTCCTCCCAAATGATTTTTAACCCTTTGACCATTTTTAAATAAAAACTAAAAAATCATGTAAAATAGAAGCCTCAAAGATGCTAATTTTTAAGTTTCCTGAAAATCAGTGAATGATTTAGAATATTGTACTGATTCTTATTCTAAGGGGAAAGGTGTCGTGAGAGAACCTAGCCCGGAGGAAGTTCCCATTGAAAGTCCCAACCCTGAAAAGATTGATCACAGTTCATGTTACCCAGCTCACCAGTTGCTATAAGAGAGAAGAGACATTTAGTTTCATTGTTCATATATCTGGGCTTCTTATATTCCCTTTTATAATTTCAGGAAATGGAAAAGAAAGCAGAAAGTGTGTGAAATAAATCTTTCTGGTAAAACCCTGCCATATTGCAAACCCATTTCAGGAATGAGAAAATAAGTTTGTTTGACAAACACTATGACAGGTACAACTGACCTCCTGGGGTACTGATCAAAGCTGATCTCCTGTGGCGCTGTGGTGCACAAGAAGCCATCTCTACGGATGTGACTATGTAGAGGACACTCTCTGTAAGTGTCAGCTCTAATTGAAAGCCTGATAGTATAACCACCCAGGTGGCTGGAAGGAAGTAATTCAGAAGAGATACATAAAAGGGTTTTGCTTCGAGTATCTGGTATACCGAGTGGCTCTCTCTACAAGAATAAGGGGGTGACCACGACTTGCTCATGTGAATGATACTACTTGCTTTGCCACAATGTGCTACCCTAGATCTTTCCCTTGGTGTTATGGCATCACAGAAACCTTTTCTTCCCATCTTAAAATACTGTGCAGTGTGCAGATTACACCGCATATAAGACCACATTTGATATTACTGATCAGTACTGACACAGCCCTTATGAAACTTGCCTTCTCTTTCTCTTCAAGGAAAGGTCTAAACAGAAGTGCTGTGGGTCGGAAGTTGCAAGGTTCAACTTGTGCAATGTGTCATTGCTTACACAGTATAGCAAAACCCTCATGGGGATGTGCATTGACCTGTAATTCGGGACTTGACCCACAAATTCTAATGCTCATGAGATGTTTCACTAAATGTAAAGTTCCATTTCAAACATGGATGCCAAGTTTAGTTCACACCAAGAGCCATTACGTACTATTCTCAGAACTGACAGACTGATCCTAGGGATCAATTTGACCATTTTATTCTCACATTTGATGTCAAAGTCCTAATGTTGTTCCACTAGGAGCATTTCCATTTATTTTAATTGCAGTAGAATCTGACTTTTGTTTAATAAAGAAAAAAGAGTGACTCACGTCTTGTTTTTATCTAAAAGGACTAGCTATATATACCTCATTAGATTTTCTATAAGCACTTCATTCCCCCTTAGTAATCAGCTTCTCAATTATCTAACAACAGTATTCCAAACTTTAATATTTCAGACCTAATTTTCAGTCATTATGACAATGCGCTCTTAATCTGCCTGCCATTGAAAAGACAGATAAGAATATTTCAAACTTCCTAGTGTTTATTGTTAGTTCAACTAGTTTAGATGTAAGAAAATGTCTAGAAACCCTTCTTGATGTTAGTTTGCATTAGTGCTGAGGCACCAAGCACTTGCAGTTAAGCTAAATGCAAAGTGCTGTTATGGGAGGAAATACAGTAACTGTAGGTGCAGTTAAGGTGCAGTTGTATGACTTCTGCATGTAACTGTGCCTCTGACCAAAACAAGACTGACAGCTTTATGCTAACAAGTGCCTGCCCAGTAAGAGCTGAGTCAGTATCTTAGTGCTATTCTTCTCTTTCCTATCTTTGTTTATGCACCACAAGATACTGACTGCTGAAAGTGCATTTTCCTAGACTCCAGTAGTACTCAAAATTACACGGAGTCATTACTTGAAATGGTTCCTCTAGGCAATAGAAGAAGAAGAATCTGATTTCTCTGACCCCAAAACATTTACATGTATGTAAAGCTTCTGGCTTTACACACTATAATAAGTGAAATTGTTCAGGACATTCCTTTCGTTTGGCATGATTGGGGCTTATAAATAACACTGCATGTGCAGGCCAAGTCAAATGTGACTATACCTTGTGTCTTTCTTCTTTGTGTTTTGAATGTTATTAGAAGCCCAAAGAATTATATCTTCTGAATGAAACCCACCTCAGAATCATTCAAAATGTTTTCACCAATTTCAGTCTTTTGACATTGTAATGTGTTGAAAAGTGGCTTCCGGCACATTTTTACCATGGTTTCAGGATAAAATCCTAATTCATAAATAAACTGGTGTAGTTCACTCACTACACTCATTACACTGACTGGTGCACTTCAGGAAAACAGCTTCTCCCTAGATTTAAGAAGTCTGAAGCCCACAAATGTCAAAGCACTGGTATTTCAAGGTATCGCTAACAAGGTGAGGAAGCTGGAGGAGGTCAGAGTACAGCCCAGCTACTAATGACCAAATCACTCATGTCCCACAACTCCTTTCCATAAATTCTACCTCAAAATAAACCTCCTTAGAACAAGTATAAGGTGTGAATCTAATTCCTGTCCTCTCTTCATTGAACCGTAGAACTTCTACATGAACAGTGCTTTGTAAGAAACAGTCAAATGAAGAAAAGGAAACAAACACAGGTACAAAAAAGTTATATAGAAGTTTTGTAAAAAAAGCAACAGAACACTTTGGATATGAAAACTACGAAATTGTCCTCAAGTTCTTACAGATCATACTTTAATATTAACTTTCTCCATTTGATTGCATTGGTGGGTTACACACTAACAAACTCCTTGTGCCATCCAGCAGTAACTGCTGCTGTGGGTTTTGCTGCTTTGCTTCCAGTAAAGTGAGATGATCAGCTTTTACCCAGTAATTCAGTTAAACATAATGGAGTGAAATCATCCTAGAATATTTACTGCAAGCTCAAAATCTCACATCAGATGCATTTACTGAGAGCAATAGTGCTACGTGTGTTCCTGTAAGTATAATCAGGTTCCTACAGCAGCTCTCAAATTAACAGAAGAGGAAAAAGATTTGAGTGTACTAATCGATCACAGGATTATAAACCACCAGTGTGGAAGCCAGTGAAGTAGAAATCTGCAATGTAGGAGTTACTGAGAAAGTCTTTACTTTCCAGTAAGGTCTGAGAAATATTAGCAGGAAATCACAGAGTACTGCTGACACCTCATTTGGATAGCGGGTACAATTTTGGTCACTCTTAATCATGAGAAATGAAAGCAAAACTGAAACAAATGCAAATAATGGCTGGCAGATGATTGGGACAATGGAGAACTTGTCATGTGAGAGAAACTACAGAAGCCCTATTAAAGTAAGGCTACAAGGGGGACTGCTACCTATAAATACACTGGGGAAGGAAGAAGAAATGGGCAAGAAGAGCTATTTAAAGCCAAGGTAAACATCAAAACAGGACAGACGTATAGAAACAAGAAACGACAAACGTAAGCTAAAAATCAGAAGATGATTTGTGACCATCTAACTCTAGAGTACTTCCCTAATAAGAACAGAAAGGAAAAAAATGTTACATGGTCCTGAGATCACAGTTGAGTAGCTTATGAGTGGGACAGGACAACAGAGTGCCTGCAGTGTGAGAGGAGCAAACTACCCTGAAAAGCTATGAACAATTTCCTACTTCTCACAGCACTCTGGCGACGGAATTAAGCAAACACCTTTGTATGCTGGACCTGATGTTCACCTGCACCTGAGCACTAGCTGTGATCTTCTCCTGGCGAGCATACACTGTCCCAGGAAGTGGTCTTAGGACTGCCCTAACTTTCACCACCTACCTGTGTAAGTTCTTGGGTCCATATGCCACCAAAGCATTACCTGCTCGTCAGGTCATGATCTGATCATACCCCTGCACTTCACAACAGTCAAGTTCAAATTCAGAGCTGCCAAATTTCAGGAACATACTAAAGGACATCATAGCTGAAGCCTTACCTTCCAGCAGAATTAGACATCTCCTTGCAAGCAAATTGGATGCACATGATGAATCCACATTGCAAAACACATCTGAGTTTGAACCTTTGCTTTTAAAGATAACTCAGCTCGCATTTCATCTGTTTGGCTCCCAAGCTTAAGAAGGCACAGGACCCTCCTGGTTCACAGATGAGACATCACTCAAACTTTGTCCATTATCAACTCCAAATGTGTTAGCCTAGGATTTATCATTATATGAACACTCATTTTAACAGCCTTTGTCAGCCTTTAAATATTTTCCTGAATTCCTGACTGCACACAAAGGAGCAGCTACTTAGTTGTTTGAACATAACCCATCATTAGTAACAGGATGAATTTGGGGGACATGATTTCCTCTAACAGCTAAGAGAACCAATATCTGCACAAGACCATAGTGACACCTAAGGTAGGAGACACAGAATGTTCTGACAAGCAAAGTAATGAAAACATTAAAAAAAAAAAAACAAACCAAAGAAAAGCTACAGAGAGGAAAAGAGAGCAATCTGCAGTCCTGTTTGCTCATGAAGTTCTCATGAGTGAGAAGAGCAGAATCACATACTGACTCCCATCAGAGCTCTGGAAATGGGTGTGGTACCTAGAGCCACAGCCCAAAGCAATCAACAGGGAAAGTCAGAAGCTGAACTCATAGAATTGCAAAAAGAACAGGACCTGGCTGAAGTAAAGAGAAGGAATTGAAACACCCAACTGTCCATCTTATTTCACGAAGATCTTACAATGGCTGAGGCTTGGACACGTGTTATTATAGCTGAGCACTGTGATGAAAATGGGTGCAAACAGCCAGTGCTACAGTAACAGGTAGATGCTGTGCCCAGCTCTGCCCACAGACAATTGTGGCTCATGGTCAGAAGCCTGGAGAGAGGAAAATTTTCACATCTAGACCTCTACCCTATTCCTCCAGCCTAAGCTGCTCATTGTTGCCCCCAAAGATGACAGCAGCTTTTGGCCAAAAACCCAGAAAAATGAAATGCTCCGTTCTTCCCTTGCCGCCAGGACTGGTTGCACTCAGTTTGCCACTGACAGCACTGACTCTGTTGGCATGCTTAGAGGCAGAGCTTTGTGTGGCAACCTTTGCCTGTGCAGCAGTGAGAGAAGTCATCTCCAAACTGTATTTCCCTGCTGACTGCCACTATCGGGAGACTAATGAACAATGTGCCCATTGCCTACCCGACATCGCCCTGTCAGATGGTCCCTATGTGAGCTACAAAGATGGCTGAACATGAACTCCTGTTCACTTTACTTCAGTAACATCAACAGACAAAACCAGGAGATACTTTTAATGATGTTACTCCTTTAAATGTGAACCACACTGCAGTGTGCGGCCCCCTCGGTTGTTGCAATGCAACTGCTTGTGGGGTCACGCTGTGAGGTGGATCAGAAAATTCATCTTTTCTACCAGGTTATTTTCAAGGCAGGTCAGTTCGCTCATCAGCACATTGATCTGGCTCACAGCATGGCTGCGCAAGCAGTTATACTGGCAAGATCAGGACAAGCAGCTCTGTTTGCTGGCACTACTTTCCAGCCCCTCATGCTGGGAGCTGCAGTGAACTTCTCAACCTGCCCTCTGCTCCTTGGAAACACCAACCCTCGCAGGGTGAGAATCAGCCATTTGCAAGCAAAAAGCACTGGGAAGAAGTCACAGTACAGCAGTGTGAAAGTACTGAAGATCGTTAGCAGGAGGAGATAATGTATATTTAATGGTCTCTACTATTTGCATATATATTAACTCAAATGAAACTTCAGCCACATCCATGCACTGTGCTAGAGAAATATGAAAGGAAAAAAAAAGTCTGTCCTCATATATGAGTGTGCACACTTGCAGGCATGTACCCTTTGCAAAAAGTAGCACCTATTGCTTAAGTTATTCAAAGCCACACTCAGTGACTGATTTCCAGTCTGCAGGAGATGTGGGAGAGGAGCCTTGAAAGCAGCATGTGCTCTGGGTGGAACAAAATACTTCGAGACAGCCTGCCATCACCACTGTCTGTCACAAAATGTGCCATTTATTATAGATTTTATATTTTTTGCAAGCAGTGTCTTCATCAAACTCAGCTACACAGATTGTAGGGTTCCAGTATGAAGCATTTAATAAGGTCTCTTTCCTTGCATTGCATATGTTCTGCGTCTCAGAATATATAAAAGCTGTTGAACTCAGAGAATAAAAAGCAACAACATTCTCACATCTCCACCAGTGTGTTTAGACCATGGTATCCAAGATACCCAATGCCTTCATGAAATTCAGTCCCAAGAGGCAAAACCTTCTTACTCATATTTAAGGTAAATAGAGTCAGTAACTATTTTTTTTTAATTATTATTTTGTTTTCTAAACTACATGAAAACTTTCACTCTCACCCAATGTGGCAGTTTTACAGCAACAGGTACTCCTGATTTGCGCCACTGGGTTCAGTGGAAAGGAAGTCCCAGTGCCTTCAACCAGAAGCACCAGCGTTATGTGACATGCTGTCGCATTGAGAAGTCCAATGTCTTGAAATTTGGGACTGCAGTAAGGACTGGGAGAAGCAACTCCTGAGGACTGTGAGGTCTACTGTCCACTTCAAGAGATATCTGGGAGTACCACTCTTCTTGCTTGGGAGCAAGAGGGCTAAGAAATTGAGTAGGAGACAGAAGTGGATAGACAGAAGCACAGACAGAAGCACAAAAGTGTGCAAACCTCAACTATTCTGGTATTAAAAGGCTAAATTTATTACAAATTGACAAATATAAATAGACAAGAGATCTGTGGTCCATGGAAAGATGCTCTTGTCCGAATTACCAAATCCCTCCAAGCATCTCAGCTTCCCAGGTACCCTGAAGTTGGGGCTGTCCAGATTAACTGTCAGCACAAGCAGCTCCAGGGCTGTCATCTACTGAATTTCTGTAGTTTGACGGAGCTCAAAAACCAGGGCACGTGTTCTACATATAACAAAATACAGTGAATTACATTCCACCTCATTGTAAGAAAGTCCTGATTCTCTGAAACAAAATTTAAAAAAAAACCACCTTACAAAGCAGGAGTAGAGGGTTAAGCCCTTCCTGTCAGATATTTGTCCAACCCTAGTTTAGAAACTTCCACTGATGGAGACCTGACAACCTTTGAAGGCAATCTATCTCAGCCTCAACAGCTAGAAAGCTAATTTTTCAAGCTTGTTATTCTACACCATGCCTACACAAGATGTAGAGATAAATAAAAACTGTCACTGTGTGTTCTTGTGAGGGAAGGTATTAAATAATACCTGGTTTTATACTTTACAAATTAATTTCCCATCCATGATGTAATATTCATTGTGAGACCTCATAATATGTTCTTTTATAGAGGCAATTTCAGTTTCTCTCCCTTATTAAGTATAGATAAAGATTTCCACATAGTATTTACTGGTGTGTTGCTCTTTGGGGTGTGTGTTTTGTCTTTATATAGTATGTTGGTCTCTGACATTGATTGGTGATACAACACTGTGCCTTGCAGTTTTCTGCTTTTCTTTTCTTTACCCTGTGTAGACCTAGGTTGTTAGGAACAGTAATGGGTTTCCAGCCCAGATATTATTTCCATTAGAGTTGCTTAGCCACCTAAAGTCAGCCAGTCCGCAACCATGGGAGACAAAAATTTATAAAATGAAAGATCAACGAAATAGACTTAAATACACAGCAAGCTAGTTTCTACCCCTAAGAATATAACCTGCATTTTAGATAACCAAATATTGAATTATAAATAACATGAAATATAAAGCAATTAGGACAGACACAGACACAGTGACTTTGGAAGACACCAGATTTGGAGAAGGCAGGTAACTCTCTGTACATCTAGTGGTTGTGCAACCATCCCCTCAGGGTTTTTCCACCTCCTTTAAAGGACAAATTCTAGAAGGGAAATAGAAGCGCAATCACTGTCTCTGTTCAGACATATTTTTTCTCTGAAGTCTCCACCAAGGTGACCAATTAATGTTAATCCAGAGGGCACTTTGTGTGATCAACCATTAGCGATGCAATCAACCCATTCATGGCCATCTACTGCTAACACATTTTGGTCATTATGAAGACAGATCATTTTGAGCTGCTAGTTAAAAGTAAAAAGCTCCTTATCCCACTCCCATAATCATCTAGACTCCGTTAAGATGCAATTACTGCCAGGCGATAAGGGAGACTAAGGAGAGGGGCAGACTGAAATATGTCCCCAAGTGCCTTAGCTATGTTGGATCTTAATTCTTTAAACCCCCTTATCGTTCTAAAAATATTAGCTTTGCCACCAAAGGTGGGACTCATCTGGTGAAACACCAAGATCTGCCCTGTAGAGGTCTCCATCGGAGCTAGCCATCCTGGACTCCTTTTGCAGTTGGTGGAGCTCGAGTCAGTGGAGTCACTGTCTCCTAAAGAAGACACCTGGAACTGCTGGTGTCACTTTTTTGATTATAAAGGGAGTCTAGGGCGTCTAGACCAGATGGAAATGTCTTAGCTTGACTAAAACAAATTATGCCCCATGAGCTCCTGAGCAACTTTTCGCCTCTGACAAAATCCATTGCATTGCAACCCTTGCACATCTTTTGCACTTAGAGAACAGGATTTGTGTGTGCATCTGGATGCACATGTGCACATGAGGTCAGGAGGAATGATAAATGCGCAAAGGGCTGAATATAGCAGATACTGATATCCCACAGGGAAGTGAATTTCTTTGTTCTATTTACTAGAAAAGCAGAAATGCTGGCAGGCTCCTTCTGCCACTAGATTTCCTAGCAGCTGCCCAACAACCATGTTAGTGGTTGGTTAGGGCACTTATAGCACTCTCTAGATGTTTAATATTTTATTCCTCCCTTGAAGCATCTGGTGTAAGTCACTTCTGGAAACAGAACACTGGACCAGATGGAGCATTAGTCTGTGACATTCTGATCTGGTAATTCCTATGCTAATTTTCACAACAATTTAGATAGGCATTGACCACATAGCCCAATCTGAGTCAATTTTATTACAGTAAAAGGATGCCTTAACCCCCTCATCCTTCCTATTGAGAAGCATTTTATTTTTTTAATGGAGATTTTCACATTACCTGGAGAGAAGAAAGGGGCATTGCAGATTTCAGGAGTCAAGAGCTAGGCTCCCATTGCTACTTCAGACAAACAACGAAAAGAGGAACATTTTTCACAGTTGTTATCTGAAGATTTGGCAAATGTCTTCTAAACTTTTTGTGAGCTTAAGGACTGCATGATGTGTACCAGTAAATGCAGTGGTTAGTAGTATTACAGTCAGCATCATATAGATGCCTGAAGGTTCCCTTATGAAACCCAGTTGTTTTGGCTGGTGCTTAGAGAGATAGAGAAAAAAAAAAAGACTGTATTACAACATGCAATAGACTACATCTTTAGAAATTACCAGTAATCCTGAGCATATCAGAGTCCAAAAGGTCTAGCACAAGTGATCACAAAGGGAATTGATTTTCACTACATTTCTGAATATTCTTTCCATGTTACATTTAAGGATAAAGGCATCCCAAACTATCCAGCATCATTGTAATACCAAAGTCCGCTCTAAACTGGAGAAACACAGTCAGAAGGTTAGGCTGTGCCCCCACTTAAGGACAGTTTGATTGATCAAGGTCAGCTATGTATAATACTGACAATTTCATAGCCACATAATTTTCTCTAATTAAACCTCCAGCTTCTATCTAGGTACTTCTCCCTTATGTTGTTTTTGCTTGTACACCCTTATGATGCCATGGTGTGAAAAATTATATGGTTCATACAATATTGTCATTGTTCTGTTCTTAAATTAACATATTAATTCCAAACAACACAGAACAAAACTATGAACAAAAAAATGTCATTACTAAAGTGTGTCCTTGCAGGCATTTTAGAGATTAGCAGTGTAACAAATTATTTATTCCTCTAAATATCTAGATCTGGATAAAGAAACTGATCATACAAAACTGAATCACTAGCCTTTGGCAAACTGCCTCAGTTTCTGTTAGAACAGGCTGGTACAAGTTGAGAAATTGAATGAGTATTTTCATAACACAGGAAAGTAGATAATTTTCCCCTGTTAATTTCTATAAAATGAGTAAGACCTGAAAATAGCCAGTAGAAATATATTTGTTGTTTCCCTGTTGAGTTCATGAAGGATTACTTGTTTCTGTATGGCCTTTTAAAATATATACTATGGTTGCACTCAGAGGTTGATAGGAAAATTCATAGGTCATTTTTTGGCCAGTTTTTGTCCCCTTAAGTTACAGTGATGAAATGTCAAAGTGGTGACTTTGCCAATGAGTTTCAGAGGGCTGCACCAGCAATGACATATTCATCACTGATGAAATAGAGTTTGTTGCATGAACTTACTCTGGGGCTGGTTTGTACCAATAAGGCATCGCATTGAGTAGAGAGGACACAAAGTTGCATTGCTACCGGTGACATCAGACATGTAGCTCTCCTGCCCATTTGATGCTGTAGATGTATAGCAGAGCACTCTGGTGCAGAGGCAAATGTTACCCTTGTCCCTGACACCTGGAGCCCAGAGAAGCCAAGCTTTAGAGGCAAAAGGGTCCTGCCATTTCTGTACATCTTATGAAAGAGGGACTCATTGCTCTGAGAGCTCAGAGCATATTATCCTGCTGAAATGCCTCTTTTCAGCTCACCCCTCACATCTGTGTGACCTCTCTTCCAGAACAAGCATTTGCCAGAATTGTTTTTCTGCTTCACAATAGAAACCAGTTGGACTAAACCCAGTCTTGCAAGAGTGCATCTGCACCAGCAGTCCTGAGCGGGGGAATGGCATCCAAGAGACTGTTTATCTCAGAAATGTCACTTTGAGGATTTTTTTGTGTTACCTGGATAGCCAAGTGTCTGGTTTGCACTGAATTGAGTATTTTGACTGTTTTTTTTTCACATAAAGAAATAAATTAGCTTGACAAAAAGGCCTGAACAAACAAAGTCTCCACACACTCCACAGAAAGCCCCTAGATCAGCTGTTCCAGCAACTGAAGCACCTGAGGATGAGGAAGGAGCAGAGAATGCACACACACACACAGAGCCTGTATCTGGCAAAAAGAAACATTCGCATCAAGGAGGACTTTCTGCAAAATACAGCATAAAGTTTCTGGTTGCCTCATTATGCCACCTCATACCTCCCCAAAACCACCTTTGGAGCAGCAGCAAATTGCCAGTACAGAGGGAAGGACAACCAAGGCTGCAGCGTAAGGCTGTTGTGTTTGAGAAGTGTCAGGAGTGCTGTTCCTGGGGCTGTAAATGTCCAGGTTGGGGTGTGTGGGGTACACTCTGGAGACACAGGACCATGCACTGTATGGCTGCCTCTACCTGAGCCTTCCCACAGAGCAGGGAGGGAGAGGAGGTCGAGATAAAGAATTTATGAGGAGGAATAGGAAGGTAAGCCTGGAGCTAAAAGATATGGGATAAGAAAGATCCTCTTAGAGCACATCTGAGGGGATTGAAGGCCAGGGAAAAAAGAAATAAAGAATCAGTGATAAAGCAGCCTGGTGAGAAGGATATGAATAAGCAAAGGTTATGGGAAGAGGACATTGCTGAAAGGTGAAGAGAGGTGCCAAGAGGAAAGATACTCGGTCCTGACAAAGTGAAGACAGACAGAAGAAATGTTGTTATCTGGGACAGAGCAGCTCCCAAAATAGAACATAATCTTCTCCCCTATTTAGGGTAGGAAATGGCGATTCCTATCTATAGACATGTTTTAACAACTTCCGTATTTTTTCCTTTCTTTTCCCCTGCTGCCTCCATCAAAACCTTCAACTGTCTGAAGTCACATTAAGCAAGATCAAGATTATGCTAATATTCACATGGAAAAAATACATCACTTGTATAGGGTAATGCACACTTACAACACTGCTTTCACCTGCACACTGGTATCAACATTTCTGTGGGATGAGAGCTATCTTCTCTCAGCTTAAGTGCTTGTGAAGGTCATCAAAGTTCAAGGAGCAATCCATTAGTTAGAAAGGCTTGTTTTGGAAGAGTCCTGGCTGTTTTGCCAAGACAGATGATTTTTCTGAACTGATTTCAGAAAGATTAAGCTTCTGAGAAAATCATTAATTCCATCTTGGATACAATGAATAATAAGGGGAACAAAGAAAAGGCAACGTCCTGCTGAGTTCTCTGAAAGGTTACAGATTTCATTATTTTTAAAAGATAATATCAGAAGCATTACTGGACAATTTTTACCACTTCTGTTGATTTTTACAAGTATCAAAAGATGGATGCAATCTATTCAGTACATAAGTGGGATGAGTAAAAAAAGCTTCCTTGTTGGATCTCTTGGCCAAGTTGTTTCTTTGAAGCTGACACTTTTGTTACCAATGGAATTTAGTGAGCTAGTACAAGATTTTGGGAGCCTCTTGTGTGTGTTTATCAGAGAAAGTTGAAGTAGTATCACCAATCCAGGCAACTTTCAGTGAGAAAGAGGATCCTAAGAGAGATCAGTTTTGCCATTGGAAACTATAGTCCACACTGCTCTCCCCCCATAAGTGATGAGTTGCAGATTGGCTCAGAAAGCCACAGAACACCTATGCTCTATTTAAACCCCAAATTTATATTGCATACAAACCACTGGACAAGCAAATACATGCTCAGGTTGGATTCAGTTACATAAGGTCTAGAGCCTTGTAGGAGAAAGAGGACATGGTCTTCACCAAATAGCTTTCTGACTCTGACTCACATGGCCCATGATACCTGGAGATATCATCAGATAGCAAGGTTAACCAGGTAAGATGAGTGACTTCCTAACCCAGAAGGGCTCAACACCAGAGACTTGCAGACAGCTGAGACATAGCTATTTGCCTTGTAGCAATACAGCCTTACAAAACCTGGAGATGGTGTGTTGCCATCTCCCAAGCTCAGCCCAGCACAGTGGCAGGAGGCAATGCAAGGTCTAGATTTGAAAAATGGGGAGTCAAAAGAATTTCTAGGTCTAGCTACATCTGTCAGACCCCAGTGAGGACCCTCTTGACAGCCATCACAGCTGAAGTGTATTTCCCATCCATTGAGAAGGAAATAAAAGACTTGTCGCTACAACAGGCTGATGAACAAAATAGCCAGTCTTGAAAATATGGACACTGAGGAGGAAAATCAGGCCAAAGTAATTCATATTTCTTCAGAAGCACTGTCCTAATATAACACTTCCAATAAAATTAAAATAAGGGAAAATATGACAGAGCAGCAAAGTTTGATAAGCTGATATTAATAGCCTTGCCTCTTGTAATAATCAGAGAGGGAACCATCTACACCAGGAGACTTATTAAGTCTTTGAGTATAAGCAATATCTCCTTGCGATAGCGAGACGCTCAATTAAATAATCTGGAAGATTTTTTTAAAGTTTGGCCAAGATATCTTACCTAAGGGAGACTGCCTCTGAAACGAGCCTCCAGGCCCCAGTGGAATGTGCTTGGCTAAAAGGTAGCAAATTCCATCAAAATCATAGTATTATCATTAATGATGTTACTTTCTGAATGTTGGAGGACGAGGGATAGCCCTTGGCTCAGAAGGACCAGTGGTGAGATTAGCTGAACAATTACTGGCTCTGTCAGAACAGTCAAGCTTCTAAAAATAACGTTCAATGTTTTATTCATATGGGTAAATTACTTAATTTCAAGTCCCTTCATGGTGTTCAGCTTCCAGCAAGTCAGGGATTTGCATTCTGCCATACAAATGACCCTTGCCTTCACTGATTCACACATGCCTCAGAAAGAAACCAGTGAGAAAGCAGTGCTGAAGGGAAACTGAGGCACAGGGGACTGCAGAGGAGTGACAGCAGAGGGTGCATAATAACTATTCGGTGTCCTTTCAACACTGACTCTTTAAGCACACTTATTTGTTCTAAAAACAGGTAATTTTTTCAAAGTTTGTTATTTATTCATTCTCTTTTTTTTTTCTCTGAGGTTCAGAAACTAATTTCCTGTGTATAACTGATCCATGAGTTAGATACATTTAGTAAGTGACATTTTTAATCTGCTTTTGGTTGTATACACATGTATCTCATGTCAACCTCTATACATATACTGAGGAGTCCCATATCATCAATTACTCATATATTGCACCTGACCACTCAGTAAAGTCAAATGCTGTAAATTGGTTGGCACAATGACATATCATTGCAGATTTGTGATAATTCTTTAAATTTTGATTTGGAGGAAGAGTGTGAGAGCTCATTACACATGCCAGACTATCATCAACTAGTTATGCATCTTAAATATTAGCTATAGTTCCCTCTGTTTATTTTCCTCCCTCAATAGTGCAGTTTTTATAAGGCCTTTCTAGTACTATTCACTAGGCCTGGATAGGCAAAAGATGCTAAGGGGTATGGTTTTATTTTGTTTGGGTTTTTTGCCTTTAAGCTACTACCTTTTGCCCTAGGAATTTATTTCATTGTCATTAGGATGCTATATTAGGGGCAGTAGGAAATCTCTGAGTTTACAGTTTCAAAGAAGAGCAGCTCTAATGTGCTCATTATTTGCTTTTTTTTTCATTAATAATTGCATAAATGTATAGATTTAATGAAAAAAAAGCACATCCTTGTACCTTCTTTGATATGAGAGAAGTAGTCATGTGAGTCAAAAAATACTCCCTTCTGATAAGGGTTAAACTCTTGAAAAAGAGTGAAAGCAGTGAAGAATGCATTAATAAAACCACTGCAGATTAAGAGAAGCATACAAAAAACACACAACCAGCAGAAATGAGATGAAAGTAGCCCTGCATCTTAACTCATCAGAAGCAAAAATGTTTCCATGGTAAGAAAAACAGTATTTCAGGCTGTAGAATAACCTTTCCGTGTGTTTCACACAAAACAACACTTGAAGATATTCACAGCAGAACCGGACAAGACATAGCACAGTAGGGGATACACAAACCAAATAATCAAATAGATATTTTCCAATTCCAATCCTTGATGGTTTTGGCAGAGGAAAAAAACCAATTGTTTTAGTAAATACAATAAATCTCTTACTAATACCAAGTAATAATGCATCAATTAGTAAAGGTCATGACTTTAATTAAACAGCATTATTTATTTTATTGCCAGTGCCTCATTTTCTATTAAGTTAGATGCTAACCCAGCTAACAGCCACCCTTACATCTAAATTTTTTTTTTTTTTCATAAAATCATTCAGAAGCTCTATTGCTGGAGATTTTTTGCTCATGCAATGCTTAGAATTTGAATCTTTTCACACAAATAAAACAATACATAATACCTAACATTTTCTGCAATCTCAAGGTTAGAATTAATTTTCAGTGCTTGCCTCTTTGTACTTCTAACTGTATTCATTCATTTTTTCAGTACAGGCATATTCATCTGAATCCTACTTGCTTGTCAAATCCTCCAAGTCACATTGTGTTAACAAATCTCATCTATTACTGAAAGTACAGAACAAAATCATGATGCTATTTTCTTCCATCTAAATTATTTCTTTTTAAATGTTGGGATGGGGACTGTTTTCCACCAGATGTGATGTGACTACTCATTAGTAGACTTTATGGTATTATTTTTTCAATTGCTACTTCTGACAACCATATTTGTGCTACTGTTGTTCAAGGTCTTGATTTTCAACTCTGTACCTTTTACTCTCTTTGTTTCCCTAAGGTTTATCATAGAACTACAGAATCATTCAAGTTGGAAAAGACCCTTGGAATCGTTGAGTCCAACCATCAGTCCTACTCTACAAAGTTCTCCCCTACATCATATCCCCAACATCTCATCTAAACAGCCCTTAAACTCATCCAGGGATGGTGACTCCCACCCCCTCCCTGGGCAGCCTATTCCACTGCCTGACCACTCTTGCTGTGAAAATTTTTTTCCTAATGTCCAGTCTGAACATCCCCTGTTGGAGTTTAAAGCCATTCCCCCTTGTTCTGTCACTAATCACCTGTGAGAAGAGACCAGAACCAACTTCTCTACAATGTCTTTTCAGGTAGCTGTAGAGAGTGAAGAGTTCTCCCCTCAGCCTTCTCTTCCTCATACTGAACAGTGCCAGCTCCTCGTCCTGTTTACTTGCAGACATACATGGAGTTTTGCCCTAGTGCTGCAAAGGTAATCTGTGGATATGAAATTCACATCCTCAGCTTCACACTAACAGCTGATGAAAAGTCATTAAAAATTCGATGTGCAGAAGAGCCTCAGCTAGCATGGAAAATACCAACAAAAGGAGTGGAATGGATGAAACCCATGAGTCCTACAATCTGAGATACTTAAACCGCACAGCTCCACACTGCCAAGGTGCCTGTCACTGCTCAAGCCCAGCAGCAGAGTTTCCAAGGAGGCTGTCAGAGGGCTGTTCCTGCTCTAGATTTTGGACTTTGGAGCTTATCTCAGCCTTCCTCGTGGATTTAATCTGGAGCTATTTACAAGTGGAACTGATCTAAAGTGAGGATCAAATACCTGCTCTGAACTTGCTCAGTTTAATGGCCAACAGTCTGGGTGCTGAGCGAGCAGAGAGATTTCCTACAGACATTACAGATCAAAGTTTTCCCAGAACTGCAGTCCTGAGCCAAACTGTCAGGCACAGCATGGCCCTGTGGTCTTTTCCCTGAAATGCATCTTTTAACTTTCCTGACAGTCATACTATTCAAAATGTTTTCTAAGTGGTCTCCAGCCACAGTGTGGTTTAGGTTTATAATCTCCATGTGTTAAAAAGAATAATTCAGCACAGCCAGAGATGACAAAACCCTGAATTCTCAGGGACTTGGCTGCAGGGACAGAACATCATCAGACATCACAGAGGAAGAGAACCAAAAATGTCAGAGACTATTGAGATAAGGAGACAGATGAGGCTGGAGAGACTGTAGAAACACACTTGGGCAGTGCAGTCTTACAGGTAAAGTTGAGGATGGAGAGTTCTGTGTTACTGTCCTCTGGCAGAGAGAGTCAGGCTGGCCTGAGACTATTTTACCATTTATTTTACAAAAAAGGGAAAAATACTACACTGCCATGGGTTTGGTGTGCATAAGGCACTGCAACACTCTGTACATACTTGAGCAGCACCCCAGGCATTGCAATTTGGACTACCTGACAGCCGTGCACTGTACTCCTTCTGGACCAGACAGAACAATTGCTAACTTACTAGCACTATAGAGCTAGTAGCATTACATAGCTTTTAGTTACATCACGTACTGCAAATATTATGACTATTATTATAAGCTATAGAAAAGACTCGCCTATTTCAAATGTTTATCTCAGCTAAACTGAATGCTTTGAAGTCTCTGAATCCCTATTTCTCAGCAAACCTTCAAAGACATCCATGGACATGGGAAAGGGAAGAAAATGACAGATCTGAGTTTCTCTTCTGCTTTTCAACAATCACCCTGTGAAATAGATTTAAACAAATTGCAGTATCCAGGAGAGCTCGAGTTCAAGTTTTGCAACTTGAAATTCCAATGCATCGCCCTTCTATCTTATATCTGCATTTCAAATTGTATTTACCAAGTACTTCAAATTTTTCTTTAGAACAGGTTATTAATCTGACAGAGGATTTTACAATTCTTGTGCATTCAAATTCCTGCATAGTTTAGCAGATACATCTGATCTTGCTATTATCCTTCCTTTAGGAGATTTATACAGCATTCCTTCTTTGGAAAAATCATTAATTAGCATGCCAATAGAAAAAATGAAATTGCCTGCCATCTCCTATGTAAATGCTTCCCCATCTGTTCTTTTCTCATTTTCTCTGCATATACTCTACCAAAGGTAGCTTTAGTTTTTATACTGCTCTTATAAAATAGTACATTTTTTGTTGTGCAATTTAAATCTGTTAAATTGCGTTGCATTGTGAAATGTGGCTCTATTAAAGTAATATATAGTTTCATGCAGTCTTTCAGAATCTGAGCCAACTTGCAGCAAAGTTGGTGGCTGTCCTTTCCATAACACCTATGGATTCAAATTAAGGTCTAAGGAATCAGGTTTTGGTATTTTTGCATCTAAGACTGCTACCAATAATTTTTAAAAAATAATCTGCAGTTATATCAGGATTTCAGTAACAGCCCAGTGAACTCTGCTGGAAGTTTCCACATGGTACTGTAACACCTTCCACAGCTCTTGTTCTGCTCTGTTAAGAGAGTCATAGGCTGCTTCTTAGTCAAAAAAGCATCTACATGGAAGACTATTTAAAAAAAAAATAAATGTGTTAAGGATGTTCAGAACTGATTTTCATAGAGACTAATGTTATTTTAGTAAATATTTCACAAAAGGTGTCAACTTTGTGTAGCAAAAAGATAAATGCCCATCTTTTTACTTGAATTGCCAAGTAGCTCAGCAGTAAGCGATTTAAGGGGAATCCAGAATAGTTATATTTGGCAATACTGCTAGGGAGCCAATGGAGATTTGTTGTTCAGTTGACTCCCATCCCAGATGTTTTGGACTACCTCATGACATACAACGGCAACAACTTCTTATGGCTTTGGCTTGTCAAGCAGACAGGGCAAGAGAAATTCTGGCTGGCCTCATCACTCAGTTCGAAACAGTAGGGCACCTCTGAGGTGGATCCCTTGATAGTCCTCATCACATCTTGGTGAAGGCTAGGAAGCAGGTCTAGTACAATGAATAGATTCCTTCTGGATGAAACCAAACTGGCAGACCCACTCCAGATGTGCGCATAATGTATACCAACCATTAAGGAGAGCATAGAGGTCCAAACCAATCGATTGTGAAGTCCTCCAACATATACTGAGCACTCATTCCTCAACATTATGCTCTCAAACCACTACAAACTCATGCAGCACCCAGAAGAGCTTCTTGCACAATGTAAAGGGCCAAATGTGTCTGTCCCTATTCATAATTGCTGTCCTCCATCAGGCGTCATGAGGCTCTGCAGGCCCATCACGAAACTAGATGCTCTAAGTGTTTCAGTTACTGATAGAAGAGATGGAACATTGATGGATCATTCTCCTCAGAGGAGGGAGGCAAAGAGACCACGACAAATCTGTCATTTCACTGTGGAGTGAAACAGATGGGGGCTGTCCCAGAAGGTGTAGGGATCATCTGGTTTTGCCTCCCTACTACTCCACAACTCTCACCCACCCAAGGTGGTTTTCAATCAGAATTTCATATTTGGATGTCCTTTAGAAAACAGACATATTTTTCAGGGGTATGGAAGAGAGCGAGCCAACCCAAGGACAGCAATACTCATTACATTTAAAAGCAATGATTTTCTGCTAGAACATTATCATAAATGTTTCTGATTTGGGTCCAAGATTTTGACTACCTGATTGCTCATCACTTCCCACCTGGGAATTGAAACCTTGCATGATCAACCCAGTATGTTGCAGAGAAGAGTCTTCCTTTGGAGTGTGGCTGTGTGCTCTATCTTTGCTTTAGATTTCTGCTTTGTTTCAGCTTGAAAACAGTTTCCTGCTCACTTGTGCTCAACAAAGTTTTGCACCATATTTCCCATGAATTTTTTGGGACATGGAATTTTAAAAAGTAATTAGCCAGATATATTATCAAGTTGTCTTACTCATAAATATCAAATAGTAACATAAAAGAAACATATGCTGTTGTGATTCTCCAACTGGGTGCCAGATGGCAATACTAAGATTTAGACAGACTCTGTGTTAGAGTGGGTTGGGAATATACCACTTAAATAACTTTTTCTTTGCAGTAGGAAACACAATTTCCAGAAAAATCAACATTTTGCATGGAAGACTTCTGCTCACAAATTTCAGTTTTTCATATCTGCACTACTGAAATACGACATTTCAGTTTGTCAAAATGAATATAAACATCTTCATCTGGGTTAACTACACTCTGGCCTGTTCTCATCCTGAGCTGCTGGAATGCTCTATTTGTCATAGCTCAGATGCCTGGTATCCCCACTTTCATCACAGACCTGGTTCTCAGGTGTCACAGGCTTGGCTACAGTCAATACGAGCACAACACCCACCTAGGCAACACCCATGGATATGTCCTCTATGGCCTCTGAACAGCATGTTCAGTAACACATCTGAATAAAATTCACTTAAGCATCTGAAACAAAACTGGTTTAAGGACACTGAGATATTTCCCTTCAGCCAAACAAAATGTCTTGCATGTCAAATCAGAGATATCAGAGATTCTGATTTTCCAACCAGGTGTACATCACTGCTGAGAGAATGGGGAGATTCCCCAGTGTTTATATCTCCAGGCAAGACAGGATGTCTTCCTGGATGACAAATTGCACAAATTGCAGGGTTTGACCCAGACACAGGTGAAATTTTTTTTAAAAAAGATTATATGATCCCATGGTCTTTTGTGAATTTAAATCCTATAAAAAATAGGAACTTGAAAAACACTACACAAAAAATGACAAACCGTGAACTGCAAATATCCTGCAAATGAAATGCTCACAATGTTTTTCTGTAATGAGGTTTACAATGTCACTGAGCCTATTCCAGGGCGACACGTTGCAGACACAGTGACAAGATTTCCAATGTCTGATCATAAAACTGGCACCTCCTGGCTAGCCAGCTGACCTTGTCTGGTACCTGGCTCATTAGGCTATTTACTATCACACTATCTGAACCCAAATTTTAGTTCTTAAAATTACCGGGCAAAGTAATGGATTGGAATTCTTTTGTCATTGAAGTGTCACATGATCACTTACTAACAGAAGTTCAATGATTTTGAGTTTCCTGCTGTTTGAAGAGTTTGTGCATTGCTTTGTTTGCCTTTCCCTGTGCAATCTCTGCCTCTACCTGCAGGTAGTGTTTTCCTAAAAATTTAAGACCTAAACATTTAAAAGTTTAATTCATGTTCACTTCTAACTTCTTGCAAGCTCTGGTTTTCCAGAGTGAAGAGGGGAGCTCTGTCAGCTCCATACACAATGTTGCACCAGGTTTCTTCTCTTTCTTACCAATATTACAAGAAAGATACTTCCTGCTGCTATTCATTTTCATTTTCAGTAGCTTACTTAGAAGCTTAGAACTTCATTTGAGTCATTAATCACTTCCATTTTCTTTGGTCCCCTCCAGACACAATGTATTGTTTTGAGTAAGAAAGACCAGCACAGTCTTTATGAATTTAAAATCAATTCAAAAAAAGGGCCTTATATTTCAACTTCAGTCCCTCTCACTAAAGTCAACACTGGAAACTTCAAGGAAGGAGATCCTATTAAAGTCCTTAAGAATGCCGTTCCTTCAATGTTACCTCCCATTTCTCCTTATCCAAGCAAAGAAGAAAAGGTTTTGATTTTGCAGTGAACAAACTGTGTTTTTATAATAAGTTCACCAGAAAATGAGTCTACATTTCTACCATAGTTTGTTTTGCATATCCTTGATTTCCTTAAGTCCTTTACTTAGAGAACGGAGAAAGTCCGACTGCCCATCCTTCCAAGCTGGCTGCAGCCATGACACACCACTGTGCATCTACACCATGCAGCGTGGATGTGAACATGCATTCTGCATGCAGAGATGCAAATTTGTTGGGACACTGCTCTTTAACGTAGCTATATAAATCTCCACTTTCCTTTTCACCCCCAGACAGAAGAGCCTTCAGTAACTTTCGACCCTGGAATCCTCTATAACATAAAGCAGTCTGCTTTCAACAGCTCACTCTCAACAAATAAAACAAACAGGGATGGAGTTACTGAACCTTCTGTATTCTCATATAAGTAGAAACCAATTAGTCTGATTTGCTGAAGAACAGGGAACAACAAATAATCTCAGATGGTGTTGACAGACTCTGCAGAATATCTCTAGAATCACAGCAGTGGCAATCACAACGCATCATGTCTCGCTGCGAGCCCAGCCGTTCCGCTCTCATGAGATACTAGAGTAGCCCTGGAGGGAGAGATCAGATCTGTACTGCTGCTACATCAGAATAAGGATGCTATATAGTGTTTTGTGCCATCTGTTCTCCTAGGTTGTTCTCTGAATGTCTCATGAAGATATAGCAAAGCATTCAAAGGAGTAATACAGTGTCACCTTTCCTTCATAACTGCAAAGTTGGTTGTGCAGAAGCAGGAATTAAAACTGAGTTCTCTTGAATATTTTAGATACATATACAAATAGCATTGTGCAGTGTCTAATAAAAATAAGTAGCATATTTTATATCTTATATTTTATAGGGTGGGGTTTTTTTTCTCTAAGTGGTTTGCATTTGGAGCAAAGGTTGTGTTTCCAGAGTAGCATGGCACAAGCACCAGTCCAACTTTCAGTTGAATGGGACTTCAGCACATACATACAAGAAAGCAAAGGCCATATGGACTGACATCAGACTGAACTGCAGAACCTGAGACCTGGAAACGTCCTTTGAGTTAATGCATGCTCTCCACCTAAGAGAGCAACCTTCAACAAAACCATGTGGCCAGCTTGACCACAGAGGAGGACATGTTGTCATCTCTGACTCATTCATTACAGCAGCAGGGTGACGATACCAAAAAGATCAGCTTCTGCATAGAAAGTACAGGAGTGATTTGTGTCTCTCTGCTTAAATTCTCCACACCGAAATATGGTGAGGAAAGAGTAGGGATCATCCCTGCTTTTATTTAACAGGCTGTGATGTAGCTGCAGTGGCCAAGACATCATTTTTATGATACACTCAAAAGTCACAGCTGAGAAAGCACACGGCAAGGGGTACTCACTGCAGATGCTTCAGGAGCATCTGTAAAATCCAGCATCGTGCAGTGAAGACATCATGCATAGGCAGTCCTGCAGATAACTGGGAGGCATGTAGGGGAAATGCAGCAAAGGAAAGGCAGGTTCACCTCCCCAGTCCCCTTGAAGACTGGGACAGTTGGCACCAGATGCCAGTGGGTCCAGACCAACAGCCTCTGCAAAACCTCACCCCATTTCCAAGGGTTTGGCTGCCAGTGCTCGACACCAGCTCAGATGCAGCATGCCTGCACCCTGGGAGCAGGCTGCTGGGAAAAGAGCTGGGAGACAAGATGGGAGAAGCCTCTCCAGTGCCTTTCCTCCATCTCTCTCACCAGGTCCTTGCCAGAGCAATGCTGTAGCTATGTCTGAGCCTGGACATGTGTCCTGATGATATGAATTCTGTCTAGATGACCTATCTCATCCTACAGACATGTCTAGAGACCTGGCCTGTTGGCAGGCCCTGGCTATCATCCCTGGACCAGCTCTACTTGCCTTGCTCTACTCTGCCTTGCAGATCTGTTGGCTCCCTGGCTCCTGGCTGACCTTCGCTAGCTGAGAAGACCCACTTCGGCTTCTCCCCAACATACCCTCTCTGACAGAATCCCACAGACATGCCCTGCTTAAAACAAGGGATGAACCACTTCAGGATGGATTCAGAAATTATCTAACAAGGTATAAAAATAGCTTCTGTACCTTAGAAGTGCATTTCTAGAATTCCCAAGCACCTGGCAATTCAAATGCCCGTTTACATAAATGCCACATGGTAGTCTGACATAAAATCATTTACATTTGTTTCCTCTCTTCAAAACTACCTCAGAGGCTTTAGAAATTCTCCTGCCTACCTCACATTCAAAGAAAACAATCCCACAGGTTTAAACATTGTATTGAAACTGAACATTTTGCTCTACTTCCCCTTTCAAAAGAAACAATAGATGCCAGAGCATGCCAACATGACATCAAAAAACCTCCTCTTGCCTGCCTTTCAAGGACAACTAGAAACAGCTTGGTCCCTTGCTGACCTCAATACTCAAAGGCTGAAGAGAACAATCACAGCCCTGAAAGCAGACCAAACAGTTAACAACAAAGAACCTAGAAAGTATAAAATCAAACACTTTTTCATAGTGGTCACATGTAAATCAGAAGTCTTTGATACTCATAGTGATGCTTAAATTCACTTAAGCATTTTGGCCATTAGATTTCAAGTTCCCTGAATGGGAAATCCTTAAAAAATTGTTCAGCATCACCTCAGAGTCCCTGAAATCCTTACCTCTCGCTAGACTCACTGTCTACTTCATTGCAGGGTTGCAATGAATTTCAGATGAGGGGGCTCAGTATCACCATGATTATTACAGAAAAAGCTTCTGGTTTTCAACTGAACTGAGTTCAGGACATGTTGTTGTATTTTCACTTGAATCAACAGGGCTTAAAAAATAGTAATACAGAACTAGTAGGATCTTGCATTAGCTACTGTATCCTTCAGATGCTCCATGGCACAGACTCTTCTTGTTCTTTATTTTTTTTTAATATGCAAAGGTGCTATTATTTAGCAGACTGATAGTTCTACAAACAAGCTACTCATCCAAAAATGTGTAATTACTTAGGGAAGAGATGGTTAATGATCCTTGTAATTTTGCCTGCAGGCCTTTCTGAAATTAGAGCCTGTGGACTAGTTGTCGTGTAAACATCTACCTGGAGGCACTCCTTACCATTAAGTACTACCATTAAAAAAAAAAAATCCATACAGAGGGCTAGAGAACAAAGAGACACCAAATGAAGTCACTTCCCAAGGACAGCTGCAGAGCATATGTCTCCTGCAACCCAAACCTTCATCTTCACTGCAACCTTTCTTTGAACCCTATGTAAATACACATTCTGGATTTTGAGCAGTTATTTCATTCTAACATCATTATTGGTAACTGTTGAGAAGCCTAGAGCACAATCTGTTCCTGCTGAACCTTCCTTAATTGTCACTAGATATAGTCGTAATGTATTGACTAAAAGTGTCAGTAAAAATGAGAGAGGGGACTGCAGATCAATGAGATCAAATTTAAATTAAAATCTGGGCTCTTATAAAGGATCTGAGAAAGACAGAAAGGTTCACTCTTTCCTGTTTTTACACTTTTTAGTTAAGCATGGCTTGAGAAAAAGCATCTTGCACCACCCTTGAGTTCCTCATTTACTTACTCTTCAGGCTGAAATGAGCTTGCAGGAGAGGTAGTGGGCAGTTTAGGACACAGCAGAAAGCCAGTTGCCACTTACCAGGCAAATTAAGGATGAGGAGAACTTTGCCCTTGTGCCAAAAGCCCTCCAAGCCTCACAATGAAAACTCTGAGAGGCAGCCATAACGCTGCAGTGCATCGAGCAGCAGGATTGCAGTGCCCAATTGCTTGTAAATGGGGAAAAAAAAGGATGAAGAAACAGGGTTTTTGAGGAGGAGCAGAACTGTGACTAACAGACACTGAGATCCAAAAGTGTCGACTCGTGCTGTGGAGTCAGTAATTCTCAATCATCTGCAGACATTTTTATAGCTAGAAAAAAGATTCTAAACAGGTTAAACTACCTACTGTGACAAAAGGAAGTACTGCTTGAAACAGGGATAGCTTATTTTCTCTCCTATACCTGTTACTTTCACCGGAGTCTAATCAGTATTTAATACTCTACCAAACAGGCCAGAAATAATGCTTTTCTGTCTCATATCCCTAGGCAGAGTTGTGATTAGTGACGTTTTCAGGTTGCTGTCACATTCATTTCATTAACATGAAATAGCATTGCATCTTTCATTTGGAAGTGTTATTTCTAGCCGCAAGGGCTGTGAAGAAAACCTAGAACGTATAAGCTAAGCAAAAACACTGAATTCCTCCTCAATGTACAGATAGCTGTGAAACAACAGAGAGGGTGAGGAGGAAACCTGTATGTTCCGGATCTCCTCAACAGATTCTCAACCATGAACTTTAAACCCTGAACTGGAACAGTCACTTCACTAACTTCTGATGATTTTTACATGAAAACAGCAATTTTAATTATCATACAGTATCTAAATCCTTTCCAGGTATTTTTTGAACCAAATGCCCTATTTATTTTGTGTTAAAACTCGCCAACCTCCACAAGTCTATAATGAACAGCATATGCAGAGTCTCATGCAATGCTAAAACCAAAAAAGAGAGCATTACACACCACTTAGGGTGGGACTGGGCTTGCAGACTTATGCCTGAGTGTAGCCATGCAAGCCATGTCACTGAGTTCCCATTACAGACAATGGAGATCCAGTCAATGCAGCTAATGGAGTTTCAGGCACAGTTCAGTTCATGAGACAGATTTCTGTTTTAGGGTGATCTGCATTCTTCTCAATCCACTAATTTAATTAACAGCCTCTACTATTGTGGGAACTTAGTGGGCCGGCTCACGTTTAGATGCCTACAGTTTAGATCCCACCCTTAGGGTTTGTTTCAGTTGCCTAAACACAGATGATGGTGCCATCCAACAGACCGTAAGGTACCAGCAGAGTTCCAGCTGTCTCCCTGTGAAGGGCTTGTTTTTCTGAAGGTGGCCTTTTCTATTCACTTTACACCATTTAAATATCCTGTGACATTCCTGATGCATTTGTATCAAATTTATCTCTTAAAAAAACAAAACAAACAAACAAAAAACCCCCCCATTTTCAGCACACTCGGACCTGTAGCCAAATGTTCTCCACTGGGTAAAGTCAGACCAAAACTTCTGTCCTCAAATTTTCGGTCTAGGTGAAACACAAGCCAATTCCAGGGGAGGTCAATGGCAGGATTCACCTACCAAGGCACCAAAAAATGTGTGTCATAGTATTATTTTGTGTTGCACCATTTTTGTATTTGTATACTGAGTTGTACTGCTTGCCTTTTGTGTATTGGCTGTATTGTTTTCTTTGTATGAGTTGCAGAGTTATTATTACACAAAGCACTATGTAAGTGACTCTCAAACTATTATCTGAAACATGCAAGTGGTCTGACAGGTAATGCTATGTGGTTTACTTCAAGATCTGTGACTCTGTCAGTTTAAAGGCTGCTGATAGGGATCTGTTAGAAAGATATGGTTTGTCAGTGATCCCTAACTTTAGAAACTGATGCTCTTTCTTAATCCTTATAGAAAAGCAAACAGAATAAAACTCCTTGCTATGTTTGCCCAGCAACTGAGGAAGAGATCTGGGCTTTCTTAAAGATCTGTGTTCCTTTAAATACTGCTCTACATCAAGAAAGAGTTAGGTAATATGGTAACCTCAGTGGTCAAGGAAAGTTCATGGGATAAAGGCTCACTGATTATGCACTTTAAAAAAGACACGTTCATAAAAAGACCTATTGAAGACTATTGTCAGGAATAGTATCAATATAGGTAACGCTCTGGTCAGATACAATTGTTCTTGAAACATATGTAGATAAAATGTGTTTTATCTGGTTAAAATGACATTGACGCTCTCTGTCTCTCTGCTTTCTCTGGAGATGTGCCCAAGAAATGTCACTATATCATTTTCAATGATATATAGTCACATAAACTCCAGTGTCCTCAAGCTTATCCTTTACAATAGTAAAATCAGCCTGAAAGAAACAGCAGTCAGTGCCTATGTTTTTGAAAAATAGGCATCTTTTAATTGGGTGTCCCATTGCTTTGACTGAGCTTGTTACTTCTGAAAAAACTGACCTACAGTATCTCCCATTGGGCCTCAGAATCAGAGGTTATTTTAAAGCCACTTGTTCTTGTCTTACCACAGAAAAAGTGACTCTGTGCCTTCATTTGTTGACTTAAGGTGTTGAGATCAAGTACATTAATGAATAGAAAGACACATCTCCTTTTTCTAATAACACAAGGAGAAAAAGGAGAAACTGAAAGAAAATGTAAATTTTCCAGTTAATAGGTTAATGTTTACAGTCCTACTGTCAATGGCTGCTGCCTGTACATTATTTTCTTCCCCTGAGCAATGCCTTATTTCTTCTAAGGAACTTCCAGGATGAGAAGTTACCACCTAGGTGGAAGCAGGCAGCAAACTTGCACTGTTGGTAACTGGTAGGGTCCAGATAAACTTCAGTGTGTTCTGCATTATCCGTTGCATTAGGAATATGGAAGATGTTGGTATCTCATAAATCAGTATCTGTATAAAGGAATGGTGCAAAAACATACTCCATTTATAGCAGTGCAGAGTATACCTCGCTTTAAAGTTTGTTTCAGTGATCACTTTTTGAAAAAGAAATGAGAGGATGGTGCTACAGGAGTCAAAAAAAAAAATCAGAATAGAGCCTTTGGAGAGTAACACTTTTCTATATCCTAACAAACAAGCCCATCAAGAAGAAAGGCATCACTTGAAAGCAGATGAAAGTATGATAACTTTGACCACCTCAGAAATTTTTATGTTTAGTAAAGTGCCAGCACTGTCATCAAAATATTTTATAAAACTATTATTTCCATTCAGTTGAATTATATAACACAATTGAGAGAAGTTACTTCCTAGTTCCAAATGTTATGTGAAATATATTGGCTTTTATATTAGAGTGATTATTAAACTATACTGATTTTTAGTGAACCTCTCAGATATGTAAAATACTTTTAAAATAACAGTTATCAATGTTGCCACTTTTTCTATAAAGAAAATCCAATTCATATAAGAAAATAATAAAGCCAGGGGTCTACCAGCCTAAAACCATCTGAAACAAAATATAGTAAATACAAATAAAAAACTCAATAGGAGATTATTTTTCCTTATGGTTCAGCTGAGGTTGTAACTCCTTAGAGTAAGCAGCTGAAATAACAACTACTTCCCTCCAACGTGAGCACTCATGAATGGTGATTTCAAAAGCCCTTTTTGCCCTTCAAGATGACTGTAGGCAGGCAGACTGGCTAAGGACCAGCAGCAGAGACACAAGCTAGGACAAGCTGATTCCCTGGTCTTCAACCACAAGAAAATGTTCTGACCTGCCAAACTATGTGCTGCAATGATGTTTAGTTAGGACTACGTAGGAAGCTATTGAAAGTGAAGACTAAGTATTTCACATCTGGAAAATGCCTGGCACACTCTGGGGAGTTAGAAAATAATGCTGAAATTGCTGCAAGGACAGTATGTTTCTTCATCTCCTTTCTTCTCCATAAACACAGAGTTGTGTTACTAATATGATGCTGTCCTTGATCTCCTGGCAATGTCACTTGTGCTGCTGCACTTTTTTTGGTTTGGGGAACAAAGTGCCTTTTAATAATAGTATGCTGCTAAAGAGGAACAGGCTGGAGGAGGTGGCCAGACTCACTAGTGAGGGCAGAGATAATTAATGATCTGTAATATCAGAGGGAGAAACAACTCTGTGGCTGATAAAGGCAGGTCTTACATGATTCAGAGCTTCAAATGGGGAAAAGCTTTTGTACTCTTCATCTCCTTAACCCTGATGTGATTTGGAAGCTGTGCCCAGAGCCATAGATAGATTCCCTGTCGCTCCCTAAACGTGGCACCTGAAACAGACAGCGCCCAGAGCCACATGTGGGTACAGTGGGATGGAAACAAGGCTGAAAATTCCACAGCTCCTCCAGGAAATCTGTGCCTGGTTATTGGGGAGTGTCACCAGATGGTGACCGGACACTAAAGGTGGGATTCAACTTGCAATTTAGCATATCTAAAATCAAGGACCTATACTAGCCTGAAAATCATCCTTAGTTTTCAAGGCACAATTGACTGTATTGGCTAGATCTGCATAGGATGTAATGAGAGCTTAGACAGTCATGCAGATACTGATATTTAGGTGTCTTAATCTGTGAATTTAAGCCACCTCCAGCACTTTATAACACTACCAAATGGGCTGACATGCACATGGCATGCAGTGGCTGTTCAGAGCAGGCAGCCAGGAAGGGTGCAATGACCGGAGAACTACCCTATTTGCCAATTCTTTTTAAATTCTGTAAGAAAAATAGAAGAGAGGCATGTTTAAAATACCTCTACATAAAAAGACAGGATCGTTTTTTTCCCATCCACATCATCACATGGATAGAATACATGATCATATTTAGTCCAATTACAAACCAGAATTACTTAGCTTTTTTTTTTCCTAAAACATTAGTCCTTAGACCACAGCAAAGGAGCTATTCTGCATCTGTATTTTTCTTCCTTGGTTTTACTCTCCCCGGTATGTTTTAAAATCCTGCTCTACTGAAGGTCACTGGGATGAATACAGGGATGTCAGGGAAAAGTTTAATGAACTCTGCATGCAGGAATTCAGATGGGACAGTCCTTTCTGACTTGAACATCTATAAGTGTGGTTATAATCATTCTGAATCATACAGTCAGCTACAGCATGGGGAGGACAAAAGTTGGCATGGGGTCTGGGACTCACAAAACTAGTTGACTCTGGTGTTTTCTCATATCTTCAAAATACCCTTCATTTAATTTGAGGACAATCTACATCTGCAAGCTGCAAAATGGATTTGATGCTTATGTACCATTTTTGATGGAAAATCCTCTGTCCCACTTTTCAGACATTCTTACAGAAATATATAAAGAATATTCGGAGAATGCCTTAAGTCAACAGGATTAAGAACTGTCAAGTACATTGCTTAGAAGGTATAAATCCTGTCTACGTCCTAAGGATTTTATTGTACTTTCATGAGAATATTTGCACTGGCAGTTAGGGATGTCTATAGGGTTTAGCTTTCTTTCTCTTTAATGATAGCTAGGGAGGCAAAATAACTGCCAGTTGGGATAAGAAATTGAACCCCTGCCTCCCCGGCTCTCCACAGTCAGTTTAACTGAATTCATTGCATAACCTTTACTCTGACATCTTTTACACTTAACACTGCATCATTTCACTAACCCTTTGATTATCAGTGTGTACAAGTGCTGATGACTTTGACCACGGTGACCATGATTCACGCTGCTCCCTGAGGAAGCCACCAGAGTGCAGGGAGATCTGTGACTTGGAGAGGCTGGAAGGAATGATGAGAAGGTGAAGTAGGGAAGAAACCTGGCTTTTGAGGACAGATGAACCGAAGGAGGCAGCAGATGTAAAGAAAGCAGAAAAGTGCAGCAGGCACAGAGGAAGACTAAGTACTCAGAAAACTGGACAGCGTTGGAGAAACAGGCAGAAAACAGGGAAAGATAGAGATACAGAGTTAAGAAGAGAAACAAGCTGATAAACAAAAAGCCTGACAGGCACGATCATGGCTTTAATGAATCCCACTGTTTGGGTGTGGTACAAACATAAAGAGCAAATGATGCAGCCCCGGTCCCAGTGAAATGACAATCTGCATTCAATTCAGACACACATACATGAGTATGTAAAGTACCTTCTGCAGATTGGTACTCTACAGCCTAGGAGTGAGTAGGGAACAAGGACTCACAGTGGTATCTGCTGGAAAGAGACATATTAGACTAATCTTGGAACACCTCAACAGACAAAAATAAAAAGAAAAATTGAATTAAAAAGATAGAGCTCAAAAAAAATCCACTAACAAATTTTCAATATAAGTAGGAGGGTTTTAATATTTAAAAAAATATTTTTTCGGTGCTATTTTTTTCAGAGAAAAAAAATTTAGAAAATATCTAGAAGAATCATAGCAAAAGTTTTCTTTATTCCACTCTCGTCCCTCTGCTTTTACTGTCTTCCTCTCCTTCCCTCTTTTCCAGTAAATCTTAAAGAAAGAAAAGGCACAAACCCATCCTCATTTTCTAACCTCTAGAGAGGTGACAGCAGAGAGAAAGGAAAGACTAGGACAGTGGAACAAAAGTGCTGTGGGAAGCTTTGGAAAGGCATAATAATTTATAGTCAAATCAAGTAAAAAGGATGGGAAAGCAAAGAAAAGAGAGGAAATCTCCACAACAAAATGCAAGTTGTTTCCTTTATATGTTTCCAGCCTGCATGAACTATTACTCTTTGGAGCCAAAAATAAAGCTTAATTAATTAATAATATATATCAACTCTGCTAATATTATATCTGTGTTTTATTAATGTGAATCAGTACAACTGTAGATCTTACAATTTACTCTACATCAAAGAGTAATTTTCTATAGTGGATTAGGTATTGAATGTTTCTATCTCCATTCAGAAGGCCAGTTTGCTTGCAGATGAGGAGTAATGCAACAGACAATTACCAGATTGATAGAGCTTTTAGGGGATGCAATAACAAGGAAGGATTGCATTGACTCGGCACCATTCAGACTCTGACAGAGTTCAAAAAGTAGTACTGGATTGTGAAAGAATAGAAAAAAAAAATAAATCAAAAGTCCATATGAAAGAAGCTAAGGGAAGGAGGGGCTAACATGGTCTTCTGGCCTGCCACTGCTTATGTTCAAATCAGAGAAAACAAAGTCACCAGGAGAAATGCAAGGTCTCAGAGTCCAGCTCTCCAGGGCAAGGACCATCTGTCAGTTTTGTGGGGTCTTTGTTAAAAAACTTTAAAAAATAACATTGTCTTTTTAGTTGAAGGTAATTTAGAGGTCATATTTTGGGAACATAGATGGGTAAACAATGACTTTGCCTGCTTTATTAAGTTAGCATGGCCATTGCCTAATGGCTCTGGCAGCCAAGATTTTCCTGTTCTGGAAACATCTGCATTTAAGCAAAGGACATGCCATTTACTGGGGCTTTAACGTTCTGTAATAATACAAACCAAAGCACAATGGTGTTATTGTCTTTTCTAATTCTAATTAAACTACCTCTGCCCAAGTACTTTGACCATGAAAAAATTGCAGATTTCATCCTTCTCAGCTGTTATTACCAGAGATGGAGAGAACTAGAAGAAAAATCATCAAAGAAACAAGATCTGACATCTATGAACCACAGAAGAAAAACTAAAGGGTTGTATAGTCTGAGATGCCTTTATCTAGCTGCCAACTTCTTTGATGAGTTCACTTGGAGCATTTACACAGAACTGGGACTGAAGATTTTGTTTCTTAAACATCCCCTTCACTGAAGTCAGACTTTCTCAGTGCAGTTCTCAGTTGTGCCCTGTGGTATAAGCTACAGGTTCATTACCAAAGGAAGAGGGAAGGAAGTAAAAAACCTTCCACTGTCCCAATCTGAATTTAAGACCCATTGCTCTTCTTCAGCATGCAACTGCCACAAATGCCATAAAGTCTATTTCATTCTCTTCCCATAAAGACAGATGCAGACCATCACAACACATTCAAAGACATTAATAATGATGGGCACTATATTGAGTTGGAATATAATTAAAAACTGCAAATAAGGGAGAGTTCATCCTTGTGTTATAAATGGCCAACTTTGATATTGTTTTAAACATTATCAAGTATCTCCAGGACTCAGGAGGTCATAAACTGGAAAATGTTTTGATCAACAATGTTACATGGATTATAAACATCTTAGCAGAAGACACGAGGGTGAATTTGTCTCACCACAACTCCTGGAATAGACAGTATAATTATGTTGAAAGATACAGAGTGCTCTCATGAAACTTACTTTTTAAAATGGATTTACAGTTTTAAGGACAAACAAGTCTTACAGAAAGGGACAGCTAATCCAAATATCCGGTAGGCAAGTCAACTAAAGACAACTGAACTTCACCCACGTGTACTGAAGAGCTCTGTATGTCATGCTGCAAGACAGTGGAGCTGCTTAGGTGAAGCAGATACAAATGCTGAGAAGTCCAGTATTCAGCAAATCTGTCAGAAGGTAAGATATGGAGCAAGAAGCATCCAGGGATGGCCCCAGTTCCTCTGGCACACATAGAAAAAAAACAATTCATACATCAAATGAGCTGTTTGCACAGGGTGAAGTCAGGTGTTCATTTTTTGGTTCCGAGACATGCTTGTTCTTCATCTTCAGATATCCCAGTCATGCTGTTAGAGGAAATCTGGTAAATCAGACTTTCTGACAGTGGGACCAGAGGTTTGTACATTCTGGTTTCACATTCTTTTCACCTTTTTAAGTTGAAGACGACAAAATAATAAGGCATCAGCAATGGCAGGCTTAAAATGGCACATTATTTCATCAGACAGAGGGAGGCTAACTGACCTGATCGGTGGGTAGTGCATGAAGATGAACCTATCACATAGTGTTTCAATTACATTTTACCCACATAAGTGCCTGCTGTATTAGAAGTTTTTCTGAATACCTGAAATGGATCCTGCTGTGGGTTTTGTGGTTTTCCCAGTTGTTTCCTTCTTCCAGAAGGAATTATTTATTCTTGCTGGAATAAGACCCTTCATAATTTTTATGAAAATTATTTCCTCATCATTAAGATATGAGGCATAAAGTATGGGTCTCCAAATTAAGTATCTGCCATAATCAGTGTTTTTTGTTACTTCTGATTCTTTATTGAGCTCATACTCTGAATGCAAACATCAGAAGTCAGATCCATGTGTTTATGTTAGTGCTGCAACAACTTCTGTGCCTTGACCATTAAGTGTTATACAATAATGGTCTAAGAATGTTCTCTGTAACAAGAATGACAAACCTTAAGTGACAAAAGAGATTACAAAAAACAAAAAAGAAATCCCTTCCTATTTTAGAGGAGGCACAAACTACTCATCTTGTGCAAACCCCAAAACCAATTTTTGTGTTGGAAGTAAGGACTTCTAAGTCTGAACCAAGAAAACACTTTTCTTCCTTTACTTTTTCTGAAGCTTTCTCCACTTCGATTCTACTAAAAGATAAGAGGTATGTCAGTCAAACCTGAGTAGAAAAAAATATATCACTGTGGCCAAAGTGCTTCAATTTTGATGAGTGTATTTTTCTGACTAGTTGCAGATGAGGAAAAATGGCAATACCCGCATTTATTTTGATCAATAGCGCTGAAAAACTTTTAAAACCCCTTCTTTAATCTGAGCATGACCTTGAATGAAGAAAATGTAATAAAAGAGGAATCACCTTCTGTGAAGAAGGCATGAAATAATGTTCTTTATTACTTGTTCAACAAAAGGAGATTGTGACCTCTGTATCTCACAGTCCATTTTGGATACTTCAGACAACATGTGTGTGAATGTATCAAGCAGAATGTGTTTAAATATCTGTCAGGCTCAAAAGTTGTAGTATGATAATGATGATAACAGCATCAAAATAAAAAGTTTTGGATTTTGTTTTTTCAGAAATAGGAATCCAAAAGCTTAGCTGTTTGCACTGAACACCAAAGATACTAAACACTGATACCAAACCATACATATTAAACCATGGATAGCATTCAGTGAAATTAAAACACAAGCTTAACAGAATTAAATGTATGCTCAAATACTGTGGATTTCAATGGGACAGAAGCCCATTTTCAGGACTAAGTAATTTCTTTGATTGGGTTTATGATTACAAATCCATGTTACAAATTCATGATGTACCAGGCTCAAACTATGTTTGTGAAAGGCACAACTGAGTTTCAGTGTATTTCATTTCATAAATACCAACTTCCCCTGATGCATGTGGAAAATATTTAGCAGGCCGAGAACTTCATCTGATCAAAGATGACCATGTAGTAAATCAACAAATCAATTATACTAACAGAAGCTCCTTCTATAATGAGGCTTTACAGAGATTTCTCTTTAGTGATTTATATCTCAATATCAAATTGTGACAAAAGTATGGAGTCTAGATCCAGGCTTTAATGTATAAAGAACTAAGGGTGTTTCTCATAGCTATGCTTAAGTTTAGAAGAAATGATTGAGTGCATGACCCAAATCCATAGAGGCTTTCTGCTTTCAGTGCTCTGAATCATTTGTCCTTCAAGGGTATTAAATTTTATTTGTTAAAGTTTACTAGTGAGAGAATGAAAAGACCTAATTTATTTCCACATTTTTCAAGCTCGTATTTAACTTTTCAGAATAGCATACAATTTCTGAAATTGAATGCATTTCAATTTCAAATAGAATTTGCACCATACGAAGATCTATGTTGCATTATGCATTTGTTGTCTTATAAACAGGAATGTTAAAAAAGGGACATTCTACAAATGGAATTAGTTTCCTTTCTTTAAAATGTCACAAACCCCCTCACTTTCTCAAAGTTTAGTAAACACTGTAGCCTGCAGCTAGGACCAAAGCAACAGAAGTATTTTTTTTCATTTACTGATCAAATATAATATTTTTGATCCAAAACAATTTTGGATCAGAACAGTTTTTTCCAAAAAAAAAATGTATCCGTTTCAGTGTATGCTGAACTCACCGGGGACTAGTGATACACCTTTCCCAGAAAATCTCTCTGTAAGACATCAGTTTATCTCTGATAATTATTAATAGTATATTAACTACTAAGTGCACAAATATACTGTAAGCTTCTTTAGATTTAGCCCCATGCCTTCCCTGTGTATATAAGGGGGGGGGGGGTGAAATATTGCCTATGACCTCTACACATCTCAGTAAGCAAAGACTGCAAGTGCTGATCATTCTCCAACATCCTTCACATGTCCTACTAGGAATAACAGTGACCTTCTCCTGCCAGTGACTGGAAAAAAAAAATAAAAATTCTGTATTGTCTCAGTATAGTGCATCCCCAGGTCTGACAACCATGGGTGCTCAGATTGGGCATCTATTTTGGGGATTTCAGGCATAGCTGTTGTGACATACTCTTATTTCTAAGTTTCAAACTAGATGCATTTCATTTATTTTCTCTACTTCATTTGGTACAATTTTCCTTTCATAGAAGGCACAAGAACTATGACCACTGATATCAGTAGGACCAGGGTTTCATTCACCATCTTTGGCACCTTATAGTTCTACTCATGCACATCCACTCTAATGTTCATAGGCAAATGGCACTGAACAGAGCTAATTATTATCTGGAAACCTGCAGTGCAATCTGCCCTCATTAAATTATTTAAGTCAAGTTCAGTGTTCAGCATAATACTTTGCATTATGATGTAACAGTACATATAAATATTACATGCAATATAACATGTATAGTTGCATTGTGTTTTGATTTTTTTGTGTGTGTGTCTGTCATTAAATAATCATTAAGCATCAGGAATCAGCAACTGTGGGTTTGCTATATGTTGAATCTGAGACACTGTATGGGAACAGCCAGCAAAAAGAGGAACCTGACCTTTTTGCAGGAATGCACCTGATGAATTGTAATCTTTCCCTAGATTTGAGGATGGGCAAAGAGCGAGTCACAGAAAAATCAAAGCTGCCTTGGTCAATGAGTTGTCGTTACATCACGGCCCCGATGACTGCAAGAATTCCTGAGTGGTAGATAGTGAAAACAAGAACTAAGTTTCTCCAGTACTATTAAAACCCATCACCAGTTTGGGCATAATACCCTTAATCAGACAAGGTCATATTTCCTATTTCTGCTATTAATCATTTCAACCATGTTCCGATGCTTAATTATTCTTAGAATCATAAAGTTTTTTTCTGCTAATAAACTTAAATCTTTCTACTGAAAATTAAGTTCATCCACTCTGTTTCTGACTGACTGCCCTCCATTTTCTAAGTTCTCCTGCACTGGAGATGCCTTGAAATCCTCCAATTTTAAATCAAACAAATCAGCCTTCCAACAGGGTTATTTTATTTTTTTAAATCTTGTCATTCATCTTGCTTTCCCCTGGATTCTCTTGGATTTGTGCATATCATTCTTAAAGTGTGGCTCAAAGCACAAAAAGTTTATATAGCAGAATAACTATTTCCTACATCCAGCTCATGCTATTTATCCCCACATGAAATTCCCTTACATCTTTACAATAGCATCAACAATGTCTATCTACTTTATGATACACTCTAAGAACAAGTCCCTACGTGCACTGCTGCTGCCCAGTGAAATACTCCCTATTTTATATCTCTGCATTTTATTTCTCTTCCTTCAGTCTTGTAGTTAGTGTTTGTGTTTATTTAACTTCATTTTAATGATTTTAGGCTATTTGGCAAGCATATCCATGTCACTCTCTATTCTAATCCTGCATTTGAAAGTGTCTGTGACCCATCCCAGACTGGCATCAATAGGAAATGTTAGAAGGGTAGATTATCCTCCATCATCCAAATCACTGAAAATATTGACGACAATAACAAGGCCTAGCACTAGATGCCTTTGTAAATTTCAGTGAAATGCTCACCCAGCTCAACAGCAAACCGTTGACAGGTTACTCTACTGCTTTTCAAGCAGGTCTACACCCACTTCAAGATGATTGCACCCTAATGCATTTTCCTCTATGCCACTCGGGAAGTGTCATTTGGAACAGTGACAAAAGCCTTATTAAGTTCACAATGTATCACATCTACCACTTTTTATCCACTTGGCAGTTCTTATCCTTTTACAGGGATGACAAAATTTATACTTCACAAATCCACATAGTCTATTTTTGTCTCCATATTATGCTCTATGGATTTATTATTGCATAGATCCATTCTCCTTTGGGCTATAGGAGTCAGGTTGACTGGTCAACCATTCTCTCAGGCTTCCTCTTCCTCTCCTTGTGGTTCACTCCTCAAGTACTCAGTCAATTTTAATTAGTGGCTCCTGAACTAAATGTGTTTGACTTATCTACATACTTTCTAGCCTTTTCTCCTCCCTCTTTTAACCTGGCCACCTGTCTTCTTGTTAATATTAATCACTTTAATAATAGGGTCCCAAATTTATTTTAGAAGAATGAAACAAAGGACAATAAAAATTTCAGCCTCTTCTAAGTCATCTTGTTTTCTTTCCATATTCAGTAACTGCCTTTCACTTTCTTTTGAGTTTCACATTTTCCTAATGTATTTATAGTACTATTTCTTGTTGCCTTTTAGGTGACCTGTTTGCTGCAAGTTATTCTGTGCCTCAGCTCAGTTTCCTCTTTCCAAATTCTTGTGTTAGCCCTTCATGTCTGGCTTTCTAAGTTGCCTTTTGAAACAGTCTGACCTCTGAGAGCTGAACCTTATGTAACTTGTTGCCTAAACTAGAAAATATCAGAAACCATCATGTCACACAGTTTCCCCCACAGCGTGTTGCTAGCAGTCTGCTCGGCTGCATGAAGACCTATGACCACACACATCCACTGCAAAGAAGATTCAACTATTTAAAAATCTGGTCCAAAATGTATGTACTTTTTTTTTTCCCCCCACAGTGTGCCCACTTGTGCAATTGCCAAGTATTTTGTAAGTCAGAATACATGATGAACCAAAGCCACAAGGAAAGCACTAAATAAGCTATCATTTGTGGCTTTCACATACCACTCTATTTCAATAATACAATTTTAAATTATAGTGGTGAAAACACATAAATGTCAAGTATAATAGCATTTACTGGAGAAATAAAACAGAAACGGGCAATCTAATTGTTAGGCTTTGCACTGAAGTCCTGTCCTACCTTCTTCTATTCAGCTTATATAGCTGTTGCAGAAGGCTGTCAATACAGTTGTGTATTATTGTCAACCTATTTGTCCTTTCGATCAAACCGAAAGCAATTTAGCTTGATTGCTATGCAGCTGGAGTAATTTGCACCCTGCTCTCTGATACTTTCGTGGCAGCTGCATTTCCATGGCTTACTGCAGCACACCTGCAGAAGGACCACAGTCCAAGTGCTACAAAACACTATATTTTGACCATACTTATGGCTGAAGTGGAACAACTTAATTACAAGGGAATTGGGCATTCACTGAAAGTTGGGATATTACCTGATATGAAAAGATGAGTGCTGCTGCTTCCATTGCAAAGAAATAATTCTGACTGCTTAAAGTGGTGGTGGTTTTTACTGTATCACACCCATACACTGCAACCAAAAATCCCAGCCTGAAAAAGAACTTGAAATTCAAAACTCCCTCCAAGCATCTGTGTGCTTCACTGCACCTGCACATATTCAGTCAGAAAGTGTTTGATGGCAAGGGAAAATCCTGTGCTTGCGTGTTATTTCTCAGTTGTTGGTATCAGAGCAATAATACCAAGAAGTGCTGTGAATCAGTGCCTAATTTACCACCCACTGCTGAATGCAAGACGTCACACCTAGGATTGCTTTGAAGGGTAGGTACTTACTTTTTAGTTGGGCTCTCAAACAACCTTGTGGTCACACAAGGGCACTAGCATCTTGCAGGGGGTAGGGCATCTCTACTTTAAAACTGCTCCTGGGTTCCATTATTGTTTTGAACAACAAGAACAATTAACCACATAACCTGGACTTCCCTGCACACAAAGGGAGATGGAAGCCTATTTATTGAGAAGTCTGTGGGAGCAGCACAGAAAGAGGGTTCCCAGAGATTACAAACATCCACTGGGTTCACAGGAATAGCTTACTGGCTGATACTTCATTGCTGTGAAATAAAATGCTTTGTTTTTACTAAACATCCTTGCTTTATGCAAAATGAAAGATGAACTTGAAAGTGGCTCAGAGGAACAGTTTGTAAAACTTGTGAATAACAGCAATTGGTTTATTCTACATATCAGCAACACTGCAAGAAACAACAGCCTGACTTCAGTGCTCTTTATCTTGTTCAGCCAATTCACTTATCACTACACTTTTAGGACTACTATTCCTTCACGTGGTTTTACTCTGTCCAGTGACAAATCCCTGAACATGGTAAAGGTAGAAGAAGAAACAGTTCAAGAAGGAAATAACTGAGTTTGATTTTTAAGCCAAACAGTCCCAAGTAACAGGTTAAAAAAAAAAAAAAAAAAGAGGGGGACCTGTAATTATTTTATGTGGTGCACACATAATAGACTTTGAGGCAATTATTAAAGAAAATTCAGCAGACCAGAGTTCATTTCCCATGCAAAGCTCCCCCTCCCCTGAGGCTGCAGGCAATTGGGCTACGCAGCCCCGAGCATGAACCTCAATAACACAGTCTCCGAGGATTTCAACCCATTCGATCACTTTAATAGAAAAAGTGATGTGACACCTGTTTGTAATCACAGGGGTTTCCTTATGTAAGTCATTTGCTGCCATACAAGAGGCATGACCTCACACACTGTTCCAGTTTGCATGTCACCCTGGGGTTGTGTTTTGCCAATTATCAGGCCTAGCATAAATGACACAGCCAGCATAAAGATGAACCAATAACTAAGTTGCATTTGATACAAAAGGGTCAGTACATGGGTGAGCACTGGGGATACAAACAAGTCAATCAGGTTATACATAATCAACATCAATCCCAATGATTCCAACAACAACAACACTGCACAACCAACAATGGGTAGGATAAACAGTGAAATACAGTCTCACATAGAATGGATGGGAGACAACTGAGTCAACAAACCAAATACATAAGACCAAGGAAGCCACATAATGAATCCCTACAGAGCCCACACTTACAAAAGCCAGACCTGACTGGAGCCCAGTCCCAGGGAGGCAGGAGCTCCTTCCACAACAGAGAACTCTGCACAGGACATCCACCTCACAGACAGACACTGCCCCTGCCTGCAAGTGGTCCCAACTTTTATCCCTCAGTGGGACACCTGACCTTTACTTACTTACTGCAGACACCTGGGGCTCATTTACCCAATGGCTCTCCCTGCCAGGCCGGCCGCACCCTGGAGGGAAGCCTAAAGGCAAATTCACCCACCCCCACCCCCCCTTTTGTGAAGGGCTGTGGGAATCACCCATATGTCAGCCTTAATTTGGGGCTTGGGGTTGAAACCCCAGCATTTCATGTTGCTACTACTTATTAAGGGTTTGATCATTTGAGAGACTTTGCATCTCTCACTCTCAATATATCACCTGGAATTAAATAATAAAATACTCTGCATTTCTCAGGAGAAATCTTCTGATGCACAAATACACACCATAAGATTTCTGCTCCCCTCTTTTTCTTCAGTATCCAAAACTAAGGCACAGATCTGAGAGAGAGCAGCTGGAGCCCAGATTAGTATTAACACCGAGTATTTGTAACGATAGTCCATTGGAATCTACATCCTTTGCAAGCTCTCCCAGTTGTAACAGGCTTCTAGAAGGAGGCTAGAAGAAAGGTAGGTTTGGGCTTAGCAGAATGGTAACTGTCAAGAAATGAGAGGTTGTTTAAAATAGAAATTACTCCAGAAACAGCTGTTCAAGAAAAGCTATTCCAAATAACTCACCATGTGCACAGTCTTATAAAGTGTGTCTCAAGGTTTGGTTCTTGGACCCACTTTGAAAGTGAACAGCACCACTTAACCCTATAATAAGCAGAAAAACGAACTCACTGATTTCAACCCATCTCTTTTTTTTTTTAATCCATGATCAGAACTATGCCCTGAGGCTCAGCAAAAGTCAGTGCCACACTATGCTGGGCCCACATTTAAACAAAATTAGACTTACCAGCTACTGTGTGGCATGAGAACCTCAGAGCTCCAACACTGCAACTGCAAGCATGTGCATGCCTTGCCAAGAGCCTGGCAGATTCCCAGTGTTTTCATATGTGCATGATCAACTATAGGATGCGCAGCTCGAGCTGAAGTTACCTGAGAAGCAAATGCTAGGAAGCCACAAGAGAAGTCCACTGCTGTGATGAGAGACCACAGAGAGCCAGGAACAGAATTCCAGCTATGGACCATTAAATCTGAGCACCTTCTCCTTCATGCCAGTGTGCCTACCCAGATTACATGGACGAGAGCTTCCTTGTGTATCATACTTGTGTAAGGCTGGCTGTACCTCATAGCTGACAGGAAAATAAACTGCTTCTGCCATTTCTTCATTTCATTTTCCACCAGTGTACGTGGGAATTTAAAAGAGTGACAAACTCATTTTGGGTTCATGCTGCAAACCTGATCAGCTGGGGTTCTATACACATATCACTACTGTCTAAATAGATTTGCCAGAAACTCAAATCCAGCTGGGGCTGGATGGAGCCTGGGTGAGTGATGCACTTCTCGATTGACCTGATAAACTGGCAATCTTGAACTGCCACGCTTTGACTAATTTGCAGGAACTGCTATACAGAGCTTATAGGAATCATAAGTTCTGACTTTCTGGAGTCTTTGGTTCTACAGGTACCTGATTTTTCATTTGGACTCTTCTTCATGAAATGCCATGTTTCTCTAAACCAAAAGACAACAGGATTACAAACTGGTAACTGTAAAGGAGAGAAATAAACTGAGACTAGTTTCCATAATTGAACACAGGAAACATAACTGTATATACAGCAAGCACTTTTCTTCAGTCCTGTATTTCCCCCTTTGAATAGTAAGTTTCACAAGGAAGGGACTCTTGTTCTTCCCAGAACATTTTGGAAACCATGAATAATATGGATCAATATTCATAAAGACTTTATCTCTAAATATTTCTACACTTCATGTTAATTTTCCCGCCTGCTATAGATAGATAATTTTCTATCTGTGTTTTACAGCTCTTTCATCCTTCTTCTTGCCCACTGACTTGGTCCCTACCTGCATTTATACACTGTATTTCCTTATTGCTTTCATTCTTTAGATGTAACCTTTAGAACTGGTCTCTTTGTATTTCTTACCATCTTAGAGTCACATAGAAAGCAGCAGAAGCAGTAGAACTTTATTTCAGAGTTTCAATGGAGCTATTTGGAAATTTTTAAACTTTTTTTTTTTTCTGAGAAAATTCTGATACATTGCCACCTCGCACTTCATATATTGACATAAAACCTCCAGTAGCATCTGTTCAAGGGGAGGCTTAGGAATAAATGTCTGGTTTAAAGAGAATGAAAAACCTGGTGGAAAGTACAATCCTTCAGGTCATGGCTTGTCTCCCAGTAGCTAACTTGCTAGTAACCCTATTTTCCATGCAGGGAACTTCACTGCCCAGACTGATGAGATGACCCAACCGTGCTCAAACAAGAGAGGTTTACATTATATAACTTGTGACAACACTAGGCAACTTCTAGACTTTAAGACACAGAAAAACTGTAAGATGAGCCAATTGTGATGCATTCTCCAAGAGGCTTCACCTTGTACCTGCTGATGGTTGATGCAATAAATATCGAGCATTTCATGGAGAACATGACAGATGAGCTGAGGGCCCCTGTGAACAGGCCTTTGGCTTGATTGTAACACATAGGTCATGATCTAGTATGTCCTATAATTAAAGGCAGTTATTTGGCTCCATGTCTCTGGTATTTGACTGTCTCACAATTTGCAACATATTTATTCTCTCTGTGATGGAAGGGACTGATATTATTTAATCTTTAAATGATGGAAACCAAGGCACCAAGAAACTAAGTGCATTGACCAACTGTCTGTAAAAATGCTGAAACTGAGTACAAGGACTAATCTACTCATAACAGATTTAACTAGCAGTACCTCTATTAATTTGCACAAAGAAGAGGCATTTGAGCTGTAAGCCCCTTCTTGCAGGAAGGAGTCCTGAGCAAACTGTTCCTTGGAGGCTTGGCACTTGTTCCCTCTCCCTGTGCATCTCAGCTGGATGCCCTTCCAACAGGCACCCTGGAAAAGCCTTTAATGTGGACAACTGTTGGAAATGAAGCAGAAATCTCAGAGAAGGAAAGACATGCAAGGGAGTAATGATTTTGTGTAGCTTTGATTTATTGACTAGTTGAGGTTATGTATGTATGGTTAATGCCACTGGCTGGCTGAGCAGAGTTGTTACCTAATCGGAGTGTTTAATGCTGCTGAATGGTCATTATGTTGCTTTAAGCTTAATTAACTGGTGTGTGGTCTACAGGTTTTAATATAGATGGAAGTTTGCGGTTTTTTTAAGAAGAAAATGTTTTATTACTTGCCACATGTTTTGCATATTGTCTCAGTATTGGCTATAAAACATGTCAGAACACGGAATGAAATCTTCCTATTATGGTCTTTCTTCTTAATAGTCATTTTATTTTCTTACACTATTCAGAAATACTCCATCCAAAGCCCTAGCCAAACATACTTTCAAAAAAGTATTTTTGAATGCATTTATGGCTTCAGAGCCTTTCACATTTATATTTAGTTGCTATCTTTCAAGATTTGCACTGAGCTGATTTGATGGTGGAGTTTTAGTCTAGCCAACACACACTGCTCCGAATGGGTTCTAGGGCATATTCAGTACAAGTGAAGTGATGAGTTTGATGAGTTGACAGCCCTCTTTGATTTCCGATTTTCATGTTTCTATTCAAGTGTGTGACTCAAGCCTGTATTATTTCCACAATGACCCATGTCCCTGTGACATCTGAGGGACAGTCACTCAGACTGCAGGTGCTTTGTGATTTATGTCAGAACAAATGGAGCTATTCAATTTATCCTACATCCAGGACTTCATTACATAAATCCTGAACTAATCTCCTCTTTGTCAGAAATTAGACCCAGAACTACCTATCTGGAGAATATCTGCCTTTGCAGCAGCGGAAACCAGATACTTGGAAGAGATTTTTTTAGCTGCTAAGGTATGTGGAAGGTCCTAGGAAACAGCTCAAGGAATCTTTCTCTCTCAAAAAGGCAGGCACAAATAAGTCTGATGCAGTGTCCCTGCAGGTAGATGACCACTGGTCCCCTGTTTCTCAGGAACATCACTGGCTGACTCACAGGAGCCATAAAAAAAGGCTCATGGCATGTGGATAAACTTGTGCTTTATTCATCAGAAACACTGGCTTTTTGTAATCCAGGGAATTCTCTCATCATAACCATGATAATGATAAAATCACACTGTTAAGACGTGGTCTAAAGTCCAGCTATATCTCCTCACTGTAGTGCTCAGGACAGCATAGTGCCTCCTTTTCAACTCTCCCCAAGGGAGGGCAGAAAGCAAAGGGACTGTCACCATCTTCCTTGAGGCTGTCCTCTGGAGGACAGCAGGGATGACCAGGACATGCACACCGGAGGCACAGAAGCAAGATGTGAGAAGTCCAGTTTCTCCATGAGACTAATCTCTCCACAAGCGTCTCTGGACTGGCTCCACACAGTCCTCATTGCTGGGCTTTGCTTCACTGGGTCTCAGTTCAATGTGTGGCTCCTAATTGTCTAAGTGAGCACTAAAATCTCATAAAAAGATTTGAGAAAATACTGGTCCTTTTATACAGTGTTACTTCATTTATTATTATGTATCATTTAGTATTATGTATTTACCACTAGTGTATTCAATGGCAATTACTCTGCTACTATAGACATTTTCTATTACCTGCTTCTCAGTTGTAAGCCACTCTTAACAGTGCAAAAGGTACCAATGAATCTGAGTTTTGACCCATAGGAGGTCTCATGGAAAGCACTGAAGTGGTTAATTTATACAGCTCTGGTAAGATTCAAAGTGCTTTACAACAAGAACATCATATAAACTCTCCTAAATGCAGGTATTTAATTGAGTCTTGCAAAGTCTACTTGCCTACTCAGCTGGGACGAGTAATTATTTTTGATGGACGAGTAAAATGTCATTAGTATTTCCATCCTGCTAAAGCTGGAAGATTAGTCTTTGTGGCTGAGCTGATAAATTTCCATGACAGTTTTGCAAGGCTGAATGAATAAGTAGATGTAGCTGCGTTTTTAAAACTACACACAAAGCCTGTCCTGATAGGTACAGACACAACCCTTACTCAAACAGCAAGCCTCTTCTGTAGGCAAGAGGTGTGAATCCTACAGAAACACTGACACCTGCCCAGCTTGAGGTCTTGCTTAGTCTCTACTTTTTATTAAGGTACAGTCATTATCTGAAATTCTACGTAAGCAGCTAATAGCTGAGTAACATACCATGAGTACATACACCAGGACAGTATTTGTTGTGTGCCTAAAACTCCTGTTTACCTTGTTCCCATATGAATCTTGATCACATGAATCACTTCTCCTTAAACTGCCTATGCAGTATACATTGTCTCCTGAAACGCCTCTCAAATAATTTCTGCTCTTTCCTGAGTTCAGTGTTAACAACTTCAGGAACCCAACACCCAGCTGAATCCCTGCACAAAACGGATATGGGATACAGCTGTGCCACGTGCTGCAGAGTCTGTGCAAGGCTGATGGAGGACACAAAGCCTTTCCTCAGAAGAACAGGCCGGAGAGGTCATTGACAAGGAGCTGATTGCAGGAGAAAGATTTGAAGATTGCATTACTCTTCAAAACTCTTTAAGGAAAAGTCTCTTCAAAGGAAACCTTTGGCTTGAGAAATAGTAATAAGCAGCAGTCCCTAGGATTACATTGAGACTTGAAAGGGAAAGGGTGTCACAGCAGGGACAGCACGAAATAGCTGGGAGAACTGACGTTAGGTGTTTGATTACATGGGGTGGACATACTCTTGCTGAGACACATCCTCCTGCAGACTCCCACATTTCCACCAGCACTCACATGCATGGAAGAAAGCTTTAAATAAATGACACAGTCACATCCATGCCCTGTGCATCTGAGGTCACACCACAATCCTTTGCCAAGACAAGGGTGTACGCTGGAAAAGGCTGGTTGCACAGTAAGGTGAGATTCGGGAGTTAACACCTTTCCTCCTATGCTGACTTTCTCACCCCCGCTGCTGACATACCTACACCAACAAGTCCACATGTCTTCTGTAAGGACCCAGTGTATCCTCTGCTAGTGTAAAGGTCAGCTAGTTACACTGACAAAAAGCTCTTGCTGAATTTTAAGCTGCATCTTATGCTAGAGGGCTCTTCCAGGAGACCTTTTTTGTAAAGCCCTTACAGTACTGATGTGCTTTAACATGCCAGAGAAAAAATGTCCTTTTACCCACCGTGTTTCTTTGTTCTTCTCTGTTAATAAGGAAATGTTCTTCTTTGGTAATCAGGAAATGGCTGCCAGGTTTCTCATACCCTGGTTAACAAGTGGATGTTGTGACATTGTTAGATTGCTAAATAAACCTGCAGCCTGAATGTAACCTGAGACCCAGAAGGACAGAAATATGTACAATGCATTTATCAGATGCACTGAAAAATGGCAAGAAAATCTGCCTAGCAAAAAGTCTGATCAGGATATTATAGAAAAATGCAGTTATTAACTAGATTTTTAAGCCACTGTTACTGATAATAATAGATACAGTAGAGTGTATGTCAGAAAAGATTCTCTGTGAAGTATTTAATGCATAAATTGTAAAACAGTATTTGGGGAGAAAATTAACAGTAAATTTTAGCAGCTCCAAGTCCTGTCATCAGGGGGGAAAAAAAAAAAAAAAAAAAAAAAAAGTCGAAAAAAGTCGTCCCTGAACCCTAACATGCTCTCTTCCCTTTTTGTAGGCTTATTTCATTGCGTCTTCTTACCCACTATGATACTATCCTACTAACTTAGAAAAAAGCAGACTCACATTCTTACATATCAATGTCCTGGCAGATAAAGTACAATATGGGGCACTAATGCTCAAAGTAGGAAATGAACCTTTCCTTTGAAGCAAGAGGAATTTGGTTTCACGTGTCACTGTAGAGCGATACTGTGCCACTCCCAAAGCACAGTGGTGGAAACCCAGAAAGAGGCACAGTACCATGAGCTTTTTTGCTGTGGGATCATAGGGGGCAAAAATTACTACTTTTTCTGCTGACTTTCAAAGAGTATTAGGCACCTGAATGCCTGCTGTGCTTCTGAAAAATCTCCCTTAAGAGTATTTTTAAATCATAGTAAGGCAGTCTACTGGGTTACAGTATTTATTAACAGCAAGATTTAGTGAGCAATAGTGTTAATGCAACACACATCAACTACATAGAAAAGGGGACACAGATATTCCCTGAAGTTACTGAGTTACTGTAAAAAGAAAGGAAGTTTTCTTGGTTTCTTCTTAATAAATAAATCTATGTTTGCATCACATCACAGATGATGCAAACCTAAACAAGTGTGAATGGTTCCAGGCTTTGAAAGCGTATGCACTCTCCCACCTTCACTGCATTTCCTGAAGCCATTAACTTTCATATTCCTTTCACCTTGTGAATTCTCCAAACAACTGCTCACACATCTTTATTTTGACTTACCAAGGTAAAAACTCATTCAGCCATACCTGACCTAGGGAATTTATCAGCTGGTGGAAGGCTGCAATTCAAGACATAAAAACACAGCAATATTTTACCTGACACCTTTTCCAGCAATCTATGCAAATATATACATTGCTCTTTGGGTTGTTTTTTTGTGTTTTTTTAAAATATTATTACAACCAGACACAGGAAACTATCACAGTGGCATCAATGGCACGAAGAGATACAATCTAATAAATGCTGGATCAGAATTGTTCTGACAAGATTCACTCTAATAAATATATGATTAAAACAACACCTTGTTAATCACCAAAACACATTCCCTTACAGACACCAAGGGTTAGACTGGCTTATGGGCACCATACCAGGATTTGACAAAGCACTGAAAAAAGATGTCATTAGTTTCCCAGAACCATAAATCTAGCATGTCCAATTTTCAAACCACTGACAAATTATCTCCATACAGTAACTAAATTTTTCAGATAGCATCATCTCCCAAGGTCTAGTGGTAAAAATGCAAGAATCATAAGAAGAACCCCAAAATGCCAGTTTATTTTATGATTTATTATATAACTTGTAACAAAATTATTATCTTCCTGAACAAAATGACTGCCTCTGTGATCATGCTGCCAAGAAAAAAATGAATACTATCAACTACTAAATCAAACCAACAGGTTGGAGACCACGTGGAAAGGGAATTTAACATGGCATGTGCAGGGCACACGTCCCTCCCAGTGACGTCCTTGTGAATGTATTCATCAGCTTCAGTGGAACTAGGGTTAATGGTAATAACTGGCTCTAATAACAAGTGAAGACAGAAGAGCCAACATGTTCCAGACACTATGTGGGATAGGAAAGGAATGACACTGAGATTTGCTCAAGCGATTGTCACTTATCTTGAGACCAAACCATCAATGATGAAATGACCTACAAGAGTCCAATGTAAATACATGTAAGTGATGCACAAAGGAGAAACAATCCTAAAGTTTACATAGACAGCTTTGATTATAATAAATACACCTATGAAAATGTCAGTTTAGGGACCAGGAGCAGTCAAGGATGCAAATCAAATGCTGAGAATTATTAGGAAAGAAATAGGGAACAAAACAGAAAAAAACATACCACTGTATAAATCTATGGGACATCCTCATTCTGAAGTCAGTGTGCAGTTCCCATCCTGCTCCTTGCCCCTAAAAGGTTGTAGTAGAAATGGACAACATATAGACAAGGGCACAAGGGATGACTGAAGACAGAGACTGGCTTCCATATAAAGAATAGCTATATAAACTCAGACTCTTCAGCCTAGAAAGGGACAAGAGGATAAGGGTCCATATAAGGAGGTGTGGAATGGAGAAGGTGAGCAGGGAATGTTTGCTTATTCTATCTTTCAACATAATAACTATGCAACATGACATAAAATAGCCTAAAAGGTTACATGGATTCAAAAGGTATTGGACACAGAAGAAAAAATTCATTTAGGACTACTACATGCATGGAGAGCTCTGGTTCGTGAAATTGATGGAAGCTACAAAGATGTTCTTGAATCCTGAAAATCTATGAATTTCAACATGTTTACTTATCTAAACGACCAAATCAGAAAAGACCATGTTGGTTTTACAGTATCCTTTTTAAAATTTATTAGTGATTCAGCCACAGAACTGGAAAAATGCTCTGGTCATAATTTGACTGATCTGCAAACAGCTTGAGAATAGATAAAAGGGACAAGTCAATTGGATAAATGTATTTTAATTGCTCATTGATCCGGCTCTAGTGATACCATAATACAGCATTCTCTATTTCCTCTTACTTTTATTGGGGATATTCAAACAGTTTGATGTACTGTCTTGATCGTACAGAAGATGAGTTGTTGCTAAGGCTGATTTTTTCTTCAGGAAAAAAAAATATTTGCTAGCTATATTCTAATGGCTTTAGCCATTTTTGTGCTTTATACTAGAGTTTTGGATTTTCACAGGAACAGATAATCCAGAAAAACCCCATCAAAGTGATCACAACATGCATGACATATCAGTGTGCTTCTTAAAATGTCAGTTTGCTCTGTTAAATCGTGCTTAAACTGTAACAACCTCCCTTCTCAGCAGAAAGCATTAAGAGTTGTTCATGTTTTGCCTTATAACCTTGGCAAATATCACCAGACTTAGCAATCCAAGAATATCAAACTACCAGCAGCACCCTCATTTACTTATTTTCATTTAAGGATTCTGCTAGATACTGACTCACCAGAAAAATCCTTTGCCTGCTACACAAGAGCTATAGATCTTCTTGAATTGGCTAGGCAGATGACAGCTCTCGATCTCTGATTTTGTTTACTGGAACCCATAGGGGAATCATTTTCTGTTTAGCTCTTCGTCTGCTAGCCAAGCAGTAAAATCAGACCTTTTCAGCAAAGAAATCATAGCAAAGCTTTCTCTGACTCACCCTCTTATTCATGTGTCCCCCACCTCAATATAAAACACAGTGAAATATCCTTCTTTTAGTCAAAAGCTGGGAAAGCTCTAAAATAATGATCATCTCCGCAAGCAAATGTCTCAGTAGGTAATTTTGCGGTAGGGACAGGTTGTTATTTAATGATAGAGAATGTTGTTGAGCAATATAAAATCAATCACTTGAATCATTTAAAAAACCCAGAATTCTTCCAAAATGGACATTGATAAAACTCATGTTTTGTTAGTAAGCTGTTCATCTGCAGTAGTTATAGGAATGCTTCCTTGGCACTTCATCCAAATGAGAGCAACACAGCAGTTTTTGGTTCATGAGAAAGTCACCACAGCTAAGGGATGATATGCACTGTGACTGACTCCATGGGACCGTATCAGTAGCACGTATGTATGTCTTGATTCTGTATATCTCTTCTATGCCACCATAAAACTCCTCTGAAGCACAAAAAAAAAAAAAAATCTTTTCCATAGCACATAGCATGTACTTTCCATAGCTGTAAGATCTACAGAAAGATGCCACTGAAGAAGGCCCAGGAGAATTTCCAGTCCCTTCCAGCACAGATAGTTTCCCAGCTACCACTGACAGATGTTTGTCTTCGCTGTTCTGAATTATTCTCTTCACAAAAAATACTCCATAATCTTTCCAAAAGCCATGTAGTATTATAAAGTATCTCCTAAAATTTAACCAAAATCTCATTGTTGCAAATTAAGATTTCACAGAAGAAACCTTTATTACAAAAAAAAAAAACAAAAAAAAAAAAAACCAAAAACCCCCAAAAAACCAAAAAAAACCAAAAAAAAAGTCTTTGCATAGCTAAGGCTTTTAAAATTGTTTCAGTTTTCTCTTTTTTTCAACCAAACAAATACAATTTTTTCAAACTCCTGTCATGCTTCTCAATGCTTCTGAGTTCATCTGGACTCCTTGCAGTTTCCTTAATTTTCCCTCCAATCATTAGGCCCAGTACTCAATTTCAGATTTCTCCGGTACCAAATAGAGCTGAATAATTACTTCCCATAACTTAAATACAACATATCTGCCAATATACCCTGGAATGAGCATTACTACTTCTGCAATTGCACGCATTTTGGATCTATATTTAACTTGTCATCCACTATATACATAAGCCACAAAACCCCTTTTCCGCAGAGAGCTGCTTAGCCAATTACTCCCCATTTTGTCCTGGTGTCATATGACTTTCCTTCCAAACTACAATACGTAGCGTTTTTTTAATTGACTTTTAGTTTATTGATTTCAAACTGTCATTCAAATTTATCATGATCATCTGAAATTCTACACCTGTCCTCTTCGAAAGTGCCTGCAATTACCAATTTTGAAAACTTTAATTCTACTCCTCATTCCATTATCAAAAATTCTTACAGAACAAATACGTAACTATAGTGCACACTTTCTCCTCCTCATGTTAATATATCAGCCTTTGTAAAAAGAGTGCAGGCATGTGGAAATCTATAGTAAGATATAATTGTCTTAAGTAAAGCCTTTCCACTAAAAGAAACACCAAAAAAATTCCCCGGTTCAGACTTTGACCAATTCAAAGCCACGCTTCCCCAGCACCTCCTTCCAAGAGTATTTGTAAAAGAAATGGCCAAAGGTAAGTAACCCTTTGTAGGGAGCCTACAGTGCTCTTTACATGCTGACACACCACTCCCAGGGAAAACAGGCAATTAAACAGGGCACTTTCAAAGTCATAAATTCCACATTGGCAATAACATTAAGATGGAATCCTATTCTGCTTGGCAGCCAAACATCTGCATCAATGCAGATGAAAACGAGCTATCCAACACAAAAGAATTGCCCATATAGACTGAATTATGAGCTTATATCTAAATCACTCAAATAAATCTGCTTAAAGAAGTGGTAGCCTATTACTGATGTGCCTGCTTCATTATTTAACACAGGAATATAACTCCTCACTCTTCTGACGGTTACTGTCAGTTAACCATACAGAAAAATTGCCAAGCTCAATGTAAATTTACTTGCCAAATTAGTTTAGAAACAATGGGCTTTCAGTTCAAAGAAGAGTCAGGAAACTTGATGTGACTTTGAAAAACATTAATCTTCTACTTCAAAATATTAGCATCGGATGAATGTCCTGGACATTTCTTCTGAAGCTACTGAGCAGGCTCAAATTCTTCAGCTTCTCTAATCAGAGATGCAGATCCCCTTATCGAGTTCAAAACACCATTTCAGGCATGAAACAAACACAATCTACCTGTTTAAGGCCTTTTTATGTAGCTGTGGTCCCACAGTGTCTGGGAGACTCATTAAGTATATATCCTCGTCACTTCGCCAGGAAGTAAGGAATGCTATTATCCCCCTTTCAAGTGAAGAACTGAAAGCCCAATAGATGAATAACTGCCCATCCATGCAGCAGAGCTCAGGATAGTGACTCCCTAAGTTGGTGCATACTGAGTCTGACCAGAAGCCAGCTAACAAATGTATTTTTGGATGAACCATCACTTGAACACAACATCCTGCTTTGAGAACCAGTCTTTGCATGACCATGACACGCACTGGCAACATCGGATCCAGTGACTCCCATTCACTGTACAGATTTCTCCTGCACTCACAGGTTTATCTGTTGGCACGGGATATTGTGTGCTCTCAGCTATTATTTCCCACATGCTCTCCCTGGATTAGGGTCACTGAAAAAGTGCAGGAGATTCTGATACTGCCAGTGCAGCAGATGGTTTTAGAACTTATTCGAATAGCAGCAAAACTCAGCCCACATTCCCAATGTGGTCTAAGAGAACAGCTCATTTCAAAACATGCCCATCAGTTAAAAAGTCAGTTCAAATAATTAACATTTATTTAACATTGTTTTCCACCTTGAAAATCTCACTTTGAACAGTTACATCTTAGGCAACAACCCAGATCAATGCTAATGTACAACTCTTCAAACACCGCTGCATCAGTATGGTGGAAAGAGAGACCAGGTAACTTTTGCAGTTGTCATTTCTCCTCATGAAGAAAATGCTCCCCAAATCAGGTTTGGCCTAAAGGACCTGCAACATTAGCAGGTCTTCTGCGGTACTGTATCCTTATGGTCAAACTCTACAGCATTAACCAGCTTCAAAATTCTTCCCCACACAACGATTGCTATAAATCGTTTTGTGCAAGGATACTGCTCGCTTAGAAATATGCCTATTGAGGGCATGGCTGAGCAAGAAGGTTAGCAGAGGTGTAAACAGCGAAAGAGTAACCAACACACAAAGGAAAAAAAAAAAAAAAAAAAAAAAAAAAAAAAAAAAAAAGAAAAACAGGAATCACATAGGAAGAAAATGTTGCATGTCAATATAAGGCAGAAGGGGCAAATCCGGTCCTGATGTAACCTGCACTGCAATGATGTCCTCGGTTATCTGTATCCAACACGATGTGAAATGGAAAAGTCAGAGAAGCAATAATGCTGCCGAGAGACCCCTCTGAGCAGGGATCAGTGAAACACCCGTCGCACTCAGGCCTGTAGAGGAAACCTCCAGCCTGCTCCTCTCCTTTCCTGCTCCCACAAGACTTCAGAGCTTCTCTGTTCAGCATGATTCCTGCTGAATTCCCTCCTCCCTGGAAGAGAGAGCTCTGCTTACAGCAACACCCTCCCCATGAACTAAACACAGAGGTTTTTTGTCACCTGGGGAAGTTTTTAACCTTTTCCTGGCAGACACTAGGGCATCTTCATCCAGCATTAGAGGTTGCTCTCAGCCACACCTGATGTGTCTCCGAGAGATCCTATCATCCCTGCTCCTTCACAGGTAGCAAGAGCTTGGAAGCTGGTTGGAGCCTAGGTCTGTTGGCTTTAAATACTGCCAGCCATCAAGGCATGTTCAGGGTTCTGAGCGCCCACCCCAGCCCGCCTACCTGTTCCACTGGAGCTGCCTCCTCTACAAAGAAGTCTTCCATTGCTGCAGCTGCTCACGTCTGTGCGAGGAACCGGGGCGAGGGGCGGGGATGGGGGTGGAGGGGAATCCTGGAAACTGGCACAACCTAGATACACAGACTGGCAGAGCAACCAACGTTTAAAAAAATCTTAATTAATTACACAGAATCCAGCAAAATTCTGAACCACTGAGCTGACTCTCGGGTTGGGTTGGTTTTTTTTTAGGCGCTCGTTACTCTGATGAGGCAGAAGGTACTTTCAAAGGCTTTTTGCTCTTTGCAGAGAAGTAAGCACGGATGGCTGCCATCCTTTGAAGAAGACACACCACCAGCAGCTAGCAACGTGCCTTGGCACGAAGAATAAACAAGACCAGAAGGTGCTTTTTATCAGCAGTGGCACCTAAAAAGGGGCAGTTATTTAACCATTTCAGTGCTACGGTGGGGTTTAGAAGAGCTATTGGGAGTGCAAATGTCCCTCTGGAGCAACAGCAGATGGGAAAAGGAAGACAGAGGCATCCTGTAGGGGTACACTGAATGGGGACAGGTTTTGCAAAGGCTGATCGTGTGCCACCAGTTGTGGCCCCACACAGGTCAGTGGCTTTGAGTGACTCCAAAGGGAGGAAATTCCTCCCAGGACCAACAGCTGAAGCACTGCCTTGTCTTCACCTGCAAAAACGCATCAGGCTGCACCCATGTGGCTGGGATACATCTCTCTAGCATTACAGGCAAAATTCCCTACTGATTCATATGGGGCAGGATCAAGCCTGCAGGCATGATAACAACCCTCTGGTGAACACCAGGTCTTGCTGTAGTAGCTACAGGTTTTCATAATGCACAAGGAAAGTATTTAAAATAATCTGAACAGTTGTAAAAAGCAGCAGAGGATTCCTGAAGTAATAATAATATGTTCCCCAAAGAGCATGGAATTGGAAAAAAATTATTAATTGAAAAGTAAGTGATGTGGGATGGAGAGTCATATAACTGATGAAGGGGAAAGGCACTTCAGATCTTCACAGAAACAAAATCAGTTGGAAACTTTTTCAGTTTTTCACATCACAGCTTTCTTCCTAGCAATCATATAAGATTTTTTTTTCTGATGTAAGTAGAGAAAATAGACTTTCAAAGTTCAAGAAATTCCAATGAATTCTATTTAAAAAAAAAAAAAAACTGCTCAGAAACTTGTTTTTCAAACTACTGCATTACAATCAGACACCAAAAAAGAACCTTATCGTATTCATTACTAATTAAATGACCTTAAAAATCTACATTTCATTAAATGTGGTACACACTAAAATACCACAGGAGAAACAATGTATTGCTTTATTTAGTAATATCAAAAGCTGTCATTTTGTGCAACAACCTCAGGCTACAGAAAAGCATATTCCCATGAATAATTAGCATTTGGCATTAAGAAGTATTTTATTAAGAAAGCTGCCATAGCTCTAAGTAGCACAACTAGAAGTGCTGGATAGCATTAATGAAAGGTTAAGGTGACTGTTGGTCTTACCTATTAATTTGTCTTTGTGGAGTTAAAATCAGAACCTTTTCATGATTGTCAAATTTTATTTTAATATTAATGAAACTAAAGCCATATGAAAAGTTCTGTACAAGGAAGAAGAAAAACAGATGGACAATATCGGTAAGAAAAACAATTACTTGCAACATTCTGACTTGAAAATGGCCCTTTTCTCTGTAAATAAATAGCCCAGTTCAGGGAATCACATAAGCAAATTCTTAATTTCAAGAATACAAGCCTTCTGGTACCACACTCGATGCTTCCAAAACTAAGCTGCTCTCTACATTTTAAAGGACAGACATTGCCACATTTTACTGTCTGTAAGAATTTTTGCTGTAAAAGCAAAATCTCATGATCTTTATGGCTTTTTTCACCTGTCTGCAATTAAAAAATAGTCCTTTCTATTTCTGAAAGCTGGTAACAGAAAAAAAAAGAACACAGTTTATAGTACATTATCTGCTGGCATTTCTAAAGGACTTGAGCACAGGAAATTACTAGGCATCAGCTTCTCTGCAATAACTGCACATATCCACTTTTATGACCTGGCACTCAGAGGTAAATGTAAGGTAAGCCGAGTTAATCAAGCCTGGACTGATTGAATGATACCTTCAGTAAAAGAGGGACAAGCTACATCAAGGACCTGATGGTGGAGTAAGACAGATGTATATCAACAATCCTGAAGCAGCTGTCCTGAAGCAACTCCTGTAGTGCAATAACAGGTTCACATGGCAAAGATTTCACAAATCAGAGAGATTAATACATTCATCAACTATAAAGGACATTTATAGTAATTTATGCAGAAATCCTGATGGCTTCAGGTCTTCTCTGAATTTGAATTCTACTTGAATTAGACAAGTCATTAGTCCTGACTAAAAAATCTCTGAAGATGAAGTTCATTATAAACAACTCTTGGAAAGTTTTTCAGCTGGCAGGGTACACATACCTGCCTCATTTTGAAACCTTTTCCTACCTCCAGTTTCCTTCACTATGCTCTGTTTACATCTTTTTTGAGCAGATCAGAAAGATGCAATAGAACCCTGAACTTTCACTTTGATGAACTAAACACTTCAAACTCATTCAACTTAGCAAGGCATATTTTTTCTTCTCTTATTCAACATCAGAGCTTCTCTGGATCTTCTTCATTGCATTCAACACTCTTTTTGAAACGTGGACACTAGTCACTCATGTAATTTTTAATAAAGGATCCTACCAGGATCAGTCAAAGACCTACCGTAATTTCCTTCTTCTTATTGAAGGGTCAAATACATGCTAACATTTTTGGACACATTAATGCACAGGGAGCTTGTCCTTCACTTGTTATTCCTCAATGACACCAAGTCTTTTATTCACAGATACTGCTTCCCTCACCCCTCAAATATGACCCATTTTTTTGTTGTCTTATGTGACTTTCTTCAAATAGATGGGTTTTGTGTTCTTTCAGCTTGCCAACAGATCCCAGCTGTCCTAGGTCTGTCCTATTATCTTTAGTATTGACAGAAAACTTTGTATGCCATTGCTTCATGCATTCTTCTGGATGGTTTACACAAGGTTTAAGATGGTGGATCAAGAACCAGCCCTTGTAGAACTGAGAAGCGTATTTGCTCTGTGATGATTCTCCACGTATAATTATATTGTGAAATAGTCATTGGACAGATGATAGTCTAACCAGGCTGCATATGCTGAACTAGTGCACTTGCAGTTTCTTGAGTGTTGTGGAGGGCTGTGGTACAGAGCCAGCAAACTCTCAGCTGTTATATCCATTACACAACTAAGACTGTTCTTGGGAGGAAAAACGTTATATCTGATGAGACCTGATCTTTAGGATGTTACCATCTTTGGTTTTCCTTACCAAAGGTCTAAAAACTCAAATATCTAATTTATTATAATGATTACTACTAATAATTTTTTCTTTGCTTCCATGCTGATTTAGTATTTTTATATTTGTAATCCCTTCCCTCTTTGCATTTAAAAATCTCCTTTTGCTTTTTCTCTAGAAGAGATAGGTTAGAAAAGAAAAAACAGTATTTTTCTTTCTAGACTGTGGAGCCAGGTCATTTAGAGAACTAATCCCAAGCAGAACTCACCATAAGAGATCTTCTTGTCAAAGTTAGAGTGTCTGAAACTTTCCTGAGCTTCAGTTCCCGGAAGTCCATGCCCTTCAGCAGTTGTTGAGAATTCTGGATTCAAACCAACAGGCAAAAATCACAGCAAACATCTGCCAAAGTTGTCAGCTGTTGGTAGGACTTTCTCTTTTGACATTATGTCATTTCTACTTGATTCCTCTGTGAAACTATAAAGGAATCCTTTCTTGAAGAAATCACAACCCTTAGTCAACCTTCAGAGGAATCTAGCCTTAATTTTGAGAAATTATAGCCAGGAAAGTTTGACTTTCCCTCGGCCTTTCTCACAAATATTCTGCACAGGTCAGATGATGAGCAACATGTGTGTACCACATATTGTCAAACACCTTGGTGTGCATTCAGGAAATAACAGCGGTAGTCTTCCAATCATACTCAAATCAACTATGGAAACACAGCCATGAGAAGATTCTGATAACTTGTAACACTCTTTGTTTTGTTCAAGCTACAGTACAGACAGAAAAGAATCATAATCTTTTCCAGTCCTCTTTTCAGCAGTATTTCTCACTTTCCTTCCTTTTTCCAAGTATCTGGATGAAAGTTATAATAATTACTTTCTCTGAAAAAAATCCTCTGTGATTTACTGATCTTTGCATTGTAAACATGGAGTTTAGGACAGAGGAATATTTTGAAAAATCCAAATAGCACAGCTCAGTTTTATTCCTTCTTTGATACTGTTCTTTTTTATGTTGCTACGGTATGTGTGCGCCATGAGAAAGTGAGGTTACTATGGAAACTACTCATTATTTTTCAATAGTAGGCTAGCTACTTAAAAAAAATCCTACATCTTTTTAATCCCTAGAGAGTCCTAATTTATCCAATACACAGACTTTCCTTCTTGACAGTTCCTTTAATATTCACTGCACTGCAGTGCACATTAATCTGAACATGTCTAACAAATCCACAACTTACTTCTGAAATCAACTTTCTAGCAAAGTTTGGTTCTAAAAAAATGTTTTAGTTCAGCTTTTACCTGCTTATATTCCTCTGAAAGATTGTAGGTATGAACAGCAAAGCCAAGAACAGACCTCTGCAAGAGTCTCACTGCTTAGAGAGTCAGACATGATTAAAAAAAAAAAAAAAAATCCTTTATCTATAATAGATGGTAAAAGCTGCAGGAAGGGAGGATGGACCATGGTCAGAAGTGCTAGCCTGAACTTTGGGGTTAATTCCTTCTGATGCCACAGGCTTCCCCAGCCAGCACAGGCAGTGCTGCTCCCTGTTGCTTCTACCCTCAATTCAACACCTGCAAAATGGCATTTGGAGCCCTCCCAATCTGACAGATTAAATTCACCAATGATCGTCTCAAGTATTAAGGTAACAAACCACATCAGCACAGTCAGTGGGTGGGAGTTGTGAGACTTTCCAGAACTCCAGGCTGTCACCATGTGGTACACCTTACTGCTTCTCTGCTTAGACATCATACTGTCCCTTTTTTTTTTTTTTTTTTTTTTTTTAAAAAAAAAAAAAAAAAAAGTAAATGAAGTAACTTTTAATGATGAACTCATTAACTCCTTCCTACCCAAATCCTTCTACATTTTTGGGTTAAGTGAGAGAATGTTGTTGGTTGAAGGTCCCAACTTCAGAACATCAGCTGGTGCCTAAAAGAGGCTCCTCAAAAGGACTAGCCTCTCCCAGACAAAATATTCATTCCCCCCTGAGGATGTGACTATTCCAAAATATTCATCCCCCTCCAAGGATCTGACTATTACCACATTTCTTACTCTGTATCTGAAGTAGAACAGTGGCATCTCAGTGGAGCGGCTCTCATCAGAACAAGACAGCAAACTAAAAAAAGCCAATTCCCTCATCCCTTCTGTATTTTGCATATCCGAAGCATTGGGAGCACTTCCTTAGATTACTGCAGAAATTAACTGCTTCGACAAATGACAAATCTCATCTAATAATATACACTGAACAGCAAGAGGAACTCCAGAGTTCAATGAAAGCAGAATATGGCTAATACAATAATAAACTATCAAGTATTTCAGAGACTGCAAACAACATTTACATGGTTTTCACTGTCACTCTTTTTTCCCCAGTGACATTTTCCTTTAAATAACCTTGCACACATTTAGTATGTGCAATCCCATGTAAACCTTTTCAAATTTCAGCCACAGATGACAGCAACTAAACAGAAACTTTAAAAGTTAGCAGGTCCAGATCTAAGTCTTCCTCTATATATACTCAGCTTCTCCTTCTGGGGTTTCTGAAAGGAACCATTTTTCTTAATCACTGCCTATGACTCCCTGCACTGTACCATTTATTCTAATTTTAACAAAGCAGGGAAAACTTTGGGGTTTTTATGTAGTTCAACAAACTTTCCTACTAGCACACTGCTCACAGGTATTATATATGTATATCAGATGACATAAATAGCTCAATAACTTGCTACACACAGTCTGGAAGGTTTAAAGCTTCAAATGTCTTTATTACCAATTCAGGTAAAAGACTGCTAACATACTTAATATTCTCCCTAACCCTTTTGTCCGGTACTTATTACTGTGCTAGGACAAGAAAGTCTAGAATTTATTTTTGCTCGCTGTAATTGAAACTCCTTTCTGCAAGAGTTTTTGGCTTTTTCCTGACCTCAGCTGAGAAAAAATTCCCTGTAACTCTGTATTGTAATTTTACTTTGTTGAATTCTTCCACTTTTTTAGCATTTCCCAAAAGAGAGAATATGGCCAGCAATGATTTTCAAAACTATATTTATGAAAATTAAAACACAGTCCCTGAATAACATTCATTAAATATATCCTATATAGCTTAACTGAACCAAAGAGTTAGTGGCATGTTGTAGGTGGAAACCCAGGAAGAATTACAATTTTTTTTTCAAGCAGATCTAAGAAAACCAAAGCTGAAACTGAGAACAGCTGAAACTGGGGGGTAGGGTGGGGAGGCGGCGCAGAGTAGAGTGATAGTAGTGTAAGTATTGATGCAATGACATCTTCAAAATTCCTCCTTCGGGGGCTCTGGAGCTCTTTCCTGAGCCTCATTTCTCTCAGCAGAAAGAATTTCTACTCAGCAAACCCTGCCCTCTGCTGACGAAATGCCATTAGTGCCATACCTATACGCACATTCGCTTTATTGCCTATTTGCACATAGATTGTAATGAAAAATGCAAGCAGACATCCATTCAGTGGCATGTTTTGGATTTTGTTTATTCCCTCCTAAGGTCTTAATACAAAATATAATATTTTTTTTTTACTTTTGTTACAGAGAAATGTTCATGTTACCTACCCTAAAGACCACTGTGCATTACATACATAAACAAGTCATATTGTATTCAGCCCTCTTCTATGTAAACAACCACTCTTTCCAGATTGATCACACAGTACCACAGAATTATTGTCCAGCCTGATCCTTCTGCCACTCAAAGAGCAAATGTCTCAGCCAGTCAGGCTGCGCTATATAGAAGCCCCACATCTGCAAAGCTGAGATACACTTTTACACACTGGGCACTGCTACTTTGACATTATTATGACACCAGGCAATACTGGTGTTAAAAAAAAAAAAAAAAAAAAAAAAAAAAAAAAAAAAGGAGACAATAAATGATTGGCATAATCAAGGTCCTAAACTTAGCACATTTGTACAATCAGAAACTGAAGCCTTCCACAGACAATGGGAAAATTGTGAAATCTAGATAGGTACATGATCTTTGCCAAAAGCCTCCTTTTACACCTCTTATTCACCAGCTATATTTAAAGCCATCTGCTAAATTATTTTTCCAAACAGGCATCAGGTTAGCATGAAAATGTGTTCTGTCTGTACCATATAAGCAATGTATACCTCTCTCCCACTGAGCAAAAAATTTACATGGTTATAGCATATATACCTTTATGATTGCTATAGCCCAAAATCCAAGCATTCATCAAAACAAAATAGCACTTGAGGGGCAGAGATCAGCAGGTCACTGGATTTTTAGAGTGGTGGCCAGAGTTTATTGATGCATGGCGACACTGCTGAGAGCTGCCAGGTGCATGCACTGCATTTCTCTCTTAAAACTGAGGAGTTACCAGAATTTTCAGTGGGTTTTTTTTTCCCCTGCAGATTGCTAGGCAGCAGCAAGGCCTGGCACAAAGCTTGTCATGCTGGGACACATCTGGATGGGGAAGTAGAAAGGTGAGAGAGAGGCCCATAAATCACAACTTCTTCCCTGTCCAATGGCTCCGTGCCACAACCTGCTGGTCCCAGACTGGGAGCTGTACTGTGGAGGAAGAGTTGGGTGCCAAGTTGCAGAGAAGTTTTGAAAACAGGCTCCAGATGACCCACAGAGCACTTCGCTGGGACTGGACAATAGCTGAAAGACTGAAAACAACTGGGAAAACTGAATTTCTACTGCTCTCATTATAGCAGGACCCATTAGCCCCATGGTGCTAACCCTGTAGCCACAAAGACGGCTTGAGAAGGTATTAAGCTGATACCACAGCCAAAAAATTCCTGCTTTCTCCATCCTCTGCCAGTGACACAAATGTATGTGGGGCCACATGATGACACACAGTGGTGAAGCTAGAAATTGCCCCACCAAGGGGATGAAAGACAATATTTACCCTGTCTCAAAACTTGCCCTCTGCTTCCAGCTCAGCCCAGGGGCTGACAGTTAACTCTATTCATTTTGGTTCCCCATAATTGCTCTGAGAGAGATCCCAAAACCAAAAAAGCCTCTTAACCCTCATCCGGTGGATGCGCTAGGGAGAGAAAGGCGTTATTGCTCAGCAATGAAAGCTGCCTGCTCGCTCCTCGGGCCTATCATGCAAGTTGAGCAAGGCTGTTCCACTGCCCTCAGAGGATTCACTGGGAAAGCAGAACACCTGCAGAGACTCAACTCCACAGGAGCAGTGTGAGTCCTCCTGCTGCTGCTGCGGGGATGTGCCCTTCTGCACAGCCTAAGGCTAGGAGTGTGCCACATGCAAGAGCAAAGCCATCTTGCTAATGCACAAGGTGAAGGCAAAGCAAGCATGAAAAAACAAATAAAGCAGTACGAACAACAGCTCAAAGCACAATCAAGAGAACAATTATCAACCCAAGAGGAGAGACATTTTATGCCCTGCTACTCTCTCTCAGTCACAGGGCTACTGCTAATTAGAACAGATACAATTTTCAGGCAGAGTGTGATTTTCAAGTTGATGGTGTCCTTAAAAACGTTTTCTGGATTTCATTACTATTCATGGTACAGCAGTTTGCTCTCACTTACCCTGACTCAGCAAAGCTCTTAAACCAGTATATTGTGAGAACATGGGTCTTCTACTGAGCCAAGAGCCCCATGAAGAATAACTGGAGCTCCTGACTGGGAGGCAGCGTGTGCAAGCTGACTTCCAGCAGCTGCACATGGAGCACACAAGGGTCAGGTGGGTCTCTGGGGGCGTGAGCACGAATGATGTGTACTTAAGGTAGATGTGGGCATGATTGATGCGTGCTTAAGGGAGGTGTGGGCAGAGGCTCAGAATAAGTCAATGTGACATTGTAGAGGCTCAGATCTGCTATGGAGCTGAAGAGGTGTCATCAGTTAATAGGTGCCAGGGAACCAGCAAATGTGGGGACAACTGGCACTTGGAGCAGTGAGAGAAGACAGAGCACCCTGCCATCAAAGTAGCCATTACTACAATCTTGGGCAACTTGAGTTCAGCACAGTTTTCTACAGAAAGACTCCATAGCAGGAGGATAAGTCATTTTACTAGCCAGGGAGATGGACTCTGTGCCTGTCAAATGCCTTGAGGATGATGAAACATCAGGAGGCAATCAAAACCCAATGTTCTTCTAGAATCTTTTATGTGTGGCACCAGTCTCCCAACAACTAGAACTGAAATTGTACAGCAAAAGGGCCCTAACAGCCAATGTAGACAGTAGCTCAGGCCCTGAATTTGCAGTCAGAGTACTTGCAGCATGGCTTCATTACCTCATGTAATCCACTACTGCAGACAGCAGTGCCCATGCGAAGGAGCATTTCTGCTGCTGCAATGATCATCAGATTGCTGATTTCCTGAAGACATGCTGAATGGCTTGGAGACACAGAGAACATTTCTTTGCTGCTGACAATGCTGAGTCCTGTTCTTAGTACTAAAGTAATGGAAAGGAGGGAGAAAAAAGAAGACATAGTTTACTTGTAATTGTCTTGTCTCCAGTTCTGTCACTTGCTTTATATTCTTGTTTTTGTCTCCTCATCTGTTCCTGCCATAAATTTCTGGCTGTGCTTGTAAGGTCTTTTATTGCACATCAGCACCCAGGGGATGCAAGCCGTACACAGGGTTTACCTTCTGTCACAGGGTCTCCGGAGGGCACAACCAGAGGGTCCAAGGGAACACTGTGATCTTCATTTCAGTGACACATCCTGTTCATGCTGTTTTAATTGTGGTTTAGTAGCTTACAGCCAAGGCAAGGAGTGAATTTCAGGGCAGAAAGCAGACAGCTCTTTACTTTCATTCCAGTCTCTGATATCAGACATGGCTTCAAATCACCATATAGCTTGAAAAATGCATTACAGTGCACAAGCATGCCAGCCTGGTGGCAAAGTCACTTGGATGAAAAGCAGTGACACACATCTATTCATTTCTCATTTTTCTATGCATTGTCCCTTACTCTCTCTTTCTCAGTTTGTCTTCCCTTTCTTTTATCTTCCTCTCTTCCCCTGGAAATTCGGAGAATTCTACAGCAGCTTGAAACTCATGAGAGTTTTACACAGTTCTCACCTGGGACCTAAAAAATAAAGTCAAGTCTGTGTCACACTGCTTAGGAGACACTGGTGCCTTATCTCTCTCCAATACGGCACAACCTCACAGCATGAGGGCAAGAGAGACAGAAAAGCTGGGCTCAAACACACCTTCTTGGGAAGCAGCACGTTAACTTCACAGCAACCTCATTTGCCCTCCCCATCTCTACTCCCCACGCCATGTATTTCAAATGTACTGCTAATGCAGTCCAGAGACTTCCAGAACATACAGACCTTTGCTGCTCACACTCACTTGGGGAAACTGGCCAAGTTCTTCACCTCAATGGTAAATAATAATACGCTTCTTGCCTAGAATAGTTTGGCAAATTTATTGTGTTGTGCCCAAGGACTGCTCTGACTGGACACAAGGTCAACCTCTGTCAGTCCCAGGTTCTCTCACTTTGCTAGGCAGTAATTTAGACTGCAGAGGGAAGTCCTGTTCCTTGATATACTGAGATAGGATATGAAGGAAACTATTTCACTGTGTCCCAAAAAACTACTCCACTGATGTCTCAGAAAGAGAGTGGATAGGGGCTGACCAAGTCATATGTGGAAATACAAAACGGATGGCTTAACTGCAGGGGTAGGGCAAGCAGTGGTGAAGAGAGATGTCAGGGTTCGGGTATACAGGAACAGCAATGCTACTATTATTTTCTCCCCTTCTTACAAAAGACCTCTTTATTTCTTTCTTTTCCCTTCCCAACAGCAGATAGGTAAACTGTGTAGCTTGTTCCTCCAGGATGCTGTGTATACCACGTTTGTATAAAAAATCCAGTGACACAACCTTGGGCACAGAAACATCCTCAGCCACAGATGACTGGGAGGACACACGGGAAGGAGCTACACAGTCTGCTTACACTAGTCTAATTCTCTTTCTCTAGGCAACTACTATTGACAATTGTCAAAGATATGAAAAAATAAACTATTTTCACCTTTTTGGTACGATCAAGTATGCAGTCTGCTATCTTTCAATACTGGAATTTACTTGGTGACTTCAGCTTTCTTTTAGAAACCCAATGCCTGAAATAATAGAAGCAAATCATAAAAGGACTTACAAAGACTTAGAATTGTTTAATCTCCTGATTATCTTCAGCAAATCTCAAATTGCAGAGTCTCAAGTTTACACATGCTGGGAATCAGTAGTACTGATGCTGCACACCTCCTGATTCAGTACTTATCTGCTCCATTTCTCCATGACAGTACATTGCTCGACTCATAAAGATATTTTCTCCTGCTGTCCTGTGCTAGGAGGAATCTAGGAGGCAGCAGTAACAGAGGACTTAAGCTATGCATTGCTCTGGATGTTATTCTCAGCCTGTGTGTTTGTGAAATGTGTAACAGAACAGCCGATGCATATCCTGCCATGTGACATACCACCTGGTCTTGTGATGCAACAGGGATCATGATATGAATCTTCCCATTGCCTCCATATCCTGTGCACCTTCCCAGCATCAGCATGGAAGCAGAAGAGTAAAGATTTGGCAAAGCTCAGCCACACTTGATGTTCACTCCCAGGAAGGAAAGCAAGCTGTTCCAGGTGGCAAAACACATGCACAATGAAGCTGCAAAACAAGCCTCGCTGACCTGCTGTAATACCACTAGCTGATCAGTGCGGGTCCAGTTCTTCTTTGGGGATTTCCATTATCTTAATTCCTTACATTGATCTGGAAACTGGCAGTTGAGAGGAAAGGCAGAGTAATGCCAAATCACAGATCATGCATAATCCAATTAATGATGTCTAAACACAGCAGCTATAACCTAGGCTCCACTGTAACCAGTCCTCCGTGTGGCTCTCTCAGTGTGGTACTTGCAAATGCTTAGAGATAGAGTTTAAGGCACACATGGCCAGCTGGTTCGTTTTAAGCTGAGATCCACAGCTTAGAGCACAGTGTCATGCTCAACCCCTGTGGCTGCCCATGAACAACTTATATTCCACGATCCATAGCCTATCCCCAATCAGCACACACAGCTCTCAGAGGCATGCAGCAGGTTTTGTTCTGTGAACTGAGGGGCTCATTGAGATTCTAGTTATGAAACAGGCTGCTTCAGGGATGTCCAGAGTTTGAATAATTTAAAGTCAAACTGGACAAACACAAGAGTAATAGTAATGGAGAAAAGCCTGCTCTGGAAAGACAGGAGATAACTTCGTTGGTCTCACCTCTCTCCTCATCACTTCAACTGTGTTAAGAACTGATGCTGGAAAATGTTTTGCCCAGTGAAGTAACATTATGGTCATCCTGTGAAGCATCTTTTTTAAAAGCAGAACTAAGCACACCAGGAAAACCAGCATTAGCTGCAGTGCTGAAGACCTGCAGATGTGTCTGGTGAAGCATCGGATCTCCACAAATCAGCTTCTCCAGCAGCTGTGAATTTCAATTTAACCACACCCAAAGCTATCCAGGTTAGTTTACTATATACCCTCATACCATCTCAACAGGAAGGAGAAATTAATCTCTCCCTCTCCATCATTAGTGGCTCCTGTCAACATTTTTTCTGCACGTATTCCTAGCCTATTCTCTTAGTCCTTTTACCACCGTTATTGTATTTTTGCTTCTGCTTTTCCTCTCAATAGGCTGTTGTGTTTCATTATACACCTATAGTATATTTTAGGTAAGAGAACCGGCTGTTCCCCTCCTTACTTGTTCTTCTCCCCCTTTTTCTTTCTTTTATGCTTGAATTTCATTTGGGGTCTGCACATATCATTTTGGTGCCCAAGGCACGGGATTCTAGGCCAGCTCCACAGAGATACTTAAATGCCAAAGCCTTGCAGAGCTCTGTTCTTTCACATAACCAGTCTTTAATGTTCAAGCAAATTATTATTTGTAACATGTTTTATCATTATTTTTAAAGAGTAGTACATTCTAAACCTTTGCTTTCTGTTAAAACTATGACAGATACTACCAGAAGTGAACTTGTTTATTCAAACTTCAGTAATAAAATTTCACAGAATATCCATTCTGATCAGTCCCACGAACAATAAACAGGCAATTTGATGACTCCTAAGTGGTAGGAATTAATTTGAATTTCATGTCAAGAGATATGGATCAGAGAGAAATAAATTAAGAAACACAGTATATCTTCATACTCAGTGATTTGTTCTAGCAAGTTCAGGTTGCTGGAGCAGTTTAGCCCCAGCAGAAAGTTCAGCAAGGTCAGCCATGCAAACACAAACTTCTTGTCTCTGGCAGCCATAAGGAGACCACAGTGAGGTTTGTGCTGCCAGGACTAAAACTCCTAATGGCACTCAGTCAAAAGAGCCTATTCTCAGACATGGCTACACCTACAGGAGTAGCAGTTCTACCTCCACAGTTGCAGTAATTCCATTCCAAACCTTTGCAGCACTAAGTCAAGGGTATTTTCTGACATTAAATGTCAAAGGTAGGAAAAGTGAAAAAAAGGAAGTGACATTAGCACAGACCCATATATATCAAGCATTAATTCCTTGTCCTACCATATATTTTGAATGATTTAAAGTTTTTCAGCCTCCCAGCAGAGATCAATGCTTGAAATCTGAAGCCAGACAAATTCAGACAAATTCAGGTGAAAAATGAAGCATGCAGTTAAGAGTAAAGTGATTAACGACTGCATGACTTAAACTTCTCTGTCACCAAGGCATGTTCGGATCAGACTGGGTATTTTTCTCTGATTACACTCTATCTCACACAGCTCCTCAGTGCAAAGCAGGCATAATTCATGGAAGCTCATGACCTGCAGAAGGAAGTTGTCAATCAGACTTCTGAACAATTCAATCTCATGCAGCCCTTGCAGTTTTGAAGATGCCTTTCAGCCACAACCAGCAACCAATACTCCATGCATTCCTAGACCACGCCTGGACAGGATGAGATAGGGCTCTGGCTCCATCAACATCTGCCACACAGCCCTGGCAGCAGCAGCCCCCCTATTCCATAGGCAAAGAAACGCAGCATTTCCTGAGCAAGCACCTCCCTACTGTCTTCAGTAGGCTAAAAGAGATGGATGGATGGATGGATGGATGGATGGATGGATGGATGGATGGATGGATGGAAGTATCCCATGGACCACATCTGATCTGTGAGCTACCAGAAGGACCACAACAGACTAGACGATTGCAGTGAATTTAACCTTCTAGTAGACAAGCACATCTGTATTAAGCGCACCATTTCCTAACTTATTAAAGTCTAGCCTAGACTGATACAATGAATTGCCATGCCAGTAAAGTATCCTTATGAGATTTGGTTGAAGGAGAAATCTTGCAGATGTAATCTGCACAGGGGTATCCAGACATTTGTTCTGGGAAGGTATATAAAGAGTATGAGCTGATTAGCTGCAGAGATGAAAGACTCCTACTGGTCTCAGGGAAAATGAGAAACAGATCCCAAATAATAGGGACAGGGATACTGATGCTTTATGCACTTAAAATTCAAGTGAAGATCACAAGTTTAGTCTGAAATTTGAAGCGGCACAGCAGACATCTCACCCACGCTGATCAGTGCATCACTATATTGTCATAGTGCTACTCACAGATCAAGACTCCACTGGACAAAGCACAAACAGGCTGTCTCCAAAGAATGGATTGTTCCTTGGGGCGCAGGTGCAAACAGACAAGCTACAACAATCAATATAACTATCCCTTGGCAGCTGATCTGCAATAACTTTCTTTGTGCATACTTTTAGGCTATGTCAAATGTAAGGCAATTTGGATTAGTTTAGTCTTTACAGGGCACTTACTTCCTGACAGCTGCCACTTAACAGATCATGTGCCTAGACTCTGTGATTCTTCTTTAATAGTTAGGTGCAAGCTCACTGCATAGATCGGGCATGCAAGCTGCTCTTGTCTACATTAAATATGCCAGCACTTTTCCAGCAATGCAGCAAACTCCTGCTCTTACCAACAGAAGAGCTCAGAATGGCAGAATACTGAATGTTATCTGGTGCTCTCAAAATTACAAGCTCTTTGCTGGTTTGGTAAATGCACCCAAACCCACAGTTCTAATGCAGCAGAATCTTGTGACCTGAAGATCAGATAAACTGAACTTAATTATGGAAAACACTGAAAAAATCTACTTTATTTCTCCGGGTAGTTCAGAATTACTCCTTTTAGCATAGGACATAGCACCAAATACTGTTCCATCTGATCTTAAATCCATAATTTATTGTTTCTGAATACAAACTACCAAATATTTACAGGCCACAATCTGAAATTGAACTTTCTTTCCAGAAAGACTTAACAGTCTCAGGAATCTCACCCTTACTAAGCTTTCTTCCAAAGTGACCACACCTTAAATTTGTTTTCCTCTTTATGGCCAACCCTATGCAAATCTTCTTCCCAAAAGACATTTATGTCCTCAGAGCACACACAGGAATAATTTCTTATGCATTCATTCATAAACCTGCATCTGTTTCTTTTAATTTTCCTCCACAAATTTAGTCCTTTGAACCACTCAAGACACAGGAAAATTTCTACTTTCCAGGTACATGAAGTGTCTCCAGCCTCAGAGAATCTGGAAACAGATCTTTTGTCATATAAAACAATAATAATAAAAAAAAAAATCCTGTGGTGCTGCATTTCTCTCTTAGTAGGAGGACTACTGTTTTCCATTAAGCAATGATGAACATTTATTTCTATTGACACTAGGAACTGTTCTAAAAACCCTAAGGATGTTCTGTTTTATTAAAAGTAGGAAAATCCTCTAAGGTATGTTACACCATCTCTGAAGTTCTGCCTAAACTTAATGTAAACGTGATATCCCACAGAGCAGGAAGATGAATGGGAGACAGATTTCAATTAGTCTTTCTCAGGAATAAAAACACTGAAGAAATAAAATGTCTTTTGAAATGCTTCAGTAGAAGAAATAAATTGTATGCAGTAACAACTAGAATAATATAAAATTCCAGAAGAACATGCATAAGAACAAGAGGGAGTGTGAAAAAAATAGTTGTACTTTATGTTTTTGTGGACACTGCTTCTTTCAGCTTAGTTGGCTTTGTTCTACTGATGGACTTCCTGGAATTTCATCATATCTCAGGCTAAAGATTTTTGGAAATATGCTGGGAGAGGATACTGTCATTCTTTCCTACATGAGCTGATCCACTTTGCACGGAATACTTAAATTATTATGTAGGTCAGAGAACAATAACAATTCTCTACCATGGGGTCTAACATACTCTCTTGGGAAATCAGATACCTGGCTTTAAAACTTTGCTCCTGGGAATGTTTAATTATCTCCTCAAGGTGGTGTGGCTTCTATAAGTGTCCTGGTTTCAGCTGGGATAGAGTTAATCTTTCTTCTTAGTAACTAGAATAGTGCTGTGTTTTGGATTCAGTATGGGATTTGGTATAAGAAGAATGCTGATAATACACTGATGTTTTCAGTTATTGCTAAGAGATCGAGGACTTTTCAACTTCCCATGTCCTGCCCATGCCCAGGTACACAAGAAGCTGGAAGGGAGCAGAACCTGAGCACTGGACCCAAATTAGCCCGTGAAATATTCCATATCATGTAACTTCATGATCAATATATAAAGGAGGGGTGGCTGGAAAGGAGGGGGTTCTCTCTTGCTTCTGGGATTGCAATTGCAGGATCTTGGTATTTTGGGATTGCTAGCCAGGAACAGGTATCGGTCAGTGGGTGGTGATCAACTGCATTGTGCATTACCTGTTTGTACTTTCTACTATTGTTTTATTCTATTTCAATTCTTAAACTGTTTTTATCTTCAACTTACCAGTTTTTCCCTTTACCTCTACACTTCTGTCCCCCATCCCCCGGGCAGAGGAGGGTGAGTGAGGGGCTGTGTGGTGTGTGGCTGTCAGCTGGGTTTAAAGCACAGCAGTAAGGCAGACTCATAAAATCCTGTGTCTTAGTGATTAGGAAACTTTCTGAAAGACGATTTCACTCATCTGGACAGATTGTTACAACTCCCTTCTTCTCCTTTTTTAATTTAGGCTAAATTAAATTTTTACTGCCAAAACTGTCCATAAAGTCAGGACAACCTTGTCAGTTTCATGAAAACTAAAATTACAGAGTTTGGAAAAAAATTACAGTTCATTTGGAAAATAGTTCCACTAAGTTTACCTAACTAGCCCAGCACAAACCACATCCTCTCTTTCCAGGAACTGTATAAATACCAAGAGAAAGGTAAGTTCTAACAAAAATAATTTATTGTTAAAGCATGATATACAAAAGACAGATAGATGCATACAAAAGGAGAACAGATAGTGGAAATGCATCAGAACACTTGATCTCATTTCTTAATAAGACAGGTAGAAATTACCAAAATATGTCCTTTGCTATCAGAAAAGAATTCATCACTCTCAAGTCACTAGATATTTCCAGTGTTCTCACAGATTTGAAACTACAGAGAAAAGATGGACCTATTTTCCTGCAATAGCTGATTCTTAGAGAGGATGAGAACAAAACTATTCTCAGTTACTCAACGTTACTTAATGTTACTCAACTCAGTTACTCAACATTAACAGTCTGTGGTCACACTCTCCTACTTCTAACCTACTGATGAATCACTGCCGACTCCGTTTGCTGTCAAGTAATGTCATCTCCTGTTTTCTGCTTGCTTTTCTAAGATGGGGCTTCTGTAGACCCAGTGATCTGAGGACGTAACAGACAGGGTTTGTAGGAGGAAGTGCTATTAAATCAACTGATGTAAGAGGAAAGACTTCAAATCTGAAGTGCTCATGAACTTCAAAGTTTATCTGCCCACAAGACCAGTTACCCTAATAAAAGTTATTACTTTTCCCTGCAAGTCTTGCTTTAAAACTAAGTAGGGCACATTATCAGGGTTCTATATAGAGCTGCTATAGTCTAATGCAACCTTAAATTAGCCTTGTCTTCAAGTACACAGGGATTTCCACCACAAAGGCCATTGCCTCAGGAGGGAATTAGTATGGCCCATGGTAACATGCATGGCTGAAAATAAACAGCATTCAGTAAATGAAGCGTTGAGCTGGAAAGAAAGAGAAAGGACAGTTTCATGACTAAGCAAGTAGACTGACACCCTGAAGACACCGATGATTTCTCTATCTCTCATACAACCAGGTTTTGTGATGCTGGGCAAAACATTTAAGCTGAATTCTGCTAAGTGAGCACTACAGCGTTATTTACTTCACAAACATTCACCTCTGGGACTTCTATACTATTTGTAGAAATGCCAAGGGTCAGCGTTTTCACTGAGGTCACAGACTTGTGTTTTGACTTCCATAAGAACAGTCCCCACATCAAGGTTTTCTCGCTACATTAAGAATTGTTCCTCAATTCACTATCTATGGAACAGGAATAAACTCCTCCTCACAGCAGTAGTCCTGTGAAACCAAATTCACCAGGTTTTAAAACACATTCATATACGGTGGCAGTAAACGCTACAGAAGAGCCCATGAGAAAATTAAATAGCATCTGAAGACAGTGCAGATTAAGGCCTAGGGCCATACATTAAACAACAGGGGGAAAATGAAATGTTTAAGAGCTTTTCATTAAATCATTGTGAGCATAGGAAGAGGGGTCCTGTGGAAAAAAAAAAAAAAAAAAATTCACACAACACAACAACATGCAGTCATTTAATTAAAGACTATCATAAGTCACACAAGGAAACTAGAGTAATGAATACAAGAGAAAGTTGAATGAAGGGATTCACTATCAACTTTAAGTCCAGCATTGTTTATATTTTTTGACTGCCTGACGTGGTGATGATTTCTCTGATGTATATTGTAATACCATGTACAGATATCTAAAGGAGCCCTGAACAACCGCTATCAGCAACTGAAAGTTTACAGCTGTGGGAGTAATCAGTGGATAAATTAGTTCTGACTAATATGAGTGAGCAGCAGCTGAAAGCTGGCCCTGCAGCAGTGCACCATAGTGCTGGTGATACCCTCAGCACCTCCACAAGAATACGGCACTGGGCCACGCACTCATAGCCTTGGTGTAAGGGAAGCTCATCCCTTGGGCACACATGATCCCAGTGAGGCACTGATTTAGATCAACTCTGTGTTTGGTAGCATGTGAAATTCCAGCTCAAATAACCATGAAAATCCTGTGTCTTCAACATACATTAGCACTTTCAAGCAGTATAAGCTTACCACTTGATCTTTGCTGTCTTGAGAAATAGAAAAAAAGCCAGGAGTTTTAGTGCTTCACAGTTTGGATGTTTTGTTGGGTGAATAATTTCTAGCACAATGACTTTTAGCCCAGGGCTTAGAAAAATCATCAAGAATAAAAAGCACGAGCAGGATTATAGGATATAATAAGAATGCTTCATCTTAACAGCAGTGTAGAAACAGTATCAGATGGCTTTTACGCATAGCCAAAATCTTCTGGAAAATCTGCCCAATGCCACACAGGGATTTAAAAGCTCCTGAAAAATTAAATGGCATAGACGAATAGAAGCCAGCTTTCTAACTTTCAGTCACATGCTACAGCCATGGTGTTTGCAGACTTATGCTCGCATGCAGCATGCTTTCCCTCTGCTGCTGGGATGAGTAACTGGAGATTACTTTGGCAATTCCCACCACATCAACATACCCACTGTCCTGTACACCCAAACCACTTCTTCACACTTGTGAGAAGCTATCATCTGCATCCCCTGCTTCTAACCACACTGATATTGCATCACCACCTCTCCCTCAGCACTCATTAGTGCTCAGAAAGCACTATTCCTGCATTGTCCAAAAAGGGAGAGGGCTCTTCTGCCCATGTTGGAATAACTGGTAAGAAATTTTCTGTCTTAAAGCAGTCTTGCTACATTAAATATGTTCACATATATGCCTCTCATCGCTTTATTTGAAGAAGTGGCTGCATTAGTTTTAAACAAGTCTGTGCTGTAGGTCAAATTTTCCAAAGTGCTCAGGGACAGATGCAATAAAGGACACTGCTGCTTACAAGCCTGGCATTGCCACTCCTACTTTGTCAACATTTTGAGCCCACTGTGAGCTTGAAAAATCAGCATATTATGGGTATTAAGGGGAAGAAGCTATCATGAATTGCCTGGCATGTGTAGTATCCCTTCTTGAGCATTTTTTACACCCACATCTGCTGAGGAGCAGAGCCCTACCTCTCAGAGCTCTTCCAACCAGCATACAGCTGTGTTTGCTTTCCGTTGGTTTCCTTTCCAACTCACCTGTCTCTCCTGTGTTCAGAAAGGACAAGAGACAGGACAGCCTTTTTTGAGTCTTCAGCAACAGCCAAGGGCTCATTCTGGGGGAAGGGGTTTTGAATAAGGCTGAGAACCAAAGCCAGACTTCTCACTAGATGAATGCCACAGCTGCTAAAGCATCATGTGGGCAGTTTTGCCTCTTCGAGGCAGAGTTTCTAAAATTATTGGTGTTTTATAATGGACTCAAACCTTCCAATGCATGTTAAACCCACTCTGAATCCACACAATGCAATAATCCATTGAAGGGCACCAGGTGTGTTCCCAGATGAAGTGAACTCTTGCTCTGACTGTTTCTGATTCACAGAGAGACTTTGATGGACTTGGGTGCTTACAGCTGGGCAATTCTCTCAAACAGCACTGCTCTTGTGGCCTAGGGATCATTTATACAAAAAAATGGAAATATCCAGTAAGGTTGTTCAAACCCTGAGCTAGTTTTTTCAATCATCTGGATGTACTGAGCTACTAAATTCTCTTTAGATACCCAAATCTGCAATTTACATAATCTGGAGATAATTTGCATTCAGATTACATTATAGCAGTCCTATAACGCAAACCAAACTGTCTGATATTCTTCCAATAGTTTCTCAGCTGCAGGCTTTCCTTTGCAATCTGTCTTTGTTATGGAGATAGGCTAAGGTACTGTTTGTAAAGGACTCCGGGACTTTGTGTAGAAATGCTAGAGCAAAGCACTTTGACAAAACAAGAACATACAATTCTACAACAATAAGGGAAAAACAACTGCTCTCTATAAAATTTGTGCACACAGACTATTTGCAACTTAAATGCCTATAGATGCTGCTGCCCTTACAGTGACAGACCTCTTAACATCTTGCCTCTTGAAATGGAAAAGTGGCCTACAGGGGAGGTACCTAGAAGTCCTTAGAGAAATATCATGTACCTGATACAACTGACACAGATTGCTTAAAATGCAGCAATCCAAGGACTCTTGAATAAACCTGACTGAACAATCTTAAAAATATGTGCAAAGGATAGATTCAGCCCTGTATAACCCATTTCACTATTTTTTTTTATTTTTACAGAGTATAATAAACTTTACTCATTCAGGAGATTCTTCACAAAGTTATTTAGCCTGCATAATTAAAACTGAAATTCCTGTTACCTAGCTGGAGGAAGAGCCCCCTTCACTGGCTGCATGCAAAATTTCAATAGGTTTAGTTGTATAAGGGGACCTTATATTTTCTCTGCTTCCAAGGGCAGGTATAATCCCATAAAAGTAGAGTTACTGAAATCTATCTGAAAGCTAGATATGACTTCTATCTTTGCCCAGTCTTACTGGAAGACTGTTCCAATACTTTAAAGCTCAAGGTCTTAGAAATATTGTAATTTCCAGCCTAAATCAATTTCTGGAGAGATTACAGCCATCTATTCATATTCCAACAATATCTTTTATCTCAAAAAACTTTACTGGCCCCCAGAGAAGGGCCCATTGACCTGAATAAATGAGAAGCAGTGATTACTGAAGCTGACCAAGAAAAATGCTGGGAATGCCTGGGTCTGACAATGAAGCTTTCTCTCAGCTACATATCTTGAGGATGGACAGATTCTCCATTTCCACCATTGCCAGCCAAGGGGAGAGACCAAGCCATAGAAAATTCTAAGCTTTGATAAGAGATAAGACCCATTAAGTATAAAAAGCCTCTTTGCTTCTTAGCAAGCACATGAATTTACATTTAGAAACTCTGAAGATTATGTTATTGAGAAGTAAAGAAGAGATTTTGGTGCCATACGTGGCTGAAGTGCTCTGAGCTCCATGGAAAGTAAAGAGAAGTAACCACTAAGTATGACAGATATCTATTCTAAGTTTTTATCAGAAAGTTTAGCGATGTCAATAGACAAACTCAAATAACCCATTTGACTAAAAGCAATCACCAAATTTCTTCACCCAATCTTAGAAATTTTGGGTATCCAAACTCATGGTAAGAGTCTCAGTTTACAGATAATCTGGTTGCCCATTCACCCCTTAACAATCCCTCTGCCTGTTTTTCATGAAAATAAATGAAGCAGAACAGTAAAACAGAAATAGTCACAGTCTTGTCTATTTGGAAAGTCACAGCCAGCCTGTATGATAGGGGGAAAAGGGAGAAAACAAAGGCAATCCCTAATGCCCAACATATATTTTGCAATGAGCCAATCAATCATTCTTCTGTTTGTAGAAATGCCTTGAACAGAATGGTCCGGAAATGGTTCATCACTCACAAACATTTGATGAAAAGTGGATTCAGTTTTTGGTTTATGATACAGCATGCTGGAGGAGATGAGTTTTCTAGATGAGATACAGGCAGTACACATAAACCCAATCTATTTCTTTCTGCTTTCCAGTGCTGTGCAAGGCACTGGGTTAAAGAAAAACACAGGAGTGGGCTGCTACCAAAATCAGCCACATGGATCTCACTTATCACTGTTACAGATATTGATCCTTGTACAATTCACCTACAAGGCATTGTGGCAAACTGGAAAAACCTCTGTCATACACATGCACTATCATCTGTTCTTTAAGTTACTTTAAGCATAAAGCCTTGCATTTTATTAGTGTTCCCCTCAATTAATATCTATCTCAGCAATCTGCCATTCAAACAATGCTCACCAAACCTTTCATAAAGGTACCTGAAGCCTGCTGATTAAGTTGTCTCACAGAAGCCTTGATAATAATATACAATTGGAGTGCTTTTAATCATTTTATGAAGTTAGGAAATTCTCATCTATTGAACTCCAGTGGACCACAGAGAAATTTTATGGCTCATCACCAGTCGAGATCAGGTGAAAGAAATGCAGAATGGTGCTTTCAAATTAAATTACAGTTTTTCAGGTTGGACTGGCACAATCTGTCTTTAGCAAAAGAGGAACCTTTTGTGGAACTTTTAGAGCAAATTCAATCCTCTGATTCACACTGCTGCTCCCTGTATTTTCTACTAAATTGCACAGTTAAAAAGCTGACTATGGCATTCTCACGTATCTTTCCAGCCCAATAGAGTTGTGCTATCCACCAAAGGCCCACTTCCAGAAGAGCTTCAGTTAGGCACAGGAAGGAAAAAAAACCAGTGAAGGAACACGGTTGTAATTTGAGGGATTTCGCATGCAGATTTCCAGAATGTGATGAAACTGGCTTTAATCTTGCTCTTAACCTTCACCTTCTCTCTCTAGTGCCATGAGGCACTTCTTTCTAGCTTGTCCAAGGAGGAGAGCACCACTACAGAGCTGTGCAGTTGCTATAAGCATCCTTGTATCTGGAAGTGAAAGACAGTATTCCCTTATGACTCAACATCAGACAGCTGATTTCCTCTCTTCAACCTCCTCTAATATCAAGTTTGCCCAGCATCTGGAGAAGAACAGCTTATTGAGTACCATATAATTTGCTATTGACTGAACTGTAAAAACAAAACCAAAAAAATAGCCACAAAAGTAATCCTTTTGGCCATATTTACACATGCTCTGAATTTGCATCCTGGGAATGTGATAAGTGACCTACCCTGAACAATCATAGGATGAGAATTTCAACCCACCCTGAGCTTAAATGCTCATAGACAGTGAATGTTTCAGTGATGCTTTCTGAAACGTTTCTTACCAGAAACCTAACCCAAGTCCATGCCAGGAACTCCATTCCTGCAAACCCACATTGACAGACCTGGACAAGAGTCTCCCAGAATGACAGACTGAAAGAAGAAAGGGGTATAGAAAATGTGCTTTTCAGTTACAGATCTCCTAGCTGAGCAGGCACGCATAATGGTGAAGGGTCAGGAAAGATGAAGCCCATCCTGAAAAGCCACATAACTGCAGTCGTGTCACATAATGTAGGAATGTGGTCTGCACTGGATGGTGGTAGTGTGGGAAACCCTCAGCTCTTATCTGTAAGTGAAGGCCTGAGAATATAAGGAGATTGAGACCTCTCCAAACACATGTATGAAACACATGCTTCTATACAACCCTGTAATACAAACACTGTTAATCCAGGTTAAACTTACACCAAAAAGGGATATATTCTGGTATAAATTGAAATGGAAAGGGACAATGTTTTCTAAGTGCCAAAATATACCTTGAATTTGTTATCCACAATGCAAACATTTCATAAGGATAGTAATTTTTTTTCTGAGATTGCAGCTGTAACACTACATAATTGGTCACTAATTATTCTAGAATATCTTCCTAAAGACATTACAGAAGAGAAGAAGATGAGAACTATACACAACCAGCTTTTCTGTCAAGTATTTTATAAATATATGGAATACCTGGTGCATTATAAAGAAAGAAAGAATAAAATGTAGAAGTTATCACAGAACCAAAACATGGGAGAAATGGCTTCCAACCTCTCCCCTCTAGGGATATCAGAACACTTCAACAGAGGTGGAATAATGGTGGGAAAGACATTTCAGAAAAAAATATGAGACAAAAAATTCCTCTTCTCCCAGATTAGGGAGAACCTGCCCTCCTGCCCAGAACTAGTCCCTGGATTAGGTTAAATGGAAGGAAAGGGCAAATGTGGAATATTCTCTCACCCATGAGAAATAGTTTGTCCTATAACAAAAAATATTTTAGAAGCAAAATTCCTTGGCTTCCAGTATCAGAACTGGCATCCAGCTCTGTGCATCACAGCCTTCCTCTTTCTTCTTTCCCTTCGTTGTCCCTTGTCTGGTTTTCATCCCCTTGCTGTTTTCTCCTGCTTTTGGAGTCTGCCTCATTCTCTCTCCCAGTGGGAAATTAAACTGAGGACACTGCTTGAAAATTTACATCCAGCCTCTTAATCAGTGTATCATGGCTGTATCTCCTCTTGGGCAAAGAAGTTGTCTCAGAAAGGTTTTAACTCACTAAAGCTGCCAGAATAGCTGAGACATCACACAAACAAGGCAGAGTCTTTGAAAACAGGAAAAAAGAAACCTTACCGACAGCAACCACAAATTACTCCATTTTGCCCATCTTCCTTTCCACATTTGCTTCCTTTTTTTTCCCTCGGTGGCCTTTCCCACCTTACCAAGTACATGACTTTTAACCCAGACAACCCTTCCATCTATCAAAAGCCTGACATGCATGTTTATACTCCCCCAGGACTAACCTTGTCACTTTACCACATTAGCTCATGTTTCCATCTCTGACAACTTGTGGCATGTTTTCCCTCAACCAACAACCACTTTCTTTTATATGACACATAGCACTTAGCAGCCAAAGCACAACAGTCTGATAACTGCTCATCCAGCATCATGTATCTTCTTATTATCTGCTACATTATCCTTATCTAATTGCATGCACTTTGGCTCAATCTGACATTTTCAAAACTACAGATGCTTATTAGCTTTTCTTAGCTAAAAGAAAAATGTGCATTATAGTGATTATCAGCTCCTGGCACTGCCTGTGGAACATTGTAATGAGAGAGACCTTTAGACCACCATAAACAAGCACAATCAGCCCTGTTTTGGTTATTAGCAACACTCCCACAAATGTTGCCACTGTCAGAATTAATGACTTCTAATTATTAATAATCTCATGTTTCTATGGGTTCTTCTTACCCCAAAAGCATAAATTATTTAATTCTACACCACTGCAGTGAAGCCATAAATGAAGTCACAGCCTTGATTCCTTTACGGTACCCAACAGATGCAAGTCCTGCCCCACCATGATAAATAACTAGCTGAAGGTCATGCAGCAGGTCAGTGGTAGACCCAGGAATGACAAGACTTCCCTAACAGCCACTCCAATGTTCTACCACAGATCTATGCCACTTGGCATGGAAATGTGCCCAGAAATCAATGAGAATTTACCCACTCCTTGAAAAAGCCCCTTCCAAGCACACCAAACTCAGACACTGACTATAAACAATGCAAATAAAATAGATCAGGTTACTGTGATCCTAAGCCTTGGCGATGTCAGTCTTTAACAATTACTCTCATTTGCAGTGGACCCACTGTATGTGTTTTGACAAGTGGTGTTTGTGCTGCAGTTCACAACAGAATGAAGAAGCTGCTTCAACAGCACCCACCTTATTACAGACACCATTGTGAAGCACTATAATACCTTTAGTGTTTTCTCCAGGTGCCTCCTCTTGTATCTGAGATTACCAAAATTCAAATTAAAAAAAAAAAAAAAAGTTAATATAAAACAGACAGAGGAAATGTATCAATAAAGTGCTTACATTCAGTATGCCTGGCAGGAAAACTAGTAAAAGTGGAAATCTTTGGTTCACTATAAACCATTTATGTCTCTATGGCAACATTGTTGTTGATTTCTACAATTTCCCTATCAACAATGTAATAGATGCTTCGTCTTTTAAATATTACCCTTCATTTCTGGCACCTAAAGTAAATAGGAAAAATGAAAACAGAGCCAAACCATATTTAACATATTCAGAAACATGAGTAGGGATTTAGCAATAAATGACAAACAAATAAAGATAGGATTCTGCAGTCACATGTAACATAATCCCAAGCAATCTGTACAAATCTGAGACTGTGTGCAATAAAGTTATCTTGGGACAATCAGTCTCTTATGCAAGAGGCCAAGCACTATTTAAAGCAGATCCAAACATCCTCTTTCCTCTCTGCTCATGGCTCCTTGTGTTGCTCTGGAATACGAGATAACCTGACCTGCCTGTCCTGAGAAGAGACCAGGAGAGACAGGCAGCAGCCTGAAACTTGTGTTTTGCGGTGCCAGAGGGCATGTCATCGTGAAGCAGCTGGAGAGGAGCCATCTAAGGTTTTGCTGGGAGATCCATCTTTAGGCGCCAGGGCAGAGACAGATAAAGTTGCCAGCAGCCACCTGTTAGGCAGGGAGGAAGAAATGACTCATGGCCTACCAGCAGTACAAATAAGTTTTTCTCTCATGACATAGGGCTGGGGAAACGGGGAGTGGAAGAGTTGAGCTGTGCTTGCAGTCTCTATTGCTTCTAAGGAACTGAGAGGTCTTGGGAGCAAACAGGAAGAGCCATCCACTCCAGAGCCACTTCCCATATCACCCACTATACCTGCCAACAGCAGCAGCAGCTACCACCAGATCGCTTTTCTATGACCCTGACACAAGCATAAATGTCTGGTTTGCTACAGTCAGCAGTTCATTTCATACTTTTGCCAAAGGCTGGCCTTATAAACACAAGCCTTTTTTAGCCCACCTTAGCAAGAGGTACTGCAGGACACTTGAGTTCGTCTTCACAGACACAAACTCTACATGACTGGGCTCTGCAAACCACTGCTTATACCCTTGAGAAGGGACAACTTGCAGTAATAAGCCTCCTGCTGCTGCCCAGATGATGGGCATTATTCTCCCTCTGTCTCTGTCACAATGGGAGGAAAGCAGCAGGAACAGAGATCCTGTGAAAACCTGCTGCTGGCTCTGCTCACCAAGTGTCTTCAGATCTACAGCTTGGAGACTGCCGTAACGTCTATAATTGCTCAGCCTCCATGGGTTTAATTTCTCCTCTGACCAAAATATCACAACTACTTTCTTTAATGGAGAGTTGGAGCTCATTTTAATGGAAAATAAGGAACACACATACTTTTGTCACAAACACTTTAAAATTAATGACTGTGGTATAACTAGAGCTGAGGTTACCAGGCATTTCCCACTGCTACTTTTCCATTTCATGTAGCTCTGTACATCGAAGATAGCAAGCCTGGGGAGAAATTTGCATTTGATTTTGAGGTTTGCCTAGAGTGAAATCTACTTGAAATGCTGGAGCACATGCTATTGACAAATACAAAAAAGAAAAAGAAAAAAACACTACCCCACCCCCAAAATATTATATAATGAAAGTATTAAGATACTCCTATTGTCCCCGTAGGATGCTTTAAATCTCCCTTCTCTCAAAAGCAAGCTCCAAACCCTTGAACAGCAAGACGAAAACACCAGACATTTGAAATGTCACATGAAAACTGTCACTAATGAGTGCTAGATACAGCAAAGTCTTAAATGTGGCAGACTTCACAATTAGTTTTACACCTGTAAGAATATCCTTACAGATAACTGGAATAAGTTAGTCTTAAAGCCCCTGTGGGACCAGAAACTGCAATAGCTCAGAGGGCTGAGCCACAGCAAACCATCACTGCTGTGGAGCTGAGATGCACTATGACATGTGTCAATTCAGCCTCCAATTTTCCATCTGCAAAGTGAAGATAATAATGTTAAATGTAGTTTTAAAAGGCACAGAGACTGTAACTCATGGAAGAATCTGTGTAATAGCAGAGCTCTACTAACAAGCACCTTGTTTAGAGGAAAATAATTTACACTACGCAAATGATAAGCAATTAAAAAATATGCTCAAATGAAATCTGGTAAGATTTCATCAGCAGAGATTCACAATATTGGCCTTTTTCACATTACCTCACATAGCCCATTAGCTTTGCTTAAACTTGCTGCTTGCAATGTGGATGAGTGTCAGACCCCCTCTTCCTCTTTCCCTGGCTCCACATTACAAGTTCCCTGAGGCTTAAAAACTGTGTTAATCTTTGCTGGAATCTTTGGGAAGACTTTCAAGTGCTATTTAAAAAAAAAAAAAAAAAAAAAAAAAAAAAAAAGTAACTAAAACTCTGGCTGAGTGTGGGAAATGAAGGTTCACAAACACAGGTGAAAATGTTGTGGACTTGTGTTTCCACTACACAAAAGTCACAGCCCATTCACCTTCAAAACACATTACTGGACTGCATCACCATTCTCCCTTTGTTCCCTTTTACACTGCTCTGTGCTGCAAAACTTACATGTGCCCAGTTTTACTCTCATTTTTAGTGACATATTGGCAGCATAGACTACGGGACACTACATCTCTCCATAAAGACTAATGCAGTGACTCAAAATATGTTTTAATTAAGTTAACTCACCCACACTGAATGTCATCATTTTCAAACACCTAAAATTTAATGAATAGAGATAACATTTTCAGAGGCACACAGGTGAGTAGGAACCGGATCCAAAATAAGTATTTATGCATCTAATTAGTAAATAGATTCCAATACATATTTTTGGATTTGATCACAAATATCTTTTCAAAAAAAACTCTCGAATTTACAGACCTAAATTATCTGTGTGTACAGTACAAGTGCCAAGAGGCTTTGGGGAAGAAACTGGTTTTTTTTTGTTTTCCTTTTGGAGAAAAGGGAAAAACATGCCCTTACAAGAAAGATCTTCCCCCATGCTTGAATACGGGACCATTTAAAACTGCCGTGGAACCATTTTTTATGAGCTTTGAAAACACATATTTTTCCCTGACAGTGAAAAGGAGATTTACAGAGCTGTCATCAATTCAATCAAACCTAGAGAAAGCAATGAGTTGAATATAACCCTCATGTGTCGGCATGAGTACATAAACAAATGGTTGGTTGGTGCTTTACTATAAAAGCAATGAAATGCCAGACGCTCTATAGGAACAGTGTCATCAAGACACGCTGCCACCCCTTGGTCACAGGATGAAAATGCACGTACATCCCGGCAACGTGCTGGGAATCATTCAGCACATCAGGGAAAAATCCCAGTAAAATCAACTTGTACTTAATGAATAATGGGAGATTTTGATGGACCATCACAACCATAAATATATTAGCCCAAATTAATGCAAAGGCTTTTCTTTCAAGGTACAAAATCTTCTGACTCCCAAAGAGCACTTTCAAAGTTGTGATGGACACCGTAAGACCTGTCTTCCTTCTGGCCTCTTCTGAAACAAAAATATACAGAGGAATTGAGAACATAACATGCTCATAGATTTTTTTTCCCCACCCCCTATGTCTTTGAAAGCCCCATGAAAACCAGTACAAGTTGCTCTGACCCTGGGCTCAGTGTCTTCTTTCTGCACTTGAGCTACTAGCGGAAGTAACATGAGCTGAGTTTTCTAGATGAGGTATCCCAACTTACTGCACAGTTCACTACTATTAGAGAGATGATTCAGCCTCTTCACACAGTTATTCCTGAATACTTAAAAATACATTCTCTCTGGCAAATTTTTTTTAGGGCATGTATCATCACCATGGCTAGTAAAGATTGCAGAAACAGAGGCTGATTTTAAAGGCAGCAAATATCAGAAGGTGGTTTAATTCTAAATATAGCTAGAAAGTAAAGTATAAAAAACATTGCCTCCAGATCAGTGTCCATCATCCAGTAATCACAAAACATATGATGGGTTTCCACACAAATAAACTCCATGATTTTTACAAGGTTTATAACTATTTCTTTTGAAGGAAGCAGGCTGTAACTTTTAATAATTTCTAAAGGTGATCTTACAGAATGTCAGTAGAGCCTAACTATTTCCATTGAAAGAACTAGTCCCAGCTCTCCACATCTTAATGGCTGCAGGATAACTGAATTCAACATCCAAGAACTCACCAAGTAGAAACAGAAGAGGAGATTCTTACAGACTTAAACACTAGTTTCTGTCAATAAGCACAGCAGTTTAGATCCATAGACAGACTTCTAGTTACAGTTCAAATTACTATAACTTACAGTAAGGCTATGACTCCTGCAGTCCTACAAACCCTTCTGTACAATCAAATCACTCATCTCTTTGGGAAAAGACCATACCACTTCTGAAATGTCTGTTGTCTGCAGTTCAGGCCTCAACCTCTCTGAAACCCTGTCCTTGACATACATTTCTAGGAGGCAATACCTCTTCCCATTAGGGAAATAATGAACTGAAAATTAACACTTTCAATTACATGCAACAGCAACTCTGACATACCAAATTAGTTTTTTTTACACTAATGGCTTTGAGTCTCACTTTCTCAGGCTCACTCTATTAACAAATGATATTTGATTTACTTAATCCTTAATTTATTCAAGCAGGAAACACAGTTTTACTGAAGCATTTCAAAATTATCATTATTTATATTTGAACGAAAAACTTCTCAAAACATAAATCAATCTGAATAATCAATTGCAAAGCTAGTAAAGTATAATATATGGCCAAATATAGTTTTAAGCAAATGCAGGAGAGAAAGAAAAATTCAGAATTTACTTATGGAAAGAATATTCACAGTAACAGAAGCTTTTCTACTTTGGGTCTGGTCATTTTTATATGGTTATGTCTCTCATTAAAGCCCATAGGAGTTCTGACTAAGTAATGAATCTGTAAGAATGCAGTATATAGCTCTTTATATAGAGAAGTTCTAAGATGTTTCAGTGGAGGGTTCAATATTCTTTACACATAACTTATCATACAAAATTTAATTTAAAAAGGGCTTCTCTGGTCATCATTTTATAGTCAGCGCCTTATAAAATAGATCAATATTTGTGTTACAGAAAAGTGCTGAATTTCTTATGCACCTGATTAATGCATTGTTATCATCCCAGTAATTAAAAGGAGCAGGGTTATACACAATCAGCATGATACATCTTACTCAGCACCTCCTGGCAGTTGCCTGCAAAAATTAAACTCATTAATCACTGTGATGCCAAAGAACAAAAAGCTTGGAAAAAATGAAGAAGCTCTATTTTATGGGGAAAAAAAAAATCTCAAGTCAACAGCTAGGAGAAAATCCCTTCCACCGTACAACATGGAAAGCATTAACCTCAACAATCTAAAAATGATAATTATGTTACCAAAATTCTTCATAATCTGCTATACCACGGCACTAGGTTTTACTGAGTCTTCACAGATATTTCCTTGTATCTAAATGAATGTAGTCAAAAAGTAAACCTATAACAGAGTAAAAACATAATCATAATTTTGTTTACAGCTGTTGCAATAATTAGCTTCAGTATCAATACTGCCACAGAGTCAATTAGGAAGTGGTTTTCTGGGATCATTTATACAGAACCTACTTTCTTCATTACTCTTCCCATAAATAACATGATTGTCTCATCAGGCTAATAATTAACAAGAAAAAAAGATAATATTTAACCCAGATTTCGTTCACAAGTTAGGTCTACTATACACCTTTTCTCATATACATACAGTGACTTGAAACATAGTAAGAACTTATTAAAATACTGAAAAATGTTGTGACTTCTGCTTTGCTATACTTTCGTGTTACAAAAACAATATTCTCAAGTCCATCTCAATGGTGGCTGTAAAGTGAAGCGAACAGTTGTCATATTAAATCACAATTGTCTTTGTTTTAAATTTTGTTTATTACAAAATTACTGTTTCCTCTTCAGCTTCATATGGGTTTCACCTAGTACTTTTCCACCAGTAGTACTTCCAGTGGACAAAATGCTTACTAACAATACTGTGACCTTCAAAGGAAGATCCTGTGTTTCTTTCTGTTTTGTACTGCATTGAGGTCAGTACTGTGCTTAAAAATATAGTACTGAATGCAGCGCACATATTTCAATAGGGAAAGTCATCATCTGTAACCCATAAAAACCCTGCAGTTCTCTCCCGATTATTAATCACGTGACAAACTTAGGAACAGAACAGTCTCATTCTCAGGTTTGTTTTGGTATTTCCAAGTGTGGCTGGGCAACAAAACTTTGGTTCTATATGTTTAAGCTCTACCTTTTCCTACTAGATTGATGTTGAAGGACAAAACGCAATGTCAATGCCGTGCTATAGTATTTTTGCGAAACAGAAAACAAACATCTAATCATTTTACAGGTTACCAATGCTGCCTTCCCCATGATAAGCAGCAGCACGTGGTCCCGGCACCCTACACAAACAGACCCCCTCTTTCTGCACTTCTCCCATAGTCCTTGCCTGCTGCCTGCCTCACTTTTCCCTTTGCCTCGGGAATTTCATGCCCGGGGCTGCATTTGCTGGTCCTGGGCGAGCCCGCCTGATGCCGCCGGGGGCGGGAGAAAAACTCCTTCTCTCTGCCAGGATCTCGCCACGGCCAAGGGCAAGAGGCCGCCGCCAGCTCGCCTCGGCGCCGCTCTGGGGCGGGTTCAGCACGGCGGGCAGCTCCGCCGGGCCTGCCCCGTCGGGTTCAGCACCGCGGACAGCTCCGCCGCGCCCCGGAGGGTTGCGGTTCAGCACCGCGGACAGCACCACCGTGGGGTTCAGCACCTGTCTCTTATACAC